>NC_053495.1:82155584-82833084 GCF_905171775.1 Rana temporaria | reverse complement strand
GCTGAGAGGCTGAGCCAGCCGTTCCACCACAACCCCGCAGACCAAGCACAGTAGGGATTAGGGACGTGTAAAGCGGCCAAAAATTTTTTTTACCATCTTCTGATAATTGACAGATGAGAAACATCTGTACCTGTTCTGAATTTCAGTTTTAGAAAAAAAAAGGGGGGGATATGTATGTGTGTGTATATTATAAAAGAAGAACAAAGGGTTTCATTTATTACACACATTGCAAGTCCTCATGCATTGGGTTGAATAGGTTAGCTGGGCAGATATCAATATTGTTAAAGCATTTACATGTAGAAATTATATGGATGGATTTGAGTACATATTTTATTATGAGAGATGCCTTGTTTACAATTTTGTGAACTCCCCCTGTATTTGCCGTTGTGCTGCAATGCATGTCAACGGAAAGCACATTATTTCCTGTGGCAATGGTACCTCTTCACTGCAACATGAAACAGTGCATTTTTCCAGCAACTTTGGCTTTATAGACTTCTATAAGTGTTCATGAAAAAGGAATGCACATGCGTTCTGGAGCGTTTTGGGTAGTGTTTTGTGTTTAACAAATTTTTTCCCTTTTCCTAACAAAAATAAAACATGAAGCATGAAAACGCACCAAAACTTGCATAAAAACATGCTACAAAAATGCACTGAATATGCAGCAGCACTAGCGAATAGGGTTGTCCAGATACCAGTATCGGTACCAGTGCAGACACTGAGCATTTCCCCGAGTACTTGTACTCGGGGAAATGCTCCGATGCTTCACCCGATACCTGTACAGTCCGGGATGATCGGTGTGGCGGGGGGAGTTACATGCACCAATCTGCCTGTATACATTTCAATAAAGTCTGACAGCTTCTCCCCAGACCCCCCCCTTTTCAGCTGCTTTAGTGAAAGTTATACAGCAGTGATCCCCCTGTCCCTATATCCCCTCCGTACTGCTGCAGTCCTCCTCCACACCCTGCATCCCGTGTCCTCCTCCGTGATGCTGCTCTCCCCCTCCACGCTCCGTGTCCCCCTCCATGCTGCTCTCCCCCTCGGGGTCCTTGTCCCCCCCCCCCCATGCTGTGTGCCCCCCTCCTTGCTGCTCTCCCCCACCCGGGTCCTTGTCCCCCTCCACTCCCTCTGTCCTTGATCTGTCAGGATGGAGAGCGGAGGTAGGAGCCGCTAAACCCCACTCCTACCCTTTCCAAATGAACACTGAAACATCGTAACCTGTGTTTACAATGCTTCAGTTTATGAATGGAGAGAAGCCTCCTGTCCATTCATTTTAGCTGAGGCTGCAGAGAAAGGGACTGGGGAATCTGTTTCCTTAGTCCCTTTCTCTGTCTCAAAGGGGAGATGTCAGGGGTCTGTTAAGACCCCTGAAATCTCACTAAAGCCCCCCAACAGGGCTAAAAAAAAACATAACAAAAAATAGTAAGAAATTAAAATTGTAAAAAAAAAATACTGACAAATGTGCCACTGTCACATGACATTAAAAAAAAAGAAATCGGTAATTGGTATAGGCGAGTACTTGAAAAAAAGTATCGGTAATTGGTAAGTATCGGTACTTGTCTTAAAAAAGTGGTATCTGGACAACCCTACTAGCGAACCTAGGCTAAATGAATTCAAATGGAATAAAAAAGTTTTTGATTATTCAATAACAAGACTTACCACACATGTTAAAATAAACAAAAAACAATTGATAACATTTTAAACAGGATAATTTTGATGTTCTTACTCTGAGTGATATTATGATGAAATGCAGCTGAGGTAGAACATGGAGATGTTGCACCAGCAGTGTCACTCCCAAAGGTAAGCAACTCCAAAGGAAACTGGAATGGCATATTAACAGGTACCAGGCCACCCAACATGCCAAATGGACTAAGTGAGGTTGTTGTCACATTGGGATTAGTTACTGATAATGGTGCTGTCATAAGGGTCAACGGTGATGTATTTGCAAGAAGAGATGCTGCAGACTATAAAAGAAAATGTGCGTTAGTGGTCAGTTAAAAAAACACAGCTTTTCATAATTTCAATACACAGGAAACTTTCAGAATGAAAAAACAAAACATAAAAACACATTAGGTTTCTCAATTGTGCAGGACTTTGCGAAAAAACAGACTTGCCTACTGTGATGCACTTACAAATGGCCAAGTTCATTTTTTTAAAAGTTATTTTCTAAATTCCAGCTTCCCTACATGGCAATATACAAGTAATTTCACTGTTGCAGAAATTAAAGGCTAGGTTCAACTTTATTACCATGTAACTAAAGCACCTGGCCACCACACCGACCGGATACCCCATTGTGACAGTAGGCGGGGAATTCTCTCCTGGCACCCACTTTCGCAATTTAAAAAACATTCAGACTTCTGCAGTATGTCATGCTCACAGCTGCAGTAACTTGTTTCTGTTATCTAGCCACCCCCACCACACATACACACACACAATATATAGCCAGTGGCCACTGCTCTTGGTGTATAGGAGCCTTCACTAAATGGCAGACTGTGGTCCAGACAGAGTGATACCACCAGTCCACAGCGCTGGATCCCCACTGAGCAGCAGTCATTGGCTGCTAGGCCTGCCGGTGCTCTATCAACCACTGATATCACATATGTGCCCCACCCCCTGCAGAAAAGTTCCCCTTCTAGCTCCTGCCCCCTGCCTGTATAGACATATTGGTCATGTACATTGGGCACTCTGACAGGGACACCTGATATATGGGAGGGCATTGATGAGAGCATCAGTGGACAGGACAGATATGCAAGTGTACTCTGAATGGGGATCCTGATTTGTGGGGGCACCGAATGTATAAAGTTAATCTCATAATGGCACAAAGATGTACTCAGCTGGAAGAAATTTTTAGCAACTGGACATCCTTGAATTTTAATTCAATACCCCTGGTGTATAGTTTTTTAAACCTGCTTCTCCCTGAACTGAAAATAACCTAGAACAAACGGAATCATTAATATATAAAAATATAAATGAGAAGAAAGGGAGTATCAATTTGAACACCAAGAAGAGCAGAAAAGAGGGAATAGAGACCATAACGTGCCCCCTAGATCTCAGAACTGGAAGAGAAAATGTTTTCCCACATACCCCTAGAAATAAGGGTTGTCAACTGAGAGGAGAAGGACAGCGGAGACAAACGAATGGAAAAAAAACAGAATGATCAGTGGAAAAATAAAAGAAGAAACACAAATTCTTATTACACCACCTATAACAGTTTTTTCACATTGAAGTATGAGTCACCAACCCCTCTGTCCCCTCTTTTTTTTTTTTTTTTTTAGTAAGAGACGGGTCCAGTAAGGGAGAGGAGAGACTGGGTGAGAGGAAGAGGAGACCGGAGAATAGAAAAAGAAGGGTAACGAGAGAAGTAAAAAAAATAAAAAGACAAAGATGCCAGTAGGTGAAGGTATATATAACTTAACAGGTAACTCCACTTTTGTATGAAAATAATTTGCACATAAAAATGCAGAGCAATATGGCTACCCAGAGGCGCTCTGCACACAGATGGTGTACAGAACACCCCCTGAAAATGTAATTTCCTGCTTGTGTGATTGGCTTACCAATTTTCACAGAAGTCGGTACGAAGATACAAACCAGGTTTTTTTTAAGCATCCCCTGTAACTAAAATGTCATTTTTGGTGAGGTACTCTCAAAGAGAAAACATGTCTAAATCAATGCAGACCCTGCCAATTTCCTCATTAGAGCCATGCAGATGCAGCAGCTGATTGAGAACTATTAAACCACTCCCATACTCCTTCACTCTGCACATAGACAGAAACACATTTTTCTTCAGAACAACAAAAGGTAGGAATCTGCAACAAAGCTTGTTAAAATACCTGCAATGTACATATATTACCCAGAGGATAATGTTTTTTTGCGAAACATAAGTGGTGAAGGAAGAGATCATTCAAAATGTCTTGATATGCTGATGCCTTAAGAGTTCCCTTCACTAGAACTAAGCGGCCAAACCCAACCCCTGAAAAAACAAACCCCACACCATAATCCCCCCTCCACCAAATGATTCGGACCAGTGCACAAAGCAAGGTCCATTAAGACACAGATCAGCGAGTTTGGGGTGGGGTGGAGGCTTGCACAGAGTCCTGACCTCAACCCGATAGAACACTTTTGGAATGAATTAGAGCAGAGCCAGGCCTTCTCGCCCACATCACTGTCCTTGTGGACAGACTTACTAGAAGAGTTTAAGCTGTTATAGCTGCAAAGGGTGGGCCAACTCAATATTGAACCCCACGGACTAAGACTGGGAAGTTCATGTGCGTGTAAAGGAAGGTGACCCAATACTTTTGGCAATAAATAATTGTTTTAGTATGGTAATAGCTAGAACCAACGTGTTAGTATAGAGTATTTTAGGGGATGCAATATATAGGTATCAGAGTGGCAAATAGATAAAAAACAGAGGTTGCAATTTTATTAAAGATCAAATGTAACTACTCACAAACCTAGGTAGTGCACATGCTCATCCGGCCACTACATGTGGCTACTATCTCCTAGCTTTGCCAAAGCTTCTAGCACAAGGAGGACCTCACCTGGGTCCCTGCTGGCTGATAAGTTTTGAAGTTATGTCATTTATCAGAGCCCATCACAGCCTCATCAGAGTTGGGCTCTGATGGACATTTCATTATTTTTTGTAAAATATGAAAGAAGATGTTACGCCGAGTAAATAGATACCCAACATCTCATGCTTTAAAATTCTGCATGCTTGTAGAATGGCGCCAAACTACAGTACTTAAAAATTTCCATAGACGACGCTTTAAAAATTTCTACGTTACCAGTTTAGAGTTACAGAGGAGATCTAGTGCTAGAATTATTGTTCTCGCTCTGGCGCTCACGGCGATAACGCTCATTTGTGGTTTGAACACTGCTTACATATGTGGGCGTGACCTACGTATGCGGTCACTTCTGCACGCAAGCACGGGGGGACAGGGAAATTTTTAATTTTTATACAGTCAGGTCCATAAATAATTGAGACAAAAACAGTGATGTATCCTCCACCAGACTATGGATTGGCTCCTTACCAGATTTCCACGATCCCTTATGACAGGGGATCATAAACAGCATGTATTAGGTAGTCACTCCCAGTTCAGACATATACGGTCCTAATGGGTCTCATTCACAAGTAATTTCACCGGCATCAATGCCCACCATGTAAGAAACAATAACAGCTCCATATAGTGATATGTAACCTCTGAGGGTATAAAATAGATAAATAAACATTTAAAGGGGGCGTACCATCATCCAGAGTCTAGATAAATAGGGTATTGGCTCCGAGGTCCCCAAACCAAAGAGCTCCATATAGTGTATTAAATGGGTAAAATAATTTATTAAAAAGTAGAATTGCATTTTCCATTTGACACACATACACCTACCTCCTGGAGAGTGTTCTTGATCTGGCCAACTGTTGTGAAGGGTGTTTTCTTCACAAGGGAAAGAATTCTTCGGTCATCCACCAGTGTTGTTTTCCATGGTCGTCCAGGTCTTTTGGCGTTGCTGAGCTCACCAGTGCATTCTTTCTTTTTAAGGATGTTCCAACCAGTTGATTTGGCCACGCCTAATGTTTTTTCTATCTCTCTGATGGGTTTTGTTTTGTTTTTTCAGCCTAATGATGGCTTGCTTCACTGATAGTTACAGCTCTTTGGATCTCATATTGAGAGTTGACAGCAACAGATTCCAAATGCAAATAGCACACTTGAAATGAACTCAGGACCTTTTATCTGCTCCTTGTAAATGGGATAATTAGGGAATAACACACACCAGGCCATGGAACAGCTGAGCAGTCAATTGTCCCATTACTTTTGGTCCCTTAAAGGTTATGAAGGTTTGTTTTTTATTTTCTAAATAGGTTCCTTTAAGCTAGTGCATTGTTGGTTCACTTACCTTTTCCTTCAATTTCCCTTCTAAATGGTTTTTTTCTTTGTCTGAATTTCTCACTTCCTGTTTCTTTTCAGTAAGCTTGCCACCATCATTCGAGCAGTGGTTAGTCAGCCAGAACAGCTTACTGAACAGCTTACTGAGGAGGAACAGGAAGTGAGAAATTCAGACAAAGAAAAAAAAACATTTAGAAGGAAAATCGAAGGAAAAGGTAAGTGAACTAACAATGCACTAGCTTAAAGGAGCCTATTTAGATTAAAAAAAAATAACCTTTACAACCCCTTTAAAAAGTGGGAGGCACATATACAAACTGTTGTAATTCCTACACCGTTTCATATCAAATCCATTGTGGTGGTGTATAGAGCCAAACAGATTAGAATTGTGTCGATGTCCCAATATTTATGGACCTGACTGTACATACACACATTATTTATTGCAATTGTTTTTTCTTTTTTTTTAACCCTGTTGGGGGGCTTTGGTGAGATTTCAGGGGACTTAACAGACCTGACATCTCCCCTTTGAGACAGAGAACGGTATTAAGGAAACATATTCCCCAGTCCCTTTCTCTGCAGTCTCAGCTAAAATGAATGGACAGGAGACTCCTCTCCATTCATAAACTGAAGCATCAAACACAGGTTGCGATGTTTCAGTTATGTTAATGGACAGAGTCAGTGATTACTGACTCTGTTCATTCGGAAAAGGTAGGAGCCAGGTTTAGAGGCTCCAACCTCCGCTCTCCATCCTGACAGATCGAGGACAGAGGGAGTGGAGGAGGACATTGAGGGGGGCACAGAGGGGGAGAGCAGCAGGAGGGGGACATAGAGCATGGACAGCAGCAGCACGGAGGGGGACACACAGCACGGAGGGGGGCAAAGACCCGGAGGGGGACAACGGAGCGCGGAAGGGGACACAGGGACAGTCAGCGGTGATCGGTGCATCTTTGGGGGGAGTTACAAGCATAGATCACCGCTGTATATATTTCACTAAAGCAGTTGAAAAAGGGGGGGGGAGTAAAGGGAGAAGCTGTCTGGCTTTATTGAAATGTATACAGGCAGATCGGTGCATGCAACTCCCCCCGCCGCACCAATCATCCCTGACTGTACAGGTATCGGGTGAAGCATCGGAGCATTTCCCCCAGTACAAGTACTCGGGAAAATGCTCGGTATTGGTACCGATACTAGTATGGGGACAACCCTAATATAGATATATATATAAATATATATATTGTATTCCATTTTTTTACACTGTCCCTTTAACCACATCAATACTGGGCACTTTCACCCCCTTCCTTCCCAGACCAATTTTCAGCTTTCAGCGCTCTCGCACTTTCATTGACAATTGTGTGGTCATGCTACACTGTACCCAAATACATTTTTTATCATTTTATCATTTGTTCACACAAATAGAGCTTTATTTTGGTGGTATTTATTCACGACGGAAATTTGGAAAAAAAATATTATTTTCTTCTTTCTATTTTAAGAGAAATCCAATAAAATATAACTTTGTCATAAATTTAAGCCAAAATGTATTCTGCTACATGTTTTTGGTATAAAAAATCCCGTTAAGTGTATAATTGGTTTGTGTGATCACAGACAGATGTACGCAGATGATCATGTACAGATGTGCACAGGTGATCACAGACATATGTATGCAGATAATCATTGGGACATGTGATTTTACTGTTACATATGTGGGGACATGTGTGTTAACTTTGTGTGTTTACATTGTGGGGACACTAGACTGATCAGTGAGTAAAAAAAACAGCTCATACTCACTGATGACCAGCCGGCTCCAGCAATCTGCTTTCCTCTCCTCACCGACAACTTCTGTGTGAGGAGAGCTAATCACCTAGCAACCGGCTCTCTATTTACATCGCATGATGGCTGTGATTGGATATGGCCCTCGTGTGATCAGGAGGGCCAATCACAGAGCCCTCCTGCCGATCGGAGATGCACCGTGTCCGGTGTGAGAGGGAGGGGCCTGATGCGGACGCTGGACAGGTGCAAATGCTGAGGCTCGCAAATTCACCATCCAGCAGCATGAAGGTCTAACATGAGGCCGGCTCTCTCACCTCCCCTGCCCCCCCGAGCGTGTCCCCAGGCAGCCCTGAGAACTAAAGCCGTAGTAGTGTGGGTCCCTACCTCCACCTCCTTGTCTCTGCATGCCGGGCGCCTGCTTTAGTCTGATCGCGGCTCCGCTGCTTTGGTCTGATCGCGACGGCTGGTGGGAGTAGCCAGGAAGCTGGAAGCCTGGAACAGCATTGAGCCAAGTGCAGGGGGTCTTGCGGCGGCAAAAGGACACCATCGCAGAAGGCGGAGGCAGACTGCAGAGTGGTATGCAAGACACCCAAGGTAGGGACTAAGGAGACCTAGGACAGAAGAGGGCACAAACTGTCCAAATTGAAAATAATGGTGCAACACTTTGAGCGCAGCCTGAGGAGTTGCAGATATTTCATCCTAGCACATTGGCTGTAAAACCTGAATTACTGCAAAAACAGGCAGAGACCAGAGCAATAAGGGGGTGAGTTTACCTTCCCCATCACAATTGCACAAATAGACTGTATATTGCCTGCTGGAATGTTGGATTGTTATTTCTGAAAACCGAGGAGACAACTGGTTTTATCTACCCAATCCGCTTAATCTGCCTAATCTGCTTTAACTGCCTAATCTGTCTAATCTGCTTAAACTGCCAGGTGCTCTTGAGTAATAGTCTGCAAAACTGAGCAAATAGAGCCTGCACATTGCCTGTTGAGATAGTGAAATACTGGACTATTATTATAAGACGTGTAACTGTTTGGGCACTGTTATGACTTTACGAGCAACCTGATGAGACTTTACACTGTTTACAGGATTGTTGAAATATGTTGAAATATTGACATCTAGGTCACATCTATGAAATCCTGGAGGCATAACGTCAAGGCTTTTTAACAACGAGGTATCTAGCGGGAAAAAAAAAAGTAGCCTGTGCATAAAGACTTTACATCGCCTGCTTGAATGTTGAGCTATGAACATCTATAAAGTTCAAGAGATATAGAAGTTAAGGTATCTAACGGCATAGTTACTAGTGAATAAAAAGGCATTCTGAATACAGAGACTTTATACCGCCAGTAGAAACATTGAATGATAACCAATTATGAAACCCAGGTGACATAGCAGGCATAACAAAGTGCTGACCAAAAAAAAAAGGGGGGCAGGCTATATATAGATTCTATATTGCTGACGGGAAGATTTGGTCTACTAAAACCCAAGAAATCTAGGACACATAAGAGGCAAAGTTTTAAACTGCCAAGGCACCAGTGAATAGAAGAGATCTACTAAGCCGTCTGGCTTAGACCCCCCTGGAGTGTGTGACTACTCCCCATCCCTCCATCCCCTTTTACTCCGGGAGTTAGACTTATAATTACATATAAGAAACAGACACTGTAAACAGGCATCCTTTATCCTACTACTACAGTGCCTGAACTCGTATAATTTAATAATGAGGGGAAGATCAGAGAGAGGGGCAGCAGCAAACCTCCCTAGAACGAGTGCAAGCCCAGGATCTATTAAAAAATATACGAGCAAGGGGGGAAAGGAGAGTCCTGGAATAAAAACGGGACCCAAAAGTAATACGGAATCACCTTTACTGATAAGCGAAGAGACAGATGAGGAAGTGGGTATGGATACTAGACAAAAAAAGCAACCATTAACAAAAGGTGAAATGGCGGAAATGCTGGCAGGAATGGAATCAAGGTTGGAAACATCAATAAAAGGGGAAATAGCAATCCTAAGTCAGGATATGAAACATGCTAAAAAGGGTGGAGAAAGTGGAGAAAGGTTGGATAATCATGGGTCTGAAGAAAAAGGATTGAAGGAAAAGATGGATGAGATGTGTAGGGAACAAAGATATATGATGTACACAATTGAAGACCAAGAAAATAGGAACAGAAGAAAAAATATTAGGATTAGAGGGCTACCGGAAAGGCAAGGAGAAGATGAGGATTTACAAAAACAAATGGATAAGGTATTCGGCCATATGATGGGAACAACAGAAGCAAAGAACAAAATGTAATTTGAAAGGATCCATAGGATCAGAAACCCCGCTGAAGTGTCAGGAGATGTGCCAAGAGACGTTATAGCTAGATTCCATAACTATCAAGATAAGGAACAGATAAGGACATATATGAGAACTAACGAACCCTCCAAATACGGTAAGACAACTGTGCAGGTATTTCCAGACCTGGCAGCAGAGACTCTTTCCGGGAGAAGAACACTTAAACCATTACTGGAACAACTCAAGAAGCTGAACATACAATATACTTGGGCTTTCCCAGCCTGCCTAACCAGACGCAAAGAAGGCCGTTAAGCAACCTTAAGATTCCCAAAAGATAACCCAAATTTCTGCAAGAGATTGAACAACCCACTAGTTGAGATCCCAGACTGGTGGGAAAAACAAGATCCTGTAGACAATGTGGAAGATCTACAGTATTGGCAGCCGGCGTGGAAGAATAAACCACCAGGATTAAAGAGGAAATAGAAAGGAGGACCTGATAATAATTAATTAAAAGAAAAAGGGGAAAAGGGAAAAAAATAAAAAATTATGTAGCAGCAAAAGTTGAAAACGGTATTGGGGAGGAGAAGGGATGCGAAGAGGGGAGGTGGATGCGGGTGAAGCATTGGACATGTTCCGAGTGGCACCACATAGCTCATCCTCTAGGGGGACGAACCAGGGTCGAGAGGAATGAGGAGGGCCACGGTTCACGGGGCCTCGGGGAGGCCAAATTCCCCTCAAAGGGTGGGGGGTGGGATGGGAGGGGACAGGTGGGAGGGGACGGGGGTGGGTGGTGAGGGTCGGGGTGGGTTTAGGGTAGGAATGTAGAACCCCAGGAGATGTTACAGTGGGGATCGAAAGTTTGGGCACCCCAGGTAAAAATGTGTATTAATGTGCATAACGAAGCCAAGGAAAGATGGAAAAATCTCCAAAAGGCATCAAATTACAGATTAGAAATTCTTATAATCTGTCAAAAAATTTTAGATTTTATTTCCATTATTTACACTTTCAGAATTACAGAAAACAAAAAAATGGCGTCTGCAAAAGTTTGGGCACCCTGCAGAATTTATAGCATGCACTGCCCCCTTTGCAAAGCTGAGACCTGCCACTGTCATGGATTGTTCTCAATAATCACTGGGAAGACCAGGTGATGTCAATCTCAAAGGTTTTAAATGCCCAGACTCATCTGACCTTGCCCCAACAAACAGCACCATGGGTTCTTCTAAGCAGTTGTCTAGAAATCTGAAACTGAAAATAGTTGACGCTCACAAAGCTGGAGAAGGCTATAAGAAGATAGCAAAGCATTTTCAGATGTCAATATCCTCTGTTCGGAATGTAATTAAGAAATGGCAGTCATCAGGAACAGTGGAAGTTAAAGCAAGATCTGGAAGACCAAGAAAAATATTAGAGACAGAACAGCTCGCAGGATTGTGAGAAAAGCAATTCAAAACCCATGTTTGACTGCACAATCCCTCCAGAAAGATCTGGCAGACACTGGAGTTGTGGTAAACTATTCCACTATAAAGAGATACTTGTACAAATATGGTCTTCATGGAAGAGTCATCATAAGAAAACCTCTTCTACGTCTTTACCACAAAAATCAGCGTTTGAACATATAGACAAGCCTGATGCATTTTGGAAACAAGTTCTGTGGACCGATGAGGTTAAAATACAACTTTTTGGCCGGAATGAGCAAAGGTACTGTCAGGTCACCTGTGGCCAGGTGACAAATGCACCCCGTAGGGGTCAGGGATGCACCACAGGGAAGTGAACCCTATAGCCGACTACTGCTGGCAGGGAGGAAGCGTAACCCAAGATCACCCAGGGCGCGGAGTCTAAGACCCAGTTTTGTATTCACCAGAGCCTTTGATGGTAAGGATGGTCTTGGCCGCAACTGGGTCCAGGTCGCGTTCCCGGGATTCCTTAAGTCACACTCCGCAGGGAGAAAGGGGAAGCAGCCAGCAGGACAAACAGTGGTGATGGACAGGCCGAGGTCAGGGCAACAGGCAGACAAGGATAACCGTGGGACATGCAAATAGTCAGGGGCACAGGCAGACAAGGAAGTCGGGGACAAGCCAAAACGGTACACGGAAAGATGATCGTAGCACTCTGCAAACAGGAACTAGCAAACTACACTGCAGACAGGAACTAAGCATAGGAACACTGGAGATCAGGTAAACAGACAGACTTGATGCATATTCATGACAGTACCCTCCCTCTTACGAGGCCTCCCCCTCCCCCGCCTGGGTCCGGGTTTAGAGGGAAACTTCAGATGAAAATTCTTCAATAGACGAGGTGCAAAGACCTCTGATGCAGGAACCCAAGACCTCTCCTCAGGACCAAAGCCTTTCCAATGAACGAGGTACTGAAGAGCGCCTCTACAGAGTCGGGAATCCAGAACTTGACTGACCTCATACTCCTGATTCTCCTCAGAGACTGGTGCCGTGGTGGGGAGAGGACGAGAGAACCTATTAAGGACTAAAGGCTTCAGAAGGGAAACATGGAAGGAGTTAGAGATTTTGAGGTTTTTGGGAATCTGAAGTTTGAAACAAACTGGATTCAGCTTAGCCGTTATGGTGTATGGACCAATGAATCTTGGAGCAAACTTCAGAGAAGGAACTCGGAGCTTGATGTTTCTGGTGGAGAGCCAGACTTTGTCCCCTGGTTGAAGAGAAGGCGGTTTACGCCTGCGGCGGTCAGCAAAGCCTTTGAATTTGTCGGCAGCTGCCCGGAGGGAATCATGGACGTCACTCCAGATGGAATTGAAGGACTCCTGAGCTGAAGCCAAAGCTGGGATATCCAGAGAACAGGTCATGGGAAGTGGAAGTTGAGGATGTCTTCCATAAACTGAGAAAAAGGGTGTTCTCTGCGAACTGGTATTTACATGAAGGGACACCGGAAGGAGCAGATGGGAAGGTGATGTTTCTGAGTCCAATACTCCACCTTCTAAATGTATTAGACCTGAGCGTTTCCCGGGCGAAGCGGGCAGGAGTCACGAAGATGGCCCTTGCCTCCACAATAGAGGCACAAGCCCAGAGTTCTGCGTCTAGCACGTTCTTCGGGGTGTTAGTCTGGTCCGGCCCAGCTGCATAGGTTCCTCAGCAGGCAGAGGATGGTCCACGGGACGAAGTGAGGGAAGCACAGACTGACTAAGACCTAGGGAGTGCTGGTGTCTTTTCTCAATGGACCTCTCCTGAAAACGAATATCGATCTGGTTGCACAGGGAGATGACATCGTCCAGACCAACGGGGATGGTTCTTCCCGCTAATTCGTCCTTCACTCGGTCAGAGAGGCCATGTAAAAAGGTAGCGACCAGGGCCTCATTGTTCCAGCTCAATTCAGCTGAGAGTATACGGAACTGAAGAGCATATTGACCCACTGAACGAGATTCTTGGCGGAGACGTAGCAGAGCACTGGCCGCTGAAGAGGCCCGAGCCGGCTCTTCAAAGATGTTCCGAAAGAGCTTTAGGAAGTTGAACAGGCTGGAAACTACCGGATCATTCCTCTCCCACATAGGGGCAGCCCAGGCCAAAGCTTCACCGGAAAGGAGGGAAATAATATAGGCTACCTTTGCCCGATCAGACAAGAAGTTTTGAGGCTGAAGTTCAAAATGGATGGTACACTGGCTAAGAAACCCCCTGCAGGCCTTGGCGTCTCCAGAAAAACGAACTGGAGGTGGTGGCTGGTGCGACGGGCGCTGCCGCTGGTTGTACTTGGGGTTGTAGATTCGGGGTTCCCAACGAGGTCTGAAGCTGGTCAAAGTGGGAAGCCAGATCCTGAAGGAAACGCATCACCTGAGCCTGATTAGCTTCATGCGTCTCGAGTCTGTGAACAACGCCCTGTAATGGATCATCTGCAGGAAGCGGCACGTCGGCCGGGTTCATGGCTGTTCAAACTGTCAGGTCACCTGTGGCCAGGTGACAAATGCACCCCGTAGGGGTCAGGGATGCACCACAGGGAAGTGAACCCTATAGCCGACTACTGCTGGCAGGGAGGAAGCGTAACCCAAGATCACCCAGGGCGCGGAGTCTAAGACCCAGTTTTGTATTCACCAGAGCCTTTGATGGTAAGGATGGTCTTGGCCGCAACTGGGTCCAGGTCGCGTTCCCGGGATTCCTTAAGTCACACTCCGCAGGGAGAAAGGGGAAGCAGCCAGCAGGACAAACAGTGGTGATGGACAGGCCGAGGTCAGGGCAACAGGCAGACAAGGATAACCGTGGGACATGCAAATAGTCAGGGGCACAGGCAGACAAGGAAGTCGGGGACAAGCCAAAACGGTACACGGAAAGATGATCGTAGCACTCTGCAAACAGGAACTAGCAAACTGCACTGCAGACAGGAACTAAGCATAGGAACACTGGAGATCAGGTAAACAGACAGACTTGATGCATATTCATGACAGGTACGTTTGGAGAAAGGGCACAGAATTTAATGAAAAGAACCTCTGTCCAACTGTTAAGCATGGGGGTGGATCAATCATGCTTTGGGGTTGTATTGCAGCCAGTGGCAAAGGGAACATTTCACGAGTAGAAGGAAAAATGGATTCAATAAAATTTCAGCAAATTTTGGATGGTAACTTGATGCCATCTGTGAAAAAGCTGAAGTTAAAGAGAGGATGGCTTCTACAAATGGATAATGATCCTAAACACACCTCAAAATCCACGGGGGATTACATCAAGAGGCGTAAACTGAAGGGTTTGCCATGGCCTTGACAATCTCCTTACCTCAACATAATTGAAAATCTATGGATAGACCTTAAAAGAGCAGTGTGTGACAGTAGCCCAGAAATCTCAAAGAACTGGAAGACTTTTGTAAGGAAGAATGGGAAAAGATACCTCAAACAAGAATTAGACTCTTGGCTGGCTACAAAAAGCGTTTACAAGCTGTGATACTTGCCAAAGGGGTGTCACGTACCTCAGAGGGTGAGCCCGACGTGCAGGAAGTGGCAGCCGTTACTCCTCTGATTCCGGGACCCCTGATAGAGTAGACAGGAGGAACGGAAATGCAGAGTCGCACAAGCGCCTGGAGAGACGCTGATGCAGGGGCTGTTGGTCGCTTCTGCAGGATCTGATGGAGTCTCTGGAAGGCAGGTGCAGCCTGGCAAGTAGCAGACCGGTGGGAAGAGGTCTGGAAGATCAAGCAGCAACAAGTCCCAGAAGACAGTGCAAGTCCCAGAAGCCGGAGAGAAGCTGGACCAGCCGATCAGGCGCAGGAAGGTCAGGATGGTAGAGGGGTCGTCAAGCCGGGTCAGTAACAGGCGGGCGGCAGAGTACCAGGGATGAGGCAGAGGGATGGTCGGAGCAAGCCAAAAGGTCAGGGCAGGCGGAAGACAGGATCAACAGGAACAAGCCGGGTATCAGGATTAGGATTCAAGCAGGGGTAACAGGTACTGGCAGGTTCAGGAAACACTTCAGACCGGACAGCAAGGGGCCAGACTCCCAGGACGCCTTAAGTACCTTGTTTTGGCGCCGAATTGCCGTTTGCACGTGCCCGTGCGCCGTTGCCGCCGGTGCGCGTGCCCGTGCGCGCCGTTGCGCGTGCCCGTGCGCGCCGTTGCCGCGATTGCGTGTGCCCCGCGCGCGCCGATGCGCCGCTAGCGCCATCTGGTGGCTGAGGTATTTCATGACATTGCCCCCCTCCAATGGGCAGCCTCCGGATGCCCAATCGAGACATCTCCAGTGGATGCGAGTCCTTAAATGATTGGATTAGTCTCTCAGCATGTATGTTGTCCTCTGGTTCCCATGAATTCTCCTCGGGCCCATACCCCTTCCATTTAACGAGGAACTGAATTTGGTTGCGTCTCCTCCTGCAATCAAGGATGGATTCTACCTCAAATTCTTCTTCCCCATTGACTAATACCGGTTCTGGGGGACCAGTATCTCGTTCAGGAAAGGGATTGGGAACATCCGGCTTGAGCAAAGCAACATGGAAGACTGGATGAATTCGAAAGGTTTCTGGTAAATCAAGTTCGTAGGCTACCTCATTTATCTTTCTTTTAACAGAGAAGGGGCCCACAAATTTAGGGCCTAGCTTCTTCGTGGGACATGCAAGTCTTAGATTCAGAGTGGACAAATAAACTTTGGTTCCAGGTTCCAGATTGAGTTCTCCTCTTCTTCCCCTGTCAAAGATCTCTTTATTGCGTTCCTGTGTCTTAGTCATTGTCTCCTGCAGGATCCTGTTATTTGTGTTGAAAAAGTTTAGAGTATCCTGGACAGCGGGTACCGTACTCTCCGGAATAGAATTAGACAGGAACAGAGGATGAAACCCGTAGTTGGCATAAAAGGGTGACTGTTTGGTGGCGGAGTGAATAGAATTATTGTAAGCGAATTCCGCTAAGGGCAGCAGGGACACCCAATCTTCTTGAGAGAACGAGGAGAAGCAGCGGAGATACTGCTCAAGAGTTTGATTTGTTCTCTCCGTCTGCCCATTTGACTGTGGGTGGTATGCTGATGAAAAGGAGAGACCGATTTTGAGACTACTGCAGAGTGCCCTCCAGAACCTAGACGTGAACTGCACCCCCCGATCGGACACGATGTCCGCTGGGACGCCGTGAAGCCTAACAATTTCCCTGATGAAAACTTTGGCTGTTTCCGGGGCAGAGGGTGTGCCTTTCAAAGGGACAAAGTGTGCCATCTTTGAGAGCCTGTCCACGACCACAAAGATAGTGGTGAAGCCTTCTGATGGGGGAAGTTCCACAATGAAATCCATGGAGATCATTCTCCATGGTCTCTCTGGCACTGATAACGGTTTAAGGAGTCCCCAGGCTCTAAGCTTGCTTCCCTTGTTGCGAATGCACGTGGTGCAAGACTCCACATAGTCCTTGCAGTCCTTCAGAAGTTGAGGCCACCAAAAGGTGCGTTGCAAAAGTTCCGAGGTTTTTTGTATCCCAAAGTGACCGGCCAACTCATGATCGTGACAAGAGCTCAGAACATCAATTCGTAGACTCTCGGGCACGAAGATCTTGTCCTGATGCCATAGCAAACCGTCCCTGGACTGCAGCTCCGAACCAGATAAAGGGAAAATTCCAGCAGAGGCTTGCCTGATTTGCGGTAATAAGTCCCTTTGTAACAATAGAAAGTTCCCAGATGACAAGATGGTGTCAGGGGGACTGAGAGACCCTGAATCTCCGTACATGCGGGAAAGAGCATCCGGCTTGGTGTTTTTTGACCCTGGCCTGTATGTGATATGAAAAGAGAATCTTGTAAAAAAAAAGTGCCCATCTGGCCTGGCGTGGTTTAAGTCTCTTGGCCACCTTCAGGTACTCGAGATTCTTGTGGTCAGTGTAAATTAAAATTGGGTGCGCTGCGCCCTCCAGGAGGTAACGCCACTCCTCCAGAGCGGCCTTTATTGCCAACAACTCTCGGTCCCCGACGTCATAATTTCTTTCTGCTTCAGACAACTTACGGGAGAAGTAAGCAACGGGATGTAACAGAGCCTTGGGGCCCTGTCTCTGCGAAAGAACTGCCCCAACCGCGGTTTCAGACGCATCCACCTCAAGAATGTATGGCAAACTCGCGTCGGGGTGTCTGAGAATGGATGCCGAAGTGAACAAGTTCTTCAGGGTTTCAAAGGCTGTTTGGGCTTCTGTAGTCCAGCGGAAACGAGCAGTCTGTTTGGTCAAATCCGTTATAGGAGCAATGATGCTGGAGAAAGCTCTGATGAATTTCCTATAAAAATTCGAGAAGCCGACAAATCGCTGAACGCCCTTTCGGTCCGTAGGTGCTGGCCAGTCGAGAATCGCTGAGACCTTCTGGGGGTCCATCTCAACGCCTTTTATGGAAATTATAAGCCCCAGGAACTGTATACTTGAGCGTTCGAACTCGCATTTATCGGGTTTGGCATACAGTCCGTGGGTTCGGAGACGCTCAAGTACATTCCTGACGTGTAGCCGGTGTTTTTCCAGAGAAGGGGAGAAGATCAGGATATCGTCCAGATAAATGATGACAAAGAGGTCCAGGTAGTCTCTAAAAATGTCATTCACGAAGTGTTGGAACGTTGCTGGGGCGTTACAGAGCCCGAAGGGCATGACTAAATATTCGAAGTGCCCGAAACGGGTACGAAAAGCGGTTTTCCACTCATCCCCTTCACGTATGCGGACTAAGTTGTAGGCCCCACGGAGGTCTAGTTTGGTAAAGACAACCGCGGACCCAAGACGTTGAAACAGTTCAGGCACCAAGGGGAGAGGGTACCGGTTCTTAATTGTTATCTTATTAAGTTCCCGATAGTCCACACAAGGGCGAAGGGAATGGTCTTTTTTTTCCACAAAAAAGATGCCTGCTCCCGCGGGTGATGTGGATGGGCGGATGAACCCCTTCCTCAGACTTTCATCGATGTATGTTTTTAAAGTCTCTAGTTCAAGTCCTGTTAAGGGAAAGATCCTTCCGAAGGGAACTTCAGCACCTGGAAGGAGTTCAATGGGGCAATCGTAGGCCCTGTGTGGTGGAAGGGTCTCAGCCCCCTTCTTGCTGAAAACATCCAGGTAGTCGTGGTAAGCTTCTGGAA
Organism: Rana temporaria; assembly: GCF_905171775.1. NCBI lineage: Eukaryota > Metazoa > Chordata > Amphibia > Anura > Ranidae > Rana > Rana temporaria. Next base: position 82,814,676 of record NC_053495.1, on the reverse strand, counting down.
CAGATTGACGGGTCTCGATGTCGAAGTCCATACAAAGTAAAGGCAGAGGGCCGAGTCATTCCAGGTTGTGTCTGAGCTCCATCTGCGAAACTCGGACACATAGTCCTCTGCTGGTCTGCGACCCTGTTGCAGGGCGTGCAAAGCGGCCTCCGCGGAGGCGGCCTGGTGAGGGTCCTCATACAGCAGAGACATGGCTTGGAAAAAGGTAGTAACATTGTCAAGTGATGGATCTTTGTTTTCCAGGAGGCGATGGGCCCAAGCTTGCGGTTCGCCAGACAGCAGTGAGATGGCGAAACCCACTTTAGTGGCTTCTAACGAAAAGGTCCGTGGCTGCAGAGCAAAGTACAGTTCGCAAGCATTGCGGAAGGCCCGGTATCTACTACGTTCACCCGCGAACCTCTCGGGCATAGGGACTTTGGGTTCGGGCGGCAGCATGATCACGGATGGGGAAGCAGATGCCCCAGAAGCCGCTGCAGCGGTGGTGGGAGTAGATAGAGCCTGGACACGATTCTCCAAACGCGTGTAGCCTTCTTGTAAGGTTCGGACGGCCTGGGTCAGTCCCTCAAGATGGCGGCAAAGTTCCTGCATAGGATCCACTCCCTGCGCGGGCTCGGACATGGCTGTCCGGTACTGTCACGTACCTCAGAGGGTGAGCCCGACGTGCAGGAAGTGGCAGCCGTTACTCCTCTGATTCCGGGACCCCTGATAGAGTAGACAGGAGGAACGGAAATGCAGAGTCGCACAAGCGCCTGGAGAGACGCTGATGCAGGGGCTGTTGGTCGCTTCTGCAGGATCTGATGGAGTCTCTGGAAGGCAGGTGCAGCCTGGCAAGTAGCAGACCGGTGGGAAGAGGTCTGGAAGATCAAGCAGCAACAAGTCCCAGAAGACAGTGCAAGTCCCAGAAGCCGGAGAGAAGCTGGACCAGCCGATCAGGCGCAGGAAGGTCAGGATGGTAGAGGGGTCGTCAAGCCGGGTCAGTAACAGGCGGGCGGCAGAGTACCAGGGATGAGGCAGAGGGATGGTCGGAGCAAGCCAAAAGGTCAGGGCAGGCGGAAGACAGGATCAACAGGAACAAGCCGGGTATCAGGATTAGGATTCAAGCAGGGGTAACAGGTACTGGCAGGTTCAGGAAACACTTCAGACCGGACAGCAAGGGGCCAGACTCCCAGGACGCCTTAAGTACCTTGTTTTGGCGCCGAATTGCCGTTTGCACGTGCCCGTGCGCCGTTGCCGCCGGTGCGCGTGCCCGTGCGCGCCGTTGCCGCCGGTGCGCGTGCCCGTGCGCGCCGTTGCCGCGATTGCGTGTGCCCCGCGCGCGCCGATGCGCCGCTAGCGCCATCTGGTGGCTGAGGTATTTCATGACAAGGGGGCAGTACAAGATATTAACGCTGCAGGGTGCCCAAACTTTTGCAGACGCCATTTTTTTGTTTTCTGGAATTTTTTTTTTATTCCACTTCAGACTCCACCATTAACAAGAGACCTGCTCATGGTTTCTTAGCACATGTAGTCTCTACTCGGTTTCGCATCATGTGTGGTTATCTTTTTACTCCTTTATTTATTTTTTATTTTTTAATCACTTCAGACTTCACCAGAACTAGAGACTTGCTCATGGTTTGTTTACTTCAATCGTCTCTGCAACGGTTTAGCATCATTTGTGGTTTTCTATTTTTATTTTATTTTTCCAAAAAATTAAAAACCATATAGCCTTCATTAATCCAGCCCAGACCAGCTAGAGACACATTCTTTTGGTCAATTATTTAGGAAGTCTCTGCGATAGGTCCCCCCCCCCCTCATCTCGTGACTCCTTATCTTCTACCTTTGGCAGATTTGATCTTACTTACTACTTAACCTCTTATCTCGTTACTCTCAGATTTTCTACATAACTCCATGTTTTCTTAAAATCATTCCAATTCTTTCATTTGTCTTTAAAGCCTATTTTTTTCCTCTTCAACCATATACTTCAGCTCCTCCATCCGGTATGTTTCCTCTACCGAATCTATCCATGCCTCTTGCCATTTTTTGGGGATCATCCTTTTGGCGGCGTTTAATATGTGGGGGGTCAGTGATTTTTTTTGTAATCTTTTATTGCCTCTTCTTCTCCATGGAAAAGGACTACCCATGGGTCTTCCTCTATCTCCCTCCTAGTAATGTCTTTAATCAAAGACAACATTTTTTCCCATTTTTTTTTTATCTTCGGGCAGTCCCACCACAGATGGGCCATTGTCCCCCTTGTTAAACACCCTCGCCAACAGTCTGCCGACTGCCCCTCTCTGAATTTACTTATTTTGTCAGGAGTGGCATACCATCCAGTGATACACTTATAGTTCATCTCCGCAGTCCTTATATCTATGGTCGAGGAGTGGGTCAAGTTAATAATTCTTTCAATTGTAGTTTTCTCCCTTGGTGCTCCCAACTCCCTTTCCCATTTTTGGATGAATGGGGGCGTCTCCAACTCGTCCACCCTGAGCAGCAGCTTGTACATTTTTGAAATGATACCCTTTGAGCTCTCTGCTATGCAGAGCTGTTCCAGTGGGGTAAGCTCCTCTCCTGATCTCAGAGGTTGGGGTAGATGCTTAACAAAGTGGCTAAGCTGGCGATACCGCCACTCATCCATTATCATTAATTCTTCCTTAGATTTTAACTCCTGCAGTGACATAATCTTTCCTTTTTTAATAATATCCCTTAACCACTTCCCGACTGCCGCATGTACATATACGTCGGCAGAATGGCACGTACAGGCACATTGGCGTACCTGTACGTCCCTGCCTAGACGTGGGTCGGAGGTCCGATCGGGACCCCCCCCCCCCCCGCTACATGCGGCGGTCGGGTTCCCTCGGAGAGCGATCCGGGACGACGGTGCGGCTATTTGTTTATAGCCGCTCCGTCGCGATCGCTCCCCGGAGCTGAAGAACGGGGAGAGCCGTATGTAAACACGGCTTCCCCGTGCTTCACTATGGCGCTGCATCGATCGAGTGATCTCTTATATAGGGAGACTCGATTGATGACATCATTCCTACAGCCACACCCCCCTACAGTTGTAAACACACACTAAGTGAACACTAAATCCTACAGCGCCCCCTGTGGTTAACTCCCAAACTGCAACTGTCATTTTCACAATAAAGAATGCAATTTAAATGCAATTTTTGCTGTGAAAATGACAATGGTCCCAAAAATGTGTCAAAATTGTCCGAAGTGTCCGCCATAATGTCGCAGTCACGAAAAAAATCGCTGATCGCCGCCATTAGTAGTAAAAAAAATAAAATAATAAAAATGCAATAAAACTATCCCATATTTTGTAAACGCTATAAATTTTGCGCAAACCAACCGATAAACGCTTATTGCAATTTTTTTACCAAAAATAGGTAGAAGAATACGTATCGGCCTAAACTGAGAAAAAAATTTATTATAGCAAAATTGACGCTCTATTTTTGTTTATAGCGCAAAAAATAAAAACCGCAAAGGTGATCAAATACCACCAAAAGAAAGCTCTATTTCTGGGGAAAAAAGGATGCCAATTTTGTTTGGGAGCCACGTCGCACGACCGCGCAATTGTCTGTTAAAGCGAGGCAGTGCTGAATTGTAAAAACCCCTTGGGTCATTAACAGCATATTGGTCCGGTCCTTAAGTGGTTAATTGTGCTCTATCTTTTCTAATCCAGTTCCCTCCCACACTTTTTTTTCCAGGTGCAAACTATTAGTTTTCTTTTAAATCTATAAGTGGTGAATTGTAATCCCTATTGATTTGTTTGTGCAATCTATCCCAAATTCTTAAAGCATTCAGTATTAAGACGTGCGTATTAATGTTTAGTGTTCTGTACTGCGGAGGGTTCCATATTGTGCTTCCCAATTGTGTCTTAGCTAGTGCATTTTCAATTTTTTTTTTTTTTTTTTTTTTTATAAATCTCTTTATTGATTTTAGATTTTTTTCCTTTAACATAAACAGCTATAAATTTCACATTTTCATTTATTAAAATCACATTGATACAGACATTCCATTACTTCACATCTTATTCCCATTTACCTCATTCTTATCCCTTTCTTCCATTGCTGTAGTTCCTTCCCACTTCCGTGCCTCCCTACCCTGAAGCTGTTTTCACATTTTCTATCCAATTTTCCCATATTTGCGTATACTTATGCCCATTTCCTCTGTTATAATATGTCTCTTTATACAGTGACAGATTATTATTTATCAAATTTTTCCATTGCGCCACAGAGGGGGCTTCCACTTTTTTCCAATTTAATACTATAGCCTTTCTTGCGTAAAAAAAGCAGCAAACCCACCTGTATTCTTTTTTCTCTGGGAGTCATAGTTTCTTCTATGAGTCCGAACAAGCAGGTCCCTGCCTCCAAGTCAAATTGGACTGACGTCACTTCCTCAATTACTCTCAGGACCTCTTTCCAGAACCACCTTATCTTTGGACAGGTCCAGCATATGTATAAAGTTTCCTGGAATGCCTGCGCATCTCCAACAGTTTTGAGGATTTGATGGAAATATTTTAAACAGTTTATACGGTGTATACTAGCTCCTATGTGTTATTTTAAATTGGATTAATTTGTCTCGAAGAGACTAAGATCTGAAATGGGAATTTGTATATCTCCCCCCATTTTTCTGATGACAATTTTGGGATATCCCTCATCCAACATTCACATAATTTATTCATATCTGGTGGTTCTGTTTTTACTAAATGGGTTTTTCCTTTCTCCTTCTCAACAGTTGTTCTAGGCCTGTTTCAGTTAGCTGCGGGATGCCATCAGGAAATTGTGGTACCAGGGCATGGGCCAACTGCATATGTCTAAAAAAGTAATTCTCCGTTATATATTCCATTTTTCTATAATTTCTCTAAATGAGGATATTTTTCCCCTATTACTTGTGATGTTTTTTTAATTTAAAATTTTGTCCATGCTCTAGGGTCTTGAATATACGTTAAATGTGCCAATTCGGGATTTCTCCATAATGGAGTATTTGGAGATATATCCGTTTTTAGATTACTCTCTCTGGCTATGCCTGCTTTCCATACCCTTACTGTTGTCATCATTGACGGAGTTAAATCTCGCCTACATTTAAACCCACAAAATGGTAATGCCTGCAGTGCCTCCAAAGACTGGACCACTGCTGCCTCCACCATTGTAGCAGGATCATATCCATCTGGATTTAACCATCTCCTTATTGTCACCAACTGAGTTGCTAGATAATATTTATATAGGTCTGGAAATGCTAATCCCCCCTGTTCCACTGGACGCATAAGTGTTTTTAATTTTATTCTAGCTATTTTATTTTGCCATATGAATGAGGATAAGACACTTTGTAGCTGTGTAAAAAAAACTTTTTGGTAACCATTGTGGTGAATTTCTGAACAAGTATAGCAACCTAGGGAGAATCTTCATTTGTATTAAGTTTATACGTCCCAAAAGAGACAGCGGAAGTGTTTCCCATATCTTTAGTTTTTTCTTATATTCCTGAAGCACTGGATGTAGTTTTAACTTTTTAAATGCCTCAGCCTGGCGTGATATTATTATACCCAAATATTTAAACTCTGTTACCCATTTCAGTGGGAAATTTGGGGTCGCTATATCCTGCACACCTTTATCAATAGCAAATAACAGTGATTTAACCCAGTTTACTTTAAGTCCTGTAAAACATGAGAAGACATTAAGTAGCTCTAGGGCTTCCTTCAATGATGGACCTGCGTCCCTTAGAAATAGCAGCATATCATCAGCATATCAGCTACCCTCTCCTCCAGCCCCCCTATTTGGAGTCCCTGGATGTCTTGTGAGGTCCTCAGAGCCTCTGCCACTGGCTCTATTGCAGCTGGGGAGAGAGGGCAGCCCTGTCGTGTACCTCTGTACAGCTGAAAAAAGGATGACAGTTTTCCCCCCAATTTAACTGCTGACATAGGTTTTCTATATGTTACTTGTATCCATTTAATAAATGTTACTGGAAACCCTATTCTTCTAAGTATCTCCCATAAAAAGGGCCATTCGATAGTATCGAAGGCCTTCTCTATATCTAGGGAGGCTACCGTTCTTGTTCCTTCACAATTATGATGGGCATGTATATTTGTGAATAGTCTACGTAAATTTATAGACACATTTTCTCACCGCTCCAGGTGAGCCCCGTAGGCAATCAAGGGCTGTTGAACCACCAAGGCGCTGGCAATGCTATTAATAGCAACAATGAAAAGGACGAAGACTGGACAGACGCACTCCAAAATCACTTAAAAAAGAGTTGTCTTTTTATTTTTCAACTGTACATACAGTCACTGCAAACCAACAACATACAGTGGCCGACGCGTTTCGCACTGGCAGTCAGTGCGATGAGCCATGTCAGAGCCATGACTAAGCACTGACTGCCAGTGTGAAACGCGTCGGCCACACTGTATGTTGGTTTGCAGTGACTGTATGTACAGTTGAAAAATAAAAAGACATCTCTTTTTTAAGTGATTTTGGAGTGTGGCTGTCCAGTCTTCGTCCTTTTCATTGTTGCTACGTAAATTTATATCTGTCGTTCTATGTGGCATGAACCCTGTTTGATCTGAATCTATAATAGTCTTTAGTAGTGGCTGTAGTCTTAATGTTAGTATTTTAGTTAGTATTTTGAAATCTATGTTCAATAGTGCCATCGGTCTATATGACGAGCATATTTTTGGATCTTTACGTTTGTATATTTTGTTTACCTTTGTATATTAATGTTATATGTGCCTGTCTCATTGAATCTGGTGGTATCCCTTTCATTAATCCACTTGTGTATACCTCTGCCAGTTTTGGAGCTAAAAGCTTCATATCTTTGGTAGAATTCCACAGGAATTCCATCTGGGCCTGGTGCTTTTTCTCCTGGAAATGTTTTTATGACCTTACTTATTTCTTCACTCATTATTGGTTCCAGCAATGCCTCTCTCTCCCTATCCGACAGCCATCCGAGGGCCACCCGGTCCAAAAGTTCCGTCAGAGAAGAGGCATATAACCTGCCATAATATTCCCCGAAAGCCTTAAAGATCTCTTCCGGTTCTTTGACTTTCTTTCCTTCTGATGTTTCTATTGCTGCTGTAGTTGTAGCCTGATGTTCTTGCTGCGCTAATCTCGCCAAAAATCTCCCACTTTTATCACCTTGCTCAAATATATTTTGTCTCTTTCTTTGTAATTCCAGCCTTGTTATTTCCTCCATATGTAGTTGTAATTCTCGTTGTGTAAACATCATTGAATCAAAATTAGAGTTGCTTGAGTCTTGGCTATATTTTTCTTTACTACTCTCTACCTGTATTTGTAACTCCTGTATCTTAAACTTCTGTTTTTTATTTACTGCTGCAATATTTGAGATGATCCTTCAGTGCTTTCCTAATATTTGTTTATTATGGTTACCATTTTTTCTGCTATCTCTGGATGTCCCACCCATTGTGGAGATAACCTCCACAATGCTGCATTTCTAAAAGTGGGGATACGTATTGACACCAACAGAGGAGCATGGTCCGAAAGGACACTCGGTAGGTATAGAGCGTCCATAATATCTGTTGGCATTGTTGGGTCTGCAAAAGCTAGATCTATCCTAGATGCTGTTTTATAGGATGTAGAATAGCAGGAGTACATTCTTTTTTCTGGATTTCTCCATCTCCATATCTCTGTCACCCCTGTCACTTGTGCCCAATTATATAAGTCAACAGACTGATACTTGGGAGGTCTCGGTCTGTCCAACTTGGAAGACAGTACCAAATTGAAATCTCCAATGAGCATTAATTTAGCTGGAAGAAATTGAATGATTCTTTCCATTATCTCATTCAGGATTCCAACAGAAAACGGAGGTGGAATATATATTGCCACTACAATACATTTTTGTTGTCCAATCACATACTGGAGGATCACATATTTCCCTTGTAAGTCTATATAGGTTTCCTCTATCTTAGCAGGAAAGGTTTTACTGATTAAAACTGATACCCCTCTGGCATAGGATGAGTAAGTTGCATGATATTCTTTTTGAATCCAGGCTTTTTTTAATGTTGTTAATTTTTTTCCTATTAGATGTGTCTCCTGGAGTATAATTAATTGGGGGTTATATTTTGTTATATATTGAAACATTAGGGCTCGCTTGTATTTGGAATTTAAACCTCTGACATTCCATGATATTACTGAATAACTATTATTTTTGCCTGTCATTTTATCTTCCTATGCCTTTTTAATTTGAGGGGGGGGGGGGCACATCTTGTGAGATCCTGAACTACACCCTTGGACATTTACACACTTAGGGGTGGAACAGATCAAAAAAACTCACGGATCGGATCAGGAGTCACGGATCGGATCATTTTTCGGATCAGCAAAAAAGAAAAAAAAAAGACTACTCTTGTTACACCCACTGGAGTTTTAGATTTCACAGTTATTTTCAACACAAAAGGGAGCTTAAATACAGTATATGTAAATCTGACAGACTGTTTACATGTTAAATTTTAAAAGCAGCAGCAAACCTTGCATGCTTACTAATGTGACATAACACCTCCACACTGGTGTCACAGGTGTCCCCCCTCCTCTCCACCCTGGTGTAACCGGGGTCCTCCACTCCACTCAGGTGTCACCGGGGTCCTCCACTCCACTCAGGTGTCACTGGTGTCCCCCTCCTCTGGTGTCACTGGTGTCCCCCTCCTCTGGTGTCCCCCCTCCTCTGGTGTCACCGGTGTCCCCCCTCCTCGGGTGTCACCGGTGTCCCCCCTCCTCGGGTCACCGGTGTCCCCCCTCCTCGGGTCACCGGTGTCCCCCCTCCTCGGGTGTCACTGGTGTCCCCCCTCCTCCGCTCAGTACAGACAGCCATGCTCCCCAGGTAATGGTCTATCTCCTACCGGCAGGTGCAGATCTCACAGATACTGTCAGTGTCTCCACATGCCTGCAGTCGGTGGTCCCGGGTCTGTAGTCAGCATGCTGAGGCGGGGAGGCGTGTCACGCTGTGCACTGGCAAGCACACGGTCTCCACTGGGGTGGAGCAAGATGGCCGCCGCTCCGGAAGCTAGGCCGAACCCAGGGACATTCCGACGGCCGAGGCTCCGGAGCACTGCGCGGATCGCGTGGTGTGCCGATCCGAACGGGGTGACCATGGTCTCTATTCCACGGCCAGTACCCAACATATCTCAATCTCCACCTTCCCCTTACACAACCAAAAAATACCAATTTCTTTCATTCGACTGTGTGACAGGTTTTACGGTATTTTATACAGTTTACCAATATTCTATTTATCCCTTAATTTTACTATAGTAGTTATTTTGTTAATATAAAATCTTCCATTATTTAACTGTACTCTACTGACGTCTACCCTTTTCCAATAAAAAAAAAAAAAAGATACTGATGTGCCTTCCGCATACTCCCACGCATATGCACATGCTATTAGAAAGGGAATAGCGGCCTGGAGCGGCATGGGATAGGACGCTAGTCTGCTGAGCTCCGCCGGCCATTTATCCTTATCGCCTTATCCTGCAATCCCACTCGAGATTTTCCTCGCTAAAACTTTCCAGCAGAACCCGGGTACCTCGGTAATCATGGCCCCACCGAAGACGAGCAAATCGGCTGGCCCGAAAAACCGACCAGTACCTCCGTCAGGAGAAGGACCCCCCGGCGCAAGATGGCGGCGCCACGAGGACGGAGGAGGCCGCGGTCGGCGTGGACATAGCCAAGGTGCTGTTAGCTATCACCTCCTGCAGAGAAGCTGTGGCGGCCTGCCAGACCACTCTCACGGCGAAGATTGAGGAGGTAAAGGTGGACATTTCGCTAGTGTGCCAGGACATGAAGAGGCTGAGAGAGAGGGTATCCGAGGCGGAGGGGAGACTGGGCACCGTGGAGGACTCCCTCCCCCCCATCCAGCAATCCTCTGAGGCCATGCAGCTGCAGATCAACCAGCTCTTGCAGAAACAGGACGACCTCGAGAACAGAAGTCGCAGGTGTAACCTAAGGTTTGTCGGCCTTCCTGAGGGGGTGGAGGGGAGAGACCCGCAAGACTTTCTGGAAAAGCTGCTCTGGGATACCTATGGCAGAGAGGCCTTCTCCCCCATGTTCGCCATGGAGCGGGCCCACCGCATGTCGGGCAGGCAGCCGCCACCCGGGGCACCCCCCCGCACGTTCATTGCAAAATTCCTGAACTATAGGGACAGGGATGCCATCCTCCGGCTGAGCAGGGAGAGGGGTAATATACCCTTTGACAACAAGATGATGGCCGCGTTTCCGGACTTTTCGGCTGAGGTTCAACGCAGAAGGAAGACCTTCATGGAGGCCAAGCGGCGTCTACGGGTCAAACATGTAAAGTATGTCATGCTGTTCCCGGCCCGTCTTCGCGTGGAGGGAGAGGATCGTGCTCACTTCTTTGAGGACCCAGAGGAGGTGCTGGCCTGGTTGGAGCGGCAGGACAGACGCAGATAAGTACTCAGTTTCCCCTGTCACCTGCTGCATTGCCGACAATGGCGCCTCGGCCCTGAAGTTTTGTCTTGTTCACCCCCGCAGGGATCCTGCGACCACCAGCCGTCCCCATGTCCAAGGGGTCTCCCCTCACCCTTCCCCCTGTTGTCCTCCTGTGGGGTGCCTGGACTCAACACCTCCTGCCCCCCTGGCTGCCTTCGGCCTGTTGCTCTCTCCCCTTTTTGTGGGATACAGAGGGCCCCAAACTGCATCCTGATATTGCTCTCTGACACCCGGAGCCCTTGGGACACCCAGGTTACCCCTGCAGCGAGCAGGGATCCGAGACCCTTCACCGCCCGCATGACTGGATCCCCCCCCCCGAGGGGACGAGTAGCCTACCGGGCCAAATAGGGGGGATATCAATTTTAGTTTTTGTTTTGAATACTGGTCTATTGTGTTTGCTACCTGATACACTTGAAAATCTCCATGTTCAATTTTTTATTTTTTATTTTTCAATTTTATTTTTCATTCTCCCTTCTCCGGCGGAGGGAGGCACACTGCATAGGGCATGCAACGGACAGCGAGCCAGGTCTTATACCGTGCTCGAGCACACAGCGGAATTCCGCCCCACTTGCAGCAACCCACCATCAATCCTGGGGGACTGCCGCTGCACGGTCCCACCCTGGGTGGCCTGGCCGGATATTATCCGGGACTGTACTGGTAGTCTCCCAGTGTATATCCTGGCTAGTTAGAATATTTTTTCTTACTCTGCATTGGGTGCTGCTTTTGCCACGTTGGCAGTTGAGGGTTCAAGCCCGCACCAGTTGGGGAAAGTGCAGGGCAGGGTGGGGGGAGGGATGCAAAGGTACTGGGTTACTGGTGTTTTTCTTTTATTACATGTTCTGTTTGAGCAAAACGCATATAGAAGATATTTTATTGTGTTACTGTTGGCGTATGGGGATGTGCACACTGGTGGTCACGGGGTAATGTGGTATGCAATTAAGAGTTGTCTGAATCCTGAAGTTCTCTGCCTTCCCTGGTATATCCCATGGCCACGCTGAAGCTACTAACTTGGAATGTCCGTGGGATGAGGGATTCGATTAAGCGCTCTGCAGTATTTGCAATACTTAAAATATTGAGGGCAGATGTTGTGGTTCTAGTGGAGACGCACACAGAGGGCCTGGCCCAGCGGACGCTTAGGCGACCGTGGGTGGGCTGGGGCTTCCATTCTGTCCACACCTCTCACTCCAGAGGGGTCTCTATATTAATTGCCAAAACGGCGCATTTTGAACTCCAGGATTCAGTAATAGACCCACAGGGCAGGTATGTCTTCTTGAAAGCTAAATTGTACGGGGACCTGGTCCTCCTTATGGCATTCTACATCCCACCCCCGTTTCAGTCCACTATACTGGTTACCGGATTCGATTTTATGGCCCTGCACCCTGACACGCCGGCAATCTGGCTGGGTGATTTTAACACTGTACTAGATCCCTCCCTGGATAGGGTGGTCAAGGATCAGGCCGAGCCTGTGAGGTCACGTCCCACGAGATTCGCGAGACTTCTCACGGACTTTAACTTAGTTGACACGTGGAGATATGGGCACCCCACAGACCGGGCATACACATGCTTCTCGGCCTCACACCGCTCAATGTCCTGCATAGACTTGATTCTAGTATCTAAAACGCTTCTCCCTAGAGTAAGAGAGTCAGGTTTTTCCCCTCGGTCCCTCTCTGACCACTGCTCATGCTGGACGGAACTGTTGCTGCCCCGGACTCGCCCGCCGCCCTCATGGCGGTTAAACCCATTCTGGCTGACCCTGCTCCCGGAGGATGCGGATCTGGCCACGGAGTGGGAGCATTATTTTGCCGATAACTCCGAATCTGCGTCCCCCCGGGCAGTCTGGGAGGCCTTTAAACTACATGCTCGCATGACACTCTCGTCCCGTATTAACTCCCTTAAGGCCACTTCTGCAGAGGCACTGGATAGGGCCACGGAACTCATCACGGCTAAAGCGAGGGAGTACACTGCCAACCCGACTGCGGACCTAGCTGCTGAACTTCAGCTTTGCACTAGGGCGGCTGACCAACTGCATTACGAGAAATCGAAGCGTAAGCTTTTCTTTCTCAGACAGCGGACGTTTGAACATGGGGAGAGAGCGGGGAAGTTACTCGCCTACTTGGTACATTGTGAGGAGAGACCTCCAGTGGTGATCTCCCTGCGCTCTCCAGCTGGGGATTTGATAGCTGACCCGGAGCAGGTGGCTAATATGTTTCATGACTTCTTCTCTTCCCTGTACGATACGGTGGCCCCAGACACTGTCTTCCTTGTCGGAGGACTTCCTTGCCGACTTGCAGATCCCACGACTGACTGCACAGCAGGCCCAAGCACTTGAGGAGCCACTGACGGCAGAGGAAATATCCGCTGCACTTGCTGGCCTCCCGAAGTCTAAAGCCCCGGGGTCGGATGGCTTGCCAGCCAAGTTCTACTCCACCTATGCGGAAACACTGGTTCCTAGACTCCTCGCCCTCTACAAGTCTGTCTTTGATAGCTCTGAACTCCCGCCCTCGATGAGGGAAGCTACCATAGTACTAATCCCTAAGCCAGGCAAGGACCCCCACCTACCAGAGTCGTACCGCCCCATCTCCCTCTTACAAGTAGACATCAAAATTTTGGCCAAAGTGCTCTCAGCCCGCCTCAACACCGTGATCCTCTCCTTGGTGCACGCTGATCAGGCGGGCTTCATGCCCGGCCGGAACACCTCCTTTAACCTTAGGAGACTGTTTATCAACCTCCAGGCCAAACACGACAACCCGGGGTCTAGAATAATCGTCGCCCTGGACACCGCCAAGGCGTTCGACTCGGTGGAATGGCGGTATCTATGGACATGCCTTGCTAAATTCGGGTTAGGCCCCAAATTCATCCACTGGGTGAAGCTCCTCTATCAGGCCCCAGTGGCCAGAGTACTGGCCAACGGGTGGCCCTCGGACCGATTCCCACTGCGGCGTGGCACAAGGCAGGGCTGCCCCCTGTCGCCACTGCTGTATGCCCTGGCGGCGGAACCGTTGGCAATCGCCATACGCTCACACCCTGGTATAACGGGTCTGCGGAGAGGGGATGTGGAGGAGAGGATAAGTACATACGCGGACACACTTCTATACCTGGACGATTCCGCAGACTCTCTCTCACTGGCTCTGGCCCTGATAGAGCGCTTCGGCGCTTTCTCGGGACTCAGGATCAATTGGGACAAATCCCAAATACTTCCATTGGATAGCTACCCAGTGACCAGGGATGGGGCCCTTCTTCCACTGCAGAGAGTGGCAGACATTAAATATTTGGGGATTCAGACCACCAGGGACCCAGCAGACTACACCTCACTGAATGCCACACCACTGTACGATATGCTAAAGTCCAGAACACAGGCTTGGACCAGACTCCCACTGGGAGTCTCGGGCCGCGTAAATTTAATAAAGATGGTCCTGTTGCCCAAGATTCTTTACATGGTGTGGCACTCACCGGTGTATCTTGTGCTCAGGTGCTTTAGGCTTATGGAAACTATCCTAAAGCCATTTGTGTGGGGCACCGCGAAACACAAACTCCCCTGGCATAGACTGAAAAACCCGACCGACCTGGCCGGACTGGCACTACCCGATTTCAATGCATACTATTTGGCTGCCCAGCTGTCACAACTGTTTCACGTAGACAAGGTGGACAGGACTAGGTTCCTTCGCCTCCTCTGCCCTGCATGGACCCAACCAATAGGCGACCCCCTGGTGGCTATGGCGGGGGGGGAAGATAGTGGAGGGATGCCACTCCCTGTTGTATCACTACAGGAGGGTGTGGAACATAGTGTCAGGTAGACTGGACATATCGCCCTTGCATGGCTACACCTCCCTGTGGCACAATTCTGCCCTACCGGAGTTGGAGCGCATTCAAGATACCGAGGTATGGAGCGCTAGGGGAATCTACTACTTGTCCCATGTCACCAGGAGCAAAAAAATTGAAACCCTTTACTATGCTACAAACTGAGTATAAGCTGCCAGATCCCATGTTATTCCGCTACGCCGAACTACGACACCCCTGTCGGGCTCAATTCCCCCAGGATGATCTGGCCCTTGCTGATAACCCCCTTATGGCTGCAGTCAGGTACCCAGACCCCAAAAAGTTGGAAGATGGAAGATGATGAGTGGAGCGACGCTCTAGACGCATGCAAACTGGTATCCCCAAAATTGTCAGATCGCCTTACGCAAACCTTCATCATAAACAGGGCTTACCTCACACCCCTTAGGATTTCTAAGTACATGAGGGACTTCTCCGCCATGTGCCCGATGTGCAATCGCGAAATGGGCACCTTTTTCCATTTACTATGGCAGTGTGCTAAGATCCAGGCTTTCTGGGAGCAGGTTGTGAAATTTCTCCATGACAAAATGGGATCCCCCATTACTCTACAGCCCAAGCTATGCCTGCTGGGCATTTTTCCTGACACTGAAATCAATACATTTCTTAAAGTATTCCTGCACGAGACACTCTTTATAGCCCGAAAAGTTATAGCGCGGGTCTGGATGCGATCGGAACCCCCAGAGTTGTCCCACTGGCTGGCAGAGGTCAATAGTGTTCTGCCATATAAGAAACTAGTATACTCGCACAGGGGCTGCGTGGCCAAATATGAAAAAATCTGGGGAAAATGGCTAAATTCATCTGCAACCTGCTCTCGGGAGGGATAGATGTGACCAAGGAGTCCCTGAGCTCACGGGAGGGCATAGGGGAACGGGAGGGATACGGGTGGATGGACAACTAACCCTGCTGTACTGTGTTCACACTATGGGACGACTAGGTATAAATGTTGTTGTACCCTTTGTCACCTATTGTTACGATACTTATGTTTACACTCTGTCCATGATCACTTGTTATGTATTATAACTATACGTCGTCTATACGCCCTGTACGTTGTTATTTTGCTCAATAAAAGCTTTTTGATAAAAAAAAAAAAAAAGAAAGGGAAAGGACACAGCACAGAAGAAAAAATGCTAATTCCCCATACACATATGTCTATGCATATGCTATAGAGAAACCGAAGATTAAAAAAAAAAAAAAAAAGGGGAATCCTTCTGCTCCTCCCTCCCCCCTCCTACTTCCCCCCTCTATCCATGTGTTCATAAGTCTAGCGTCTGTTCCTGAAGTAGAATAATTATTAGTGTATATTTCCCTCCCAAAAAAAAAAAAGAAAGGGAAAACCACCTTCTTTCTACTTCCTTTTCCCCCCTTTAATGTGATCTATAATTGTGACTTTATACTATTATTGTGGTTCTTTTATATTCTTAAAAGGTGTTTTAATATTTTTATTTCCTCTACTTCTGCTACCCCTCTCCCCTCCCCCTCTACAATATACTATTCCCCCCTTTCCCCGTACAAAAAAAAAAAGGGAATGGGAGAGCGAAGGAGGAAAAAAAAATGAGAAAAAAAAAAAAACACAACAGCAAAAACAGAAAAAGAGAGAATCGACTGTCTTAGAGTCTAGCCATTCTGCAGCTGCAACTGAGGTCTCAAAAAACTGTATGGTCTCTGTCTATAATTCTCAGTTTACTAGGATATAAAAGACTGAATTTTATTCCCTTTTCTCACAGTCTTTTTCATACTTCAGTGTACGTTCTGCGCTGTTGTTGTATCTCAGGAGAATAGTCCGGGAAAAATAGCAATTTGGCGTTCTCATATTGCACCTCAGATCTTGAACTTGCCATTGCTAGTATATGATCCCGATCTTTATAATTTAGTAATTTTAAAAGAAAGGGACGTGGAGGAGATCCTGGTTTCGGTGTTCGGAAGGAGATTCTGTGGGCTCTCTCTACTACAAAGGTTGCAGAAGTATTCGAAAGATGTAGAACATTTAGTAAAAAATTCTCAATAAATTCCACCGGTTTATCTCCTTCCACCCTCTCTGGTAGTCCAATAATCCTGATGTTGTTTCTCCTCAGGTGTCCCTCTGTATCTATTGCCCTATCTTGTAAGATATTAATTTGCCTTTTTAACCCATATAACTCCTTATTGTCTGTTCTTATTATATCTTCTATTTTTGATATTCGTACTTCCATTTCTGATGTTTTTTGTTTGACTAATGTTAATATCAATGGCTGGGGCGTCAATTTTTGTTGTTAGGGTTTCGCTGCATAATTTGATGGCAGTCATAATATCTTTCCCAGAGGGTAAATGTTCTTGTTCCATTCCCTCAGCTGTGATTTTCTGTGTTCCCACTAATGATTCCATCTCGGAAGATTCTATAATCTCTTTTCCTGCTGCCTTAGCGGACGACTGGGAGGGGGAGGTTCTGGGGGTAATATTTTGAGGTTTTTTTGCATTGCTTGGTGCCATCTGAATCTATGTCTTCTTTATAACGGTAATTTCCCAAATATTTCACCTCCGCCCCTCTCTATGAATATACAGATATAACTATATTTTCCCCGGCAACACTATGGGCCAGATTCACAAAGGACTTATGACGGGGTATCTCCACGTACGCCGTCGTAAGTCCACGTGACCCCTCCTTATCTATGCGCTTGATTCTTAGAATCAGTTACGCATAAATTTGGCCAAGATACGAGCGGCGCAAGTCTCCTACGCTGTCTTATCTTGGGTGCATATTTACGCTGGCCGCAAGGGGCGCTTCCGTAGATTTACGCGTTGAATATGTAAATTAGGTAGATAAGCCGATTGCGCCCGCTACGCCATTTACGTTAGGCTTACGTCCGGTGTAAAGTTAACCCTGCTAAATGAGGCGCAGCCAATGCAAAGTATGGATGTCAGAACAAGCGTATCTTTTTACGTTGTTTACATAAGTCGTACGTGAATGGGGATGTGCGTAGGTTACGTTCACGTCACAGGCATTGAGCCGGCGTATCTTCGGGAGTAAATTCAACGTGATACTGAGCATGCGCCGTATGATCGGCGCTTCATTTGCATGGGGTCACGGCTCATTTCAATAAAACACGCCCACCTCTTCCACATTTGAATTATGCGGGCTTACGCCGATCAATTTACGCTACGCCGCCGCAACTTATGGAGGAAGTGCTTTGTGAATACTGCACTTGCCTGTCTAAGTTGCGGAGGCGTAGCGTAAATAGGATTCGCTACGCCCGCACAAAGATACGCTCTCCTACGTGAATCTGGCCCTATATGTCCAAAGGCAAAGGAGAGTCTATCAATTTAGCCAGCCTGCGGGATCTCCTATACACTGAAGATCCAGAATCAGTAGAGCCTAGGAGGAGTCCAGAAAAAATACCAAGGGAGCCAAGTTCAATCGTTCACCATAAGGGTATATATTCCAATGTATACTTAATTATTTATAGAAACTCAAAGACAGGCAACCTAGAGGCGGTACTCAAGCAGAAGGAGGGAAAGAGCGAGAGGACGGTGTAAAGGCAGGACAGCCCAAGGAATCTCTCTGTCAGATCGCCGTCTCTCAACAACCGCAACAGTTTTCCAAGTATGTCACACAGGGAGACTAGAACCCAGCGGCACTGAGGGTGGTCGCCGCAGGGTCTCACTCCACTCTGCTCCTCTTCTCTCCCTTCACCTCCACTCTCCTGCCAATCGGCCAGCTGGCTCGCCCCACAGCAATATACAGCTGGAATTCTCCCACGGGCAGCACCCGGTAGCAGGTGGACAGCAGGTATAATAAGTTATCAGCTGTAGATAGCAGCAACAGGAATCAAATGGCAGATGGAGTGCTATAGTGGATGACAGTAATACACAGTAGTAGATAGCAGTAGTAGTAGTAGTAGTAGTAGTAGTAGATAGCAGCAGCTAAGCAACAGCAGGTGTTATATAGCGACAATATGCAGCAGCAGCCAGCAGACAGATATCGGCAACAGCACACAGTAATAGACCTACTGTTTGAGGTCTTCACGAGCCGGTGGGAGACCAGAGGCGGGTAGCCAGAAGCCGATATCCAGGTGACAAAGAGCAGGGGGATGTGGGGACAAAAGGATCCAAGAATCGAGAGTCCAACTGTCAGTCCGCCACCCAGATGCACCGCACGGATTTAAAAAAAGACGCGCCAAAGGCTGAAGGCTTCACATCACCTCCACTCCCCCGTCAGCTAGTCCGTCGGTCAGTTGGAAACACCTGAAGCCGCAGGAGTTTTCAAACTTCATCCCTGCTCCACAACGATGGCGATAGTGACAGCGGTATTGGTAGCGGGCATGTCTCCGAGTCCTCCGCTGCCCGCTCAACCCCCCGCAATTTGTTTCAGGAGGGAGGGAGGAGGAGAGGGGAGATCGCTTCAGCTTCAGGACCTAGTGATCCACGGTATCCACTTCAGGCATACAGTCATATGGGAAGGTATCTCACCGGCATCTCACTCCACAGGATCACTCGAAAACCCCACCCATCACACAGCACGTCCTCGCGCTTACCCGCATCGCTCTCACCGTGCAATTTCAATTTTAATCCATCTTTTTTCTTGTTTCTCTTTGGCCCACTCCACTACCCGCGACAGTACCGCGGCATTGTAATATTTTCTGATATCAGGGACGGCCAGTCCTCCTTGTTTCTTATTCTGTTTTAACACTAAGAGAGAGATCCTGTGTTTTTTATTCTTCCAAACATAGTTCATTAATAGGGTATTTAGGAGTCTGAGATATGGTTGTGGCAGTGTTACTGGAATCATTTGGAATTTATACAATATTTTCAGAACGAGGACCGTCTTCAAGATATTAATCCTTCCCATCCAAGAGATAGGTCCATTTATTTATTTTTTTATTTTTCTTTTAATTTCATCTAGTAGAGGAATATAATTTATTCTATATATTTTATTTAATGAGTTCGCTAATTTTATACCCAGGTACCTTAATTCTTTCTGTCAGGGGAAATCAAACTCCTCCTTCAGGCGACGTTCTTCTACTTTGTTGATATTCACGTTTAAGATCTCAGTCTTGGTTACATTGATTTTAAAATTTGATGGGATTGATAATATAAAATAATATATCATCCGCAAAGGCGCAAAGGCTGAAAGTTGTCATTACCCCTTTTATTCGTTCTGCTAAGATTTTCACGTAAAGCTTTGTATCCGGGTTTAGCAATGCTAGAGGCCTATATCCGGAACAAAGCATGCTGTCTTTTCCCTCCTTCGCAATGACCGTAATAGTGGCTGCCAGGGCTTCCCTGCTCATTTCATATTCTGATCCTAGCCCGTTCAAAAATTGGCAGAGTCTAGACTCTATATTATTAAACTTTTTTTAGATACAGAGCTGTGAACCTGTCTGGTCCTGGGCTTTTTCCTTTTGCTGAGTTTTTCAATGCTCTACTTATTTCTTCTTCCGTTATTGGCTTGTCTATGTTTAAACTGTCAGTCTCCTCGATCTTTGGCAAATTAGCTTTTAGTAGAAATTCCCTTATTTTAGCCTCTTTCTCCCCTGGCCTCCATCTCTTCTGTTCCACTGCATATAATCCCTCATAGTAATTTTTGAAAGTTTCTGCTTCATCCCCTGTTGCGTATGCCATATGTCCGTTCTTTTTTTAAATTTTCTCAATATAATTCCTAGTTTTCTTCTTTTGTACCATATTTGCTAGATGTTTACTAGATTTATTTCCCCAGATATACCTTTCTCTTGCAATACTGTTTAGTGTTTTTTTTGTCTCTTGCTCTAACTTTGTTATTTGAGTTTGTCTCTTTTTAAAACTAATTTATGATATATTTCTTGCTTTTGTCCCTGTTTTTTATGTTCTTGTTCCATTTTAAATATTTCTTCAATTAATATATTTAGTTTCCTACCTCTCTTTCTTTTTCCTTACTCCCTCCATAATCAAGATTTCTCTTATGTGCTTCCCATAATGTGACCCTCGATAACCCTTCCGTATCATTTTCCCGAGAATATTGCTCCAATTCCTCGTGTAGTCCTGAACTTTTGGATGTGATATCCGCCAGATATCCACCATTTGATTATTAAACATTTTTTGTTTTGTTTTTTTCAGCTGACTACTGTTCATCCCCTGTACTCGGGACGTACTATCTATTGTCGGGTTCATGCAAAAATTATAATCTCCCATCACTATCACATACCCCGTAGCAAAATCTTTCAACCTTCCCATAACTTCGTTGACATATTTAATGGGGTTCACATTGGGGGCATAGATATTTGCCAAGGTGTATTCTATGTTTCCCAGTTTACCTTTTAGGAAGAGAAATCTTCCCTCCGAATCAGTCAACCTTGGTTCCAATGTGAATCGCATTTCTCTCGTAAAACCTATTGCCACTCCTCTTGCTCATTTTGAGATGGTATCTCCATAGAACCAGGTTGGATACTTGGGGGAGTAGAGCTTTACGTTAGACTCCAGAGTCAGGTGAGTCTCCTGTAAGAAAACTATTTCCGCCCTATACTGCTTGATTTCTTTTAAAACCTTATGTCTTTTTAGAGGGATATTTAGGCCTCTTACATTATAGGACAGGAACTTTATTTCTGTCATTGCTTTTTTCTTTTTTTGATCTATCTGCCATTGAGTTTTCCCTTTTTTTCCTTATGGAGTCATCAAAATATTCCCCCCCTTTTCACCATCTCCCCCGTGCCCCCATCCCCCTCCCCCCTCTCGCTCATCCCCCTGGCCCAATCCTGGCCTTAGAACCCCTAGTGGCTGCCTCCTCTTCATCGCCACTGGTTCTCGTGTCGAGGTGGTACTCTGACCACACCCCCGTCACCTACACCCCCCCCAAAAAGGGGGGGGAGGTGAAGCTCGGCTCCCCAGCGCCCTCCCCTCCCCCATCTCCCCCTCCAGGATCTTGAGACATGCCTCATTAAGTCTTGCCTAACCGAGCATTGTTTTACTTATTCAACCCAACCCAGTAGTTCTGGTATCAGCAAGTCCAATTTATGGCAGAATCCCAAGTCTAGCCGATCTTCCCTCTTTCAGGCCTATGAGGCAAGCCGGAAAACCCCATTGATAATTTACGTTCTGCGTCCGCATCTGTTCCAAGAGGGGTTTCAGATGTCTTCTCCTTTTTAAAGTTTCTTTTGCTAAATCAGTAAAGATTTGAATCTTGGTCCCTTTGTATCTAATGAGTGGTTTCCCCCTCAATCTTGACCATATTTCTGCTTTGTCCTCATAATGCCGGAACCTTACTATTACATCTCTCGGCCAGTCTCCTTCTGTTTTTTTGGGTCTTCCCACTCAGTGCACCTGCTCGATTTTGAGGGATTTTGCGTCATCCTCTTAATCCAGTAGGGGATTAAATATTGAGTTTATGATTTTTCTCAGGTCTTCTCTTTCTTCTAAGATCGAACATATTCTTTTTTTTGTACTTTATATGTTTATTTGTTTTTTTCTTTTCTTTACATAAAACAACATAATACTCTGCCAAAAACAAACATGAATACAATCCTCTTGACAAAAAAAAATACATACATATTTGCTCTGGACCCTCCCATAAACTCCCTCACTAAATCTTCCCACTCTAACCCTTTTCTTAGTCATCACTCTCTCTCACAGAGAGACAAGTGATGCATCTGCCCTTTCCCAGCTCCCCCCCCCTCAAAAGACGAGAGAAAAAAAAAAAAAAGAGAAAAAAAGATAAAAAGAGGGGGAGAGAGAAGGGGAGCCCCATCCTCTCCCTCCCTTAAACCACAATTCATAACAGGAAAGTCGGTTTATCCTTCATATTATATTTTACATTATAATTCCCTGCGCGTATCCGATTCTTCATTTATCAGGTTCAGTCATTAATCTTTTCCCCTCATCTGAATTTTTAAACAAATTCCAGCTCTTCCACGTTTCTTTGTATAGTTTATTTTTACCCTTAGCTGAGAGAACTAGGTTTTTTATAGCTTCTATATCTCTAACTCTATTTATCCACTCTAAAACTGTTGGTGACGTAGTATCCCTCCACCGTAAGGGTATACCTGCTTTAGCTGCATTCACCAAATGGCACAGTACTGAGTTCCGATAAGTCTGAACTGGGATCTCAGATAGGTGAAGTAGGAAAAAAGCGGGATCATTGGGTATTTTTAACTCAGATTTTTTTTGCAAGATTCTCATAATTGACAACCAATAAACTCTTATTTTTTTACAAAACCAAAATATATGAATCAATGTCCCGTTTTCTTCTCCACATCTCCAACATCTGTCAGAATTTTCATTGCAGAATTTTTTGAGTCGTACTGGAGTATGGTACCACTGCATCAAGATTTTATAGTTTAATTCTTGAATTCGTGTACAGATTGAAGAGTTTAGAATCAAAAAGATAATCTGTTTACGTTGTAATGCAGAGAAGGTCCTATCTAGGTCCTTCTCCCATTTGTTAAGGCCTGGTATCTCCTGATCCTCCCTAAATTTATTTAATAGTCCATACATTTTAGAGATCCCTCGGGCTAGTGGTTCTAAATCATTACAGTACGACTCAAAGATTGTTAACTGACGATGAAAATTACTTCCCGGGCCTAATGATCTAAAAAAATTACTTAATTGCAACGCCTGCCAGATATTGACTTCAAAAGGACCTCCTATTTGTATTAATGTTTTAATCGATGGCCAGTTTTCTGATATAATAAAATGTGAGGCCTGATATACTCCTTTCTCTATTAATAACCGGAAAGATCGTCTTTCATTACCCGGACTAAAACTTGGGTTCCCCAATATGGGAAACAAAGGTGATCGCACTGTAGAAAAGTTCCCGTTTTGGTATATACGTGCAGTAATTTTTAGTGTTGTGCCAATTATAGGGTGATTTTTAAGAGGAGCCGGTAATACTGTATAGCACCAAGGTGCTCTACCTAAAGGAACTGTACTCAGCTGTTGTTCTATGTCAACCCACCTCTTAGATCTAACATGTTTACACCAGTCCACTAATCTAGATAGATGTACTGCATAATAATACTTAAATATATCTGGGACCCCCATTCCACCAAGATTCTTAGGCATAGTCAACAGATCTCTTTTAATCCTAGGACGTTTCCCGGCCCAGATAAAATTCATAAATAAACTACGTATCTGACGCAAAAAAGTCACTGGAATCTTAATTGGTAGCGCCTGAAGTAAATACAAAATTTTCGGAAGAACGGACATTTTGATTATACTAATGCGGCCAAACCAAGAATGGGAACCAAGTCGCCATTTGTCAAGTAGGGCTCGTAATAGATTATACATTGGTAAAAAATTCATTTTAAAAATGTCCTTTTCTTTTGATGGAATATTTGTGCCCAAGTATCTAAGCAATGGACTCCATTTAAAACAAAAATTTGCCCGAATGGAATCCCGGGAAAGAGGGGATAGTGACATGCTCATGGCCTCTGATTTAGTCTGATTTATTTTAAAATTAGAGAGAGTGCCATATTTCTCAATCTCACTCAGCAAAGTAGGGAGAGAAATATGAGGCTCGGTTACTGAAAAAAGCATATCATCCGCATAAGCAGAAACCTTGTGGATTCCTTCCCCAACCCTAATACCCCGTATATCCGGATTCAGGCGAATTCTGTTCAGCAATGGTTCCAAAGAGAGAACGAAGAGAAGGGGTGAGAGGGGGCAGCCCTGGCGAGTACCATTCGAGATGCTGAAGGGTTCAGAAAGGACCCCATTTGCCTTTACAACCGCTTGAGGGTTTGTATAAACACTTTTAATCCAGCTAATCATTCGTTCTCCCATTCCTATTTGTTTCAGCACCTCAAATAAGAACCGCCAGTCTACCCTATCAAACGCCTTCTCCGCGTCTGTATTTAAAAATACACACGGTATTTTTTTATCATTTACCTGATTAATCAAATTAAGAACTTTTGTTGTATTATCTCTACCTTCTCTCGTGGGGACGACCCTACTTGGTCTAAATCTATTATTTGGGGGATCCATGATTGTATTCTGGTTGCTAATATTTTCGTAAATATTTTTAAATCTGTGTTCAGTAACGAGATGGGTCTGTAACCTCCACAATCCGCCGGGTCCTTCCCCTCTTTTGGAATTAACGTAATATGTGCTCTCAGGGTATCCATAGGGAATGTGGAAGTCAGACCCACCGCATTAAAGACTTTTGTCATTTGTTTACTTAGCAACTCAGAAAATTCTCTGTAGTAACTTATAGTAAAGCCATCCGGACCAGGAGATTTTCCAGATTTTAATGATTTTAATACTTCAGTCACTTCTTTTACCGTAATAGGAGTGTCCAGACTATAACGGGCTGGTGAGGGTAATCTCGTCATACCTGTCGAGGTTAGATATTCTGCTATCCTGGACTGAGGGGAAGTAGCGTGAGGCAAGTTATACAGAGTAGCATAATACTTCCCGAATGTCTGGGCAATATCTTTAGGTATCTGTTTTAAATGTCCCTCTTTATCTTTTATTTGTGATATATAAGTTGACCTATTCTTTTCTTTAATTTTCCCTGCTAACAATCTGCCACATTTATCTCCTATTTCATAATCTATTTGTTTCCCTCGTTGGATTAGGGCTTTTGCTTTAAACCGTAAGATCTCCGACAGTTGTCTTCTCAGATGTCCCAGCTCCCTACCTACTGATGCTGTCTGTATCTTTTTATGCTGTGTTTCTAAGGTCTGAATCTCATCTAATAATTCTTTGGTCTGTTTTTCCCTTTTCTTTTTCAAAATTGCTCCATGTTTGATTAAAATTCCTCTGATCACGGCCTTGTGTGCCTCCCAAATCATACCTGGGTCACTCTCAGGAATGTCGTTTATCTGAAAATATGCTATCATTTCTTTAGATACATCGTCCCTTACTTCAGGATTTTGAAGAAGGCTTTCATTCAATCGCCAGCATCCCTTACGTTGAGTGGCCAGGTTAGACAGGGAGAGACACAACGAAACCGGAGCATGGTCCGACCATGTTATATTTCCGATTATGATTTCTGTAACGTCTGAAATTAAATAGTGTGGAATCAAAAACATGTCAAAACATGTCAATAAGATCGAACATATTCTAAGGTTCTGTCTTCCATTGCGATTTTCCTGGTCCTCTAAACGGTATGCTATCATCCTCTGATTTTGTTGCACTAAATTGACTTGGTCTTTTAGTTTACTTAGTTCCTGGTCCTGTTTTTCTATTCTCTTTTCAGTTTCTTCGACCCTTTCCAGGATACCCCCTATATCCGTTCTTAATCTATTTTTTTTGTTTTTATTGCATTTTCTAACCTCATTAACATCTCATTAATTTCCCCCTTCGTTGGTATTTGTGTTTCCATTATTTGCTCCTCTGATCTACTAGACTCTTGTTCGCTTTCTATTGTCGTTTCTGCATTTGAGTGATCCGGTCCTCCTTCCCCTTTTTTGGTCTTGCTCTTTTTTTCAATTTTCTTAGTAGTTCCTGTGCTCTTTACGTTCCCCTCCTGGGTCATATATTGCTTAATCGTGCTAGTAACTGCACTGTTTTTAGGGGTCCTTGAGGCAGTACCCTTCGTGGTCCTATTCATCTTGTTTTTGTTAGAGGCTCTAATTCTCTTCCCCAGTTTGAGGGGTATGTGGGCGCCTTGCTTTAACTATTCACACCAACCTTTTTTTTAGCTAATCGATTTAGATTCTGGGTATATAGTTTTTATATCCCAATTTACAGTGTTTCACACACACTTGGGGCCCCCACATTTTTTGGTGAGAAGGCAGTCCTTTACCAAGGTGGGAGTTTGCTCAGATACACTAAGTTGAGGTGAATAGAAGTCGGAAAGTCGGGCCCAGCCAAGGGAGGGGTTCTCCCTACGTGTGTTTTACGTGTGTTTTACCTGCAGATACTATCGCTATCCAAGGTGGGAATTATTCAGAGATGCAAAGTTAGGATGGGAACGGGGTCCGGTACACTAATAGGAAGGCTTCCCTTTGAACTTCCCCTATAGACCATAAAATTGCTCCTTGCGTATTTTAAACTAATGGGCGTAGATTCACTTATCCCTCCGATTTTCGAAGGGTAAGAAAATTGACCAACTCTCCTTTTACTTTTATATCACCAGTCTCGGGTGTAACACCTCTACGGTCCCCTGTGATATATTCTCTTTTGTGAGGTCCACGGTTTTTGCATCAACACCATCCCTCAGGGATATGTGCCCTCTTCTCCCTTACACCGTTCGTTGTGGTTACTGAGTGTCACAAATCTGCATTTGCCTATATGTTTCATTTATCCCAAGTGTGTTTGCTGCATTTTGGGTTTTTACACAGCGTCCTCAGTCATATATACATATAGATTACTTGCCCTTCAGTCCTGTCTGTAACACGCTACTGTTTAGAACATCTTATCTATCTCTTGTACTCTCCAGTATGCCTTTTCTGTTACAAGAGGGCTCCCATACCTCTGCTCTGTAGACAGTCTTTTCTTTTTTTTCCAGTTTTAAATAGCAATAAAAGTGTTTACCTTATTCCACGGGGAGTTCACCGGGGGAGGGGGAGGAGGTACGGGGGGAGATCCCGTGTATAATCCAAGCCGGGGGCAGCTCTCAGCACGCCGCCTGTCTGCCTCGGCATCCTGGGAGCTGAGCCCGGCTGCCGGGCAGGTGCGGCTATGGAGGACCTCTCCGACAGCTTCGCAGCCTCTCACGCTGCATTCCGGCTGATGTCCTTCTCGGAGCCACGAAACGCTGCCCACTATGCTCAGCTGCCGGAATAAGTGCAGGGTAGGGGCGGCCTCTCCAACGGCGTTGCAGCCTCTCACGCCGCGTTCCGCTGCTGTCCTTACGGAGCACCTCATACCTCCAGCGGCGGTGATACGGTCAGGCCCCTCCCTCGCTAGACGTCTGTCACGTCCTCATCCTCTGTTTTCTGTCTTTTTGAAAGTGTAAATGATGGAAATAAAATCTAACTTTTTTTGACATATTATAAGAATGTCTAATCTGTAATTTGATGCCTTTTGGAGATTTTTCCATCTTTCCTTGGCTTCGTTATGCACATTAAAACAAATTTTGCCCAAACTTTTGATCCCCACTGTAAACACCTGTACGTCATCTACTGGACAAGTCAGGTTCCTGTACACAAGATATAGCTGCATCTATTGCAGGTAAACTCCACTTCTTGGTAAATTCCTCCTCCATGGGATAGAGAATTTCAAACTTCTTTGGAGGAGTATAACGCTTATCTGGATGTAACCAGTCTGCATAAATAAGCTGGAAACAAGCTTGAATTCTGCAGTTTGCACCACTTCAGTATAACATTGTATCTGCGATTTTAGTAACTGGGAAGCGGAAAATGGTTCCTCCGATACCCCTGAGCCGTCCGACTCCTCATTCCTGTCCTCTGCAGGTTCATCCTCCTCCTTTTCCTCCTCAGATCTTTCTGACAGAGGATCTAAATTTGAAGAGGGAGATCTGCTTCGCGTTTTTTCCCTTTGTGAGCATTTAGCGATTAATTTAGCAATTTTATTTTCTATTTTTTCCATGGCTGCAGAAAAAAAGTGTCCTCAGTGACATATGCAGGACCAGGTACCACTGGAGAAACTCCTGATAGTGGCAAAGGTTCCTCCTGTATCGGCAAATCAAGGCTTACAGGGGAAGAAGGTACCGAGCAGGTGCGGCTAGAGCCTCCTGTGGCGTTGCTTTCTTGCTCTTAGCCCCTGAACCTTTCCTAAGGGAAGCCATCTTACCAAGCAACAATCCAAGGTACCAAAAAGCATATACTACTGTGCTCAGTTTAGCAATCTACATTAAGTATGCAACTTAAACGCACAGTTTCATGCTACAGCGTAGGTGTCTCTCTCCCTGGTAGTGCCCCACCAACCACATAGAGCGTACGTGCTTCCTTAATGATGCTGTGTCCCAAGGGAAGAGCTGCCAGCCTCCGGAATTGCTTTCTGGCATCTGCCTGAGCGCCATCTTTCAAACAAATGGCGTGCTCCCAATCCCCCTCCTTCCCCTCCGCCCCCACCGCTGATAAAGCGTGCCCCCGTGCGCGCGACCTAGGAGAACACGGCGGCTGCCTGTGACGAGGAGAAGCTTCCACCCTGCGTGTTTGGACTGCTGGAGTCCTACCTGGCATTTCTGGAGGAGAGAAGCGGTGGCCGTCCTTGGCAGAGCTCTGCAGTGGAGGAAGTGTGCTTGTCCTGTGGATCTGAAACTGTACAGAGTGAGGTGAGTGAAACCCAGCACTTTACTCCCTCTAGTGGTCAAACGGGAGAAGACACTGTACTCAAAATTGTCAAAAAAGGTCTTTAGGATCCTTTTTTCTCTCTTACCTTTATTCCCGCAGCAGGTTTTTCTGCTGAAAAAATTCAGACAGTACCAATCTTCACCCATCTCTGCGGGCTTTGTATGCCAACCTTCAGGGGTATGGGTTCCTATTTAAAGGAGACCTCTCCCTGGGCCTTGTAAAAGACTCTGATCAAAGCCTTTTAGCTGCAATAGCGAAAAGTGCTGAACCTCAGAGCCCAGTCCTGCGAAGAGAGACGTTACAGGCGATGCCTCATGTGCAAGGCCCGGATCTCGTCCACTTTGGCTTAAATTTTTGCGTCTTGGATGGACCCGAAAGTCTAGCTCCTTTTTTTTTAGCCCCCAGGGGGTCTCTTTAGCCGAGCTTCCCTTAGCACTTTTTCCATGCGTCCTACACCTTAGACACTGGCGAAAAAATTGAGGTACATCCCGGATGGGAAAGGGCTATATGGAGGGGAAATGTCTCTGATTGGACACAGTGTCCAATCACCTCTGGTGAGCATATAATCCACTATGTAAAGACTTCGGCTCTGTGTCTCGTGGTGTACTATAAAGACAAATGTTTTACTATCCAAAGTTAAAACAAGGGCTGAAGACTAAATACTGAAGGTCCGCTTTAAGAACCCGTTTACTGCATGGCTCAAAATAGAGTCCTAATGATGCAATCTACATTTGGCAACCACTGCTACAGACTGACATGTGTGAGGTGTATATATCTTTCCAGTTAACTAGGAGCAGTCTCTTCTTTCTACAACTTTAATTTTTGACTTCACATACATTATTAACACACACACACACTGTCCTATGCCTTATTTTGTCACCAAATATGTTTAAAAACAGACTTACCTGAACAGTAGCTGCTGCAACTTGAGACCCTGAGGCAGATGGCTGTCTGTGGGATATTGGCTGTTTTGTAGCACCTACAGCTCCGCTCCCTGCTGCTCCAGAAAGATGAGTTCTATTTGTAACAGTGGCATTTTGACTGGCTCTGCTGATAGAAACATTCATTGCAGAGCTTAGAACTGTGCTCTTATGTCCAGGTTGGGTAGGGTTAACAGACTTAGAAGATGAATTAGATTTTTTTGGAGACAGACTTTGCAATATTGGACTAGAATTCTTTGGAAAAGTGACTGGAGAAGGGATTGTAGAAGTGACAGGAGATGAAGCAGGCATATTTTGTGAAGGACTCTGTTGCCTGATTGTAGTTGTGACTAATTTGGGTGAGGAACTGGGGATTTTTGGAGATATAGATGAGTTTATCAGTCCTGGAATACCTGCTGTACCCCTTCCAGGTGGTATAGGGCTTACTGTAGGAGAAGGACATGCAACGTTAATACCACTTGACACCTTATGATGTGTAGCATTTGGAGAGATGGGTTTACCTGAACTGGAAGAACTAGGAGAAATAATAAGCTTGGGCAAAGGGACCATGCTATAAGGAGACTTGAATGCAATATTTGTGCCTTGTGCATTTTTTTCCATAACGTTAGTAGAGGTAGAAGAGGCAGCACTTCGAGATACTGGTGTATGTTGACCGCTATTTGCTGATGGTGATGATGGAGGTCGGTAACCAACTGTTTTTTCAGGGGTTTTGATGACTAGAGCTGTGGAAGATATCTGGGGGTTGCTAGTCAAACGCACAACAGAGTTAGTATGGGATTTGCTAATAGTAGCTTGCAAAGGTGTAACATAGTTTTGTTGAAGGGATAACTGGCCCTTAACAGTTTGCAAGGAAGAATAATTTTGTACTAGGGAAAAGGAGGAAGAAACATGGGCATGTGATGAAGATATTAAAGATATTGGAGTTGAGGACAAGGGAGCGGAGGTGGAAGAGCCAGCTGATTTGGCCTGGGAAGCAGATAAAGCCTTCGCCTTAGCAGGCGCAGAAGATGAGGATACCTCAGACTGCAAAGACCTTTGCATTCCTTGTTGAAGCAGCTTAGCAGGCAAAGTTTCCAATGACACTTTAGGATTGTGAAGAATTGAAGAGCCTGCAATAAGCCCAGACACTACTGCTGAATGGGCTGGAGCAAGATTCTGGTGCTTCTTTGGTACAGGAGCTGACTGGCCTGCAATTAGGCTGGAGGTGTGCGGAGGAGGATCAGTCTTTTTAGGACCACTCAATGGTAACTTGCTCATAATAGAAGCTAGTTTTTCCTCTCTCAAGGCAACCCGAGGTCGGGAGGTGGGCGTTTCTATGTGAGAACTAGATGCTGCAGTAGTTCCATTGTTAAGCACAGCTAAAGCGTCTGAGATTGAATCTAATGAAGGCGTTTTAAAAGAAAGGCTTTCATCCAGTGAATCATCCAGGCAGATAGTTTTAGAGGTGCTAGAAACACCAGTAAGCATAGCTGCATCCACAGGTGTACAACCAATAGCAAGCGATGATGCCAAAGTCTTCTGCTCCTTTTTAGGACTTGATTCCTTGATAGAAAGACAGAAAAGAGAAATTACTTTAATAAGAAAATAGATATGAAAATAATTAGTTACCTGATAATTAAGTTTCCAGGAATCATTTAGACAGCTCCACCCATCTAAAACAGGAATGACATAATCCACAATCAATAAAAAGAGCATAGCCACCTCAATATTAAGCAGGAGCCAAAGGTAACCAACAGAATCAAATAGCAACACAGAATAAGGAGTAGAAATAGGCTGTCCAGGAAGCTTGCTGGGAACTGAATAACTACGTAAACTATAGCAAACCATACATGATTAATTTTTATTTGTGTCCCCGTTCAACTAGCAGGTGTATTCTGATAGTGGGGAAGTTACTTAAACATTGTTCTCTGTTAAACATCTGTGTATGGTGTTGTGCCTACAAACTTTTGCTTTCTTGTGTACCTTGAAACGTAAAACAAATACAATAATCAATGTTGCTGTAGCCAGTAGCACGGATCATTCAGTAAAAACCCAACAGGCCGGTTGTACAAAAGTCATGCTAGATTAGGGTGACCACATTTACAAACTGCCATTCAGGGACACACCCCCTCTCTCACCTTCCCCCAAAAAAGATGAGGGGGAGGGGAAATGTAGTATCGGGGGTTGATGGGGAATTTGGCAGCGGGTTATTTGTCAGGTGAATGTGCCACTTGCCACCAGATGCAGTGCCGCTTGCCACCCATAGCCTGCCACCAGATGCAGAGCTGTTGTCACTCCCTCTGCATGAGCCACGTGCGTACAAGGAAAGGAGTGGCGTCACTATCTGGAGAGTGAAGATCACACCAGTCCCTGCTGCTTGCGGCTGGGTGCCAGGGAAGGAGGAGGTGCCAAGGTGGGTGGGGACAGCAGTGCTGCACTAGGCACAGGCCTCGCTTCCGGTCTCACTGCCTGAGAGTAAATTGTCACTGGTTGCAAGATACCAGGCAGCGCTGGCCCTAGCAACCACTTCCAGAAATGTAGGTATTAATTAGTAGGGGGTGGCTGTGTCCTCTATTTCATTCCAGGACATTGTATTGTCCCAGAATGAAGGTGCCCGATACCCAGGACAGACATGTCAATTGTGGGACAGTCCCAGGCAATCCGGGACACGTGGGCACCCTATAGGCCATGTGAGAGGGGTCTATCCGGGTGAGCAATACCCACTTTCAATACTTTTGTGCATTCTGTACCGCGTACCTAAACCTTCCCCTTCTCTCTATACTCGCTGCTTCACTTACAAGTTTTATGCAGCAAAAATAAAGCCTACAGTTGAAGGTTTTACATCTTGTGTGGACATTGCAATTTCTACAGACTTCCTCCCCCGGACAACGAACTTAGAGGTAACGTGCAAAGCCCGATTCAAACCAGCAGCTCAATCAGGGGGTAGTGCTACACAGGGTATAAAAGAGAAGAGAGGCACCTCTAAGTGTAGCAATATGTTGCTAAATGTTGTACCTTCATTAAATGTAACCATACTGCTACAATTTGAGGCTCCTTTCTTCTTTTTTTATACTCAGTTGTGACATGGCACTACTTATATCAAGACATCGCTTGTATATCAAGGCAAAATTTATTAAAACATTTTGCTTGTCTTGCAAAACGCTCTCAAACCAAGGTTTTAC
The DNA here is from genome assembly GCF_905171775.1 of Rana temporaria. Classification (NCBI taxonomy): domain Eukaryota; kingdom Metazoa; phylum Chordata; class Amphibia; order Anura; family Ranidae; genus Rana; species Rana temporaria. The sequence goes on along the minus strand of NC_053495.1, from coordinate 82,782,175 downwards.
TGTATTTGAAACATTGTAATGGTAATAATAATAGGAAGCTGATATTGTATCAATTATCTGAACTGTATTTTTTTTTCAAGATTTATATCATTTATACTGCATTTTTTTTACAGCTTAAAAAGAGGAAGTAAACCCAGGGCAAAAGAAAAAAAATAACACCACCTGCAAGACAAAGGCATAATGAGCTAGTGTGCATGGCATACTAGCTCATTATGTAATACTCCCTGTAACGGCTACCCACTGGTAGTGAGGGGGTATCAGCCGTTGGAGAAGTCCTTTTCCCTGGCAAGTTGCGATATGCAGGTACAGCCGGTATATCCCATCGAACGCCCTTTCAAGAAACGAGACGGGGCTACGTTTTGAAGGGTCAAGCAGGACTGATTTTTAATGGTTCACTCTCAGATTTTATACAGTATTCAAGGCACATGAACAATCAAACTGTCCCCACCCACACACCACACCGTGGGGAAGCTTCAATCACCTTCTTTGAGCCAATTACTAAACATTCCTTCATTACCAGAACTCAAACACAATAATCTCCTTCCAATCCACATTTCTAGAAAGACGTTCTGTCTCCGATAAGTTCATTCCACACAAACAGTATTTAGCATACATAACACCTTTACACAAGGGACAATGAAATGTCTAGGAGTCTATGCAATTAATACCTTTCAAAAGAATGTGTCCCCACATTGAATAGCCAACAACTTGTGAAATCTCCAGACATCCTGCAAACATGGATTATGATTCACTTGCCACCCCATCTCCTGGCTCAATCTGTGCCCAAAAGTCACTCTACAATTAACCCCTGGTATACCTCACTGCATGATGATTATAAATGTCCAGGCAGAATACATAGGTCCGTTACACTCCCCTCCGATCGAAGCCACACACAGCCGTCCTCTTTCAATGCCCGGGTAGTCGACATCTTGCCCGGGGGTTACTTCCGCGTATGGCAGCTCTGATTGGCCGGAGCCGCGATGACGTCACACCCGCGCATGCGACGGCAGAGGCAGACTGGCCGCAATGAGGAACGGCACACCACAGCATGCCTGCGCCACTGTCTACGGCGCATGCCCGTAGACAGCAGCGCCCATGATTTTAATAAATATCACCTAAACCGTGGAGGTTTAGGGGATATTTCAACCACCTACAGGTAAGCCTTAATCTAGGCTTACTTGTAGGTTAAAGTGGTTGTAAAGGGTTGTAAACTATAATCTACTTGTATTTCTCTTCCATTGTTCCTTCCCAATAATATGCTAATGAACTTTAAAAAACAACACATTTTATGTTTTAACCACTTGACCTCTGTAAGATTTACCCCCCTTTCATGACCAGGCCATTTTAAGCGATACAGCACTGCATTACTTTAACTGTCAATTGCGCGGTCGTGCGACGCTGTACCCAAATAAAATTTATGTCCTTTTCTTCCCAAAAATAGAGCTTTTGGTGGTATTTGATCACTTTTAATTTTTTGTGCTATAAACAAACAAAAGACGGACAATTTTGAAAAATAACTAAACAATATTTTTTACTTTCTGCTATAAAACACATTGACTAAAAAAAATATAATTACAGTCAAACCTTGGATTGCGAGTAACGCAGTTAACTGCCGTTTCGCAATACAAGCATTTTTTTCCTTAAACCATGACTTGGTGCAGTGCCGAATTTGGCCTGAGGTGAGGGGGCGCCGTTCGGTAATACTTAGAAAAACTCAGAAATACTCCGTTCCCGAGCCTTTCTGAGGTTTTCCGAGTTCAGCTGAGCTGTCTTCGAACCTTTCTGAGTATTTCTGAGGCTCTCCGGCTCACCCATTTCTGACCACATGCGGTATTGCATGCCATTGAAGTCAATGCAGAACAAATTATTTTATTTTTCATAGACTTCTATAGGGAAAAACGCTTTGATATGCGAGTGCTTTGGATTACGAGCATTCTCCTGGAACGGATTATGCTCGTAATCCAAGGTTCCACTGTACTTCATACATTTAGGCCAATATGTATTTTGTTAAAAATAAAAAATGGCAGTGCCACCTAGTGACAGAAGAGAGACGTGCACAAGTTCAGGTTTAGGGCATAAGTCAGTGGCTCACCCTAACTTACCACCTGACAATCTAAATTTGGGAGCAACCCTGTTCAGGACCAGGGTGCTTAACCACTTGATGTCCTGGGCTTTATCTGAATGATGGGTGCAGCATCAGGCATCATTCAGATATTGGCATTTTCAGCCGGCGATTCCCTACACCATAGGAATGATCATAGCGGCTGTCCCGCTGCTTTATCATTCCTACGGGTGGTGAGAGGGCACATCCCCCCTCCCGCCGCCCTCTGGTTTCTCTACCGACTCACCTGTGCGATCGGTGAGTCGGTTACAGGATCCGCCGGCCGCGGATGCTGATCATAGAGATTTCCGGCAGACCAAATGGTCGCCGGAGTCTCAGTGATCGCCGGAGGCCGGGCACGATGTTATGACATCACGCCCGGCCTCTGCATTCAAAAAAATAGTGCCGCTTAGAGTGACCACATTTTTAAACTACCATTTAGGGACACCCCCCCCCCCTTCCCAAAAATCAGCTTGTGCTGTAACGAATCACAGCACAGTGATTGGTTAAAGAGTTGGGATTTATGACTTCTCCAATCACAAGCAGGGGGCGGAAATTGTGCTCCTCCAGGCATTCCCGGCCAGGGCAAGTGCTGTCAGCAGGGCCGTCTTAATGAGAGGGCACACCTGGGCACTGCCCAGGGGCCCCAGCTGCATGGGGGGCCCCTGCATTTTCCCCAAAGCAGCTGGTCCTTGAGCCCATGATGGCACTGAGAGTGATAGATACACAGGGGAGGCCTCCTACCTACTTGATGTCTGTTTACCTTCACTGTCATCATTGTAGGTGTTGCAAAGAATGAATTGGGACCATTCTCTGATTCCAGTCAAACAAGCCAGGATGCCCCCCCCCCCCCCCCCTCACCACAGGAATGCAATATGTTATACTTGTCTCCAAAAGGTCTAGGGAAAAACAGCTGTTAGGCAGTCTCCACAAACAAAGACATTGATTAGGACATCATACTTACAGAGATCAAAGGAATTAAAGATAGTATGGTCAAGACTACCCCCAATACCTAGGTAGGGAAGGACAAGTAGCAACCAGGAAATGATCACGGAAGTGCAGTTATTGGGTGAATGGCAAATGGGCGGTGTTGGGTGTGTGTGCTTGAAGTGTGGATGTTAAAACCGAATCACAATGGGTAAAAACTCTCTTTACCATCCAGAGTCGGCCATGAGGTTACACAGCTGTTGAGAGTGTTGACTATACTTCCATTTTATTTGCCAGTGTTATAGGAAGACATTTTTGTTCGAGTATTATCCTTTGTGTAATATATATTTCTGTTAAAGCATTGTTTATGATGTAATAGGCATAGTTTGTTAGAATAAATATAATTGTTTGACTCAAAGGTGTCTGTCTTTAACTAACTTCTGGCTTTAGGCCTTAGCACGTTTGTTCATTCATACACTCGCAAGCGAATGGCTCATATACAGTAATACAGATGCAATAGTTATACACAGCCCTCAAATTTCCACTCGCCTACTAGCATTTGGCGAGTGGATTTAAGCTGGGGGCGAGTGATGACAGGGCTGCATGACCAATCTTCCTCCAATCTGTGCCTACAGTTAGAGTCCCGATGAGATTGGCGGCCGAAGAGGAAAGGTGCATGTTTGGGAAAAGTAGTCTGGTGAGCCGCGCACAGGCAGAGCAGTACACAGGTGCTCTCCTTACAATCCTCATTAAGCCATGGGACCTAACAGTATGACCTCTCTGAGCCTGCCCCCCTCCCCCGGGTCCCGACCAATGTAGCTGGAGAGCAGAAAGTAATGAGTGAGGTGGAGGATTGCAAAAATTACCACTCCGGTGCAGCGCTCACTGAAAGTTGCCCTGACATGAGAGCGGCAGCCTTCTAGTTTGTGCAGTTTTCTTCTCCTTGTGCTCTATGTAAGTGTCCAACAGTTCAGCCTGAGCACTGTGAACAGACTGGTCTCAATGTGTGCTGTGCACTGTCAGTGTGCGCTGTGCTATGGTGTCAATGGCTGTGCAGTTGTGTGGATCTCAGCGCTGGATTGTACTCCCTCCCGCTGTGCTGCAGGTCCTCTCCTCTCTGTCAGCCTGAATAAAAGGGGGAAGTGGGGACATGCAAGCGTGGAGCCGCACACACAGGCTCCTGATGATGAGATGAATGGGAGAGAGAGAGAGGATGGATGGGAGTTGCAGAGGAGACAGCAAGAGAATGGGGAAGAGACCCAGTTCTAGTGCCCTATCTCTCTGGTCTGCCCCCAGTGCCTTGTCCCTCTGGTCTGCCCCCAGTGCCCTGTCCCATTTTGTTAAAGTTGTTGTTGGTAATATTTAATTTTGTAACTTAATTCTGCATAAAACATTTAACAGTGTCATTCCATGAGATAATCTACGAGGGCGTGTTTACGGGTGCAATTAGGCGCAGGGCAGTGTATGAATTAGGTGGGGCAACTGGTGGCGAGTAACTCTTGAGGCCTGGCTAGTAGCTCAGGGCTTGAAATTTTGAGCCCTGGTTATACATATATATTATAGGTTACAGTACACATATAATCAATAGTAATTATTGCAATATTAGGTACATTATTTGGCACCCTTTAGATGTTTGGACATAGAGTTCACAAATCCTAACGTATTTTTGTTTTGAGTCCATTAAGCTAAAATCCTCTAATAACCCAGAACTGAAATCGTCTCTAGCGTAGATAAGAAATTGGCGCTGGCTCGCGAATCTTGAAACCCTGCTTGGATGATCGAGGAAGTTCTGTAAAATTTCAACAGGATTGTAGACGTACATGAACTGGTGAGATTTTTTTTTTTTGGCCGATATGTTTGTATGTTAAACGTTTTTTTTTTAATTTATTTTTATTGATTGTAATGTTTCGTGTGTGTTAGGCCTGTAACCAGTCAAGCGTACTGGTGAGTAAAGGGGATTGATCACCCCTGGATATGCGATATAGCCTGTAGATTGACAGGATAAACCACACATCTTTGCGGAAAAAGTGGGAGAAATATAGATTTTTTTATTTTTATTTTCAATTTTTTTTAAAAAATTTTTTTTATTTCATTTCTACCCATGTGAATGTGAAAAGAGCTTTCTGTTCCTATTTGCGGAAAAAGTGGGAGGAATATCGTTTTTTTTATTTTTTTTATTATTTTAAATTTTTTTAAATTTGAAGTTTATTTTTATTTTATTTTTACCCATGTGAAAGTGAAAAGAGCTTTCTGTTCCCATTTGTGGAAAAAGTGGGAGAAATATCTTTTTTTTTTTTATTATTTTTTTTTTATTAATTTTGAAGTTTTTATTTTTATTTCATTTTTACCCATGTGAAAGTAGAAAGAGCTTTCTGTTCTTAAAGAGGATCAATGTGGCATGCGTTCTGACAGGGAGGGCGTTGATTTAGAGTGCGCTCGGTAGGACTACAAAAATAGTCCAGTTTTTTTTTGTTTATTGTTTCATGTGAATCTGTATCTGTGTTGGTCTGTGTTGATTCAGGTGTGTATTGCCTAAGCAACTGTTCAGTGTATTTAGTTGCAGTCAAAATAACAATGGATATTCTAGTAAGGATATAAAATGTGCGTAAAGGTGTTTCAGTGGTAGCTACGAATGCTGACATGAATGTGTGTGAGTGTGATGAAATGAGGGATGAGTTTGAACAATTGTTGACTGAGAATAGCTTGTTGGAGCAAGGCGTGGATGAATGGAAGGAAACATGTATGTTGATGGAACAATGTATTGCATCTTTAGAAAAGAAAGAGGCTGTGAATGAATCTGAGATAGAAATGCTTACGAGAAAGTTACAGGAGTGTAAAACTCAGCTAGCCCACAAAGATCAGGCCATTCTATCTTTGAAAGCACAGGCAATGGAGAACGTGCACAGCCATTGTTGTGCTAACAAGGATACACAGTCTAGTGTGACACAGGAGAGGGGAGAAGGGATGCTAATAGAACAGCAACCAGTATGGTCAGCTGACAATCCTGAAAAGCCCCAAATCACAGTTCTTCCCTATTTACTCCTGCGTCAGAAAGGACTTGGCCAGGATCTGCGATTATAAAGAGGGAGGGAGGCACCCAATCCACGACACTCTCCATACAAGATCGCACAAATCTGTGCCAGATTTTGGGAAAATTTGACACGAGTGCTTCACCCATTAGTCTCTCAAGCAGGCTGGAAGCTGTAGTGACACAGTACATTTTAAACAATAGGGATGCATGTGCACTCCTCCGCGCTTGGCTTCCATTGCAACTGTGTGAAAAACTGCAACCACCAGTCGGGAATCATAGAGGTCTAACTCCCGAGTTAAACTCAAATTGGGGGAACTCGGCAGATAGAATGAAGGAAATGCAGCGCATAATGGGAGGAAGGGATACTAGGGGTTCAGATGCCCTAGAAAATACTAAATTTAGGAGGGGAATTGATCCAATACTCTTTTGCAGTGAATACGTCACCATTTATAAGGCCACATACAATTGTCCTGATATGTCTCACGATGACAGTAGTTTTCTGTATTCTATGGCTAATAAGTGCACATGTATTGATTACCATACCAGAATTGCACTGAGGAATGCCACCTCATACCAGACCTTTATAAACATATTAGGGGACTGGGTTCGGGAGACAGATCAAGACAATAGGCCCCACAAAAGAGTTGCCGAAGTAGTTAAAAGCGAAGGTAGAGTGAGGTTTGCAGGCAGGTGTTACAGATGTGGGAATACAGGCCATATAATGAAGGACTGTCAATTGCCTAGGAGGAACACAGATGAGAAGAGGCTTTGGCATAAAAAGGAACAGCAAAAACCTGAATCAGATAAGGTGGCAACAGAGCCGAACAAGGCACCTGATGCTACATTATATGATCCTCTTTTAAGGGAATTGGAGAGGATAGTGAAGCTAAAGTAAACCAGGAGGAATATAAAACCCCACCCCCAACCAATCCTTATTTCAAACCATAGAGATTTGCTGGTCGTGTTTGGAAAATTATAGAGGACCTTGATATATGCATATTTCGAGGATAAGCCTCTTAATTTCAGTGTTCTTTTTAATCTAACCTTTAAAAAAAAAAAATCTTGTTTGTAATTTTTTTTCCCATTTTTCAAGTTTTTTATTATTTTTAATTTTCATTTTTTATTTCAATTTTTTTTATTATATATATTTTTTTCATTTTTCTTTATTATTATTATATTAATTGTCATTTCATTTTTTTGTTTTGTTATTATTAATTTTCAGTTTTCATTTTTCTTTTATATCATTTTTTATTATTATTAATTTTCATATTTTTTCTATCCATTTTTCAAATTTTTAAATTTTTCTTTATTTTTTTTTATTATTAATTTTTAATTTTTCAATTTTTTTTATTATAATTTTTTTTCTTTATTTTTCACATTTTTTTTTCTTCATTTGTAGGTCACTAGTGTTTCATCTATTTTACTTTTGTTTCATTCAGGTGGAAAGAATTCCAATATTTTGTGATTTATCCACCTGAAAGGGGGAGTAGTGCATAAATCTTAAAATACAGATAATGCCTTGTTCTTTTTAATGCTTACAATTTTGAGTTTTTGAGAAGCAACGTTCACATTCATTTTTTTTATTATTTTAGATTTTTGCTTGTACCATGGGGATCCATTTTAGAATGGGTCATCCAAGAGGAATCATGGTTGTTTTGATAATTTGTTCAGAAGTCAGGAACACTAAATTACTGTGTTATGAGATATTATCGATAAGAATTTGATTCTGCTCTTGTTCTTTAATTCCAGAATCTTGGTGGAGCGAAATTGGAGAGGATTCTGGAACAGAGATGAAGAATGTTCATCTGGTTGGCAGTTTGTCTGTGCCATACCACACCAAAAATTTGTTCTGATAAACGTTCAGGAGAGAAAAGATTCAGATTAATACTTGAAATATAAGGTTTCTTTTTCTTAAGGACAATTTTTGCACTAATACTGAATCTGAAAGACTTTGCCCAACAACGAGACGCGTAAAACATTTTACCAAAGTCTCTCCTGTCATTTATGGATGCAAACGGACTATGAATACAAATGCAATGGGTTAGAGGTTGGGGAAGGAACATAACGTATTCAATCCTTCAGAACAAGAGATTTTATTAGGAAAGAAGGAAAGGTTCAGGTTCAGGGTGCTTATCTCTGAGGGGTAGCCAGAAGAGGAGGGATGTATTCAGCACTATATTGGGGATGGGACCCAGTGTAAAGTGGCTCAAGATTTTGTCAACCAGGGTGAGAGGTTGGTAGAGAGTGTGAGATGGTATAGGACAGATATGTCAGTGGCTCTGGCGTGCACGCAGCGGCAGGCGGAGTTATAGACCACCATCAAGCTGATTGCACAGTCTCTCTATGAGGGGCAGTGGCCTGATGAGTTAGCATCACCGCTCAGTAAGACTTTGCAAAACACGTCTCTTGCACTAATCCAAAGGGGTAGTCGAATGCCTGGATGGGCTGTACTGGTTTGGATTGTGAAAAGGTGTGCTGTATGATCCATGTACAGAAGGGCAGACTCGGTCTGTATATTTTGTGGCGTCAATGGGCTTACTGACTGGGGATTCTATCTTGTTGCATGTGTGACTAAAGGACCCACATGTGGTCAGAGAGTACAGAAGCGGGGGGTAGGTTTATATTTCCCTCTATCGAAAGCATAACCACGATGTCCTCTGCATATCAGATCAATACATGGTACTCTGTGTTCGGGATGGAGAGATCATTGCTGGGAAGGAAGCACCTGGGTATTATTTGGGACGTAGACAAGTTTGGCCTTGTCCTAAAGGATACCAATGTAGCGTCAGTCATGTAACAAGGGTATTTCTTGAACCTAACAGTTGGTAGGGGTGCAGGATGTACCCATGGCATGGTCATTGGAATCTAGTCACAGGGTTAGAATTGTGTGTGTGCTTTTTTTTTTTATCATTGTTTGAGATTTATAGGTGTTGTTAGACTCAAAACGTATATGGGAAGCTCTCCTGCTTATCTATGCAAGTGGAGGGAAAAATTGATGGTGGGGTCTCTTCATACAAATTAGAGACTTTGCTGCCAATTTAGATCCCTGAGGTACCACAGACAGGCCAAGTTGCAGTAGGAAAAACCACTGTGAGCAGGCCTGCGTAATCCCGACCCGTATTTACAGTAAAGAGTTATAGGAGGTTGGGAGCAGGATACACGATTTGATGGGTCATATGTATATATGTAAATATTATGGTGATGGGTGATTTATGTCAGGGTGTAGTATGATAACGGTGTGTTTTAGGCTAGTAAGATGGGCAAGAAAGGCCCTCCTTGAGACTGTATCTGAAAGCTGGTTAATATACTGCTCTGAGTGTGTGCTGGTGAATGATGAGTGAATGGACACCCCTTGCCTTGCCTGTGCTACACCCCTTTCATGAAGATGTCAGAAAGAAGAAAAAAATACGGAATGGTGACATGGAAGCCGTCACAGAAATTGATGCGTCACCCAGTAGCAAAGCGGCACGTGTTGGGAAGCACAGCATGTTAAAACCAATATTGACTGTTCCAAAGATCTGTTTCGTAAGCACGTGTTGGAAGATAGTTAAGAACTGTTCCGGAGGTACTGGTTCTGAAACACATGGTGGAGGACAGTTAAGAAATGTTCCGGAGGTACTGGTTCTGAAACACATGTTGGAAAACAGTCGAGAACTGTTTCGGAGGTACTGGTTCTGAAACACATGTTGGGAAGACAGTCAAGGACTTTGCCAGAGGTACTGATTCTGAAACACATGTTGGAAGTCAGTTTTGGACTGTTTCATGGGAGCCGGTTCTGAAGCCTATGGTGGGAGGCGCAACATTGTGGGCTACTCCATAGGAGCTATTTCTGAGACGCATGTTGAAGAATGCAGCACATTAAACAGCGGAGGACTGTTCAGATCATATGGACTGTTCGAGGGGAGCCATGTCTAAAGAAGGATGTTGTGCGCCTTATTAGGCGCAAAGCGGCATATGTTGCAAAGAATAAATTGGGACCATTCTCTGATTCCAGTCAAACAAGCCAGGATGCCCCCCCCCCCCTCACCACAGGAATGCAATATGTTATACTTGTCTCCAAAAGGTCTAGGGAAAAACAGCTGTTAGGCAGTCTCCACAGACAAAGACATTGATTAGGACACCATACTTACAGAGATCAAAGGAATTGAAGATAGTATGGTCAAGACTACCCCCAATACCTAGGTAGGGAAGGACAAGTAGCAACCAGGAAATGATCACGGAAGTGCAGTTATTGGGTGAATGGCAAATGGGCGGTGTTGGGTGTGTGTGCTTGAAGTGTGGATGTTAAAATCGAATCACAATGGGTAAAAACTCTCTTTACCATCCAGAGCCGGCCATGAGGTTACACAGCTGTTGAGAGTGTTGAGTATACTTCCATTTTATTTGCCAGTGTTATAGTAAGACATTTTTGTTAGAGTATTATCCTTTGTGTAATAGATATTTCTGTTAAAGCATTGTTTATGATGTAATAGGCATCGTTTGTTAGAATGAAGGTGCCCGGGACAGACCTGCAAAATGTGGGACTGTCCCGGGCAATCCGGGACATGTGGTCACCCTACGCTAGATTGACTTGTGTACAACCAGCCTGCCCATACATGGATCGAAATTCGACCAGTACCTGACAAATTTTGATCCATGCATGGCCATCTTAACTTTGTTTTCCCTAACATCTTCCAGGACAACAAATGAGTTTAAGTGGAAAATAACCTCTTAGGGTGGGGCTACCACTTGCAGGACCTACTTTCCTAAAGATTAGTGCTCACTGGAGGTCACCATCAACACAGTGTTTACAGGGGAATCAGCAATTGTCTTTATTAGCAGTGGCTGGATCGGTTCTGTGTGGTTTATGCAGTCCTTTGTTGATAGGGCAGCCTTGTGAAGGGAGTTGAAGCCACTCCAAATATGGAAGAGAGAAAAACAAGCAACATGCGCCTCTTAGTAAGACTGATCAAAATTTAATGACAAGATGCATTAAAAAACTCACATTTAGGTAAGTGTAGTCAGGCACAGGGAAGTCCAGTACTGTCACGATTCATCTCTGTAGTCAGCATGATGGTGTGCTCTGTTTGTCCAAGTAGCCGGCATCCTGTTCACAGGAGACTTCCGGGGTTGTGGCAGTAACCAATGCGAGGCCTAGAGCGCAGCCCGACGATCACAGAGAGGGCTGGGATGCAGAGTTCAACAATGCGACTGTAGCTGGCATACAGCAACCGGTTTCTGAACATGCGCACCAGGAAATTGTACGAGGTGTGCACACGAGAGCTTGAGAAAGCAGCACACACCTCATGCTCAGAAACCGGTCGCTGTATGCCAGCTACGTCACATTGCTGAACTCTGCATCCCAGCCCTCTCTGTGATCGTCAGGCTGTGCTCCAGGCCTCGCTTTGGTCCCTGCCACAACCCCGGAAGTCTCCTGTGAACAGGACGCCGGCTACTTGGACAAACAGAGCACACCATCATGCTGACTACAGAGATGAAGCGTGACAGTACTGGACTTCCCTGTGCCCGACTACACTTACCTAAATGTGAGATGTTTAATGCATCTTGTCATAAAATTTTGATCAGTCTTACCAAGAGGTGCCTGTTGCTTGTTTTTCTCTCTACCATCCGAGCTACCACTCTGTGCGGAATGATGTCTGAAGTGAGGCTCTGAGCACAATTTTATTACTTGGTGGTCCAGCCAGTAAGTCTGTTTTTTCAACTTCCTGTAAAAGACCACGCTGTCCAGCAGAAGTAGCAGTTGCAGGGTTGAGTCAAACTATTTATTACTGTACGATCTACAGTAAAAAAAAAAAAAAAAGGAATAAAAGCTTGAGCAAAAGAAAATGAATGCAGCCCCCATATCCAGTGATTGGTAAGGTACAAAATATTACATTGTGTGGGGGTTTTGTTTTGCTTTAAGTGCCACTTCCACTAAAACTCCCGATATGGCCAAAAGCTGCTAGCAACACGGCATTAAAAATAATGCTTTTGCTAGATTTCCAATCAATGTTCTATGGCCTGACTCATGTCAGGATCAACAGGTGGTACATCGGCATTATGAGGCGGACATTCTAATACTTGTAATTATAGGATTGGACCCTGGTGTATTGGATCACAGATGACTATAGGTATCGTACTAGGAGTCTTGAACAGCCTGCATAGCAACCCAAAATAATCTTTGACCCTAAAATGCTGTAAGGATTATCCATTTTTTTTCCTCTCACATGGTCTACTAGGTCATCTAAGGAATTTTGGGAAAAGGTAAGAAAGCCTATACCAGGAAAAAATAGGATTTTTATAACATCTTACCTGTAAAATCCTTTTCTTGGAGTACATCACGAAACACTGAGCAGCCATAGTAATTACTATGTGGGTGATAGGCCACCTTCAGGTGATTGGACACTGGCATAAGACAGGAAGTTCCCCCTATATAACCCCTCCCATACAGGGAGTACCTCAGTTTTTTAGCAAAGCAATATGTGTATATCCCATTAAGAGGGGCGGGACATCTGTATCCCGTGGTGTTCTTCCAAGAAAAGGATTTTACAGGTAAGCTGTTATGAAAATCCTATTTTCTTTATCGTACGTCATGGGACACAGAGCAGCCATAGTAATTACTATGTGGGATGTCCCAAGGCAATGCCCTTTGAGGGGAGCGAGACACAAATTAGGCAAACCGCCATCAGACGCGAGGACCTATACTGCTGCCTGCAGCAAACTGCGCCCAAAGGCAGTATCCTCCTGTTGTCCTACATCCACTTGATAAAATCGAGTGAATGTATGTACTGATGACCAAGTTGCGGCTTTGCAAATCTGAGTCATAGAGACCTGGTGATACATTGCCCATGAGGTACTTACTGCCCTAGTAGAATGGGCCTTGACTCGGAAAGGCAGAACCTTTCTTTTCAAACCATAAGCCTGAACAGTCGGACCAAATCCATCCTGTAATAGTGGATTTTGATGTTGCCTGCCCCATCCTCGGGCCTTCTGGCAACACAAACAAAGCGTCAGTTTTTCGAATCTTTCGGATAGGCCTTCATTTCTTTTACTAGATCCAGAAAGTGCAATGACCTTTCCTCGTCTTGGAAATAAAGGAAGGGAAACATCCTGATTCAGATGAAAATTAGATACTACCTTTGGCAAAAAGGTTGGGTGGGGCCGCAACACCACCCTATCCCTATGTATAACCAGGTATGGCTCTTTACAAGAGAAAGCTGCAAACTATGAAACCCTTCTTGCGGAGGTTACCGCAACCAAAAATACCAATTTCTTTGTCAAAAGAGTTATGATAACCTGGCGCATCGGTTCAAAGGGTTGTCCCTGTAAAACCGATAATACTAGATTAAAATCCCAAGGGCACAAGGGTGACCTAACCTGGCGATTTATACATGTTACTCCTTTTATAAAATGCCCGGACCAGAGATTGTGAAGCGAGTGGCTTCTGGAAATATACAGATAAAGCCTAGATCTAACCCTTGATAGTACTTAAGGCTAGCTTTATCTCTACTCCCAACTGTAGGAAAGTCAGAATTCTACCTATAACTTATTTCCGAGGGTGCCATCCTTTGGCTTCCGGACAGGAAACATAGGCCTTCCAAACCCTATAATAAATGGCCCTAGAGGTCGGCTTTCTTGCATTAATCAGGATAGTTAACACTGAACCTGAAAGCCACTGGCTCCTTAGAATGTGGGTCTCAACAGCCAAACAGTCAAATTTAGCATTTGTAAGGCAGGATGGAATACCGGCCCCTGCGAAAGCAGGTCTGTACGAGATGGAAGCATCCATGGAACCCCTACTGCCATCTTCACGATCTTGGTATACCAGGCTCTCCTGGGCCACACCGGGACCACCAGGATTCTGTTCCCCCTTGATCCAACGCAGGAGCCGTGGTAGTAGCGGCACTGGGGGAAACGCATAGGTTAGTAAAAACTGATCCCATGGAATCACTAACGCATCTGTCCCGTATGCGAGTGGATCTCTTGTCTTGACACAAAGCTGTCCAGCTTCCTGTTGAACCTGGACGCCAACATATCTATGTCTGGGGTGCCCCATCTCTGGTAGATGGCCTGAAAAATGTTGGGGAGTAGAGACAATTCTTCTGGAAGCAACTGTTGGCGGCTCAAGAAATCTGCCTGCCAATTCTCTACTCCCAGAATGAAGACTGCAGACAGGCAAGGAACATGCTCCTCTGCCCAGGCCAGAATATAGTTCACCTCTACCTGGACTGCACGACTTCTGGTGTCGCCCTGATGAATGATGTAGGCCACTGCTGTAGCGTTGTTGGATTGAATCCGGACAGGGCAAATCCGTAATTTGAATGTCCAGGTCTTTAGGGCCAGACATGCTGCCCAAATCTCCAAGATGTTAATGGAAAAGCTTATTTCGGATTCTGACCACTTCCCCTGGATAGTGGTTGTTTCCAAGACTGCTCCCCAACCCAAGAGGCTGGCATCCGTCGTTACTATCTTCAAGTAACCGGTAGGACAGATTTCCCCTTCTACAGATTCTTGGTTATCAACCACCACCTGAGACTCTGGCGCACATTTGGAGGCAGGTGCATAGGATAACTCAAGGTCGGAACCTTCTTGTTCGCGTCAGACAGAATACTGTTCTGTAACAGCCTTGAATGGAACTGGGCATAGGAAACTGCTTTGAACTAAGCCACCATCTTCTAGAGCAGCCTCATGCAAAGGCGAATGGAAGGACTCTTCCTAAAGGCTCATACACACGGTCAGACATCCAACACAATTTTCCTTGGATTTTTGTCCTAATTGATTCGTCCGGCCACACCCATAGCATACACACAGTCAGACTTTTCTGCAAACTTTTCTAAAACTTTCCTAACATCACGTGTTTTTTTGCGCTTTTCTGCTCTTTACCGCCACCCTTTGGTTAACTTCTGCTATTGTTGGTTGATTTTAACATTGGTTCTGAGCATGCGTATTTGCACTTTGTCCAAAAGTTGGTTGGCTTGCTGTACACACGGTCAGACAAGGCACCATCAGACTTTTGTTGCCGAAAAGTTGGTCCGTTTGCAGACCCAACTTTTTGTTGGATGAAACCTGAAAAAGTTGGTCCGATGGAGCGTACACACGGTCAGACAAATTAGAAAAGTTGCAGATTTTGAAGTTGGTTGGCAAAAAGTGTGACCGTGTGTATGGGGCTTTACTCTGACTACTTGAACCAGCTCACTTATGGCACTGATCTTTGTCTGAGGTAAGAACACTCTTTTTTGGGCTGTGTCTATGACCAGACCCAAATATTCCAGCCACCTTACTGGTTGTAATCCAACCTAGGTGTTCCAGATATTAGACTGTACTGGCGACATTCTGAGTTAACCGTGCCATGGATTGATCTGTCAGCAACAGGTCGTCTAGGCATGCCATTACCATTATGCCCCTGGCCCTCAAGTGGAGCCAGAACTTTTGTAAATACTTGGGGTGCTGTCTCCAACCCGAAAAGGGCAGGGCCACAAACTGCAAGTTCTACTGTGAACCGCAGGAACTTCTCGTGAGTGGAAACAATTTGCACGTGTAGCTATGTATCCTTGATGTCTATTGACACTAGTTCTCCTCCCTGTAGGGTGGATACTACTGAACGGATGGACTCCATGCAAAAGGAGCGGACCTTTAAGAACAGATTCAGGTCCCTGAAATCTAGAATGGGTCGGACATCTCCATTCGGTTTTGGTACCGTGAAGAGATTGGAATAAAATCACATTCCCTGCTCTTCTGAGGGGATCTCTATGATTACATAATGGGACATCAATCGGTCCAGCGCTTGGATTAAAGACCCTCTCTTGACTGGGTCCTTGGGAACGTTCGATCTTAGAAATCTAAATGGTGGAAACTCTCTGAACTCTAGCTTGTACCCAGTGGTGTATTTAGGTTTTGTGCTGCCCTAGGCCTGACTAAACTCGTGCACCCCCTAATTTAAATATGAGCCACCCCTTCCTGTCAAGGCCACGCCCCTTTCTGTTTAAGACCGTCCTGAAATGTTTGAGTGGGGACACTAGTTCTTAGGGCCGGGGGTAAGAATGAATTCCCTTAATTTGCATAGATTTCCTCTCACTTCTTGTTTGGCTATGGGGCAGGAAATGAAGGGAAATCTCTGCAATGGGACGGAGAGCGTAAAAAATAAACTGACAGGGGCTATAACCCTCCCTTACTCTATCCAATATGTGTTGCCTATAGTTCTACTTTAAGCACACATTTCTGACTTTATGGAGAGGACTAAGAAGATAGAGCCATGCCAATGGTGCAGCAGAAAACATTATAGCACAGTGAGGAAGGTTTGTGGTCCAGGATGATAGGGCAGTCAAAATTAGAAGCAGCTTGTGTTACACTAACAGTGTAGCGCAAGCTGGCAGGGACTCTTTCCGTGCTGCCCCCCTGCAAAGTGCTGCCCTAGGCCTGGGCCTTGTTGGCCTAGGCCAGGATACAGCCTTGCTTGTACCGCAGAGACACTGTGGAGATGACCCAACTGTCCTGGATCTCTCCCCCCAAGCTCCTGCATATTGCAGAACCCTTCCCCTTACTCGATTGAACGGGGGCTCTCCTTCACAAGGAGGCCTTGGAAATCTGTTTTGCCGACTTCTGCCCCCAGGATTTCTTCTGGCCCTGGGCTTGACCTTGAGGCGTAGCTCTTGAACCTGACGTGGAGGCTGTTGCAACTGCCTAAAGGCTGTCGGCCTTGATATTGGAGAAGCAGAACGTTTAAAAGAAGGACGTATATTCCTTTTCTTAACTGGCAAAAGGGTACTCTTAACCCCTGAAATCTTTTGGATATATTTATCCAGATCATCTCCGAATAACCGTTCACCATGAAAAATAGGATTTTATGCTCACCATAAAATCTCTTTCTCTGAGTTCATGGATGGACACAGCCTTAATCTTGACAAGTGGGATTAACCTATCTTTAGGAGTGACTAGGCAGAAGTGTTCACTTCAAAGCAGAACCGCCCCGCCCAGGGTGCAGTCCCACTGACTATATCCCCTCAGCCTGCACTAAAAGCAATTCAGTTCGTAGCAAGCAGTACAGACAAAGAGGGGAGGGTGCTGTGTCCATCCATGAACTCAGAGAAAGAGATTTTACGGTGAGCATAAAATTCTATTTTCTCTTTCGTTCATGGATGGACACAGCCTTAATCTTGACAAGTGGGACGTCCCAAAGCAGTGTCAAAATGAGGGGTGGGAACAGCATAAAAATAAACTTCACCCCAAAACAGAGCTCCTCAACTGAGGAGTTGTAACTCTAAACAGCCGCCTGCAAAACTTTGCGGCCGAAGAAGCATCCAAAGATGCACTCACATCAACTTGTAAAGTTTAGTAATAGTGTGACCGGGCAACCAGGTCACTAGATGTCAGAAAACCCAAGAGGCACCATTGCCCTAGTCGAATGCATCGTGATATGGAGGCGCCCGACCCTTTATGGCGTAAGCCTGACCAGGATCTGTCGTGTCCACCTCGAAATGGTGGCCGAAGAGAGCGCTGGGCCCTTCTTGGGACCAGCCACCGAAACAGTGAGTCTGAACTCGGGAACGGAGCAGAAGCAGACAAGTATATTCTCGGAGCTCGGACAACGTCCAAGGGATGCCACGTCGTCTCCTTAGGATTCGACGGACGAGGACACAAGTATGGCAGTACAATGTCTTCCTTGAGATGGAAGGTCGAAATGACCTTAGGAAGAAAAAAGGCTGCGGACGCAGCACCACCTTATCCTTGTGGAAGATCAATAGGGAGCCTTTCATGACAAGGCTGCCAGCTCCGAACCCATCTTAACTGACCTAACAGGCACCAAAAGGACCACTTTCTGAGAAAGTGTCAACAAGGGAACTTCCCTAATGATCTCAAACGGTGGTTCTGAGGCACCTAGAGGTCATGGCATTAAAGCCGTTAACTAAGCAGGATGACCTATGGGACCTTGCGACAGCAGAGCCTCTCGTAGCGGTAGACGCCAAGGTGCGTCTGCTATTCAAATCCCCACGGAGGTAGTGTAGGACGGACCGGAGGGGCCACATGCCGAACCCCCTTTCAGCGCCAGGGGTCGCTGAAAGAAAAAAGCCCGGGCAGATATCTGCCCCTTAATCGTGCTTAAGCAAGCTTTTTGGTCCACCCCGCGCTGTAAGAACAGGACTATACAAGTCCGAGGATTCCACTTAATTTCCTCACAAAGGGCCAAGTAAGCTCTCCTAGAGGATAACTTCCTAGCCTTCCTCAAGGTAGGAATCACAGAATCCGGCAGGCCCCGTTCTCTTAGTACCTGGCTTTAGAGGAGAGAAGGCATAGATTAGCCGGTACTGACTCCACAGCGCCACTAACAAATCTGTCGCGGCCGCCCATGGGTCTCTTGACCTGGCCACAAACCTCAATACCTTCCGATTGAGTCGAGACGCCAGGAGATATACGTCTGGCGTGCCCCATCTTGGGCAAAGGAGCTGAAACACCTCCGGGTGCAGAGACCATTCTCCTTGGTCCAGCATCTGGCGACTTCTGACGCTGCAGCCGAGCTACTTGTTCCTCCTTGATGGTTAACATATGCCACCGCCGTGGCATTGTCCGACTGGATCCTGACTGGATGTCCTCGTAGCCTCTGAGACCATGTGGAGAGGCAGAACCTGATCGCCCGAAGTTCCAGGACCTTGATCGGTAAATGGTAATCCTCTAGGGACTAGCGACCCTGGGTCGACTGAACCCCCCAGACTCCCCCACCGGTAAGGCTGGCGTCCGTCGTGATGACTATCCAGTGAAAGGAAGAAACGACTTTTCCGGACATAAGTGCCGGTGAGGTCAGCCACCAACAAGGGAGGCCCTGACCAAGTGGCTCACCCTGATTGGATAATCCAGGGATGATGGGCGCTTGTCTCATCTGGACAGAATTTCCTTCTGTAGCACTTGCGTGTGAGATTGCGCCTATGGTACTGCCTCGAAGGAGGCCACCATGAGGCCCAGGACTCGCATGCAAAGCGGAGTGACGACCCTTTTGGGATGTCAACTACCGCACCGCAGCCTGAAGGGTCTGCAACTTTTCCACAGGGAAGCAAACCTTTGCCTCTGAGGAGTCCAGAATCAATCCCAGATATACTAGGCATTGAGTCGTTACCATTACTGACTTCTGAATGTTCAGTAGCCACCCAAGTGTCTGAGGGTCTGATGTTATAGACACACTCACCTCTAATTCTGAGGCTGAATTGGCCCTCAGAAGCAGGTCGTCCAAGTAGCCCACCACGACAGTGATGCCAAGTTGTCTTAGTAGGGCAAGAATTGGGGCAATCACCTTGGTGAACACCCTTGGTGCCGATGCCAGGCCAAAGGGGAGAGCCACAACTTGATAGTGGTCTTCCCCGACCGCAAAGCGCAGAGTCTCTGATGCTTTGTGCAAATGGGGACATGTAAATAGGCATCCCTGATGTCCAAGGATGCCAGAAAGTCCCCCGGCTAGAGGGCAGTGACGACTAAGCAAACCGTTTCCATCCGGAATCTTGTACCTACATGAAGCAATTGAGGGCCCTGAGGTCCAGAATTGGGCGAACACCCTCCTTCTTCGGTACTATGCACAGATTGGAGTAAAACCCCTGAAACCAATCCTGTACCGGGACAGGAATAACCACCCCGTGTTTCAGCAGGTCTTGAACTGCCCCAAATAGGACTTCCTGATGAGTCGGTTGTAGCTGGCGGTTGGAGGGAAAACATTTTTTTGGTGGTCAGGATAAAAGCTCTATCTTGTACCCTAAAGACACTACTTTGCAAACCCACCGGTCGGGGACCTGAGATGTCCACCGGGTCGCGATTTCGCGAAGACGTCCCCCCACCTGAAAGATGGGTGGGGGCAAACCTTCATGCGGACGTAGCTTTGTCTGCAGGTTTGTTGAGTTTGCGAAACCAGGGACGCCTCAGTCCCTGAGCAGGCGCTTTATCGGCCTGTGGTCTTTTACCCGCCGTACTGGGCGGACTAAAAAAAAACGCTTGTGTGCGGTAAAGAAGGGCCCTTGCCTACGGCGTGGCTCCTTACCCTTTTTGGACTGTGGGAGCAGTGTGCTCTACTTCCTGTAGCATCTTTAATTATGTCATCCAGGGGAGTTCCAAAAAGTATGTCGCCCTTAAAGGGCAAGTCCATCAGGGCTTTCTTGGAAGATTGGTTGGCGGACCAAATCTTAACCAAAGTAGATGGCGTAACGCCACAGCCTAACCTGAGCTCTGGTCAGCAGAGGAATAGTGACCAAAGCTGATTCAGAAATGAATTTTTGGCCTTGCACTAGTAGGTCAGCTAGGGCTACCTCGTTCGAGGAAGCCTGATGCTTGTAACCCATTGAGCAGCATCTGTGCCCCTTTCGTGCGTGTCTGAGACACCAGGGCCCCAATTATGGTTGGGCATATCGTTAACACACTACCGTGTACAGGTTGCGGGTGATCGCCTCAGCCTTCTCGTCGGCAGAGTCTTTGAAGGCGGGAGCCCCCTCCACTGGTATGGTGGAGCTTGTTTAATCTGGACACAGGAGGGTCCACTATCGGGGGCGAGGTCCATCTTTTCAAGAAAATCTCATAAAGAGGGTTTCTGGTCCACATCTTCAGATACCTCAGATACACCTTCGCTACCCATGCTGGTTGCCAGACTGGATCAGCAGGATCACCTGCTGGGTCAGTTCGCTCAGGCGTTGCAAACCCTGCTTGCACGCACGGCTCAGCTCGCTCCCATTGCCGATAGGCCGGTTGTCGCTCCTGGGTCCGCTCCTACTGCCGCTCCGGTTGTTGCGCCAGAGTCTACCCCGACACCTGTTGTTGCGCCTGCGGTGTCTCGGGGTATGACCGGTTCTGCCCCCCTTCCGCAGCGCTTTGGGGGGAGAGCCAACTCAGTGCCGAGGTTTCCTTAACCAAGTGGGCATTTTGTTCGAGTTGTTGCCACATGCCTTTCCCACTGAGAGATCAAAGGTGGGCTTCTTGATCTCGCTGCTCTCGGACAAGGCCTTGGCCTGGGCAAGCCCCTTATGGGAGAACAACAATTCGGTGGTTGCCAAGTTTTCCGGTTTTGTTGCTTCTCTTCGGAAGGTATTCGATGTACCGGCTCGCTCTGCCTCTGCTGCGAAGCTCCTTATGTCCGTCAGACAGGGTTCACGATCGGTAGCCGAATACGCCATTGAGTTTCGTACCCTGGCAGCAGAGGTGGGCTGGAATAATGAGGCTCTGGTCGCTGCTTTCTCCC
Organism: Rana temporaria; assembly: GCF_905171775.1. NCBI lineage: Eukaryota > Metazoa > Chordata > Amphibia > Anura > Ranidae > Rana > Rana temporaria. The sequence goes on along the minus strand of NC_053495.1, from coordinate 82,760,935 downwards.
ATGGTCTCTCGGATACCTTGAAGGATGAGGTTGCGGCTAAGGACCTACCAGTGGAGCTCGAGGCTCTTATTTCTTTCCTGATTTTGATTGACACCAGACTCAGGGAGATACCTTCCTTTAAGGAGAGCCTGTGGAGGTCTCCTAACAGATTGGCGCCTACGTTTGCTGTCCCACCCGTGCCTCCCTCTCCTCCCACGCCTCCTGGAGTTGACTTGCCTGGGGGTGAACCCATGCAGCTGGGGTTTGCTCACCTGTCCGAGGGGGAGAGGGCATTCCGGAGACGCGAGGGCCGATGCATGTACTGTGGTCTCGTGGGCATTTTCGGTTGGCATGTCCGAACCCTCCGGGAAACGCTCGCACCTGAAATCCTGTTGGGGGCAGATCTTGGGTGGAGTCTCTTCGTCCCCGGTTTCCCGTGCTGATAAACCACTGATCACCGTTGTTCTCTCCTGGGTCGGGGGCTCGGTGACGACCCAGGCGTTGGTGGACTCTGGTGCTGGTGGATTTTTCATTGATAGTAAGTTCGCTGCCGCCAACTCCATTCTTCTGCAGGCTCGAGTTTCCCCGCTGGTTCTCGAGGCGATAGACGGCAGACCCCTCCAGCCGTCGCACGTGACTCATGAGACCCTTCCAGTGGGGATAGCCATTGGGGCCGTTCATAGGGAGTCGGCCTGCCTTCAGGTCATTTCATCTCCACACTACTCGGTGGTCTTGGGGTACCCCTGGCTCCAGAAGCATAATCCGACTTTCGATTGGAGATCGGCCGAGATCCTCTCGTGGTCACCACAGTGTGGGGCTAGTTGCATCCATGGGCCTGTCAAGTTGTTGTGTACCTCTTCGGACTCTGTGTTGCCTCCTGAATACGAGGGGTACCGGGATGTATTCGATAAGATGCGCGCTGGGTTCCTACCCCCGCATCGCCCTTACGATTGTGCCATAGATTTACAACCTGGTGCCGTTCCTCCTCGTGGCAGGGTCTATCCACTGTCGGTTGCGGAGAATGAGGCCATTGAGGAGTACGTGAAGGAGGCGCTTTCCCGTGGTCACATTCGCAAATCCTCGTCCCCGGCAGGGGCTGGATTTTTCTTCGTAAAAAAGAAGGGCGGAGAGTTGAGGCCTTCCATCGACTATAGGGGCCTTAATCGCATCACGATCAAGAACGCATACCCGATACCCTTGATTTCCGAGTTGTTTGATCGCCTGAAAGGGGCCACGGTCTTTACCAAACTCGACCTGAGGGCGGCATATAACCTGGTAAGGATCAAGGCTGGTGACGAGTGGAAGACCGCGTTCAACACCAGGACCGGTCATTATGAATCCTTGGTCATGCCCTTTGGGTTGTGCAATGCGCCCGCAGTCTTTCAGGAATTCATCAATGATGTTTTCCGTGACCTTTTGCAGCAGTGTGTGGTGGTCTATTTGGATGACATCTTGGTATATTCTGAATCCATGGAGGCCCACATTCTGGATGTCAAGCGAGTGTTGCAACGGTTACGAGAGAACAAGCTGTTCGGTAAGCTTGAGAAATGGGAATTTCACCGGTCCCAGGTAACCTTCTTAGGTTACATCATTTCCGCGGAGGGGTTCTCCATGGACCCTGAGAAGGTTTCGGCTGTCTTACAGTGGCCCCAGCCCAGTGGTTTTCGTTCCCTGCAGCGCTTTTTGGGCTTCGCCAATTATTATCGGAAGTTCATCAGGAAGGGCTGTAATTCCCAGGTCTGGCCGGCCGAGGCCATCCGGGCTTTTGAGGCCCTAAAATCTGCCTTTTTGTCGGCTCCAATACTGTCTCATCCCAACCCTGGGTTGCCCTTTGTTCTCGAGGTGGACGCGTCTGAGACGGGAGTAGGTGCCCTTCTGTCTCAGCGTCGGACACCAGAGGGTCCTCTGCTTCCCTGTGGGTTTTACTCCCGGAAACTGTCTCCCGCGGAGTGCAACTACCAGATTGGTGACAGAGTTGTTGGCCATCGTGCAGGCTCTCAAAGAGTGGAGGCATTTGCTCGAGGGTTCGGTGGTTCCGGTTCTCATCCTGACGGACCACAAGAATCTGACTTACCTTTCTGAGGCCAAGAGATTGACACCCCGTCAGGCCAGATGGGCTCTGTTCCTGTCACGTTTTAATTATGTGGTCTCCTACCTACCCGGTTCCAAGAACGTCAGGGTGGATGCCTTATCACGTCAATACTCCGAGCTGTCCAGGGAGGAATCGGTACAGACTTCGGTCATACCTCCTAATCAGATCCTGGCCGCCATTCGCACCAGCCTGACCTCTCCCCTTGGAGAGCACATTTTGGCGGCCCAATCTGGTGCTTCCTCTGGGAGACCCAACGGCAGATGTTTTGTGCCTGAGGAGTTGCGCACTCGGTTGTTGCGAACCTACCATAACTCCAAGACCGCGGGGCATCCTGGAAAGAATCAGCTGTCCTGGGCTGTTTCACGTTTGTTCTGGTGGCCTTCTCTACGTTCTGACATCGCCGCATATGTAACGGCATGCTCTGTTTGTGCCCAAAGTCCCCTCGGCACCTTCCGTTGGGCCTTCTGCAACCCATCGCCACTGGGGAGCGCCCATGGTCACACCTTGGGATGGACTTCATTGTGGACATTCCTGCATCCCGAGGCCATACGGTCATTCTCATGATTGTGGATCGGTTTTCCAAAATGTGCCACTGTGTTCCTCTCAAGAAATTACCCTCTGCACAAGAGTTGGCCACGGTTTTCGCCAGGGAGGTCTTCCGGTTGCACGGTTTGCCCAAGGTGATAGTGTCGGATCGGGGAAGTCAGTTTGTGTCCAGGTTCTGGCGCGCCTTTTGCTCCCAGTTGGGGGTTCAACTCTCCTTCTCCTCGGCCTACCACCCTCAGTCCAATGGGGCCGCAGAACGGTCCAATCAGGCCCTGGAGCAATTCCTTCGTTGCTATGTCTCCGATCATCAAGACAATTGGGTTGACCTTCTGCCATGGGCTGAGTTTTCCAGGAACACGGCGGTGAACTCTTCCTCTGGGACGTCTCCCTTCATGGCCAATTATGGGTTCCAACCTGCCGTGTTACCGGAGTCATTCTCTCCCCAGGATATTCCGGCTGTGGAGGATCACCTTTCCGCTCTACGTGCTTCTTGGGTACAGATCCAGAGGTCCCTTGAGGTCTCTGTGCAGCGCCAGAAACTCCAGGCTGATCGCAGACGGGCGCCTGCTCCTTCCTACCAGGTCGGAGACCTCGTATGGTTGTCCACTCGCAACCTCAACCTTCGAGTGCCCACTCCCAAGCTGGCTCCTCGCTTTGTTGGTCCCTTCCGAGTGCTTCGCAGGGTAAACCCGGTTGCCTATGCCCTTGCGCTCCCACCTGGTATGCGGGTCTCCAATGTGTTTCACGTTTCCCTGTTGAAACCACTGGTGTGCAATCGCTTCACCTCCTCGGTTCCTCGGCCTCGTCCGGTTCAGGTGGGTGATCATGAAGAATATGAGGTGAGCGATATCCTGGACTCACGCTTGGTCCGTGGTCGGGTGCAGTTTTTGGTCCACTGGCGTGGTTATGGTCCAGAGGAACGTTCCTGGGTTCCCTCCGCAGATATCCATGCTCCTGCCTTGCTCCGAGCCTTCCACGCGCGATTCCCCCAGAAACCGTTTTTTGCGCCGCGGAGGAGGGGCCCTTGAGGGGGAGGTACTGTCATGGTCTTACCTCTCTGCAGACTTCTTTCATCTGACATGTGCTGGCGGCCATATTGGTTCCTGGGCTTCTTATAACTTACCACACCCTGCGGCTCCTCCTTCCCACTGGGAGGAGCTGGATGCCTTGCACATATATAGGAGGTCTGTTGCTTCATTTCCCTGCTTGGTCCTCTTGTATTCACATGCTCCTGAGATTGTGCTGCTGCTTTTGGTTACCGACCCGGCTTCCACGGACTATCCTTCTGGCTCCCGATCCCTGGCTTCGTTCGGACTACCCTTCTGGCTCCTGATCCCTGGCTTTGTTCGGACTATCCTTCTGGCTCCTGATCCCTGGCTTTGTTCGGACTATCCTTCTGGCTCCTGATCCCTGGCTCCGGTGGAAGACTCTGCACTGTTTGATCATCCGTTTGGACTTTGACCTTGCTGTTTGGTTTTCAATAAAGCCTTCCTATTTCATTTATCTGTTGTTGTACGTCTGATTTATGCTTCCGTGACAGTAATGTATGTTTGCACCTCTGTATAATGCAACACAATTGTTTATTTCCCGCTGTATGTCCTCGTACTGTGCCCTTAAATAAAACATTTGTAAAAAAAACAAACATGGGAGAGCATTTACTGGGAGACCCTTCCAACTAGCACAAAAACCTAAGGGAAAAGTAAAAAAGGTTTTGATGCTCCTGTTAGACTAGAAACACTAATAACTGAGGTAAAAAGAGGACTAGCTCATTTTATGAATTATGTTTGCCATTTTAGTTGGGCAGAGTGCTTGCTCTCATGTGCGATCCTGAAACATGATTGGAGAAGGTATCTTACGAGTCTGGAAATAAATGTGGCAGACTGCTAGCTAGATCCCCAAGAGCAGAAGCTGAGCTGCCTTACGATAAAGCAGGGGTGTTTAAAAAATTCTATGATGGGGGCGTGGCTTGACCACACTGGAAGATGGCTGCTCGACTCCTTGGCTCCCGCTGCTACGGCTCTTCTTTCATCTACCGGAGGATACATAGCCGTGATTGATACACATTGAATGTACTAAATGATTCCCTGAACACTGCTGAACCTATTTATCGATTTTTGAGGGAATTGATTATCAATTTTGGAGTGAGAACCATTGGTCCACCTCAACCACATCGACAACCATTGGAACCTTCTCCCTGGGATTTACCATAGGTATTACCCCCTGTTTTGATTGTTACTCATTCCAAAATGACATCTGATAATACGGAAGGTCATTTGAACATTGGGTCTATACAACCCAGCCTGATGGATCTTAGATCTGTAGCGGCAGACATTAAAGAAACACTGTCAGCAGCCATAGCTGAACTGAGAATTGACTTACGCGACATAGCTAATCGCGTGCAAGATGTTGAAGTATCTACAGCTCAACATGACACAGTAATTCACAATATGGCTTTTAAAATGGATGCTCATACACTGCAATTGAGCCAACGTCAAACTGAGGACTTGGAGAACAGGGGACGGAGACCTAATACATGTGTTAAAGGTCTTCCTGAAGAAGTTGACAATGACCACCTTCTTGACTGTATTACTGAACTATTTAATGGATTTTTGGATATACCTCCACGTACGGTTATAAACATGGAACGTTTCCATAGAGCCCTTAAACCCAGGGGGAAAGTCACTGACCCCCCAAGGGATGTGATCTGCTGTGTGGTTGACTACAAATTAAAGGAGGATATTCTTAGATGTGCCAGGAACAAATCCAACCTCTCTTATAATGTATCACGCATACAGATCTTTCCAGCATTACTCTTAAAAACAGAAGGGATCTTAAACCATTGCTTGAAGTTCTTCGTAACAGGGGCATTGTTTATAGGTGGAAATTTCCATTTGCACTCTCTGCCACGCATCAAGGTCACACTGCCTTACTGAGAGTACCTGAAGACCTCAGAACCTTCTGTGACGCACTTAACTTACCGCTTGTTGAAGTCCCAGACTGGTACGTGGAGTTCCGTCATGTGCTCAAGAAGAAGGACCTTGTATCGTCCGAACCGATGGAAATACAAGCAGCAAGACTCCGTAGGAGACGCTCTCCTTCAACTGACAAAAACTCCCTTTCATCACGTGGACCACGTGCTGAACCAACCAGCTCTCCCCGCTCGTGGAAATCACGTCAGGACCACTGATGAAGACAGCTGATCTGTGCGCGTATGACCCGGTGAGAAACATTCCCTTACATCACATGGTCCACGCAATGAACCAGCCTGCTCTCCCCGCTCATGACAGTCACGTCAGGACTACTGAAGGACACAGCTGATCTGCGCACGTGTGGTCCAATGACATGAGCTCCCTTACGTCACATGGTCCGCGCGCTGAACCAACCAACTCTTCCGACTCGCGGATGTCACATCAAGACTAGTGAAGAACGCGAGTGATCTACGTCCCTGGGATCCGTAAGGCTGTGTTAATGCTTAGAACTATACAATGGCTTTAGATTTGTGCGGCTCTCTAAACTTACTCTCCCCTTTTTCGGATTGACAGTTTTCTGTCTATTGCAATATTGCCAAATTCCTTTTTTTACTTATACTGTCATTTATCCTGTGCTTATATCCACACTATTGTGATGCATTTTCTTTCTTAAAGCGGGGGTTCGCCCTGTTAAAAAAAAAAAAAGTTTTTTTTTATTAGACCATTAAATTCGGCATCGTAGCGCGAGCTATGGTATGCCGGTCTTACATTTTTTATGCCCGTACTCACTGTGCTATCGATGATTGAAGAATCCGGGGAATGGGCGTTCCTATGGTGAGAGAAGGTGATTGACGGCCGGCCCTGGCACGTCACGCTTCTCCGGAAATAGCCGAAATAGGCTTGGCTATTCACGGCGCCTGCGCATAGCCTGTGCGCAGGCGTCGTGAATAGCCGAGACCTACTCCGGCTGTCTTCGGGGAGCGTGACGTGCCAGAGCCGGCCGTCAATCATCCTCCCTCTCCATAGGCACGCCCATTCCCCGCGGGAGTCGGATTCTTCAATCAGCGATACCACAGTGAGTACGGGGATTAAAAATTTAAGACCGGCATACCGTAGCTCGCGCTACGATGCCGAATTTAATGGTCTAATGATGGAAAGGAGGGTGAACTACCGCTTTAAGACTAGCTGGTGACTCTCACTTGTTTCTTCTTAGAGTTGATGTATTTGTTTATATACGTGAATTTTAACTCTGAGAATTGAAACACTGTTGCATCTGTTACTCAGGATGGTTAGTTACTGTTTGCAAGTAATGTTTATATACACCAGTGTCTAGAATTATTTAACACTCGAAATATCTATTTTAATCCCCTCTCACTAAACCTTTAATATTTAAATGTGTCTTTGAATGAAACTTGCTGTATTCAACGATTGTGTTTTTAACACTATTTTATGAACCTTCCTTACAGTGATTACTCTTTATTTTCTTGTACAATTGTCCCCGTATTTGTGTGTCAATTAACCAATTAATTCACATTAGATTATTTTTCTTTGTGGGTTGTCGAGGCTAGATCTCGGTAATATGTTTTAACATTTTTCAATATTGTTTTTGGTTCTACTTCTGGTACCAATCCAAGCGGCATATTGTTTTATAACATGTTGATTTTTTCTGATTATGACCCAATAATAGCACTTATCTTCGGATTTCTTCTATTATTGCGTTTTCTCAGGTTAGTACTTCAATGATCTTGAGAATCCTCTCAGTTATAATATTTTTTACTCCTTTTTATAGTGTTGTAGCGGCAAGGGTATGAGTCCTATTATTTAGTCTCTTCTTTTTTCGGACATTCCAACCCCCTCTCAGTGATATAGTTCTGGGTATTGCTCTCTCAGGTTGCATACCCATTACCTTATTCTGAACAAACCTCCTTAATACTTACGGTTTAGAGAACTAATCCGTTTTCTCCAAAGGTTTTTGAATTTTTTTTTTCCCTTTCTAAATTTCCGTACCTTGTCACTCATAAGGTAAAATGTCTCAATCAAATAACAATTCCATTCCTCCTCTAAAGGTCAATCTATACTCTTTGAATGTTAAAGGCCTTAATGTTCCTGAGAAAAGATCAAAACTATTTCTATTACTACGTAGAGCTAAAGCGGACATTGTTTTTTTACAGGAAACACATTTTAAATCTAACAATATACCGAATTTTCATAATAATTTATACCCTGTTGAGTATCACGCCACCAATCCAGATTCTAAATCAAAGGGTGTTTCCATTTTTGTTTCTAAGAACTGCCCGCTACAAATTCAGGATTCATTGATAGATCCTGATGGACGTTATATTTTTCTGAAAGGTGCTCTTTACAACAAAAATGTTACGTTAGCTAACATATATGTTCCTAACAAGCAACAGGTTCCATTTCTCAGGGACACCTTTGACAACCTCCACTGTTTTCAGTCTGGTTTGTTAGTATTGGGTGGAGACTTTAATGTGACTCTTAATCCTTTGATTGACTCCTCTTCAGGTACCTCCGTCTTACCTTACTCCGCTCTTCGTTCAATTAAAAATGTACTTAAAGGTTTAACTCTCCATGATACATGGCGCACTATACATCCCAACACCGAAGATTACACTTTCTTTTCCCCACCTCACAACAAATGCTCTCGAATAGATATTTTTTTTTTAAACCAAGCAAAACTTGACTCGTTGATCTCCGCATCTATTGAGCCCATGATTCTTTCGGACCATCATCCAATTTCAATTTTCCTCACTTTTTCCACTAGACCGATCAAATCATTTATATGGAGATTGGACAACTCCCTCCTTAACAGCTCTGAAAACACTTCTTCGGTTACTTCCCACCTAAAACATTTTTTTAAAGAAAATGATTCTTCTGACATACAACCTTTGAACCTTTGGATGACCCACAAATGTGTCATTAGAGGCATACTTATTTTCATGGCCTCGAAATGTAAAAAAGCTCATCAAGCTCGTATAACTGCTTTGGCTGATAGTGTTCATATACTTGAAAACAAGCATAAACAATCGTTGGCGATTGATGCATATAATGATCTTCTTAATGCCGGGGAACTTTTACTTGAAGAATTAGACAAAATGACTAAACGTAAATTTATGCTATCCCGCAAGCTTTCCGGGAAATCCGGGAAATTGCTTGCAAGAGCCCTGAGAACTAAAAAAGCAAACTCTACTATCCACTCCATATCTGACTCTTCAGGGACAAAATTCCACTCCCCCACTGATATTGCTGCACAATTATTTTTTTTTTATTCCAAACTTTATAATATCTCTACTGACCCAGGTTCAGACCACTCCGCCCGTAGGAAACAATTGATCACTGAATTCTTGAAACTTAACAGCCCTAATCCAATCTCTAAAACAGAAGCCGATAAATTGGATCGTCCACTTGAATGGGATGAATCGAAATTGGCTCTCAAACAATTGAAAACTGGCAAATGTCCAGGTCCAGACGGACTGACTGTAGGCTATTATAAATCCTTCACCGATATTGTACTCCCTTATTTTTTTAAAGCTTTCAACTCAATCCCCGATCATCCACCTGAGAACAACAGGGATCTTTTAGAGGCACACATCACAATGATACCTAAACCTGACCAAGATAAACTTATATAGGAAGATTCACAGAGAGCGCCACAACTTTAAGACGGCGTAGCGTATCGTATTTACGCTATGCCACCTTAAGTCAGAGAGGCAAGTACTGTATTCTCAAAGTACTTGCCTCCTAACATAAGGCGGCGTAGCGTAAATGCGGCGGGCGCAAGCACGCCTAATTCAAAATAGGCTGAGGGGGCGTGTTTTATGTTAATATGCTTTGACCTGACGTGATTGACGTTTTTTTGGAACGGCGCATGCGCCGTCTGCCTACATTTCCCAGTGTGCATTGCGGCTAAGTACGCCGCACGGTCCTATTGATTTCGACGTGGACATAAATCCCTATTCACGGACGAGTTACGCAAACAACGTAAAATTTTCAAATTTCGAAGCGGGAACGGCGGCCATACTTTAACATTTGACAACTATTTGTTGGAATAACTTTAGGCCTTATAAAGCGTTACGTAAACGGCGTATCTGTACTGCGTCGGCCGGGCGTACGTGAAAAGGCTTATCTAGTGATTTACATATTCTACGACGACCGCAATGGAAGCGCCGCCTAGCGGCCAGCCTAAATATTGCACCCTAAGATAGGACGGCGCAAGCCGTCGTATTTTAGATAGGTTTAAGTGTATCTCTGTTTGAGAATACACTTAAACTTAGGTCGGCGCAGATTCTGAGTTAACTCTACCTAAATCTAGCTATTAGTCTCTAATTATAGACCTATCTCCTTCCTGAATGTGGATTTGAAACTATATGCCAAAATTATTTAGAATAGATTGTTGCCCCTAATCCCAAATTTAATCTCACTAGACCAGGTTGGTTTTGTCCCTGGACGCGAATCTAGGGACAATACTCAGAAAGCGATCAATATCCATCATTGGCTGACTAAACACTCTAAACCCGGATTCTTTCTTTCTCTCGACGCGGAGAAGGCGTTCGACAGGGTTGCATGGGACTATATGACTGAATGCCTGAAGTCTCTTGGACTTGGCGACCACTTATTGCGTTACATTCTTGCCCTTTACTCCTCTGCCACTGCAAGGATAAAAATTAATGGATACCTGTCAGACGCATTCTCTGTGTCGAACGGGACCCGCCAAGGTTGCCCTCTATCTCCAATCATATTTATTCTAACTCTAGAACCTATTCTTAGGAGAATTCGAAATAATCCTGATGTTAATGGTATTAATATCAACAACAAAATATACAAATTGACCGCTTATGCAGATGAAATCTTACTCTTTTTGACAGATCCCATTAATACTTTACCTAATCTATTAAAAGACTTTTCTGTTTTCTCTCAGATCTCCAACTTGTCAATTAATTTTGATAAATCCAGGGCTTTGAATATCACTCTACGAGATGACATAGTATCTCTATGTAAACAAAACTTTCCATTTAAATGGGAAGATCGATCCCTATCCTATTTAGGCATACGCATACCTCTTCAACTGAAAGACTTATATTCTTCCAATTTTCTGCCAATTCTTAAATCCATTCAAGAAGACCTACTGAAATGGGACAAAGATTTTTTCTCCTGGTTTGGAAGAGTAGCCATAATCAGAATGAATATTCTCCCTAGATTACTCTATCTCTTGCAAACCATCCCGATTAAATTGCCAGCATCTTTCTTTAATTTATATAAAAAAACTGTGCTTAAAATTTGTTTGGAATTCTAAACAACCTAGGATTAAATGGGATACATTAGTCAATCCTAAACTGTTGGGTGGAGTAGGATTACCGAATTTACAGAAGTATTATTGGTCTTGCCATTTATCCCGTATAATTGACTGGCACGTTCACAGAAAGACAAAGGATTGGATTGATCTGGAGGGAGTATTTTCTAAAATCCCTTTACATCATCTCCCTTGGACTATCCCACATAAAATACCCCGTGGAAATAGTAACCACCCCATTACAGGTCCCACGCTACAAATCTTTAGATCACTATGTACTAAATATAACATCTCGTCCTCCCCGGGTCCGATGACTCCTATCCCCGTGATTCCGAATCTGTTTCCTATCTCCACAAATTCCTTCTCCATTAATCCTACCTTGGCTCCCTCTCTAAGAGCGGAACTATTTTTCATTGATGGTAAATATATACAAAAATACATTGGTGTTGCAACTGATTAATGCAGCCAAGCTCTGTATCCCGACACACTGGAGAGACGCTTCCCCTCCTAGTATTTTGGAATGGCTCCGAAGAATTGAACGAAGTGCGGAAATAGAGGATCTGATTTTTCAATCTTTGGATTCCCCTACTAAGTTTTGTGATAAATCGAATTGCTGGACAAGCTTTACTAGATCTACTGAGTTTCAAAACCTGACTCACCATTCTAACGTTAATTGAAATCGTTCTGATTTCATTGGCAATTTTTTATTACCATATGATCCCCCCCCCCCTCTTTTTTTTTCCTCCCCTTTTATTAATATGGTTTATGTTTTACTTAATAATTTCCATTATAGTAAATTGTAATGTCCTTCGATCTGATCCTGATGGACCTCTTTAACTGATCCCATTGGATATGAAATTAAGATATGTGTTTACATAACTTATGCTGTTTTGTGGATATTGTTGATCCACTCCATTCCATCTACTGTTTGTCTTGGTGTATTTTCACATATGTATTGCTTTATTGTATGATTTCTTCTGAAATACCAATAAAATGTTTAAACAAAAAAAAATCTTTCACTGTACAACCATGTTGATGCCTATTTGACATCCTCTCTTATGCCTCAGTTGTCATCGGACGATAGAGAAGCACAGCAGAGGCGCTTCAGGGAGCCGTTGGTGCCTTACTAGTCATTACTATAAGGTCTTACTACCTTCCCTGGCCCAATACATGATTAAATTGTTTATCGCTGTAGGCTCGACTGCTTCTTTTGCAGTGGACACCCAACAGGCCCACATCTCGGTGATCGCTAAAGAGGGAAAAGACCCAACCTCTTGCGGCAGCTATGGGCCAATCTCATTGATAAACCTAGATCTTAAGCTTTTCACCAAAATTTTGGCGAAAAGCTTAAGATCTTTCTGAATCTGGTCCATTTGGATCAAATGGGCTTTGTTCCTACACGTGAAGCTAGAGATAATACCACTAAGGTTCTCAATCTTACACGTAGCAAACAGATCTCACACTCAATGTGTGTTCCTTAATACAGACACAGAGAAAGCCTTTGGCAGGGTGAATTAGAACTTCATGCTCTCTGTGCTGAGGTACGCAGGATTCGGCACTAACATGCTCCAGTGGATTTCCTCAATTTATTCTGGCCCCTCGGCTTGAGTTCGAGCCAATGGAGTTGTATCAGAAACCATTGAAATTACAAACAGAACGTGTCAGGGTTGCCCGTCATTGGAGCCCTTTCTATGCTCCATAAGTCTAAACCCTGATGTTACTGGCATAACAGTTGGCGACACCCAACATAAAAAAATCTGCCTACACTGACGACATGTTGTTCACCCTTACGAACCCCCTGATCTCGCTCCTAAATATGATGAGGGAATTTGACAGATACGGGGCTCTTTATAATCTTCAGATCAACTTTTCCAAATCTGAGGCGATGGGAATTAATCTCCCTCATCCTACCCTCTCACAACTTCCGGAGCAATTTTAAGTTAAAGTGGAACAGTCTGGCACTGACGTACATGGGCACGCATATTTCCTCCAACATATCCAAGATATTTGAATTGAACTTCCCTCCTTTATTGAAAGCAGTCAGAGCTCTATTAGACAAATGGATCACCAGTCTCCACTCATGGTTTGGTCGCTGCAACATTTTGAAAATGAGCATCCTTCCTAAATGTCTTTATCTTCTACAAGCCCTGCCACTCCATATCCCAACCACTTACTTCAAACAGATTCAGGAAGTGTTTTTTACATGGGCTCACAAACACCCTCGATTGAAACGTCATCTCATGCTACCAAAACAATACAGGGGTATGACGGTTCCAGACATCCGCAAATACTATCAGGCTATTCATTTTAGCAGACTCCTGGATTGGAACAGACACAGCGGCCTTAAATTATGGTTTTGGATTGAACAAGCCCAAAGCGTCATACCCCTTGGTAGGGCGCCTTGGTGTTTAATCTCCTTGCCAGCAGAGGTGAAACTTCACCCCAGCGAAACTATGTTCGACCCTGTTTACGCAAACCCCGGTCTCATCCCTAAACTCACCACTATTCCCAATCTTGGGGAACTTACTTTTTACCCCAAGATTTCAAGATTCGACATTCCAGGCCCTGCTGAGAAACGGTCGCTCAAAGGCTTCCCATTTCTTGGTGGGGGGTTTGCAGGCCATCAATTTTGATGCTTACCGATCCCGCTGAGAACTTTGGTTTGAGATTATGGGAAGCGCTCCAACTCATGAATTTTCTTCGTACCCCATTGCCACCGAAAAGCTATGAGAAGCTATTTTGAGGAACTCTGCTCGGGTTCAGGAACAATGCCACACACGCTGTCGACTAATTATGATCTTTTGACCATGCCCCCTGAACCCCACTCTTTGAGTAGTATTAGTGATTCGGAACTAGTTTTGGGTACACCGTTCACCACCCAAAAGAAACATATTCTTCGATTTACATACAAGTCCTCCATTTGCACGAAGTTGCAAGAGACTAACTTTAACATTTTGACTAGGTGGTACAGAACACCGGTGAAGTTACACAAAATCTTCCCTGCTACCTCTAATTGTTGCTGGAGGTGCCAGACTGAAAAAAGGAATTATTCTTCATATGTTCTGGTCCTGCCCCAAATTGGATAATTTTTGGAATGAAGTCAAACACATTGCCCAACAATGTACTCTGTGCCCATCACCAGACGATCCAGACTTTTTTTGACACCGCCAAGGAATGCATCCCTTTAAAATGGAAATACACACACCCGCCAACCATAGGGATGTGGCTTAGAAAGGTGAGGAAAATAAATAAGTTGGAGGATCTTATTCTCTCGGGACACGCCACCAACAGGAACATTACTCCAGGACTTGGTCACTCTGGAACTTGTTTATTTTCTCTGATGAAGGTAGAGCCCTCCTGCAGACTAAACCCATGGTATCTGGACACTAGCGCTTTTGAGTACTTTAGTGCTTTGATATTGCCACTTAGGCCACCCTGTCAATCAACTCTGATTGAGGAGGTGTAACATCTCTGATGTTTCTATTTCAGAACGAGCGCAGCTGTGTCTCATCCAAGCAGCTGCGCTCCATTCTGCAAGATGTCCGCGTCACTTCCGGTGCGTGGACGTCTGCGTTCCACGCTGAAACGCGGAAGTGCGACCAGCGTCCTCTTCCGTTTTCCCCGCAGATTCGTGTCTATTTAAATCCCCAGAAATTACGGCAGGGTGTTCCGTTATTCTGTTGGATGCCTGCCGTCATCTGGGAACACCCTGCCCGCACCCACAAACCCAGGATCCTTCCAGAGACCTTGTCACCCCATTTGTATCCAGCTCACGGATCTCCTGTCTCCCTGAACCTGCAGGTTGCATGCCCTCAGCCCTCTGTATCCTGTCTCAGCCATAGAGGGATTCTTCAGCATCCAGGAACCTGGGACTCTGCTACTTACAACATCCAACCTCCAGACAGTGTACTACAGCACCCAGCAGAACCGCAAGTATCTTGATCAAACATACCTGTCTTGCATTGTTACCATTAACCAGTCGGCATGTTGCTTGGACGGATTGATAGTTGATGTGACCCCTTCTATTAGATACTTGATCTTATATTGAGAAGGACTGTACCTATATCAGTATTTGGGATTAATTAATGTGAAGTAACATTATAAATGCCATATACTAAGTACTCTGCCACATACATACCTGTCTCTTGAATACTGCATTGCAAGGGTACACAGTAACGTTCCATTCTACCTGAGAGACTTTAATATTTCCTTATCTTGCCATGCTTATGATGCAATAAGCTAGATTCACGTTGGTATCTAATTGAGGTTGTGATGAATTAACCCCAAACTTTCTGATTGCATAGAGAGTGAACTGGTGGTTAGTCCTGAGAAGCCTCTGCAGCTGAGATCCAGCATTTTTCATAAGTACTCACATAGCAGTGTCATTACATAATAACGGAACCCCAAAAAAAATAATGGATCCAGCAGAGCTTGCCAACCACCTAGTTGGACTTTCACAAAGAGTGGATACCCTCACCACCACTATGAACGATCTTCGCTTAGAAAATGACGCTTTACGCAACCAAAACTTTGCACAACCCAGGGAGAGACCTGAACCTAAGGTTTGCCTCCAAAAAAACCCTTTTCAGGGGACTGAAAGCTTTTCCGCCAATTCATTAGTTCTTGCCGCCTCATGTTTGAATTGCACCCCCACACCTATTACTCAGACAGGTACGAATTATCACCCTCATATCTTATCTAAAGGGAGAGCCTAGAGTCTGGGCTGATGCTTACGTGGAAGAACATGGTGATTTACTGGGCGCATTTAATACTTTTTTCTGGATGAGATGTCACTTCTCTACGAAGACCCTAATAAACAGCTTACAGCAGAGAACACCATTAGGAACCTCAAACAAGGGAAAAGACCTGTAGAGGACTATATTTCGGAATTTAATTGTTGGAGCCGAGAAACCCAGTGGACAGACATTGCACTGCGTAATCAATTCAGACTAGGCCTTTCTGAACCGATGAAGGATGAGATTGCTCGCGTAGAACTTCCTCCATCTCTAGAGGATCTTATGCACTTATCTCTCACCATTGACCGACGTCTCCGAGAAAGGAAGGCTGAACGTACCAACACTTACCTTCCTCCACAATTCAGGAGGTCCAAGTCACCTCCTAAAGATGTTCCCATGGAACTCGGAGCTGTCAAAGGTCCCTTATCACCGGCCGAGAAACAACGTCGCAGAGCTCATAACCTCTGTCTCTATTGTTCCGCTCCAGACCACATTGTCTCCACTTGCCCACTCCTTAAGAGGAACTCCGAAGGTAACATTTCTAACATATGTAAGACCAATCCACCTGGTACTACCACTAATCGCTTTATCTATGTCACTCTTACCTTACAGTGGGATCAAGATAGAACTACCATTGACGCGATGGTCGATACCGGCGCCTGCGGCAACTTTATTGATTTAGCAATTGTGAAATCTAATAAAATTCCATGTGTGATTAAGAAAAATCCTCTCTCTGTCACTTTTATTGACGGTTCTAGTTCCACTTCTGGCCCAATTTCCTCCCAAACCTCACCCCTACTGGTCACTTGCGGGAACAGCCATACAGAGACCCTTGTCTTTGATGTCATTCCATCTCCATTATTCCCAATTGTTCTTGGGTTACCTTGGTTACTACTCCATCAACCAACTATCCTATGGTCTAAGCACTCACGCAGTTTAAACTCCACATATTGCAAGGAGACGTGTTACCCCATATATACGATCTTCTCCACATAACTTTGCTATAAAGATCTGCCTAGTTATCTACAAGATTTCTCAGATGTTTTCAGTAAGAAACGCAGAGATTCTCCCTCCCCATCGTATATATGACTGTCCTATAGATCTCATTCCTGACAGTCCAATTCCAACTGCTCGCATTTATCCGTTATCACAACCTGAACTTGTGCATCTTAAATATTACCTTGATGAAAATTTGAAAAGAGGCTTTATTAGACCTTCCACTTCTCCCGCAAGTGCAGCCATGTTCTTTGTCAAAAAGAAGGATGGTTTTCTTCGGCCCATAATTGATTACCGTGCCCTTAACAGTATCACTATAAAAAAACGCTACCCTTTACCTCTCATTCCAGAACTCATCGAACGTCTCCAAACCTCAAAAGTATTCACAAAATTAGACCTCAGGGGTGCCTACAACCTAATCAGGATTCGTCCTGGAGATGAGTGGAAGACTGCTTTCAAAACTCGATATGGTCTATATGAATACACTGTAATGCCATTCGGACTTTGCAACGTACCTGCTACATTCCAGTGGTTCATAAATGACATTTTCAGGGATCTGCTTGACATTTGTGTAGTAATATACTTGGATGACATTTTGATCTACTCTGACACACTTGAGCATGGGTGCTCAACCTGTGGCTCTCCAGCTGTTGCGGAACTACAATTCCCATGAGGCATTGCAAGCCGCTGACAGGTACAAGCATGTCTCCCAAAGGCTGAGGCATTATGGGAATTGTAGTTTTGCAACAGCTGGAGAGCCACAGGTTGAGCACCCATGCACTTGAGGAACACACGAAACATGTCCGTTGGGTTTTGGCCAGGCTCAGAACACATTCCTTATATGCCAAACTTGAGAAATGTGTTTTCAGTCAGTCAAGTATTTCCTTTCTGGGATACCAAATTACACCTCAAGGCATCCAGATGGATCGCTCTAAAGTGGAGTGTATTATCTCCTGGCCAATTCCCCACTCAAGGAAGGCTCTTCAACGTTTCCTTGGTTTCTCAAATTATTACCGCAAATTCATCAAAACATTTTCAGCAATTGTCAAACCATTGAGTGCTTTAACCAGCACAAAGACACCCTTTATCTGGTCCAAGGAAGCCCAGAAATCTTTTGACTCCCTTAAGCTCAGTTACACTTCGGCTCCCATCCTCCAACTACCTAATCCACTGTACCACTTTACTGTAGAAGTCAACGCCTCCCATTATGCTTTGGGAGCTATACTTTCCCAACGTCCAACTCTATCTGAGCCTTTACACCCGGTTGCCTTTTACTCTAGGACACTATCACCAGCTGAAAAGAATTACCCCATTGGAGAAAAGGAACTTCTTGCAATTAAAGTTGCTCTTGAGAATTGGAGGCACCTATTGGAGGGTACCACACACCCAATAACTATCCTTACGGACCACCGTAACTTACAACATCTAAAGGCATGTAAGACGCTCTCTGCCCGTCAGGTGGAGTCTTTTTTTTGACAGGTTTGATTTCTATATTCCTTATAGGCCTGGTACACAAAACATCAAAGCTGATTCCCTGTCCCGCATGAATGAGGATCAGATCACTGAGATTCCTCCTCTTTCTATCATTCTATCAAACCGTTTCATTGGGGTTACCACCTCCTTTAGGCAGTTACTCTCTTAGTCTCTCCCTAGAGATCCCCCTTGCCTACCAAAAGATCTTATTAGGCTACCAGATGGTGTTTATACCTTCAACAACAAAATTTACGTTCCCCCCAATTTATTGGTGGCCCAATCTGGCAAAAACGATCCATGAATATGTTAGTTCCTGTGAAATTTGTGCCCGTAACAAGCATTCTAGGAAACCCCCTTTTGGTCTACTGGCCTCCATCCTAGTACCTAATAGACCTTGGGATGTTGTATCTATGGACTTTATAGTTGATCTCCCTAGGTCAAACGGTGCCAATATCATCATGGTCACGGTAGATCTCTTAACAAAAATGGCACACTTCATTCCCTTGAACAAGTTACCAACTTCCCTCGAGACAGCGAAGGCTTTCATTAGCAACATTCTCAAACTACATGGAGTACCCTCCCAAATCATTTCGGATCGTGGTACTCAACTTGTTTCTAGATTTTGGAAAGCCCTATGTAATGCTTTACAAATTGACCACCACATGTCCACTGCCTACCACCCTCAGACAAATGGACAGACAGAACGTGTCAACCAAATCCTCGAACAATACCTACAGTGTTACTGTACACATCTTCAAGATGATTGGTTCCATTTGCTTCCCCTTGCTGAATTTTTCTATAATAACTCTACCAGTTCCTCGTCTCGATTCACACCATTCTATACCAATTATGGTTTTCACCCCAACAGTCTACCATCCACGTTCCTCCCAAATAGTGTTCCAGCAGTTGATCATTATCTCTCTAATTTAAAAAATACACTGGGCATTTTACGTTCCAACTTAGAAGTTGCTCAACAAAGACAAAAACAATACTATGATGCTCACAGATTGGTACCTCCTGAATATAAGGTCGGGGACTTAGTTTGGCTTTCTACCCGAAATCTACACCTTAAGATACCATCGAAAAAACTTGGCACCCAATTCACTGGACCTTTCCAAATCTCGCATTTGATCAATCCTAACGCTGTTAAATTACTTTTACCCCCAGATTGGAAAATACATTCTTCATTTCATGTTTCTCTCATTAAACCTTTCATTTCTAACCCATTTCCTAACAGGAAGCCATGCCCTCCTCCACCTGTGGAGGTGCTTGGTGAAACTGAATACGAGGTTGAGAAGATCCTAGATTCCAGGAAACGTGGTTCTACCCTTCAATACTTGATACGTTGGAAAGGTTATGATCAACTCGATGACTCTTGGGAAGATTCCTCAGACATACATGCCCCTCGCCTGATCAGACAATTTCATCAAAGGTACCCTAATCGGCCCTCTCTTTCTGGGAGCACTGGAGGTGCCCCCTTGAGGAGGGGAGTATGTAACATCTCTGATGTTTCTATTTCTGTTTCTGTGTCTCATCCAAGCAGCTGCGCTCCGTTCTGCAAGACGTCCGCGTCACTTCCGGTGCGCGGACGTCTGCGTTCCACGCTGGAACGCGGAAGTGCGACCAGCGTCCTCCTCCGTTTTCCCCGCAAATTCGTGTCTATTTAAATCCCCAGAAATGACGGCAGGGTGTTCCGTTATTCTGTCGGATGCCTGCCGTCATCTGGGAACACCCTGCCCGCGCCCACAAACCCAGGATCCCTCCGGAGACCTTGTCACCCCATTTGTATCCAGCTCACGGATCTGTCTCCCTGAACCTGCAGGCTGCATGTCCTCAGCCCTCTGTATCCTGTCTCAGCCATAGAGGGATTCTTCAGCATCCAGGAACCTGGGACTCTGCTACTTACAACATCCAACCTCCAGACAGTGTACTACAGCACCCAGCAGAACCGCAAGTATCTTGATCAAACATACCTGTCTTGCATTGTTACCATTAACCAGTCGGCATGTTGCTTGGACGGATTGATAGTTGATGTGACCCCTTCTATTAGATACTTGATCTTATATTGAGAAGGACTGTACCTATATCAGTATTTGGGCTTAATTAATGTGAAGTAACATTATAAATGCCATATACTAAGTACTCTGCCACATACATACCTGTCTCTTGAATACTGCATTGCAAGGGTACACAGTAACGTTCCATTCTACCTGAGAGACTTTAATATTTCCTTATCTTGCCATGCTTATGATGCAATAAGCTAGATTCACATTGGTATCTAATTGAGGTTGTGATGAATTAACCCCAAACTTTCTGATTGCATAGAGAGTGAACTGGTGGTTAGTCCTGAGAAGCATCTGCAGCTGAGATCCAGCATTTTTCATTAGTACTCACATAGCAGTGTCATTACAGGAGGTCATGTTGCATATCGCTCCACCTCCCCCTTACTCCGCCCCCCACCCCGTTAGTTGTCTATATCCCTCTATAACTTATTACTCTCTCTTCTATTCACATGCTATTAATTTATTTATTTATTTTTCTCTTCAGTTTCTATATGTTACGCTAACCCTGTTCTTTGGGGACAGTTTTCTTTTAAGTACAAGTCAATCTCTTCTCTATATAATAATTTAAATTGATTTGGCTGGATATAGGGTCATACCCTAGCGGATTCTATTGAGACCTTGGCTATGACCTACATGTATAATCTAACAGATGCGAATCCTCGGATAATCGAGGTAAAAAGAGGACTAGCTCATTTTATGGATTATGTTTGCCATTTTAGTTGGGCAGAGTGCTTGCTCTCATGTGCGATCCTGAAACATGATTGGAGAAATACTGAAAGAATTATAGAAACGTACATTTCTCATTTATTATACAGAGTATCTGCAAGAAAATAAATGCAGATTACCTTAACCTTGGGTTTTTGGGCCACAATGACCTTTTTTTTCGATCTGCAAAAAAATAATAAAAAAAGGTCACCAATACATTCAGCTCAATCCATTAAGCTTAAGCACAACAATACTGATCTTTACTTCAGCCATGCAACTGAAATTTTAAAATCATGTGAGACTCATGTTAACCACTTGACCTCCGGTAAGGTTTTACCCCTTTATGACCAGAGCATTTTTTTCTTTCAGCGCTGTGCTACTTTAACCGGCAATTGCTGGGTCATGCAACACTGTACACAAATTAAATGATATAATTCACACAAATAGAGCTTTATTTTTGGTGGTATTTATTCTATATAAAATAGCAACATTTTGGGGGAATTTTCCAAAAATTTTGCAAAAATAATCTTTCTTCATAAATTTTGGCTAAAATGTAGTCTGCTATATTTCTTTAGTAAAAATAACCCAAATTAGTCTATATTATTTTGTCTGTGTGAAAGTTTGAGAGTCTGCAAACTACAGAATATATATTTGAAAACTGATCAATCCTGATGTACTGACTGCCTCTGATTTCTTGAGTCCCTAAAATGGCAGCACAGTACAAATACCCTCCAAATAAATCCTTTTTGCAAAGCACACGGTCCAAGGTATCCAACCCCTTCATGCTGATGTTAACGCAAATATGCAGAGTTCTGCTTCAATGGGCTGTACGGGGGTGATGCCTGCAGCTGGCATCACCCCGGTACCGTTTTTTTTTTTTAGAACCGATGGCTGGCTTTCTTCTGATGTGATCATTATGACAAGCAGCAGGAGGGGACACTTCCAAACCCCTCCGCCTTCCACGGCTCACCCGGGCTTACTGGGAGGCCCGAGCGTCCAGCCGGCACATCCGCTGGCTGGCCGGAGACACAAACAATGCCGCAAACGGCTTTGATTATGTCTCAAATCTAGTAAGCCGGAAGCGATGTCATGATTTAAAAAATCATGGCGCCAGATTTAAAAAAAAAAAAACTACAGTAAAATTATAGTATTCAGAACAGTCAAACTTGGCGTTTTGAATGCTTTTAAATGCAAAGGAGGGATCTGGGGTCTTATAGACTCCAGGCACCTCCAAAAAGAGTACCTGCCACTGACTATTACTGTCACAAGAAATGTAAAAAAATAAAGAGCATCATCACTCCATGCTAGCGCGCAGAAGCAAACGCATACGCAAGTCACAACCCCAAAAATTTAAACAGGGTTCAAACCACTTATGTGAGGTATTGCTGCGATTGTTCGAGCTAGAGCAATAATTCTAGCACTAGACCTCCTCTTTAACGCTAAACTGATAACTTAAGTATTTTTAAAGCGTTGCCTATGGAGATTTTAAAAGTAGTATAGTTTGTTGCCATTCCACAAGCATGCACAATTTTAAAGCATGAAATGTTAGGTATCCATTTACTCAGCGTAACAAAATCTTTCACATTATACAAGAAAATTGGGGTTTCCTTATTTGTTATTTTTTATTCATAAAAGTGCATTTCTTAAAAAAGAAAAAAAGACTGTTGCGAAAATGCAGCGTGACAAAATATTGCAAAGATCGCCATCTTATTCTCTAAGGTCTCTGCTAAAAATATATAATGTTTGGGGGTTCTAGAAAAAAATTATAGCAAAAAATATTGATGTTAACTTGTAAGCAACAAGTGTTAAAGTTTTTTGTCACTTTTTTGGAAATATATATAAATAAAATTTTTTTCAATTTTTTTTTTTAAACATACTGTCACCACTGCAGTACAGCGTCATCATATGACTGGTGTTGTGGTGATCGTGAGTACTGATTGGTGACATTTTGTAAAATAATATACGGTATATATTTTTTCTTTCTATTTTTTTCCCCACTTACCCTCCATGGTGACCAGGGATTATTTTTTATTTTTTTTGAACATCGATTGCTTGTTACAGTGATGATCAGTGCAGTGTTACAGCAATCCTTTTAATGGTCATGAATGGCTTTCATTCATGACTCATTGTTTACTATTGTGATGCTGTAATTCAGCAATTAATCCAATCCAATCCAAATCAATCAGATGACACACAGTAGTAAACAATGTCATGAATGGATTTCATTCATTACTCTTGTTTGCAAAGTGCCATATGATTGCACAGCGACCACATAGTCTTCGGGGCGCTCACAGTGGCCTGATACTGAGCACCACAATCTGCTGTGTCTGGTGAACACAGCTCACTGCTGCGCACCCCAGGGGAGGGACGCAGTGTGCATGTGCACTATGTGTGGGTACATCATGGTGCCCGGGGGAGCCGTCCACCAGCAGTAAATGTAGTACCGACGGTCGGCAAGTGGTTAAAATATCGGTCCTTTTTTTAAATGAGGTGGGTTAAAGGAGTTGTAAACAAAAAAAATGTTTGTGCTAAAATGACTTTTTACATGGTATAGAGACAGAATAGTTAAATGATTCCTTTTAAAAACGATTAAAAAGCAATTCAATTCAATCATATATTGTACCTGTTGGTTTCTACTTTCGTTTCTGCTCTTGACTTCCTGTCTCTCTGCACTCGTTCATGTGACCATAGTGCTTAGAACTACATTTCCCAGTATCCTTTGCAGTTTAAAAAAAAAAACACTATACCTCCCACTATACCGCCCAACAATGATTATTCAAAGCTTCTAAACACACCCACAAAGCCATACATGCTTCAGAAGCCCCGCATTCTCCCAGTCCTCTCCCCCTTACAGTCTCCTCCGGTTCACCCCATCAGTCTCCTCCACCCACCATCAGTGTCCCCCTGTGCACTAAGGGGGGGTTTGCACTGGAGGGGGGGGGTGTTTCCAAAACACCCCCAGTGCAAACCCCCCCTTAGTGGAAAACACCCGCCACCCAGTGCACCCCCCCCCCCCCCTAGTGCAAAACACCCCCCTTAGTGCAAAAACACCTCTCTTAATGCGAAACACACACCCCCCAGTGAAAAACACCCCCCACCCAGTGCAAACCCCAACTCAGTGCAAACGCCCCCCCCCTTAGTGCAAAACACCCCCCAGTGCAACCCTCCTTAGTGCAAAACACTAACCTCAGTGCAACCCCCCCTTAGTGCAAAACACCCCCCCCCCCCGGTGCAAACCCCATCTTAGAGAAAAACACCCCCCCCCCGGTGCAACCCCCCCCCTTATTGCAAAACACCCCCTCAGTGGAAAACCCCCCCTTAGTGCAAAACACCCCCTCAGTGGAAAACCCCCCTTAGTGCAAAACACCCCCCCAGTGCAAACCCCCTCATTGGAAACACCCCCACCCCTTACTGCAAACACCCCCCCGGTGCAAACAACCCCTTAGTGCAAAACACACCCCCCCCCGGTGCAAACCCCCCTTAGTGCAAACCCCCCCCCCCTTAGTGCAACCCCCCCTTAGTGCAAAACACTACCCTCAGTGCAACCCCCCCCCTTAGTGCAATGCCCCCCTTAGAGAATACACCCCCCTTTAAATATTCTGCGGGTCTGATCTCTCCCCATTTGCCGTTATTTCGTCTCCTTCATAACCCCTTATTCCCACCAGGTCGGGTCAACCCCTTACAGTTTGCATGGTGGACTGAAGACTGGCTTTGTAGCCGTTCATTCTATGCTCTCCCCAACCAAGATTATTTCGTATTCACTTTTACGTTCCTCCCACGATATTCCCCTCAGGGAACACTATAGTTACTTGCAACTTCAACATTTCCTCCAGAGCCTAATTAGATCACAACCTACCCCCTACCATTACCCCCTTTGAAAGCTTATGTAGATCACGCCCCCATTCCCCGGGACTCATATCTCTCATCTATACAGCGATTATCAACTCTAGGAGACCGCCCTTGAGACCTTACCACCTTCAGTGGGAGGCTGAACTTGGGAGGCAACTCGATCCGGAAGATTGGCAGGCTATGACCGTGGCATTGTCTAAATGCTCTACCAATGTTCTCTTTCAGGAGAACGCTTATAAAGTGTTCTATAGGTGGTACTATACCCCGGCCAGACTGGCGAGTTTTATACCTTCTTATTCTCCCTTGTGTTTCCGTGGATGCTCTCAGGAGGGTACCATGGCACACATCTGGTGGACCTGTCCCAGGGTATGCAGAGTGTGGGTTAGAGTCTATGCGTTGCTCCGCAACCTCTTTGATTCCAACCTAAAGAAGGACCCTTTTATGGAAACCAATCACGGAGCTTCTCCGCCCTGAACGCCAACTGGCGGCGCATGTTTTTACTGCAACTAAATTGATCATTGCAAGGGCCTGGAAGACCCCGGTTCTCAGTTTCGAAGCAGTTAAAAACTGCATTAATGATATTATGGTTAACGAGAAACTCACTGCTGTGTTAGCAGATACCCACGATAAATTTCTCAGGGTATGGCAACCCTGGGTGGCCAACAACCACCCTTCACGATTTAACCCAACACTACTTTCTCTTTGATAGGTCTCTGTTCCCCCCGCCCCGTGGACCCCCTTCTCTCTTTCTTTCTTTCTTTCTATTTTTCTTCCTTTCTTTTTTCTATTTTCTTTTCTCTATTTCTTTTCCTCTTTCTCTTTATTGCCATTTGCTCATACTCTTATCTAGTTGACTCTCTTTCTTTTCATCCTCCCTTTCTTTGTGGCTTGGGCCCTCAGGCTTGGTCCTGTCGGTCCTGGACACGGGATGCATTATTCGTTTTATATTTGGAAAAACAGATGTCCTCTGCTATGTGCCTGCTTGAATTTTAAGGTTTTTTTTTATTTATTTATTTTATTTTATGTATTATCTTAATTTTTTTATTTTCTTTTTGTAATGTTGCGTATTGTATAGCAACTTTGCTTTTAAGTTCTATATTTACTCCGGCGTGTTAGCCGGTATGTTACCTAAGCCAACATTAGGTTAATTTAGCAGGCCACCTGTCTGAAGAACATTCTATTGCCGGTCTTCTGGATTCACTTTGGATCCCTAGAAGCCGGATTAATCTCAGGTTTACGGACTATCTGTTCTGATGTCTGATAGCTTATGGTGTGTCCACCACTGTTTTTTTTTTCTCTTTGTATTATTTTTTGTTTATTGATGTACCTTTTCAATAAAACTCTTTGTACAAGAGAATACACCACCCTTAGTGCAACCCCCCTTAGTGCAAAACACCCCCCAGTGCAAACCCCCCCATTGGAAACACCCCCACCCCTTACTGCAAACACCCCCCCCCGATGCAAACCCCCACTTAGTGCAAAACACCCCCCCAGTGGAAAACCCCCCACCCAGTGCAAACCCCCCCTTAGTGCAAAACACCCCCCCCAGTGCAAACCCCCTCATTGGAAACACCACCACCCCTTATTGCAAACACCCCCCGGTGCAAACCCCCCTTAGTGCAAAACACCCCCCGGTGCAAACCCCCCCTTAGAGACCCCCCCCCCCCCCCTTAGTGCAAAACACCCCCTCAGTGCAAAACACCCCCCCCCAGTGCAAACACCCACTCAGTGCAACCCCCTTAGTGCAAAACACTACCCTCAGTGCAACCCCCCCTTAGTGCAAAACACTACCCTCAGTGCAACCCCCCCTTAGTGCAAAACAACCCCCCGGTGCAAATCCCCTCTTAGAGAAAACACCCCCCCCTTAGTGCAAACCCCTTCCTCCTTAGTGCAAAACACCCCCTCATTGGAAACACCACCACCCCTTACTGCAAACACCACCGGTGCAAACCCCCCCTTAGTGCAAAACACCCCCCCGGTGCAAACTCCCCCTTAGAGAACCCCCCCCCCCTTAGTGCAAAACACCCCCTCAGTGCAAAACACCCCCCTTAGTGCAACCCCCCCTTAGTGCAAAACACTACCCTCAGTGCAACCCCCCCTTAGTGCAACCCCCCCTTAGTGCAAAACAACCCCCCCGTGCAAACCCCCTCATTGGAAACACCCTCACCCCTTACTGCAACCCCCCCCCCCCCGGTGCAACCCCCCTTAGTGCAAAGCCCCCCCCCCCCCCGATGTAAACCCCTCTTAGAGAAAAACACCCCCTAGTGCAAAACACCCCCCAGTGAAAAACACCCCCCTAGTGCAAAACACCCCCCCTTAGTGCAAAACACCCCCCACTCAGTGCAACCCCCCCCCCCTAGTGCAAAACACCCCCTTAGTGCAAACCCCCCCCCCCTTTAGTGCAAAATACACCCCCCTGGTGCAAACCCCCCTTAGAGAAAAACACCCCCCCCCTTAGTAAAAAACACCCCCCTCAGTGCAAAAAAAAAACCCTTAGAGAAAAACATCCCCCTTAGAGAAAAACACCCCCCTTAGAGAAAAACACCCCCCTTAGAGAAAAACAACCCCCCTTAGTGCAAAAAAAAACCCTTAGAGAAAAACATCCCCCTTAGAGAAAAACACCCCCCTTAGAGAAAAACAACCCCCCTTAGTGCAAAACAACCCCCCGGTGCAAACCCCCCCTTCAGAAAAAAACACCCCCCCTTAGTGCAAAACACCCCCCCAGTGCAAATACCATTGGAAACACCCCCACCCCAAAACACCCTCCTTTAGTGCAAACCCCCCCTTTAGTGCAAAACTCACCCCCCTGGTGCAAACCCCCCTTAGAGAAAAACACCCCCCTTAGTACAAAACACCTCCCTCAGTGAAAAACACTACCCTCAGTTCAAAACCCCCCTTAGAGAAAAACACCCCTCAGTGCAAAACACCCCCCAGTGGAAAACATCCCCCACCCAGTGCAAACCCCCACCCCTCTTAGTGCAACCCCCCCCCCCTTGGGGGGTTTGCACTAAGGGTGGGTTTTTTCACAAGGGGGTAGTTTTCACTCAGGGGGGTAGTTTTCACTCAGGGGGGGGGGGTTGTAGGGTGTTTGCACTAAGGGGGGGTTTGTAGGGTGTTTGCACTAAGTGGGGTCTGTGTAACATGCAGGGGGTCCAGAGCTGTGGGGGCTGTATAATGTAAAAAGGGGTCCAGAGGTGCAGGGTGCTGTGTAATGTAAAGGGGTGCAGGGGGCTGTGTAATGTAAAGGGGTGCAGGGCGCTGTGTAATGTAAATGGGTGCTGGGTAATGTAAAGGGGTACAGAGGTGCAGTTGTGGAGAGGGGGTACACAGTAGTACCAAAGAGATATTGAAGGATGCAGAGGTATACAAGGGGCACAGTGTCCCCCAGTGTCCTCCACCCACCCACAGTGTCCCCCTGTGCCCTCCACCCACCCACATGTTTGTACCCCTGTGTCTTCCACCCACCCACATGTGTGTGCCCCATGTGTCTTCCACCCACCCACATGTGTGTCCGCTGTGTCTTCCACCAACCCACTTACATGTGTGTCCGCTGTGTCCTCCACCCACAGTGTCCCCTTTGTCTTCCACACACCTCAGGGCCGCCATCATGGGGGTACAGGCAGTACACCTGTACCAGATGGCAAGACCCTTTTTTATTTCTATTTTTTTTTTTAAGGGGTCTGAGGTCCCCAGGGTGGGGGGGCAGTCTGACAGGGGGATAGGGGAGCAGTGTGACATGTGAAGGAGGGCAGTGTGACAGGGATAGTGGAGGACAGGGATACCCTAGAATGGGGATAGCGGAGGACAGAGATAACGGAGGCCTGGGATAGTGGAAAACAGGGATAACTAAGGCGCGGGTTAATGGAGGACAGGGAAAACGGAGGCTTGGGATAGCGGAGGAAGGGGATAATGGAGGCCTGGGATATTGGAAGACTGGGATAGCGAAGGACGGGGATAGTGGAGGACTGGGATAGTGGAGGACAGTGATAAAGGAGGAAGGGGATAGCAGAGGATGGATGCATAGCGGACATATTGATGCCTGAGTGGGATGTGATGGGATGGATGGATAGCGGACAGATTGATGCCTGAGAGAGGGATGGGATGTGATGGGATGGATGCATAGAGGACCGATTGATGTCTGAGAGTGGGTTGGGATGTGATGGATGGATAGCGGACAGATTGATGCCTGAGAGAGGGATGGGATGTGATGGATGCATAAAGGAAAAATTGATGCCTGAGAGAGGGATGTGATGGATGGATAGCGGACAGATTGATGCCTGAGAGAGGGATGGGATGTAATGGGATGGATGCATAGAGGACAGATTGATGTCTGAGAGTGGGTTGGGATGTGATGGATGGATAGCGGACAGATTGATGCCTGAGAGAGGGATGGGATGTGATGGATGCATAAAGGACAGATTGATGCCTGAGAGTGGGATGGGATGTGATGGAATGGATGGATGCATAGAGGACAGATTGATGTCTGAGAGTGGGATGGGATGTGATGGGATGGATAGCGGACATATTGATGCCTGAGAGAGGGATGGGATGTGATGGGATGGATGGATAGCGGACAGATTGATGCCTGAGAGAGGGATGGGATGGATGGATGGATAGCGGACAGATTGATGCCTGAGAGAGGGATGGGATGCATGGATGGATGGAAATAGGAGCAATAGGACAGAATGTGACGTGAGAGAGGGATGGGATGGATGGATATAAGAGCAATAGGATAGAATAAGACGTGAGAGGGATGAGATGGATGGATATAGGACAGAATGATGCGTGATAGAGGGATGGGATGCATGGATGGATGGATATAGGAGCAATAGGACAGAATGAGACGTGAGAGAGGGATGGGATGGATAAAGGACAGACTGAGGTGAGAAAGGGATGGGATTGGATTAGGAGGCACACACATTGTTCCATAAGGAAAAAACAGCGACATGAATTTGATAATCATTTTCATATTGCCCACATATTGTATATTACACTGACTGCAAGATTTTATCTTATTTTTGAGCTTGTCTAAAACGTTTTCTCCCTTCAGCTGCAGCTGCTGCTGCTTGGAAACTCGGTGTGTTCGATTGGGAAGTTTTCCACTTAGCAAGGGGGCGGGGTCCAGGCAGGGCAGTGGTTTCCTAAAACGAAACTTATTGAAAGAGAGGAGGTGCTGGGGTGTTATAGACACACCCAGTAATTCACACCTCCTTGCAGTCTGCAAGACGTACACAGAGTCCAGACGCACAGATGTAGTCTCCAGAGGGAGAGAGCCCGTTAGTGACCACAGCATGAATCCTCGCTCTGCTGGCTTTTTCTCAAACAGACAACCAGGAAGTGGGGAGAACAGACAAGACATAGATCAACTTCAGAGCAAAAACGAACAATCAGGAAATGAAAAGACCAGTGCACTAAGGTTAAGGAAGCTATTTAGCTAATAAAATTTTTTCCTTTAGTGACCCTTTAACAGAGTTTTGTAAATTCATTTTTATTGAAGGGAGGATGAACAAAGATTGGCGCATAGTTTTTATATCCACAAAATCAGCACTATATGCAGCATATTAACAAGTGTTTCATGGTGGTTGTTAAAGAACAGGTTTATCCTTTTTGAAAAAATAAATACAATTAAATACATATCTTTTGCAAGTAAAAAAAAAAAAAAAAAAAATATATATATATTTTTTTTTATTCGGAACCTGTAAAGCGTTGCACTCATCATCATTAGATTGCGGGTGCAATCTCAGGCTCCTGGAGATTGTCAGTGTAGCTGTCTGCCCGTACATCGTACTGGCAGGCAAGTAACTGAACAGGAAGCATCAATAAACTACCAAGAGCACTCATGCGTGCCCTTGGTAGTTCTTTAATAACTAAAAGCCATCAGTTTCAATGGCTGATGGTAGCTGTAGTTCTCCAGTTCACAGAACTCTGAAGTGAAGTGAAGCAGCAAGGTGGGCCGAGCCCCGCACAGCCATATATATATATATTTTTTAATTGTGACAGTGGGTGCAGGGAGAATATATCAGAGTAAAAGAAAAAAATGCGTGTGTATCAAAGTGAGGCAGCAGAGTGTTAGCAAAACAAATTCATGAGTGAAATCAGGCAGCTATGTGAAAGTTAACCACTTAAGCCCCGGACCAATATGCTGGCTAAAGACCCAAGGGGTTTTTACAGTTCGGGACTGTGTCAACCCCATAGAACGTGAGGCAAGATGGATCCTTATGATGTTTTTCCTCAAAATGTCTAGAGAGACTATGTTTTGGGAATCCATTACGTATGTTTTGGATGTGCTCACGTGTTCTTACACGTAAGGGTCTGGTGATACGGCCCACATACTGGAGTCGGCAGCGGCACTCTATGACGTAGGTCACATGGGTGCTATTACAAGTAATACGTTATTTTATCTGGAATTCTTTATTGGGTACATGGGACTGGAATGTTGTTTTTCTCCGAGGCTGGGGTTTATTTGTTTTGCACGGTGGGCATCTCTGGCATCTGTGGAGTCCTTCAGGTTCTGGACAGGTGTTCGCTTCCCTGGGGGGATCGAGTGCATTGTGGACGGGGTGTGTTAGTGGTGTTGGTGCTCTGCGGTGGGTGAGTCTGGGTCGTGATGGCAATACCGCTACTAAAGTTCTGTGCTCTTTCAAAATGGGCCAATACTTTTTGAAGATCTTTTCCAATTGTTGGTATTGGTTGCTGTATACTGTGATAAAGGCCAGATCCATAGTAGGTGCTTAATGAAGCTTTTTCTTGTTGAGCAAAGCTTCCCTATCCATCTCACAAATGTTAATTTTCAGTTGTTGTCAGCACCTATGCTTTTGGGCTGCGACTGTGCGACTGTGGTGTGGCTTTGAATGCGTTTTTTTGATCCAGAAGTCGCATCAAAATGGTGCAGGTACCTTTATCGGTCGCTGCAGCATTGAGCCACATAGATTGGAATGGGTGCTATTGAAATCAATGGGCTGCGAGTTGTAATGCGACTTTGGGTCCAAAGTCGCATGGCAAATCGCATCAGTGGAAACGGAGACTAAAATCACACTGAATTATCTGGATGTATGTGAATCTATTCCTCTGTTTAAACAAATAACTGGGGATGGTAAGCAGTGTAATAAGATCTGTAAACACTGACTATATTGTAACTGCTAAAAATCATTATTAGGTAAGCGTCCGTTAAATTAGTGCAATTAGGTGCCTCTTGCACTGCAAGCAATCATAACAATCTAATAAGTAAGCATTTCTTTTAGAATATTGCAGAAAAGTTCACGGGAGGACAACTAATTTAGTTGGGAAAATCCCCGGGCTAATTTTTTGAAGGACTATAGTCAGTCATTGTTCTGACAAGTAGTGAAAAAAGATCAGCAGAGGGGCAGTACCGGTCAACTCAATCAGGGGTCAAAGCGTAGCTAGCTTTGGGAAAAAGCGACCTTTAAGGGTTTGCGGGATCAGCTCAAAGTCCTTCGTCCGCAAAAAGGATGGGAAATCAAATCGCTTTCAAAACGGATGTCGAACCGTGGGGAGCCTTACCACTTGACTCCGAAGGAGGAAATGATAGATAAATATGGACCTTGGGTTGTGAAATATATAAAAGATTGGGATCAGTGGACAGGAAAGCAATATTCAAAAAAGGGTACTTTCAAGCCAAGCGCTTGGGAAGCCCTGTGGTACAGTCACCACGGTAAGATGATACGAACAAATGAAAAAGATGCTTGGAGGGCAGGGATGGTAGGATATCAGAACTAATGAGGTGAGTATTTTTAATAGGGAATCCACACCCCCAGAGAAGTGATGATGAACAGAGTTTATGGGTAAGTAGGATATAGAACATGTAAGGTCTTGAGGTCATATTTGACCTAGATAAATGGATTGTGAGGTTATGTGTGATGGCATGAGGATTTGTTTTGTGTTGGTTAAGGTTTAAAACTTGGGAATGGTGTTCTATAGTTCAGAGCAACCACCCCCCCTCTCTTTCCCTGACACAAGTCAAACTGAAAGTGTGTGACGTGTGTTCTCAGCTGCTGACTCAGCGCTGACAGCCGAATGACCCCCCCTTCTATTCTGTGAGGGTGTGTGAACAGCTGTATTGTCATGCAAATTGAGTGAGCCGAGTGAATGGTAAAACGAAAGTAAGATGCTATATATATATATATATATATATATATATATATATATATATATATATATATATATATGTATGTATGTGTATTTTTTTTTGTATTAATGGTAATCTTTGTTTCCATAGAAGAAATTTTTTGAAGTTTTCCAATGTACTCAGAATAGGTAAGTATGACTGTCTTGCAAGACAAAAGGGAAACTTATAAAAAATGTGTTTGTTTTAAAACTGCTCATTTTTAAACATGGTGAATACATTTTTTTAGGGGGGAAATATTGGTATACCATAAAATAAAAATCCATATGGCATCAATATGTATTATAGTAATACATATTGATGAAAAGTTGAGCTCAACAATTTTTGGTATTTTAAAAGAAAGTGCACGGTTTATGTAATATATAGTAATGAATATTTGTGTTTTATATGCTAATGTCTAGTTACAGATATATAACCATTGTTTTTTTTGTTTCCAGGTTAAGAAAAAATTGAATGATTATTACTAACTTTTATTTTGTGTTTAATCCCTCAGAATCGATAACTGGGTTTTCAGGACTTCAGAATAAGAGGAAATCTTTATGTTGGTCAGTCGGTCGGGTTTCACAAGGTTTAGGTTTTTCATGACCATTATCTAGTTAGAACGTCTAGTGATCAGTCCATGTTTTTGGACCACCTAGTGGGGGTTACATGTGCTGATCCACTGAATAGCAGAACCAACTAACTGAGGTCCGCATATTAGTTTTTATGAAAAATTGAGTAAAACTGCAAGGGATAATTGGCACTCTAACACATATATTAGGCTAAGTAGCGTTCAGGGGTACCACACTTAGTGGTAAAAGGGTCTTGGGGTAGTCTCCAGAGGTTGAAATGGATCGGCCATAGATCCGTGGCATATCTGTTTTCTTATTACCGAAGATCAGCCATGCTGACGCATGTAGTTCCATAGATCTAATAGGTAAAAGCCTGATGCTACTTTGGCTAGACTTGTGTTTTAGGACTGCTTAACCCCCCCCCCCCCCGCTGTTAAGCCTGGCTGTACAAGGTTGCATTGCCTCAGGCTAAGGTATGCTAATGTCCCTAGCTATCTGTAGGTCCCCAAATGAAGTTCACAGCAGTTTCCTTTCGTGTCACCATGCGACACTTATTTTTTTTTTTTCTCTCCTAGAGTTTTTATTTTTGTCAGTTGTGGTGGCTAGTTGTTACCAATTGCCTAATGAATAGCTGTGTGTGTCCAGGCACACTGGTCGGCTCGTGTATCCCCTACTGTTTAGTGATCCCGGCACCTCAGTGCTACAAGGGAATTTTCTTAGTCTATTGGTCAGCACCCGCTGCCTTAAGCTGGACACACATTATGCAATTCTTGTTTTCCAGTTTCTTTTAGATTTACCGGCAGACATGTAGTACGAGGGCCTGCCTGGTGGCATACGAGTTGAAAGTGCAAAGGTCTGTCCTCGTATCGTATAGTTTTAGGGTTGAGTCTGGAGAAAAGGCATGCAGGAAGATCGCATGGGGTGATACCAGCTCTTGGCTGTTCCAAGGGCCCTCACTTCCGATATATATGTGGGCATGCAGTATTCTCCTCAGTTAATATCCATAGGTGTCCTTCCTGTCCTAGATTACTGGTGTACCTTAACTGGTGGTCGGTGACTTGCATGCCAAGAATATCAGTGCCCCAGGGTGGCACTAGACTCCTGTCTTTCATGGGAGTATCTGAATGGTGAAGGCAGTTTGTTTTGTAGGGGTGAAGGATAACATAGTCTAATCACTGAATTGATAGAGGAGGGAGAAGGTGTGCAGCCTCTATGAGGGATCGGGTGCACCTGGTGGCAGGTGGTTTTCAATCCGGGTATCCAGACTATTTCCCATAATAAAGAGAGGCTCAATGGCGACTGTCTTGGGAGTAGGAGATGGGTCATTGGGTACCGTAATCACTATAGAGCTGGAGATAATCAGGGACACATTGGGAGGCCCTGGGCTACATATCAGGGAAGGGTTAGGTAAATCCAACTCGTTCTATTCTCATCCCTAAGGGCAGGGACGGAACTTTGGGCATGGACGGAACTTTGTGCATATATCACGGTCAATTTGGGTACTATCCTATCCGACTCTACTGGGTTACACCCTGGAGTCCATCCTGTTCTGAGGGTTGTGAGTCCAGACAGGAATTGAAAGAAATGTTGGAATGGGTGACTGGTATGACATAAAGGTATGTGGTGCAGGTACCCAGGAGACTGACACCTATGCATAATAAGGTGTCTGTTGGCCAAACTAGAGGGTGCCAGGTGATACATCAATGGGGTGAAAACTTCCTCGAAGAGGCAGTGTCTCATGCTTATCAGTCCTATAAAGAAGCTTTCAGTTACTGGACATGGGAGAGGTACACCTAGTTAATGTCTCACCTGAGAGGTTGAATCCCTGCACAAGTAATGCCAGTAACTACATACAGGAACATGCCCTGTCAAATAAAGGGAATACACGCGGGCTAACAGGGTACAGAGTGGTTGATAAGACTATTACCCTGTATGTGCTGAGTATACACTGAATCAAGTGATGGTTAAGTGACCAGTGGCTTTCTCCCAGAGATGTGCGGACACAGCATAAGGTTGACGCAGGATGCTTATTTCTGAGGAGTAACCCAACAGAGGAGGGGTGTATTCAGCACTATATAGGGGGAATAGGAGCTGAGATGGGTGTTAGTAATAGAGAGGACAGCGGTCTCCTGAGGAACAGACCCGCCGCCATGGCTTCAGACAATAAGCACGGCTTTGTTGCTCTGAGAGATTGGTGACAATTGTGACAACATGCAACAAAGTTACATAAATACCCAGTTTAATATGGCTCACAATTTTATCGACCATGTTAAGAGGTTGGAAGAGAGTGTGATAGGGTATAGGACAAAAACATGTCATTGGCTCTGGCGTACATGCAGGGGCAGGCGGAGTTAGTGACCAGTATCAGGCTGAGTGTACAAATCTCTGTATGATGGGCGGTAGCCTGAGGAGTTAGCATCACCACTCAGTAAGACTTTGACAAAACTCGTCGCTTACACTAATCCAAAATGATAGTCAAACGCCGGGATGGGCTGTACTGGTTTGGATTGTGAGAAATGAGGTGCTGTATGATCCCATATACGGAAGTGCAGACTCGGTCTGTAGATAGGTTGGCATCAATGAGCTTACTGACTGGGGATTCTATCTTGGTGCATTTGGGGCTAAGTGACCCACATGTGATCAGAGGGTACGGAAGCTGAGAGCAGGTTGATATTTCCCCCTGTCAGAAGTGTGACCACGATGTCTTTTGCATTCCAGGTCAATACACGGTGGTGAAGGAGGAATGTTGGGAAGGTATTTCACTGTGGGTTCTGGATGGGGAGATCATTACGGGGGAGGAAACACCTAGGTATAATTTAGGACATAGGCGAGTTTTGTTTCTTTGTCCTAGAGGATACCGATGGGGTGTTAGTCATGGAACTAGGGTGTTCCTTGGACCTACCAGGTGGTAGTGGGGCATGGTCACTGAAATCAAGTCACAGGGAGGGAGTTTTTGTGGGTTTTGTCATTGTTTCAATGGTATATGTGCTGTTGTACTCAATACCGAATGCTGGGGTATGGGTGCTGGTCTAGTGATGCACTGTTGTCAGAATTAGGTTGAATTGTACTCAGCAGGGTACACCACCTTGGGGAGTCTATTGTACCTATTCTCTTGTCCTTGGGATGGATATAGACGGAACCCCGGGTTACACCCCGAGTTGCCCTGAAGAAAGGTTTTATAGCAAACCCGACATCCCCTTTACACTTACTGAAACTTCCGTTGGGATTCGGGGAGGAATTATTAAATAGGTAGTTAAACTTTGGGCAACAGGATTTAAATGGTGCCAACAGTTTGTGCAAGGCGTGAATAAAAAGGCCCGGCTCAAGGGATTTATAAGCTAAGGGGAGGGGGTGGAACAAATATAATAACTGCTGGGAATTATCGGACATGGAGCTGGCTGAGAGAACATTTTAGGTGGAGGTGGGGTAGGCTTCCTGGATAAAACATTATTTTTTTTGGACACCTAGGTGTGGAAAGAGTAGCGCCTGGCTGGACATATGGGGGGGGGGGGAGAATATTCCCCCATTAGAGCAAAAAGAGACCTAATAGATACTGCCTTAGGAACAGGAGGTGTTGTCCTGAGTAGCCTAAACACAAGGAATTTAGAGGTACTCAGAAACGAGCTAGGTAGGTTGGCGCAGTAGGTAGGGTAGTATCCAAGTGTGCTATGAGTCATATGGATTGGTGGATGACTCAATTCCATGGCTGTCAAAACCTGATTTGCACAGTCTCATCCCTGATTCCGGTCACCGGGATTGAACATCGTGCTTATAGTTAATTTGGGTACTATCCTATCGGGCACTACTGTGTTACACCCCCGAGTCCAACATGATCTGATGGTTTATGAGTCTGAACAACCTCAAATGATTGATACTGATGGGTGCTGGAGGAAGGAAGGGGTGGTATTATGTCAAGGGAAACAGGATAGGATCATGAGACAACAATGCTGGCACAAGGAAGGGTCGTGTCTCCTGGATGCCGAGGAATTGTCCCAACCTTATGTAAAATACTTGGGGCAAGGGTATTGGTGCTGGTATCAAATTTCCAATGATGCTCTATATTCTGCCTATGGGTTGAACTATACTCAACGGGGTACATTACCTCAGGGAGTCTACTGTACATCTTCCCCGGTCCTGGGAATAGATATAGCCGGGACACAAGGACCTACCCCTGTTACCCCAGAGAAAAAGCTTGATATCAAACCTGACACCCCCATACATCTACAGAAACTTCCTCTGGGATTTGGGGCTGAGTTAAAGGCTTGGCTGGTAGATTTTGGACAACAGGATGAAATATTAAATGTGCTGAGAGATGCTGAGAAACAAGCCACTATACGACTCACCCATGATCAAAATAAGTTGATCCAAGTATCCCACGCTTTAGAGGAAGACGCTAAGATTTCCTGGTGGGAAAGTATATTTGGGTATAGTCCTAACGCGTCAGCTTTCCTAGACATTTTGCTCCACCCTGTTGTTGTCCTAATCTGTGTAGCTTTATTGCTTTGCCTGATGCAAGTAATGATGTGCATTACTATCAGGAGAATGAACGCCAAAACTATGAGAATGTGCACATCAACGAGGTATCTTCTCTCAAGGAAAAGCCACTAACTCAGAAACAAATTTCCGAAGAAGCCTGTCCAAATCCAGACCAGTACAAACGTACCGTTTTTTTTAATACTCCTAGTTTAAATTTTTATCATGTTCATGTAATTTTTTTTTTTTTTTCCTTCTAATTTTTTTTTTTTTTTTTTATCCATTACAATTTTTTTACTTTTCATTTTTATACATTTTTTTAATTTTTGTAAAAGTTATTCTCTCTCGGTTTTATTAAAAAAATTTTTTAGGAATTTTTAATCAATTTTTCTCATTTTTTTATTTTTGTCAGTTTTATTTTTTATTCTTTTTTATTTTTTTCTCTCATTTTTCTCCCTGAAATGTTATGGTTATAGTTTTTTTCATTATTATTATTTTTTTTCTCTCTCATTCCATTCAGGTGAGAAAAGTTCCAAAAGCTTTGAACTTTGTCCACCTGAAGGGGGGAGTAGTGCATAGACCTGGAAGGAAAAAAATAAATAATGCATTCGACTCGTACGTTGTTAAGTGACCATGATCATGTTCACCTGTTGATCACCAATAGGGCAGAAGAGTCTATTTTTTTTTGTTTTTTGTTTTGTTCTTGTTTTTTTTTTTAAGAGAGGACCCTAGAACCTGTTGATCTAGGAATAAGCCTCTTCAATTTGTAATAATAACGTGTGGTCAGGTTTACCCAAATTCTACAAATTTAAATCATCTCTCTCTCGTTATTATCTGTATACCTGACCAGCAAAAATACCACCAATTACTAGTAGGAGAGAGGAGTCGTTTTTTTTAAAGGAACAATGTTCTATTTTTACTATTTTTATTTTTTATTCTTTTTTTTTTTCTCGCTGTCAGCTAAAATTGACAGGGCAACTAGGTATTACGTTTTTTTTTGAAATACCGATTCAATGCTCTTTTAACAATCGAAAGTGGAATCTAAACTGGAGAGCTTGGTTGGAGCAGCATTAAATCTGTAGTTTTTATTTTTTTTTGTGTTTTTTTTCTATTCTCCATATTCTTTTTCATTACTCACCTCTCTTCCTTTCCTCCTTTAATATTATGCTCTCTAAGTTTTTATTTTTTGGCTTCTATCATACATCTTCTCAGGATAATGTAACTAGAACTTTAGTCATATTAAGGCGCGTGAGCATGCCTACCCGCCAGCGCAATATTGTACACCCATTTGAAGTATCCCTGGACATCCAGGTTTTCATGTCTTAAAGTAATTCTACCTCCCCTAGTCTACCTACGGTTTTATAGTCATAAAGGCCACCCCACGGCTCCTGTCCGACATTCCTCCAATAACTGTACACTGACGTTCTCCTTTTGTATTCATACATGACTGTCTGGAGGCCCACCCAACCACCACCTGAAGAAACAACGACAACCAAGTCATCTTTTTTGAAGACAAACGTGCCATGAATAAGACACTCCGAAACCCTTCTTCATCATGCTGAAAAAGTGCTGTCTCGCGGTCCGATCCAATGGGGACAATCAGAACACCACCTTTCCAAGATACAGGACTAAATATAAGGATCCCGCCATCAATGTTGGAATTCCACTCCTCCAATGCAGAGGGGCGATGAAACATTGCAGTACAGACACTCAGGGTTCGGATCGGAAGTCTCAAAGGCACCAGGACTGTCTCAAATCTACCTTGATGAGTTACGGCGAGTTCAAGAAAGGAAAAGGCCGCAGTGGTGGTGGGGGAAGGGTCGGGGCGTCTGGGCCGTTGTGGGTGGGTACCGGATCATTAAAGGAGGACATAAGTTCAAGAATGAACTTCAGGGGGAACTGTGGTAGAGACTTTTCAAAACCATATATATGAAGATGTATATGTCATTCTTTTATAAGGCTTTTCTTATTAATGAGACTGAGATGTCGTTGGTCAACTGTCCTGTTTTTCTTAATCAACAGAGTGACTCGTTGTTAGAGTTCAACTAACAAAAGAATTATAAACCTATAATAACATAGGGAGGTTATCTCAACGGGATGGGGATCTGATAAGCTTAGAGCGGGAAAAGTTAAATTTGAGGGGCATTCTTAGAGCGGCAAAAGGTACATTTGAGGGGCAGTTTTAGAGCAGGAAAAAGGTACATTTGAGGGGCATTCTTAGAGCGGGAAAAAGGTACATTTGAGGGGCATTCTTAGAGCGGGAAAAGTTACATCGGAAGGGTATATAGAGACAAGTCCTAGTTTGAGCAGAGGCAGACTGGATCATGATCTGATTGGGAAAACTTGGTGAAGTACTCTATGAGGAGCTGCCTAGACATGGTGATGTAGTCTCTCTATCCTCTGTCCTCCCCTCTCTCCCCCTTTTCTCTCTCTTTCTCCCCCTTTTCTCTCTCTCTCTCTCTCTCTCACTCTCTCTCTCTCTATCTCTTTCTTCCTAAATTTAATCTCTGTAACTTTTCCTTTCCTATAACTTGTCATTTTTTTACTGATGTATCCATTGTAGCCGTCTTACTGTCTGTATATATGTGTGCCTTGGATATCATCTTAGTTTTAAAGGTGTTATAGGTTATGTTATGTTTATAAATATTGAAGTAATACCAGTTTCTTCTCTGTATCAATAAATGTAATATTTTTCTCTTTTTCGCAGCCCTATTCTTTGTTTTTAATGTTTATATAGACAAAAAGGTTTTCATAGCTTACTTTAATTAGTTACGTGCGATATTAATATTTTTATGAATCGCCGATTATTAATTATGTACGTGCGTTATTAATTTTTCTATGACACATGTATGCCCATCATTAGAAGTGAGTGGATTAAGTGATGTGTTCTAATGGTGGGCATACCCACCTCTTTTATGGTTATACCAGAATGATGCCTGCAGGTTTAGGTATCATCTTGGTATCATTCTTTTCAGCAAGCCATCCTAGCGACCAATTAGCCTCTAGACTACTTTTACAAGCAGTGGGAGGGAATGTCCCCCCCCTCCCACCGTCTTCCATGGTTTTTTCTGGCTCTCCTGTCTCAACAGGGAACCTGCGACATCTGACCATAGAGCTGATAAGAGACTAGAACGCCTCCAATCATCTCTATGACCTAAGAAACCTGAAGCTACAAGCATTTCATGACTTATATTTTGCCAGATATAAACAGCGCCATTGGGAAATTGGGAAAGCATTTTATCACACCGATCTTGGTGTGGTCAGATGCTTTGAGGGCAGAGGAGAGATCTAGGGTCTAATAGACCCCAATTTTTTTTTTTAAAGTACCTGTCACTACCTATTGCTATCATAGGGGATATTTACATTCCCTGAGAGAACAATAAAAATGATGAAACAAAATAAAAAATGGAAGGAACAGTTTAAAAATAAAACAGCAAAATAATAAAAAAAAAAAAAGAAAAGAAAATAAAAAAGCACCCCTGCTCTCGAGTAAAGGCGAACACAAGCGTCGGTCTGGCGTCATATGTAAACAGCAATTGCACCATGCATGTGAGGTATCGCCGCAAAGGTCAGATCAAGGGCAGTAATTTTAGCAGTAGACCTCCTCTGTAAATCTAAAGTAGTAACCTGTAAAGGCTTTTAAAAATGTATGTAGGGGGGGCGTGGCTAGCCGCGGTCGGAGATGGCTGCTTGAGAAAGGAGCTCCGCACCATCGGGACTTACAGCAGCACACAACAACGGTCCAGGCTCGTTCTACTACCCGAGCACCGCAGCTGTCACCGGAGGAGACCCGTCGGCAATGACGAGGAAACGAAAGGAGTACAGAAAACCTCACAAGCTGACGGAATGCTTTCCGTTCTGCCAGTACGGAGGTAGGCAAGATGGCACCCGCATGGCTTCAACGCCAGCGTGCTCCTCCCGCTCTCCCCCTCCTCCATCTGCCTCCCAGAGCAGGCTTAGCGGGTGCCTGGGAAGCCCCGATTCCTGCCCTGACACCCCACAATCAGCTAGCCCGGCCAAAGCTAGGTTTAGACTGGAGGAACCGCAACAGGGCCTAGTCCTGGGGACGGGGGCGGACTCGGGGAGGACACAAGGGAGCTCCCTGAATGGATAGAGACATTCCCTACCTCTAACCAACCCATCCTGGATACAGTATTAAAGGATATGCTGCTCTCACTCCGCAGTACTATTCAAGCAGATATGATGTCCTGCATGAAGAAATTCCATGCGGACATACAGGAGGTGGAAACGAGAGTTGAGCATATAGAATCTAAAATGGGAGAGTACGCCACCACGATTAACAACCTAGTGGATGCCCAGGAGCAGGGGGAAGACGAGATGGAGGGCTTCAAAGCCAAATTGGCAGATTTAGAAGACAGGAGTAGGAGGAACAACCTGAAGATTAGGGGGGTCCCCGAATCCGTGCTACAAGGGGAGCTCAAAACGTATGCCTCCACTCTGTTTTCATTGTTACTCCCTGATCTTACTGCAATTGACATTACCATTGATAGGATACACCGCCTTCCAAAACCGTCATACCTCCCAGATAATGTGCCTAGAGATATCATTCTAAGACTGCACTTTTTCCATGTCAAAGAACGGTTAATGGCGGCCATGCACACCAAGGATCAAATACCGTCTCAATACCAGCATTTGCAGTTTTATGCTGATCTTTCACAGTACACCCTGTCAAAGCGGAGAGGTTTGGTGACCATAACAAAAGCATTGAGAAATCACCAGATCCCGTACAAATGGGGGTTTCCAACCAAAATCACCGTCACTAAGGAGGGCAGGAATCACGTGGTGACCTCACTGGAAGGCGGCCTAACCCTGCTGAGAGAATGGCAAATCCTCCCTGAGACTGAAACCTCTGATGGCATCGTGAGGAGACCACGGGCGGTGGAACAGGAATGGAAAACGGTCACAGCTAAAAACTCTAAAAAGCATGCCTGAGCCCGACACACGGGTATACTTGTTTTACCTTTATGATTCCCGAGGGGGGGCTTGATCTCCAATTCACAAACTTTCCCCCCAATTGTGCCTGTGCAGCCACGTGCTGCAATCTGTGGAACTGTTCTTGTGTTCAGACCTGAATGGTCGACCCTAGTGCTAGGTTATTCAGCATTGCCCCGATGTTTGGGTCAGTAGTTTTGATGTCTTTCTTCACTTTTTTGTTGTTTTTATTTTTTTTCTGCTTTGATTCTCCTCATCCATTGGAGTACATCCTGAAGAACTACGATCTACCCTTCGTGAATCTTCTGAGATCCTGTCTACTGAATGCTCACCCGGCTGACCGGACCCTACCACCAACCTCGGAGTGCGTCACCACACCTCTGTTTGGAGCTCCTACCTTCTGCGGTGCTCCGCCAGGGACCGTGAGTACCGCAGCTGTGCTGGCTTTGTATTTCTACGTTTCACCTAGCTTCCCTGCATTTGGTGCAAAGATGACCATTTATGATACCTGCTCACTGCCCTCATGTGGGGCCCCCAAACCACTAACTGCTTTGGTAAAATGGGGGTAACATGCCTTTCCATCAACGCCCGGGGCTTAAACCACCCAGCAAAACGCAAGGCGCTCTGGGCAGAAGCGTTGCAATATAGTGACATTTTATGTGCACAGGAAACGCACTTCTGCGCCTCGGCGCAACCTAAATGCTCTCATAAGAACTTTCCCTATGTCTTTACGGCGAGT
Source organism: Rana temporaria (assembly GCF_905171775.1). NCBI lineage: Eukaryota > Metazoa > Chordata > Amphibia > Anura > Ranidae > Rana > Rana temporaria. The sequence continues at coordinate 82,717,360 of NC_053495.1, read as the reverse complement.
GCTGACTCAAAAAAGAGAGATGTACTTACAGCCATCAGGGATACAGTGTCCTTTCAATTACACAAGGAAGTTAAGGATGACAATGGCAGGTATCTCATATTGGTTTGTGACATTAACTCCGTCTCCTACACGTTAGTGAATATATACACCCCTTACTGTCACCAGACCCGTTTTCTAAACAAGCTCATGAGAAAAATTGAGCGCATCAGGAGAGGTGCTTTGATATGTTGTGGAGACTTTAACCTTACACCTGAGAGGTCCATGGACTCGACCTCAGTGCTCCCTAGTAGAGGTCCTTCACTCCAACAATTTATTCGCCAGCATGACATGTTTGATGTGTGGCACTGCCAGCACGCCGATGAGAGGGATTTTACTTTTTTTTTCGGCCTCACATGGCTCTTACTCAAGGATAGACCTCTTCCTGGTAGACTTTGGCACCTTACATAGGACTACTGATACGAGCATTAATACCATCACGTGGTCAGACCACGTGTCAATCTCTCTAACGTTATCCGATGCCCTTTCGGTTGGCGCATGCCCAGTGTGGAGAGCTAATGCCTCACTTTTGCAAATGGCGGACTCCAAGAACACTTTGGAAGCCCATCTGAGAGAATTTTTTGATATCAATGTGAACTCTGTGACAGACGGTTTTACTTTGTGGAATGCCCATAAGGCATATATGAGGGGCATTTTTATTAAGATTGGGGCAGGAGTGAAGAGGCGGAGGCAAAAACGTGTTTCAGACCTAACCAGGGAAATTGAGGTTCTTGAGGCACAAAATAAACGGGCCCTTACTCACCTTCTATCAGGGAAATTGTCCAAACTGCTTGTCTTCTGGATGGTTTTGAGAAATCATCCAGACGGCTTAAATCTCAGTTCTATGCCAATGGTGACAAGGCGGGTAAGATCCTGGTGCATCGTCTCCGTGGGCACAGATATAAATCTAGAATTCCCTATATTGTTCACCCCATTACTAAAACTAAAAAGTACCACCCTAAGGACATAGCTGATGCTTTCAGTAGTTACTACGCCTCCCTTTATAATTTAGGAAAGGATCCCCATACCTTCCAACCTAATCCGGCTGCGATCGAGGAGTTCTTGTCCACACTGTCATTACCCCAGCTAACCCCTGATCAACTGTGTGAGCTGAACACCCCGTTTAGTATTTCAGAAGTATACGCAGCTATAGACTCACTGCCACCTAATAAATCTCCAGGACCTGATGGGTTTGTGGGGGAATATTATAGATCATTTAAGCAGATCCTTTCACCTCACCTGGTTGATTTATTCAATGGAGCGGTTGCCTCGGCCTCTTTCCCCTCAGAGATGTTAAAAGCATTAATTATTACACTACCCAAGCCAGGGAAGGACCCGTCTGAACCACAACATTTTCGGCCCATCTCGTTGCTCAATTTAGACCTGAAGCTATATGTCATATTGATTGCCCTTCGTTTGAATGTAGTTCTTCCTGGCCTTGTACACCCAGATCAGTCCGGTTTCACGAAAGGGCGCCAGACTTCGGATGCCACAAGACGCCTGATTAACATTATCCACTGTGCAAATAGAGCGCGAACGCCTTCTCTGCTCCTCGGTTTGGATGCAGAGAAGGCGTTCGATCGGGTGCACTGGGGCTATTTGGCCAGGGTGCTATCCGCTTTTGGTTTTGAGGGATCGATTTTTTCGGCAATAATGGCGTTGTATACTTGTCCAACGGCTCAGGTGTTCACGTCGGGTGTTCTATCTACTCCCTTTCCTATCACAAATGGCACGCGCCAGGGATGCCCATTGTCGCCTTTAATTTTTAATCTTATGATGGAGCCCCTGGCGTGTCACATTCGAGACCATCCTCAAATTTCGGGCTTTAAAACTTCCAAATCTAATCATACCATCAGTTTGTTTGCAGACGACGTAATCCTAATGCTAACGGATGTGGAACAATCCCTGGCTTCGGTACATAAATATTTGCAATTATTTAGTCAAATGTCCTACAAGGTCAACGAAAGTAAGTCTTATATCTTAGGTCTGAATATAGGCAGTGGTCTGCAGAAAAAGTTGGCTAGCTCCTACCCATACGCCTGGGACAATACGGGGATCAATTACTTGGGCATTACCCTTACGCCTTCAACTGCTAACTTGGTTAAGGCTAACTACTCGCCATTCCTTACTAAACTTGGAGCCAGACTCCGGGAATTGTCAAAAACAGACCTTTCCTGGTCAGGTAGGTTGGCGGCTTTTAAAATGGTGATTTTGCCGCAGATGATTTATTTGTTTAGAGCCCTTCCTATTCCAGTGCCAAATTCCTTTTTTGCGATTGCACAATCGCTGCTTAACAAGTATCTATGGAGAGGGAGGAGAGCACGCTGTGCATTTTCCAAATTAATCAAGTCCAGGCGTGTGGGGGGCGTGGGCCTGGTGGTGCTAAAAGATTACCACACGGCGACTCTGTTGGCCCAACTTAAAGCCTGGTTCCCTTCTTCCTGCAGTCAGAGGTGGGTGGAATTGGAGGAGGATCAGGTACCCGGACGTAATTTGTTTCACTTCCTTGTGCTGTCCCACCTATTTAAGGGGCACAGGGGGGACCTATCTCCCACGATCCTGGCATCACTCAGGGGTTGGGAGATACTTACCTCCTCAGACTTTCACCAGCACCACACCTGTTCCACACTACCTCTGCCTATACGATGTCTGTCTAGTATGATTCCTAACACTAACTTTGGTGGGTGGGAGGCCAAGGGGATAAAAGAGGTGGGAGATTTGATGGTGGGTCCGGCTCTGAAAACCTTCCGGGCTCTTCAACTGGAGTTTAATTTGTCTGTTCATGATATGTTTGCATATTTACATGTTAGCCATTTCCTACGGCTCCATCCGATTAAGGACATCTCCTTACCGTGGCAGGCTACTTTGTACTTCACTAGTTCTACAGTGAAGTCTAGAGGTATATCTTTATTTTACTTATTGCTTAATGATAAAGGTGTGTTTACCAAGAATTCTGCAATGTCGTCCTGGGAGAAGGAATTGGGGAAAGAATTTTCTCCTGATCAATGGCGTAAGGCTATCAACGTAACATATTCAGCTACTAAGTGTGTCAACCTGTGGGAACTCTCTCATAAAATTTTGTTGCAATGGTATATGACTCCATCTAGGATTGCAAAATTTGCCCCACAGGCCTCGGCCTGTTGTTGGAGAGGGTGTGGGGGATAAGGGACTCTATACCATATTCTGTGGACTTGCCCTTTAACCACTTCCAGACCTTAGGTGTTTTTCAGATTCGGTGTTTGCAAGACTAAAACATTTTTTTCTGCTAGAAAATTACTTAAAACCCCCAAACATTATATATATATTTTTTTCTAACACCCTAGAGAATAAAATAGTGGTCATTCCAATACTTTTTGTCACACCGTATTTGCGCAGCGGTCTTACAAGCGCACTTTTTTTGGAAAAAATTCACTTTTTTGAATTAAAAAATAAGACAACAATAAATTTGGCCCAATTTTTTTATATATTTTGAAAGATAATGTTACGCCGAGTAAAATGATGCCCAACATGTCACTTGTGTGATTTGAACACCGTTTTCATATGCGGGCACTACTCGCGTATGCGTTCGCTTCTGCGCGCGAGCTCGTCGGGACAGGGCGCTTTAAAAAATTTTTTTTTTAGTTTTCTCATTTATTTTTATTTATTTTATTATTTTTTACACTGAAAAAAAAATAATAATAATTTGATCACTTTTATTCCTATTACAAGGAATGTAAACATCCCTTGTAATAGAAAAAAGCATGACAGGTCCTCTTAAATATGAGATCTGGGGTCAAAAAGACCTCAGATCTCATATTTGGGCTTAAATGCAAAAAATAAAAAAAAAAAAAAAATGTCATTTTTTCAAATGACCAAAAAAAAAAATTGTCTCTTTAAGAGGCTGGGCGGGACTGACATTTTGACGTCACTTCCGCCCAGCCGAGCTATGGGGACGGGCGAAGGAGATTTTTCCTTCAGTCTCGTCCCCGCTCACCAGCCGACAGCATCCGATCGCCTCCGCCGCTACCGACGGCTCCGGTAAGCGGCGGAGGGCGCGGGAGAGCGGCGGGAGGGGGGGGCCTCTCCCGCCACCGATAACGGTGATCTCGCGGTGAATCCGCCGCGGAGACCGCCATTATCGGATTCCAGACCGCGCACACTAAAGATTGATACCTCGGTTGTGACAGCAGCTGCTGCCGTTACCGAGATATCAATCTTTAAAAATAGGACGTACATCGTCGTGCGCAGGTCTGGAAGTGGTTAATATCCAATTATTGGAAGGATGTATTTCATCTACTTTCAGTCATTCTGGGATTAAGCGTACCAGTAGAACCGGGTTTAGCGCTGCTCTCATTGGGTGTTGAGACGCTTCCCCCCACCAAAAGAGTGATAGCTGTGCACGTCTTCCTGAGCGCGCGACTTGTACTTGCTCGCCACTGGAAACAACTGCACTCTCCCTCATTACACATAGTGATTGCAACTACACACACTCACGCCACATATGAAACGTTGTTCGCCTTGTCACAAAACTCCCTATGTGCACTACGTCCTTTATGGCAATTGTGGTTCGATTGGTACAGGATCTATAGGCCTGGTTGAGAACTTAGATAACGATATTGTTGTTATTGTTATTAACAGGTAACCTCGATGGATGAGTAATGGCTCTATTCTTTTGCCTATTGCCCTGCTCCTTTATTCTTTTTCTCTTGTTATTTATTGTTTCTAGTATTTTACACAACTTTTTTCTTTTCCGTTCAAGGCCTATGCGGATTTGCTGACTTTTTCTATGATTAATCAGTATAGTGATAATATGTTGAAACTGTACGATGCTGTTGTACCAGCTATAGGCCTCGTGCCTTGTTACTTGAAAATATCTCAATAAAAATCTTATTGACACTAAAAATGTATGTAGTTTGTCGCCACTGTGCGTTTGTGCGCAATTTTAAAGCATGTCGTGTTTTTTATTTCATCAAACATTTGGGCAATATAGTTTGTTTTAGTGCATTAAAATAAAAAAAAGTGTGTTTTTTTTCCAAAATAAAATCGCTTAAAAAATAACTGTGCAAATACTGTGTGGAAAAAAAATGCAACACCCACCGTTTTAATCTGTAGGTCATTTGCTTTAAAAAATAAATAAATAAAAAAATAAATAAATATATATATATATATATATATATATATATATATATATATATATATATATATATATATATATATATATATATATATATATATATATATATATATATATATATATATATATATATATAATATGTTTGGGGGTTCAACATAATTTTCTTGCAAAAAAAAAAATATTTTTTTTATGTAAATAAAAAGTGTCAGAAAGGGCTTTGCCTTCAAATGGTTAGAAAAGTGGGTGATGTGTGACATAAGCTTCTAAATGTTGTGCATAAAATCCCAGGACAGTTCAAACCCCCCCCTCAAATAACCCTATTTTGCAAGGTAGACACCCCGAACCATTTGCTGAGAGGCATGTCGAGTCCATGGAATATTTTATATTTTGACACAAGTTGCGGGAAAAGACAATTTGTATTTATTATTTTGTGCTAGCTATCTTGGCATTTTATGGCCTTCAAAACTGTGATAGGTAGTGGGGAGTGAAATCTGAGGAGTGCTTGGTTTTCGAGGCCCCGTATGCGGCTAGGCTCACACAAAGTCCCAGACATGTGGTATCCCCGTACTCAGGAGAAGCAGCTAAATGTATTTTGGGTGCAATTCCACATATAACCATGGCATGTGTGAGCAATATATCATTTAGTGACAACTTTTTGTAAAAACATTTTTTTTTTCATTATTCAATCACTTGGGACAAAAAAATAATATTCAATGGGCTCAACATGCCTCTCAGCAATTTCCTTGGGGTTCCTACTTTCCAAAATGGGGTCATTTGGGGGGGGGGGGGGTGTTGCACTGCCCAGCCATTTTAGTGCCTCAAGAAATGAGATAAGCAGGGGGGCGGAGCCGGCAGCCAGAGCTGATGGATGTGTGTTAGGTGAGCTCTGACACACCGGGTGGAAAATAGCGGCTCACAGCACACAGACACCCCAAAAGCACCTGCGGAACCCAGCGGAAGTGGGGGAACACAGAGGCAGCGATGCACAAACGAAAGGAGAGAGAGGGACCCCGCAAACTAACCGATTTCTTCCCTCCAGCCGGGAGCCGAGAAATCCAAGATGGCGCCGGCGCAGGGAGCCGCGCTCCGGATCCTACACACGCGGCTGCAACGAATCCACCGCCATCCTCGGGTGAGTTACATCCCCTTGACCACCCATCAGCAGCATCCCCCTTTAGCAGCCCTGCCAAGCAAAAACGGCGGATAGGGGAGGCCTCAGGGACCCGGGATAGCGATGGAAATGAGGGGGAGGACATGGAGGAATCTTCATCATATGCCCAGCAGCTGGATGCATTCCCCACCTCAGGTCAGCCTATTATTGACACTACAATGAAGGAGATGCTGCAAACCCTGAGGGGGGCCCTGCAATGTGACATGGTATCATTCATGCAGACTACTAAAGGAGAAATAGCTGCGGTAGGCAAAAGAGTGCAGTATGTGGAGCAGAAGATGGAGGAGTTTACACTGGCACACAATGACCTTGTGGATGCCCACTTTGATGTGGAAGAGGAAATCAAACATATGCGCCTCAAAATGGCAGATTTAGAGGACAGGGCAAGAAGAAACAACATTAAATTTAGAGGGGTCCCTGAAAATGTTAAACCTGCAGAACTTACACCTTATCTGCAAAAACTAATGATGGCAGCCATCCCTGCCCTGACTCCAGCCGACATCATCATAGACAGGGCCCATAGACTGCCCAAGCCATCCTTCCTGCCTGACCAAATCCCTAGAGATGTAATTGCAAGGATCCACTTTTATCACATTAAGGATCAACTTATGCGCTACGCCAGACAACACCCTGCATTACCTGACCCCTTTGCTGGCATTGCACTCTATGCTGACCTCTCACAAGCTACGCTGGCTGCGAGACACAATCTAGTCCCCATCACTAAGATACTGAGAAATCACAAAATTCTTTACAAGTGGGGTTTCCCGGCTAAACTACTAGTGGACATGAATAACGAATCGCACGCGATTACATCACTGGACAAAGGTCTCAGCCTCCTCAAAAAATGGCGCCTGATCCCCGCCGAAGGCATCCCGGCAGAACCCGACCCTTCTCTCCAAAATCGCAATCCCCAAAAGCAGAACAGGAGGAGTAGGTGAATTCTGTATGCAGAACTGAAGTATTACCTAACGCTCTCCTCTGGGAACTGCTACATTGGCTTCTTAAGGCTTGTTCCGTTTTTTTCCTTTCTACATACCAGCCTTGTCTGATAATGGTGTCTTTGATTATATTATAACCTGAAGGACACCCGTTGTCCGGCTGTTCTATTGTTCTTTTCTTTTTCCCCCATATTTGGTTACGAGATGTTTGCCGTAACTCGTCTGCCGCATGCCAAGCGGCCTGACCGTTCCGAAATGTTTTTCTGTTCAGAAGTTGTAAAGACATTTGTTTTTTTTGTTTTTTTCCATTTTTGCAATCTACAATTACCTAGACTAGTCCTGTCAGTACTCAAAACTACCACTAGATGGCGTTGTTGCTCAACTTACCAGAAGAATGACACTTAAGCTAATGTCCCACAACGTGAGGGGTTTAAATAGCCCTTACAAGCGCAGGACTCTGTGGAAATCAGCTATAGAAGCCAAATGTGACATCTTATGCGTACAAGAAACTCATTTCTCTGGTTTAAATCCCCCGAAATGTACGCATAATAAGTTCCCGCATGTTTTCACTTCTATGAATAGTTAAAAAAAAAAGCATGGGGTCTTGATTGCTTGTAGGGACACACTAACCTTTTCCTTGTTACAGGAGTATGCTGATCCTTGTGGCCGCTACCTCATACTAGTAGCAGAAATAGATCACGTCACCTACACACTGGTAAATGTGTATGCGCCCAACGTTAGACCCTTGCGGTTTATCAGAAAGGTCATAAAAAAAGCAAAACAAATGCAAAAGGGGGGGTTGATAATATGTGGTGATTTCAATACAATACTTAACGAGGAGCTGGACGTCTCGTCGGTGGCCCTCAGGCGACGGCCCTCTTTGGGATTACTGTGTCATGATGAAAGACTATTTGATCCATGGCGCTGCCTGAGGTCCACCGAGAGGGACTACACCTTTTATTCGCATGTTCATGATAGCTACTCAAGAATTGATTTTTTCCTGACTGATATGCATACGCTACAAAAGGTCCGAACTGCTGACATCCATAGCATCACGTGGTCAGACCACGCACCGGTGACCATAGAGGTTGCGGATGCCAGCAAAATCTCTCATAGGCCGCTGTGGCGAAATAATACTTTTCTCCTGTCGCGTCCCGATATTAGGGGCGAGATGGGTGAAAAATTGAAAGAATTCTTCCTTATCAATGAAAATGGTGAATGTTCCCCTATGACTACATGGTGTGCACACAAAGCTTTCGCTAGAGGTGCCCTCATCCAGGTTGCCTCTAGGGAAAAGAAAAAGAAACAACACCATTTGGTACAGCTGCAGAAGTCCATCACTGAACTAGAAGAGCAACACAAAAACCCACACACCAGAACCAATGACATTCTTCAGCGCCTAAATGCTTGTCGTGAGGAACTACGACAAGTACTTAGGGCAGACTATGACACCTTTTTTAAGAGATTGAAAGTTTCCTACTACTCCCAGAATAACAAAGCAGGGAAGATGCTAGCTTCCCAGCTTAAAAAGAGACAGGCTCGCTCCAACCTCACGCATATTAAACACCATATCCATAATATAACATACCATAATCCCAGAGATATAGCTAATGCTTTTAAGGACTACTATGAAGCACTATATAACTTGAAAAAAGACCCACATACGTACCAACCAACGGATAGAGAGATTGAAGACTTTCTGCGGGGGGTGCATCTACCCTCTGTAGATGGTCCTTCATTGCAAAATCTTAATTCACCCATAACATTGCAGGAAGTAGAGAACGTTATTGAATCCCTACCCATGCATAAATCCCCAGGGGCAGATGGCTTTTCTGCCGAATACTACAAGGCATTTTCCGCCCTACTCGCTCCCCGATTAGTAGAAATTTACAATATAGCAGCCACCTCAGGAACCTTCCCCACGGAAATGCTCCAGGCAATTATTGTCACCTTGCCCAAGCCAGGTAAAGACCCTTCGACCCCCCAAAATTTTAGACCCATATCCCTTCTAAACTCTGATTTAAAAATATATGCTAAGATCCTGGCCAATAGACTAATGGATATAACACCCTCCCTTATTGGTTTAGACCAAGTTGGCTTTGTGAGAGGAAGACAAGCACCAGATGGGACTAGGATGATTGACCTCCTGCGACTAGCGGAGATCTCACAGACCCCCAGCGCATTCATAGCCCTCGATGCAGAAAAGGCCTTCGATAGGGTCCATTGGGGATACCTGTCGAAGACCCTAACTAAATTTGGAATCTCGGGCCTAATACACTCGGCAATCATGTCACTGTATACTACTCCTACAGCCAGGGTTTATTCGTCCAGCCTTCTATCTGACCCATTTACTCTCTCCAATGGCACTCGTCAAGGCTGCCCACTATCCCCTATCATCTTCTCGTTAGTGATAGAACCACTGGCGGAATATATTAGATCCAGCAAAAAAATAACAGGTATAGAAACTGACTCTGAGACCCATAAAATAGGGCTATTTGCCGATGATATAATCTTGACTATTTCCAATCCTGTTAAATCCCTACCAAAGATTCAGTCAATACTACGTGAATTCGGGCAAGTATCCTTTTACAAAGTGAATGCAATTAAGTGTCATGCTTTAACGCTGAACTTATCTACAAAAGAAAAAGCTAAGCTAAAAAACGATTTTCCCTGCAACTGGGACCCTCCCTCAATTACCTACCTGGGTGTCCAGCTAACAGCCTCCTCAAGTAAAATTTACCCGAGTAATTTTCCCCCTCTCCTAACTAAAGTGGAGGCGGAACTTACTCAGATTGGTGCTTTACACCTCTCGTGGCTGGGGAGGATAGCGGCATATCAAATGCAAGTAGTACCCAAACTATTGTACCACTTCAGAACATTGCCTATCCCAATACCACAAAAATTCTTCACAAAACTGGAAAAATCACTTAGGAAATTTGTCTGGGGAAATAAGAAACCTAGGGTTGCGTTAGCACAACTCTACAAGCCCAAACACTTGGGGGGAGTGGGGCTACCCAACGCCCAATTATACTATAGAGCGGCGATTTTAGATCAAATGCGATACTGGTTCTCTTGCCAAACTGACAACCGATGGTCAACAATCGAACATGCGGTCACGCCTGGCCATGATCTCCCTGCACTGGCAATAGCGGCTAGTATACACCATAACCCTATCACCCCGCCATATCCATCCATACAAGCTACCTTGAATGCATGGTCTGCCCTTACTAACATAAAATTTACAGATATACCCATTCAAACTTTACATGTTCCTCTGGCAGCATACGAGTATCTCATTCCTAACTTCACAGTTAAAGCTTGGAAAAAGGCGGGGGCGCATTACGCTACGCCTCCACCGAGTGAACAAACTGCTGTAGATAAATATAGGATATTCCAAATACAACACTACAATAAGATAAATAGGAGAAGGCCTATCGAACTCCCGCAGACACTTTGGGACTTCTTAAGGAGTAAACCTTCAAACAAATGTAAGGGAATATCTCTCTTCTATAAACTTGCATCTCCCTTATATGTACAAGGTAAGAGTCCTAATATGTTAAAATGGGAAGGGGAACTGCAATCGGAATTTCCATTACACCAGTGGCATGAAGCTATAAAATATAATGGGAAATCATCGGCTTGTGTGGACCACTGGGATAATGCTCAGAAATTATTGCATAGGTGGTATCTAACCCCTGTCAGGTTACATAAAATGAATGGATCCATCACACCATTATGTTGGAGAAATTGTCAGGCATCAGGGAGCCTAATTCATATCTTCTGGAGTTGTAGTACCATTCAAAGATTCTGGAAGAGGGTACAATCGGTTATTGTATGTGTCACGTCAGTAAAATATATGCTTAATCCTGCATTTACACTGCTGAGTTTAGGTATTGAGAATTTCCCACCACTGATGAGAAAAGTTGTTGTGCACATTCTATTTGCAGCCCGCATCTCAATAGCGAAGGAATGGCGCTCCCAACAAGCCCCAAGCATTACGGAAGTAATTTCTAGAGTAAACTCACAGTACACCATGGAAAAAATGCTAGCTTACACGGAAAGGAGATCCCATACCTTCCATAAACATTGGGAAGTTTGGAGGTCGTCTAAATATGCCCCCTCACACCTGTGATTCTCCTGAAACATACAAATAGAAAATCATTGCCTTCTAGTGGTAGGACTCAGCACCTAGGTAAACCTTGATGGTTCATGTTTGAATTTCTGACTGTCATTGTTAAACTGTTTCGTTCCTAGATAGTCCCAATTGGGTTTCAATGCATTTTGGAAACACTTACTAAATGGTCATGCACCAGGGACCCTCGTTAAGGCCCTGGGTAGGCTACTCAATGTCGGTGTTACATCTGGCCTGTTCACAGTTGTACCCGGAAGGGGTGTCAGGCCTAACCTCCTTTGGAGGTCATCCATTAAAGAAAGTAGGTAGCCCTCATATGTACATTATCTGTATGTTCCTGTAAGATGTATTCCTCTATACTGCTTTCATACCTTGAAATGATCTATTGTACCAGCTTTGTATAATCTGATTATACTTTAATAAAAAAACTATTGTTTAAAAAAAAAAAAAAAAAAAAGAAATGAGATAAGCAGTCAAACTAAAAGCTGTGTAAATTCCAGAAAATGTACCCTAGTTTGTAGACGCTATAACTTTTGCACAAACCAATAAAATATGATTTTATACTCACCGTAAAATCCTTTTCTGTGAGTTCATGGACGGACACAGCCTTAATCTTGACAAAGTGTGAAATAGCCTTGCTTTAGGAGTGACTAGGCAGAAAGTGTTAACAACTTCAAAGCTGAACAGCCCAGTAGGTGGTCCTACTGGCTATATCCCCTCAGCCTGCACCAAGCAGTTCAGTTTGTAGCAAGCAGTACAAACTTAAAAAAAAGAGGGGTGGGTGCTGTGTCCGTCCATGAACTCCGAGAAAAGCATTTTACGGTGAGTATAAAATCCTATTTTCTCTTTCGTTCATGGACGGGCACAGCCTTAATCTTGACAAAGTGGGACATCCCAAAGCAGTGTCAAAATGAGGGGTGGGAACAGCATATAATTAAACTTCACCCCAAAACAAAACAGAGCTCCTCAACTGAGGAGTTGCAACTCTAAACAGCCACCTGCAAAACTTTGCGGCCGAAGAAGCATCTGAAGATGCACTCACATCAACTTGTAAAGTTTAGTGAAAGTGTGAACGGGCGCGACCAGGTCGCCGCCTTACACACCTGGGAAACAGACACTTGATGTCAGAAAGCCCAAGAGGCACCATTGCTCTGGTCGAATGCACAGTGACAGGGAGGCGCCCGACCCTTTATGGCGTAAGCTTGATCAGGATCTGTCAGATCCACCTCGAAATGGTGGCCGATGAGACCGCTGGGCTCTTCTTGGGACCGGCCACCGAAACAAACAGTGAGTCTGCACTCTGGAACAGAGCAGTAACAGACAAGTATACTCTCAGAGCTTGGACAACATTAATAGGGGCCAATACAAGGCGGCTACAAGAAAATGGCCGCCAGTGTAGGAAGTAAACATGCAGAACACCAAAAGTATGGCCGCCAAATGTCAATAGAGGCCAATACAGTGCGGCTACAAGAAAATGGCCGCCAGTGCAAGTACAAACAATACAGCATGGATCACAGGGAAAATAGTCACCGACAGCATTGAGCAGGACACAGGTAAACAATCTCTCCTGGCACTTATACACTGATTTAGTGAACGTATATGGTTCCCCCCAGGTGAAGCTCCCCAGGGAAACCCCCGCCCCAGCAGCTAGCTCAGGGAGCCTAGGGAGGAGGGAAGGGAGGGGAGAAGGGAACATAAAACCCTTTACTCACCTCTCCAGGGATGCCCAGCTCTGTCTTCTTGCTGAAGCAAGGTAGTAACCACTTACCCTTCCTGTGAGTTTATGCTGGAAGCATCCTAGACAGAGCATCTCCTGCATGGTAACGAAAGTGACTGTCTGCCCGACTGCTGCGACTCGGCCCTCTAGACTGGTCATATGCAGCCCTGGAGCGTATAGCTCACCTGCCACCCGTAGAGCGAAGAGCATGTCGTGGACGACCCAGTGCGTAGCTATGGTCGGCACAAGCCCGATGGCCAAAACTGGGGGGACTACAAGGATCTGGGATCCAGCCTGTCACCCAGTCGGCAGTTGATCGAAGATCACGGGAATGATTAAAAACTTAAATAAATAAAAATCCAAAAATAAATTTGAACTTAAAGCCTCCAGGCCTATGAGCCCGAAGGGAGCCATGTCTTCTCCTTAACTAGGCAGAAAAAAAATTAACTGCTTGGTGCAGGCTGAGGGGATATAGCCAGTAGGACCGCCCCCTGGGTGGGGCTATTCAGCTTTGAAGTTAACACTTACTGCCTAGTCACTCCTAAAGGAAGGCTATTTCCCACTTTGTCAAGATTAAGGCTGTGTCCATCCATAAACGAAAGAGAAATACGCTTATCGACCTTTTTTTTTTTACAAAAGACATGTGGCTGAATACATTTTGTATTAAATGTATGACTAAAATTTAGTTTATTGGATTTTTCTTATAACAAAAAGTAGAAAATATAATTTTTTAAAAAATTTAGTCTTTTTCCGTTTATATTGCAAAAAATAAAAATCACAGAAGCATTCAAATACCATCAAAAGAAAGCTCTAAGTGCGCATGCGCGGGACTTCCGTGAAGACGTGCTGAACAGGAGCTCCGGACCGCCCCAGCACATCGTGGCTCATAGCGGCTGACTTGCTGGGAGATTTCTCCTGAGGAAGGTCCGTGGGGCTAGCGGAGAGCGCGGAGCATTGTCCTGGATGTCTGGCGACAGTGAAAAGAGGGGTTTCAGCTGTCAGCTGGACTTCGGCCTAGCAGCTCCCTCAAGCCTCAAGATGGTGGCCGCGGCGCCTCCTCGTGGAGACGCTGCGGACACAGAGTCTATTGCAGACCCCTCGTCCCCGATCCAGCACACTCTACCCTTGCTGGCAACTCCTGTGAGTAATGATCCCCCCATCATGGTTTCCCCAGCCTCCACGGAATCGCTTATTAAGCACACTATGGCAGACATTCTGGGCACCTCCATGCTGCAATCCCCCATGAGTCAGGCTGGCCTCCAGACACCATCTCCCATGCCCCAACCCTCTCAATCTGATATGGCTCAGCTTCTGAATTGCTTTTCTGACATGCTGGGTTAACACAGACTGCAGCACAGATTACATCCTCCATTAACCACTTAAAGACCTTAGGTGTTTTTCAGATTTGGTGTTTGCAAGACTAAAATAGTTTTTTTTTGCTAGAAAATTACTTAAAACCCCCAAACATTATATATATATTTTTTTCTAACACCCTAGAGAATAAAATAGTGGTCATTGCAATACTTTTTGTCACACCGTATTTGCGCAGCGGTCTTACAAGCGCACTTTTTTTTTAATTAAAAAATAAGACAACAATAAATTTGGCCCAATTTTTTTATATATTGTGAAAGATAATGTTACGCCGAGTAAAATGATACCCAACATGTCACACTTAAAAATTGCGCCCGCTCGTGGCATGGCGTCAAACTTTTACCCTTAAAAATCTCGATAGGCGACGTTTAAAAAATTCTATAGGTTGCATTTTTTTTAGCTACAGAGTAGGCCTAGGGCTAGAATTATTGCTCTCGCTCTAACGATCGCGGCGATACCTCACTTGTGTGATTTGAACACCGTTTTCATATGCGGGCGCTACTCGCGTATGCGTTCGCTTCTGCGCGCGAGCTCGTCGGGACGGGGCGCTTTAAAAAAAAAAATGTTTGTTTTCTTATTTATTTTATTACTTTTTACACTGAAAAAAAAAAATTTGATCACTTTTATTCCTATTAAAGGGAATGTAAACATCCCTTATAATAGAAAAAAGCATGACAGGTCCTCTTAAATATGAGATCTGGGGTCAAAAAGACCTCAGATCTCATATTTAGACTAAAATGCAAAAAAAAAAAAAGAGGCTGGGCGGGACTGACATTTTGACGTCACTTCCGCCCAGCAGAGCTATGGGGACGGGCGAAGGAGATTTTTCCTTCAGTCCCATCCCCAGTCAGCTGCCGAACGGTCCCGATCGCCTCCGCCGCTACCGACGGCTACGGTAAGCGGCGGAGGGCACGGGAGAGCGGCGGGAGCGGGGCCCCGCTCCCACCACCGATAGCGGCGATCTCACGGCGAATCCGCCTCGGAGACCGCCATTATCGTGTACAGGACCGCTCATGCTAAAGATAAATACCTCGGTTGTGGCAGCAGCTGCTGCCATTACCGAGATATCCATCTTTAAAATGCAGACGTAAATGTACATGAGCAGGTCTGGAAGTGGTTAAAGCTGATCTGCAGAATATAGGAGCCCGCATGGAAGCCATTGAGCAGGCGGTTGACAATACAGCAGCACGTACCAACCAAAATACTAACTGTATACAGTCACTGCAGGACCAACTTGACCTAGCGCTTGCCAAAATTGACGATTTAGAGAATCGGAACAGGAGATATAACTTTCGCATAGGGGGTGGTTAATATCCCTGAGACGGTGAAATTGTTCATTAAAAACATTATCCCTGACATTCCTGATCATAAGCTCGAACTGGACAGGGCCCACAGAGCTCTACAACCTCCTCGCCAAGATGGACTCCCGAGGGATGTGGTGGTTAAGCCCCACTACTATATAGTGTAAAGGAGGAGGTCATGAGGAGATCCCGTAATATTGATGACCTCAATGTTCAGGGGAACAAGATACAATTATTTGCTGATATATCTCCAGCCACTATCCAGAAGAGGAGGTCCCTGAAGCCCCTTTTAGGGATCCTTTTGCAGAAATCCATTAAATACCGGCGGTCCTTTCCATTTCGTCTCCAGTTTGATTATAAGGACAAATCTTATGGCTTCTCGAGCTTCAGAGATGGTGAACAACTACTGCTACGTCTTGGATTTATCAATCAAGAACTGCCCCCTCAGGAAGCTTCTCTCCGTTCCGGTTCATCTAAAAGGCCTCCCACTGGCAGTCCCATCTCCCCGTTGTGGAATAAGCAGCAACCAAAGAGGTCCAGAGACTCTCGTCCTCCAAGATGACTGTATTTCCTGGAAATTTTTTCTTTGTGCCTACTTCTCCCTTACTCGGGTGTTGTGTTTCCTGCCTGTATAGTGCTGCTTCCTATACCCAACGAGTTTGTGCTACTTAAGTTGACTTTAGTATCTTCATTTTGCAGACATAGTCTTCTTACTAAGTTTAGTCTATTTTTTTTAGTCCCCGTTCTCCTTTTGGGGTTTACGAGGTCATGTTTTGTCCTGTACGCTAATATTTATCTGTCTGCCATATTGATATTGTTTTTGCTTTAACCTTCTTCATTGGTCACGCTAAAAGGTAACTTGGAAACTTATGTTTCAGTACTTTTAAAAAATAAAGAACAAAAATTTACCAGAGACAAGTTGTCCTACGACAACTCTCAAGCATACAACTGGGGCTCAGCCTCCAAGTACCGTAAACGGAAGGGGGATAAACCCAAATCCAAACGTCCTGATATTCCGAGTGATATTACTGGCTCTGACTCCTCTTTATCCTCCACTATTTCTATTTCGACAACAGATCAAATACCGAATGTGAAAACTCACGGCTTTTTCCAACCAAAATCAAACAGAGGAAACATGAGAGGTAACTCCTCGAGATCATCAACAAGGACCACGGTCAACACGCGAGCACAAGCTGCGAAAGCATCTTCAGCAAACGCATTGACTTTATCGGAACCAGCGAGTGGTATGGTCAATAATATGTTCAGTGCATTAAAAACTCCTACGGTAGGCACCTCTCAAAGCAACTCCACAGAGTTGGATTTTCGTCCTGCACGGGCTCTCACCCAGCCAGTGACGGACGACAAAAAATGACTTCTAAATCATCAGATATTGTTCAAACCACCTTGGGGGGTTTCCAAATAGTAAATTTATCCTCAACCCATCTATCCACTGAACAAATTGATGTTTTAAACCTAGGTCTGACATTTTGTCCTGTACAGAATACGGATACCTTTGATTTAATTAAGGATATACATTTATTTTCTCGTAGATTAATGTTAAAAGTACTCTTTGACAAACCCAAACCGTCAGTTGCATCAACCAATTTTGAAAACCCCATCTGGGAAGAAATGACTCTAAAAGATATCAAAGCTCTTGAGGAGCTTACAGAACTTTGGGAGGAGGGAGGCATCGATGAGACCGACCTAATGGAGGCGGTTCTCCTTGATGCATCCACCCTCCCTGCTTCTCTATCCGATGCCTTGGTAACAACACATGTCCCAACTTCCAAACCTAGGGACTACAAACCAAAGTCCAAAATGTTCCCTACATTGCAAGGAAACCCCAGTATATGGGCTTTCACAAATCAGGTAACAAAGGAAATCAGTAGAACAAACTGGTCCCATATGCCCCACTCGAATTTATCGGAGACACAAAAATCTGCTCTCAGCTCCTTACAGACCAATGACACAATTGTCATAAAGCCTTCTGACAAAGGCGGCAATATTGTCATTCAAGATAAATCAAGCTATAAATTGATGGTATATAAAATCTTAAACAACAAAGAATGGTATAAAAAAGTAAGTGAGACACATCTTAGAAATACCATATTGCGATACCAAAACCTAATCAATTCAGCTTATCATCAGGGCCTCATTGTGAAATCTACATGGGAATTTTTGAATGTGATGCATCCTAGGACACCGACGCTGTATGCGTTGCCCAAAATTCACAAACATTCGACTAATCCACCGGGCAGACCGATTGTTTCGGGTAACGGATCCCTAACTGAAAAAGCCAGTCAACTCATCGACGAGTATCTTCGTCCTTGGGTTGAAAATCTGGCTTCGCATTTACAGGATACTACCGATCTTCTGAAAACATTGGATGGGATTAATATCCCCAAGGATTCGTGGCTGGTAGCCTTGGACGTGGAGGCCCTCTACAACTCCATCCCCCATTCATTGGGGTTGAGGGTTGTAGAGGGCTTCATCTTGGAAAATTCTGAAGCCTCCCCGGCATACAATAAATTCATTTTGGATTTGTTGGACTTTATCTTATCCAATAATATTTTTCTTTTTGATGGCTCCCACTACCTCCAAGTACAAGGCGTAGCTATGGGGACTAAGTGCGCCCCTTCCTACGCGAACTTGTACTTGGGGGGGTGGGAGCAAAATTTGCTACGCACGGATGATGTGCATTCATTTTTTGAGCACATCCCCCTGTGGCGTCGTTTTATAGACGATATTTTTTTCATTTGGACGGGCCCCAAGGTTGATCTTTTATCCTTCTTGAAAAGTTTGGAGAGCAATGAATATAATCTTAAGTTTACCTCTGAGATGAGCCAACTGTCTATAACGTTTTTAGACATTCAGATTTCAATAGACAATGTAGGAATGATTGAGACATCCTTATTCCGTAAACCATCGGCAGGCAATGCACTTTTGCATGCCTCTAGCTCACATCCGAGATCTCTTATCTCTAATATTCCTTATGGACAATATTTGCGACTACGTCGCAATTGTAGTACTGAATCTAACTTTGAGCATGAGGCAAAGTTATTGCAAACCAGATTCCAAGAGAGAGGATATAGCAAAAAGGGCCTTAAAAAGGCATACCTCAGGGCAAAGCAAAACAAAAGAAGTTCCTTGCTCCATGACCAAAAAACTTCCAAACCCGATCCGGGCATACGATTGATCACACGCTTTTCTGGCCACCACCAGAAGGTGCGTTCCATCCTTCAGAAATATTGGTGTCTTTTACTCAGCGATGAAGCTGTGTCTAGACATTTACAGGACTATCCACAGATTACCTTTAGGAAATCTAGATCGCTGCGGGACCGGCTGGTCCGCAGCCATTTTTCCTTAGGTAACACACGCCTGTGTGGACCCAGGGGCTCTAGACCATGCCACAAATGCCCATTTTGTTGCTACATTCACTCTTCCACCACTGTGAATCTTCCAAATGGACAAATATTGAAACCAACTTTCTCCGTAACATGCCAATCTATTGGCATAGTATATTTGATGCAATGCGAATGTGGGGCTTTTTACGTGGGAAAAACCAAGCGTCCATTTTTTCATAGGATCAGGGACCATGTTACCTTGATTGCTAAGAAAAAGATGGAAACCCCGATAAGCCGCCACTCAGGCATTCACCACCAATTTAACAGTCATAAAATGAAATTCTCTGCCTTGGAATACATCACCCCCGGTGAGAGAGGGGGCGACTATGATAAAATACTGCTCCAAAGGGAGGTAAAGTGGATTTACTCCTTGTCCGCTTTGATTGCTCCAGGGTTAAATGAAGCTTTGAGCTTCAAGCCTTTCTTATAGGGCTGTCTTTCATTTTCACTTCTATTATATCATTATTGTTAAAATTCATAATTCATATATCACATATATATATATGTTTCTGATTTCATAGCAATATTTATCAACATCATTGTATATTGATACTCATATGTATCTTCTATAAAATTTAATTTTCTTTTTATTTTTATTTTTCATCTACTTATTAATTACAATTAATTGCTTTTTCTTTATTTTATTTTTATTTTCATTTTTATTTTATTTTATTTTCATTTTATTTATTTTGTTTTTTGTTTTCTGTTTTTCTTTTTCTTTTTCTTTTTATTGAAATCCAAAAATCACTTAGGATATTTCCAGATGCAATAATCACTGTATGTTTATCATACTGTAACTTCTTATGCAATTATGTATGGATTGTCTCTCCAAATAAAACTTTGTGTTTAATGATTGTTGGATCTGCTTGCTCATGGATCTCATAAAACAGAGTGCTATTTACAAATATTAATTAAGAACACTATATGTCAAAACACCTTGCTTTTTCTACTTTCAAGTAGTAACACTATATCATACTGTTTTATTATTTATATTTATTTTTATTTTCATTGTATTACTTCTATTCATAATGACGGCACACCAAGGAATGTTTTTCCCTTATGCCTCTGGGCGCAGGATGGATTCAGGAGAGCTATACGGACACGTAGGGAGCTGCAGGGGTTAAGAGGGTTTATCACTCCCCTTTCATTATTGTTTCCCCTCAGGTCCCTTTCTTTTAGACCATTTACGCCAGCACATCCATTCCCAGCTTGAGTTTTGTGTGTTTTTTCAGCGCTGCTGCGCTGTCTATTCCATTTGCCTTCCAGCTATCTTGTACTGGAAACCTTTCCAGCCTCCAAAATGGCGCCGATCGTTTTTGGACCGCCCACAGAGACCTTTTCCTTGGTCTCATGTGTGCTGTCATTACTTTTGGCTACATTGGGATCAGCTGAGCTTGTCAGCTGGGTGGATTATTTTCCTTCTGCTGACGCCCAGGTCATGTGTCTGCACTGCGGCGCTTTGATTGGTCAATCATCGCCGTGGTGGCAGATTTAAAGCCCAAGCGATGTGTTAGGCGCTCCAGCTGAGACCAGACCTAATTAATGCAAGGAAAGGCTGCTGTATGCACAGCTATCTAGGTGGCTCTGCCTTTTCATCTTTGGACTTTGTCCTAATCAGGTATTTACCTTACAAGCTTTTTGGCTTTGTGCTTACACACTGTGAGCATTAGGGATTTGTTTGTTCTGTGCATTTTTTGGCACTGAACTATCCCTATTTACTTATAATATACTTTTTTATTTCTCCCCTTTTTTCTTAACAGAGCGGATGCCGCTTTTTGATCAGGTTATTTGAGGGGCTGTGAGAGTGTCTTCCTTCCCCTTTATCCTCTTTCAATCCATATCTATGGCAAACATTAGACTGTTTCTACTGACAATAGGCATTTTTGCCTACTATTGACAGGTATATATATTACATATATTGTTCATTATAACAAGTTTTTGGAGTGTATATTCTCTTTACCCACTGTTGCATAATACAACTGAGAGTAGTTTGCATATGTGTTTCCACATGTGCTTTCCTGATTTTTCAGATTAATTCTATTAATGGCTTAAAATCCTGCTGTGGTTCTCCTGAACTATTCTGTTTTCCCTGAGGACTCTGGTTCCTTCCTGTATGGTCTGCTGTCTTTTGCTGTTTTACCTTTTTGGTAAGTAAATATTATTGTTTTTACTTTTGGCCCCTGTTTATATGTAGTTGAGATCCTTGAGCATGCATTATCTACAATAACTGATGTATTCATGATCAATATTTTTCTTTTCCCCTTTTTTGACATTTACCAAAATGTATTGATATATAAATGATTGTTTTCAACAGTCATTTAATTATATGTCTTGTTGTTTTTTCTTTTGATATTTAGCATTGTATGTCTGAAAGCTCCTGAAGAAACTCGTCGGAGTGAAACATGTAGAGCTGACTTAAACAATGCTTCGTCTTGATATCACGTATTTAATCGAGATGTATTTCAAATTTATCGTATTTATGGCATATTAATTATTTGTGTAATAAATTATATTTTCTAATTTTATAATCAAATTTTGTCTGATTATCTATTTGCACCGTTCAAAAGCCCCGGGGTCCTTTTGGTTACCCCCTTTCCCCCCCCCCTTCTCATTTCTTCTTCATTGATTTAAAAAAAAAAAAAATGGTGCCTTCATCTAGGCCTATGGCCTGGAGGCCTCCCAGCCTGAGTTTCATTGCTTTTATGTTGGCCTTTAGGCTGGGGCGGTCTAGCACGCCACTCCCTCTGCGGTGACAGGTTAGAGCTTGCTCTTCTTGCTACTGCAGGTATACGACCCCTATTGGGGTTGTCACCTTACAGAGTCCACCCTTGGTTTGGACTCAAATTCAGGACTTGGTCGGCCAGTCCTGTCTAAATTGTCCTCCTAGGCATTTTTATCTAGGTCTCTTTCTTTTCTTTTTCTCTCTTTCCTTTCTTCCCAACTCTAATGTCTGCTCATTGTATCTCATATTTTTCTTTTTGTTTCCCTTTAAATCCTCAGAAGTTCACACGGAGGGCCTCTACTTTGGTGGGAATTAACATACGACTTCCACTTGACTCCTCATTGCATGGTCCTGGTCTTTCGTGGGTTAAGGTAAGCCTTTCTCCAGTATGCTCGCCCTCACCCTTTTTGGTCCATGGCTGACACACCTCCCAGACTGGCTGCGCTTAGGATAGCCTCACACAATACACAAGGCCTAAACTCCCCACTCAAAAGACGCAAGGCGTTTCAGAGTTACCAATCCAGGGGTCTGGACGTTGTCCTACTCCAGGAGACCCATTTCCCCATCACGTATAACCCCCCTTTTCTACACCGTGGATACCCTACTTTTTTTTGGGGGAATGCTGAATCTAAAAAAAAGAGGGGTAGCTATCCTTTTCTCGAAAAAGACCCATTTTGTACACTCTATGACTGTCACAGACAAGGGCGGGCGTTATATTCTTGTTAAGGGTTCGATAGAAGGTAAGGTTCACACCATAGTCTCTTATTATGCTCCCAACACTGGGCAAAATCAATTTTTCTCCAAATTATTTACCACTTTGGCGCCGCATTTTGAAGGCAGGGTGATTTTGGGTGGTGATTCTAATGTCACCTTTGACAATATCCTTAACAAATCAGCAGCTGGGATCCCACACCTCAAAAGACCTCCTAAACATAGCCTTCAAGTTGCCCGTCTTCTGCATTCACTGGGTCTCGTAGACACTTGGAGGGAGCTTAACCCCACGGTAAAAGACTACACGCATTACTCGGCTCCTCATAAAACTTACGCGAGAATTGATCATATCTTTTTACATGCCTCTGAGGTCCACAATGCGTCTTCCGCATCCATTTTTGATGTTCCATGGTCGGACCATTCTTTGGTGCTCGTCAAACTTGCTAATACGATTTCTCCTCCCGGGTTTCGTCCGTGGCGCCTTAACGCATCACTTCTCTCTAACTCGGTTCATTGTACCATGTTGGAGAAGGAGATTCGGAAATATTTTGAGAACAATGACAACAATGAGACTTCTAGTTCCCTATGGGGGGCTCATAAGGTGGTAATCCGGGGTAAGATCATACAGCTTTCGTCGAAATTGAAACGGGAACATAAGATAGACATACTGAAACTTGAGAAAGATTTTGGAATTCTAAGTAAGTCCCACAAGTGGGACCCCTCTCGGGCTTCCCTTGCCAAGCTTGATTCTGCCAGACTGGCGCTCAATTTGGCTCTCACATCCTTGGCGGACAAACATCTGTTATGGCGGAACAGTAAATTATATATGCGGGTGAATACGTTCGGGCCACAGTTAGCAGCCAAACTCTCGCCTAAATTGAGGTCGTATGCGATTCCCAAGATTAAGGCTTCGAATGGCCACTTGACCCAAAACCCCGAAAAGATTCTCAAGGCCTTTCAATCTTTTTACTCAACTCTATATTCCTCCGATGCACGACATTCCCAAGCGGACCTTGACACTTTTTTGAAGAATGTCCCTCTCCCCAGACTTTCAGACTCCCATCGCTCCATCCTTGATTCACAAGTAGCAGAGATTTGCGATGTTATTAAAGATCTTACGACTGATTCGGCCCCAGGACCTGACGGTATTTCAAACCATTACTACAAGACTTTCTCTGAGATTCTGGTTCCCTATCTGGTTTGGTTCTTCAATTCCATGCGTAAAGATCCATTATTAGATCCCTCAGCGAACCTAGCGCTCATATCAGTCATTCCCAAACCGGGGAAGGACCCTAGTGAAGTGAGCAATTATAGGCCAATCTCGTTAATTAACAATGATATGAAGATAATGACGAAAGCCTTGGACAATAGACTGGCTTCCTTTATTGGCTCTTATATTAATAAGGATCAGGTGGGTTTCATCCCGGGAAGACAGGGACCGGACCAGATACGGAGAGCAGTGGACGTTATTTCCCTTATGAGGTCAGGCTGGGATGGAGGGCCCCCCCAAGAAGGCTACCTGCTGTCTATTGATCTGCAAAAAGGCATTTGATACGTTTGAATGGCCTTACCTTTTTGAGTTGCTCCGTCAATGGGGTTTCGGGCCTGACTTTATCAAAATATTGGAAGCACTTTATTCCCAACTGATAGCACAGGTCAGATTTCAGGGTCATTTTTCGGTGCAATTCCCCATCAGAAAGGGAACGAGACAGGGTTGCCCCCTTTCCCCCCTTCTTTTCGCGGTGGCCATAGAAACTTTGGCCATCGCGATCAGAAATCACCCTGATATCCAAGGGGTTCGCTGCTGACAATCGACGCATAAATGTGCCTTGTTCGCAGACGACGTCCTCCTCTTTCTCACAGCCCCACTCACCTCGACCCCTAACGTAATCCACCTCCTTAATGATTTTGGCGGCATATCAGGTCTGAGAGTTAATATGTCTAAATCGGTGGCACTTAATGTATCCCTCCCGCAATCACAAGTAGACAGCTTGAAAAGTAACTTCCCATTCTCCTGGAACTCTACATCTATCCCTTATTTGGGTATTAACCTCACTTCACAGATTGAGTTTCTCCACAAATATAATTACCCACCCATGGTTAAAAAGTTAATGGAAGATCTACGTCAATGGTCTTTATATAATCTTTCGTGGCTTGGCCTTGTAAATGCAGTTAAGATGACCCTCCTACCCAAGATTTTATATCTTTTCCGCTCCCTTCCCATCCCGGTCACTAAATCATATATTGATTCTCTTCAATCTGCTATAACTAAATTCATTTGGGAGAAAAAAGGGAACCGCCTTTCTAAATCGGTGCTTTTTAGGCCCAGGCTGCCTAATTTGTGGTGGTACTATCGTGCTGCCCAACTTAGCCAGTTTTCTATAATTTACCTTAAAGGTCCCAAGCCAGATTGGGTCTTCATGGAAAGAGCAGCGACCCCGGGATTTACTTTAGATTTCTAGATTTCCTTTTATGGACCCATCCTAGGAACCGACCTCCAATTTTAGCTCCTACACTGTCCCACTCTATGTCTCTTTGTGACTCATTACATAAACTAACATCAGTGGTATCTCATTGGCACTCTCTTGCACATATCTTCCACAATCCTCGATTCCCACCCGGTTTAGACATTACAGCCTTCAAATGGTGGCTTGACAAAGGTTTATATAGAATTGGCCACTTTTTTAATTCGAACGGACCCCTCACATTAGGTTATTGCTCCTCTAGATTAAAAATGCCCCCTTCTGAGAAATTTCGAAAATTTCCCACTTTTTTACACCAGATTTAGAGGACCTGTACGGAACAACCTTCTGTGACCCCTTATGAGCAGTGGTGATCCTCAGCCATGGACACAAAGAGGGCTATATCTTTAATTTATTCAGCTTTGGCCGAGCCTCTGGAGAAAGCGCTTTACATGAAGAACTGGGAGCGTGACCTTGATCTCGATTGGTCATTGGAACGATGGCATTCTAATCTGGCTCGTTCCTTTAAGGGCATTCTGAATGTGTCACTTACCGAAGCGTGCCTCAAGGTCATGACCCGTTGGTACTTAGTTCCCACCCGTATTGCCAAATTTTACCCGCAATCCTCCCCTCTGTGTTTTAGGGGTTGAGGACTTTCTGGTTCATTCCTTCATA
This sequence comes from Rana temporaria, assembly GCF_905171775.1. Lineage (NCBI taxonomy): Eukaryota > Metazoa > Chordata > Amphibia > Anura > Ranidae > Rana > Rana temporaria. The sequence goes on along the minus strand of NC_053495.1, from coordinate 82,691,607 downwards.
TATTGTGGGAATGCCCCAGGATCCGATCCTTCTGGCACAAAGTTTTCCACCTTATTAGAAAAGTCACAGGAATAGGGGTTGCTTGTGATCCTGCAATTGCCTTACTTAACAGCCCTATCCCCAAAATTCCCAAAAGCTCACAGGCGCTGATATTTTTTATTTTATTAGGGGCAAAGATGACTATCACCAAGGCTTGGAAATCCCTGTCAGTCTCTATTTTAATGGCTAAGAGAAAAATCTCATGGATGATGTCCAACGAGAGGATTTCCAACGTAATCCTTGATTCAGTTGATAACTTCAAGCTTATCTGGGAACCTTGGGCAACATATGTTGGAGTCCTCCTCTGATTCCTTTTGTATGCTCTTGAAATTTACGGTTTGCTAGGCCCTCCGTGTTCCTCTTGCTTTTTGATCTTCTGTCTTCTCCTCTCTGCTCGGTTTCCCCCTATCTTTCTCTATTTCTTTCCTTTTCTTCACTGTACTAGTCTCTACAATTTGATTAACGTTACAGTTCAGGCCCGAGAAAGTCCATTTTGTTCTAATCATTTAATTGCATACGGTTCTGACTTTTATTCTTTTGCAATAAGGGTTTGTGATGCTTTATTTAAGGTCATTGAAAGTTTTTTGTTTTTTGGTCATACCAATCTCCTATGACCCATGTGTTTCGTTGACCCTTAAGTCCTCCTCGAGCTTGTCTTAGTCCGGAGCTATGCTCAATATGACGGGCCTATCCTTAGTTATGTTGGTTTATTTGGGCTATTTGTTCTTTTGGGAGGATTCTAGGCCGCCCACTCCCGGGACAGTGTGTTCCCTCTTGCGGCTCGGGGGGGGGGGGGGTCGGGAATTTCTGTCACTATGGTTAGGTTTGCCTGTGATTTCCAGCTGATGTTATTATGGATATGGCTATTTACTGTTTTCTTTTGATCTGGACTTATGGTACCTTTATGTATAATTTGCAAACCTTTTCAATAAAAATATTTAAACACAAAAGAAAGCTCTATTTGTGGGGGAAAAAGGGACACAAATTTTGTTTGGGTACAACATTGCATGACCGCGCAATTAACAGTTAAAGCAGCGCAGTGCCAAATTGTAAAAAGACCTCTGGTCTTTAAAGCGGGGGTTCACCCTATAAAAAATTTCCAACACTACATCCAGCCCAGTTCTGCAAATAAAATTACACAGTCTTTTTTTTTTCGCCGTAGATAGCGTTTATCGTTAGAATTCACCACGGCTTCCGGGTAGGGAATCCCGCGGGAGTGGGCGTTCCTATTGACATGCCAAACGACGGCGCACACAGCGCGTCACAACTTCCCGAAAGAAGCTCGGGTCTATTCGGCGCCTGCGCACCGGCGACGAATAGAGCCGGTGCGCAGGCTGTGTGTATGACTGTGTGTCCCAAGCGTGTCACGATCCTACGGGGTAAAATGACCGCACCAGCCAAGCAGACTCTGGCTGGAAAAAGCGCCCAGAGGCGATTCAGTTCGCATTAGTAGCGCTATACAAGTCATTCATTCATCTGTATCATCCATATATTTGAAGTTATATCTTTTGGTATTATCACAAATTATATTTGATATTAGTTTGTACTGTTTAAGTTAATACATATATATAGCTTAGCACATAGTTGTATTGATTTTTGTCTTCAAACTAGCATGGATAAACAAATTTGATTTCATTGATTTGTGGAAAGACGTGAAAATCTCCTTAATCATAGATTATTGCATACTTCCATAAATATAATACTGTTGATATTTCAGTATAAACATCTGAAAACATGCATCATGTTAATATACATGAAAATTAGAGCTGCAAGATTAATCCTTCAAAAAATCATGATCTCGATTCAACCTCCCTTAGATTCGAATCTGGCATTTCCACGATTCATGTAACAAGTGCAGAGCGGTTTTCTGCTCAGAGATGAAAAAAAAATCGAAATAAAAAAAAAAAAAAGGCCAACAAAGCTTATCACAACATTGCTCAGCACTGAGAGAAAAAAAACATTGTATCATTTGGTTCTTTTAGATCAAAGGAATGAACTTCGGTCTCCAAATGAGACCAGTTTAACCAGCCCTTTTCTGACACTTGTTGCTTACAAGTTAAAAACAGCATTTTTTGCTAGAAAATTACTTAGCACCCCCAAACATAATATATTTTTTTTAGCAGAGACCCTAGAGAATAAAATGGTGGTTGTTGCAATATTTTATGTCACACTGTATTTGTGCAAAGGTCTTTCAAACCTAATTTTTTGGGAAAAAATAAACTTAAATTAATTAAAATAAAAATAAAAAAAGCAAACAGTAAAATTAGCCCAATATTTTTGCATAAGTTGAAAGATGAGGTTGCGCCGAGGATCGTGATCTTTATTGTAAGCAAAAAAATAAATAAAAAGTATTGAAATTCTCATTTTATCCAGAATCGTACAGCTCTAAAGAATGTATTTTGACATCAAATCCCATTACACAAGCAGACTATGAAAAATACACTATAATTTCCCTTTAATGAAAACAAGCTACAATTAATAGTACACACTATTCACAAGAAGTTAGTATGCTATGTACTCACGGAGCTGATGTGAGGTGATTATGCACACTGCGGCTTTCCTTAAACAACATTCTATGAAGATAATGAGTTAAAAACAATTACTAACTTTCATTTACAGAATAAAAATACAGTGGATTTTTCTTTGCCATAGCACAGATGGTGTTACCTGGATTGCATCCAGCCTTTAGGCCATAAAGGTTTTACTTCTGTTTCCATGAAGTTTTTTAGATAATCTTCTGCTGACTGACTTTTATTGGGCTCAAGTTCATAACATCCCAGTTTAATCTTCACTAGGTTACAAAGAAGGTTCCTATATAAAATGAGTAATACAATGAGACAAGACCACATTTTAAGTAGCAGTTAAAGGAGAAGTTCCCCTTTGTAAAAAAAAATGTAAATAATGATTATAATAAATGCACACCTTTTTGCAAATAAAAAAATGTGTACTTATTTTTTTTACTAGAATCCTTGAAAGCATTGCAACCACGATCAGCAGGTCGCGTGTGTAATGCAGGACTCCTGCAAATTGTCTAAGTCATACATCATACGAGCAGGCAGTTAAACAATGACAGGAAGAAATAATTAACTAGCTAGAGTGCTCAATAGTGCCCTGGTAATTCGTTGAGAACAACAAGCTTTTGTGGCTGTCGGTAATTGTAGTTCTCCCAATCACAGAACTCTGTCAATAAATGATGCAGCTGGATCGTTGGAGCAGCATTTTTCTTTAAATTGTGACAGCAAGTTTGGAAGGAAGATCCCCAGCTTGCTGTCACTGGAGGCAATGGGTTGGGGAGAGGCTGCAGCTATGGAAACATGTTACATGTTCCACTCTAAAAATGGTGGAGCATGTAACATGTTCCCAAAGGTGAACTTATGCTTTAAATTAGCATAGCAGTTAGAAAAAATGCTAAGTATAGTTTATATTATTTAACCCTTTTGGTGTATATATACACTGAATGAAATTATTAAAGTCCAACACCAGGAAAACAAAGTCCAACCTTGCAGCGGGTTAGTGCTAACACTGCAGGGGGTTAACTGCTTGTTTAAGTCTAGGGGATAGGAAAAGTACTTTTACTTCCAAACCCTCTGCCCCCATGCTCCACCAGTGGACTGCTCCTTGGCATTGTCACATCCAATACATCGGTCTTATTTTGTCAGAGGGCATTAGATTACTGAAGTGTAGGGAAAAAGAGGCTGCAGGGACTTTGTTTTCTTGGTGTTTTTTCGGAGCTAAAAAAAAAAGGGATTTTTAATACAGCTTACCTGTAAAATCCTTTTCTTGGAGTACATCACGGGACACAGAGCGGCATATTCATTACTATGTGGGTTATATGGAGTACCTTCAGGTGATGGACACTGGCAATCTCAAACAGGAAGTGCCCCTCCCTATATAACCCCCTCCCATAGGAGGAGTACCTCAGTTTTGTAGCAAGCAGTATGCCTCCCAAAATGTTCCCCAAAAGAGGGGTGGGAGCTCTGTGTCCCGTGATGTACTCCAAGAAAAGGATTTTACAGGTAAGCTGTATTAAAAATCCCTTTTTCTTTATCGTACATCACGGGACACAGAGCGGCATATTCATTACTATGTGGGATGTCCCAAAGCAATGCTTTTAATGAGGGGAGGGAGACATCTTCCCAAGACAAAGGATTTAATTTAGAGGTATACTCAAATAATAATAATAAATCCAACTTAGTCGAGAAAAGTTTAACTTAAATTTAAATTTTAACTCAAGGGTGCCCCCGATTCTGAGGGTCTTAAATTGCAGCCTGCAGCACTGCCTGCCCAAAGGCTGTATCAGTATTCCTTCTTACGTCCACCTGGTAAAATTTAGTAAACGTGTGGACTGAAGACCAGGTTGCCGCCTTGCATACTTGAGCCATAGAGATCTGATGGTGTGCTGCCCAGGAGGCGCCCATGGCCCTGGTAGAATGAGCCTTTACTGACAAAGGAGGAGGCAACCTCTTCAAGCCGTAGGCCTGAGTAATTAACTGTTTAATCCATCTCGAGATGGTGGATTTTGCAGCTGCCTGCCCTTTCTTGGGCCCATCCGGTAGAATGAACAACACATCTGTTTTCCGAATCTTCTCTGTAGCTTTAAGATAGGCCTTCATGGCCCTGACAATATCCAAGGTATGCAGCAACCCCTCCTTTCTGGAAGTAGGCTTCGGAAAGAAGGATGGTAGTACCAAATCCTGGTTCAGGTGAAAACTGGATATAACCTTTGGTAGAAAGGAAGGATGAGGACGGAGAACCACCCTGTCCTTATGCAGAATAAGATATGGCTCCTTACAAGATAAGGCTGCCAATTCTGACACTCTTCTGGCGGAAACTATGGCGACCAGAAATACCAACTTCCTTGTTAGTAAAACCAAAGGAACTTCAGCCAACGGCTCAAAGGGTTGTTTCTGTAGAGTTGACAGAACAAGATTTAAGTCCCACGGACAAAGTGGTGACTTAACCGGAGGATTAATACGTAAGACCCCCTGAATGAAGGTCTTAACCAGCGAGTGGGTGGCCAGCGGCCTCTGAAACCACACTGACAAAGCTGAAATCTGTCCTTTGATTGTGCTTAATGCCAGGCCTTTATCCACTCCTAGCTGGAGAAAACTTAACACTCGATCAATGGTATACTTGCGGGAAAGCCATTTCTTGGATTCACACCAGCCTACATAGGCCTTCCAGACCCTGTAATAAATCACCCTGGAGACCGGCTTTCTAGCCCTGATCAGGGTAGAGATTACCTGCCTAGACAGCCCTCTACCCCTGAGAATCAGGGATTCAGCCGCCAGGCCGTCAAATTTAGACGCCGTAATGCAGGGTGGAGGATCGGGCCTTGCGAGAGTAGGTCTGGCCGTAGAGGAAGCGTCCAAGGGTCTCCCACTGCCATCTTTAGGATTAGTGAGTACCATGCCCTCCTGGGCCATGCTGGAGCTACCAGGATGACTGGTTTGTGCTCCACCCTGATCCTGCGTAACAGGCGGGGTAGCAACTGTAGCGGGGGAAAGGCATAAAGAAGTTTGAACTGATGCCAAGGGCAAACCAACGCATCGGCTCCGCAGGCCATAGGGTCCAGTGTCCGGGACATGAACCTGTCTAGCTTCTTGTTGAATCTCGATGCCATGACATCCACGTCCGGCATTCCCCACCTCTGGCAGATTATCTGAAAAATTTGCGGATGCAGAGACCATTCCCCTGGCGACAGAGTCTGACGACTCAAGAAGTCCGCCTGCAGGTTGTCCACCCCGGGAATGAATATTGCCGATATGCAGGGCACATGAGCTTCTGCCCACAGGAAAATCAAGCTCACCTCTCTCTGAGCTGCCTGACTCTTGGTTCCCCCTTGGTGGTTTATATATGCCACAGCTGTGGCATTGTCCGATTGTATCCTCACCGGGAACCCCTGCAATTTGGCTGTCCAAGCCTCAAGGGCTAGCCGAGCAGCTCTGAGCTCCAAGATATTGATGGGCAACTGCCTCTCCGCCTGTGCCCAAGTACCTTGGCGAGTGCAACCATCCAAGATCGCTCCCCAGCCCCTCAGGCTGGCATCTGTGGTCACTATCTTCCAGGCCACGGGGCTGAAAGATTTTCCCTTCAGTAGATTCTGAGGATTTAACCACCAGCACAGACTTTGCCGGACTCTTGATGAGAGTGGCAAAGGAAAATCCAAGGCCTGTGGCCTCTTGCTCCATGCTGACAGAATGGCTGCCTGTAGGATGCGAGTGTGGCTTTGAGCGTAAGGTACCGCCTCGAACGTGGCCACTAGCTTGCCTAGTAGTCGCATACATAGGCGAATAGTTGGTTATCTTTTGCTTAGAACCAGATGTATCAAGTCTTTGATGGCCTCGACCTTTACTAGAGGCAGGAACACTCTTTGTTGTTCTGTGTCTAACGTCATGCCGAGGTATTCCAACCGTCTTGTGGGTTGGAATGCTGATTTTTCGCGGTTTAGGATCCAACCGAACCTCTCGAGGTACTGAACCGTGAGGGCCACTGCTCGTTCCAGGCAAGGAGACGAGTGATCTATGACTAGGAGGTCGTCCAGGTAGGCTAGGACCGTGACCCCTTGGCTCCTTAGATTGGCTAGGATCGGAGCTAGGACCTTCGTGAATACCCGGGGGGCCGTAGCCAGCCCGAAAGGGAGCGCCACAAACTGGAAATGACGCTGGGCCACCGTGAAGCGGAGAAATCTTTGATGTGGCTGAAAAATTGGCACATGAAGGTAAGCATCCTTTATGTCTATGGACGCCAGAAAGTCGTCCTTCTGGAGTGCGGCGGCTGCTGACCGAACAGATTCCATCCGGAAAGAACGAACCCTTAGGTAAACGTTTAAACCCTTTAGGTCCAAAATCGGCCTGACATCGCCGTTGGGCTTTGGAATGGTAAACAGATTGGAGTAGAACCCTAGCCCTTGCTCTTGGGCTGGTACCTCTACTATCACGCCCTGGCAAAGCAGATGATCCAACGCCGCCAGTAAAGAGGCCTTTTTTGTTGGATCGTTCGGTACCCTTGACTCCTGATAATGAGGTGGAGGAAACTCTAGAAACTCTAATCTGTAGCCTGTGGCCACGGAAGACCGGACCCATCTGTCGGGGAAATCGGCTTCCCAAACCTCCGCAAAAAGACAAAGTCTTCCCCCCACCTTTGTGGGTGGGGGCGCCCCTTCATAAGGCAGATTTAGGGGCTGTCTTTGCTGGCTTACGAAACCACTGCTTCTTGCCCCCAGAGGCCTGTCCCTGCGACTTATTGTTAAAGTTTGATCTCGCAGGAGGCCGTCGATACTGCCTGGAATTGGAGGGCCCCGGAATAGGGGAGAGCTGCCTCTTGAACGCAGGTCCCCGAAACTTCTTTTTGACTGGTAAAAGGGTACTTTTGCCACTCGATATAGTCTGAATATATTTATCTAGATCCTCTCCGAAGAGTCGACCTCCATGGAAGGGAAAACCTGCCAGAAGTTTTTTGCATGGGGGCTCAGCCGCCCAGTTCTTTAACCATAAGAGCCTTCTCATGTGTACTAAAAATAGTGACAAACGAGACGCCTGCTGAATGGAGTCCTTTATAGCATCCACCGCAAAGCACAGGGCTCTAGGAATATCCGATAATTCTTCTGCCTGCTGGGCAGGAATGTCTTTAAGCATCTGTTTTGTCTGGTCTGTTAACGCCTGACAAACCCCAATAGCAGCCACTGCTGGCTGTATCACTGCACCTGCCGTAGCAAAGGATGCCTTTAAAAGTGTCTCAAAACGCTTATCCACCGGTTCTTTAAACATCTGTATGTTTTCCACCGGGCAAGTTAAAGATTTATTTACACAAGAGATGGCGGCATCCACAGCTGGGACAGCCCACTTCTTGGAAAATTTTTCTTCCATAGGGTAGATGATGGAAAATCTTTTAGGTGGTAAAAAGATTCTATCTGGTCGTATCCAATCCTGAAAGATCAGTTCCTCTAAAAGAGAATGGACCGGAAAAACAGCGTTGCTCAAAGGCGCTTTCAATGAACCTAAGGATGATACCGCTGAAGCCTGAGGCTCTGGTAAGGGCAACTTAAATGCCAGGCGGACCATGTCTGTCAATGACTGAATCCACAAACTTTCTGCCTGGGAGGCCGAGACTGGCTCCTCATAAGTTGACTCCTCATTCCCTGAACCCTCATGGTCCTGGTCTGAATGATTTTCCTGAGCTTCTAATTCTCCAAGGGAGAGAACCTCAGCATCTGGGGGTACACCCCCAGGTGACGGAGACCTAGTCCGCTTCTTGCCCGACATGGAATTGACTATCATAGTTGCCAATCTCTTCTCTAGTCCCCCTAAGGAAAGGGCTAGCATTTCCTCTGTGACAAACACAGGGTTGGGTGGATCTGATCTAGCCTCAGCATCAGACGCCCCTAATGGCTCAACCAAGGCACCCACTACTGGAATAATTTTTGGGGAGAGTACAGGCATATCCCGACTCGAACCTTCAGAATCTGAGGGGGAACCCTTTTGTCCTCTGGCAACTCTTGCCATTTCCCCTGATCCTGATGCTTTGGAAGCCATGGTACAATACCGAGGTACCCCTACTTACAACAACCAACTGATGTAGGTAGGAGAAAAAACTATGCGGTTTTAAGGGGACAGTAGTGAACAACTAATGCCCAAAAACCCAATGGGGAGACCAGTATGTGTTCCCCCTTTTTCTTGTCTTTTTTTTTTTCAATTATGCATATATATATTTTTTTTTTTTTAATTTTTTGGGATTTTTGGATCCTGAGTCCCTTTTCCCCCTTTTCTATGGAATCACATTGTCTCCCCACAAGAGAAATTGCAAGAATCCACCTGCTGTAAGGAATTGTTTAGGCTAGATTGAAAAGCTAGTTCTGTTTGTCAGAACTGCAATACTCCCTTGCGCCACCGGGTGCCACTGTGCATCAGGCTTGCACTGCTGCCGCTCTGTGTCCTCCTCTCCTGAGCTCAGAAACAAACTGAGCTAATACAGCATAGAGGAAGGGCCGCCCCTTCCTCTTATGATATCCAACGTCCCGCCCCCCCCCCTCTGAAAAACGGCGCGAATTTCGTTTTTTTTTATATATCGCTGTGCACGCGCCCGCGCGCGTGCCCGTGTCACGGGGGGGGGGGGGCATGTGGAGGCAGCATGCTGCAGGGACGCTGGAGAAATGGACAGGACATAGAGGAAACATCCGCACGGCACCCGGCCAGGTAAGAACTTCCAGGTAGGCCCAGACACCTCCCTAGTTCAGGGTAAAGAGTAGGCACACACTAATACCCCACCTAGCGCCCAGCCAGATAGAACCTGCAACACGTAGACCAGGGAGATCACCCATATGGGGAGTAACAACACAGACCATCCTGTCTTACACAGACATAGTGGCCCCAGACTGCCAATGCAGGAGCATACTCAGGCAAACTCCCCCAAAAGATCCCCCTGGAGAGCCTGCTGACGAACCAAGTCCCGCAGGCCCCCCCTTCTTACCTGCTCCATGCCGCAGGACCTTGCACAGCAAGTGGTCCAATCTTCCCCCATCTCCGTGGGTGGCGTCTAGACCTTCAGGCCCTGGGGTCCTTTGAAGGAACCCACTGTCCTGGACCCATATAGCATCCTGGCAAACAGGGACTTTAGGCACCCCAAAAGGTTCTAAGTCCTGGGCCCAGGATCCAGCTCTCTGAAAGAGAAGCATTATGGGCAAAACCCCCTAGTTAGGGGCCCGGGTACTGTCCACTTTGGCTCTGAGGCACCTTGGACAGATCCGGTTAGCCTGCCTTGATCCCAAGGATGTGGAGGCAAAGCTATTCCATGACCAACACCTAAGACACTGGCGAAAAAACTGAGGTACTCCTCCTATGGGAGGGGGTTATATAGGGAGGGGCACTTCCTGTTTGAGATTGCCAGTGTCCATCACCTGAAGGTACTCCATATAACCCACATAGTAATGAATATGCCGCTCTGTGTCCCGTGATGTACGATAAAGAAAAAATATGTTTTTCATTATAAAACTTATTTTGCACACAGAGACATCAATAGGTTGTTGTGCTTCTCTATGCAATTCAGACAGTCCATGGCTGGTGGTAGCTGCATGCAGTGCTGTACAGATATTTCTCAAAACGTAAGCTCTGGTAACACCTACATGTGATGCTGAGCCTTCATGATTTAAAGAACTGAAATAAATGAAAGGAGTTAACCAGGGACACTAGGGCTGGGAGGAAAGCTGCAGCTGATTCTGCATGTGCCACAGCTGGGAAATTAGTCAAGCTTTGTTTGACTAAGGCTGACCACATATTACGCAATTTTATTTCCTTGAGGCTGGGTTCACACACCTACACTACTTTCATCCTACTTTGCTCTGTGTTCAATGTTTCCCTATGAGAGCGTCTTGTAGTGTCCTACACAAGGCGGTCGGACTTTGAAAATGCTCCCTGTACTACTTTTGGTCCTACATTGATCCTACTTCAGGCCCATTGAATATCATTGAAGTCGGACCAAAGTAGTATCCTGTTCATGAAAGTAGGATGGATGTAGGACCAATGTAGGATAAATGTAGGACCAATGTAGCAGAGCAAAGTAGGATGAAAGTAGTGTAGTAGTGTGAACCCAGCCTCAACCATGACCTGCTGAGGCCTTAAAGTTCATCTGGTAAAACTTAATGAACATGTAAACCAGCCCATTACCAAAAAATAAAGGATCAAAAAGCCGACTGACTGCTACAGGGGCCTTCAGGAATACAAATCAGACAGCAGAGAAGGCGGCAAAGCTGAAAGAAAAACTCTAATAGCACATACCACATCCATATAGTGGGGGGGGGGGGGGGAATATTTAGGCACATGGCATAGATGGGATAAGTTGAAAGGAAGAAAAGAGAACTTGGGCCTCTTAACCACTTAAGCCCCGGACCAATATGCTGCCTAAAGACCCAAGGGGTTTTTACAGTTCGGGACTGCGTCGCTTTAACAGACAATTGCGCGGTCGTGCAACGTGGCTCCCAAACAAAATTGGCGTCCTTTTTCCCCCACAAATAGAGATTTCTTTTGGTGGTATTTGATCACCTCTGCGGTTTTTATTTTTTGCGCTATAAACAAAAATAGAGCGACAATTTTGAAAAAAAATGCAATATTTTTTACTTTTTGCTATAATAAATATCCCCCAAAAACATATATACATTTTTTTTCCTCAGTTTAGGCCGATATGTATTCTTCTACCTATTTTTGGTAAAAAAAAAATCGCAATAATCGTTTATCGGTTGGTTTGCGCAAAATTTATAGCGTTTACAAAATAGGGGATAGTTTTATTGCATTTTTATTTTTTTTACTACTAATGGCGGCGATCAGCGATTTTTTTCGTGACTGCGACATCATGGCGGACACTTCGGACAATTTTGACACATTTTTGGGACCATTGTCATTTTCACAGCAAAAAATGCATTTAAATTGCATTCTTTATTGTGAAAATGACAGTTGCAGTTTGGGAGTTAAACACAGGGGGCACTGTAACATTTAGGGTTCACTGTGTGTGTTTACAACTGTAGGGGGTGTGGCTGTAGGACTGACATCATCGATCGAGTCTCCCTAATAAAAGGGATCACTCGATCGATGCGCCGCCATAGTGAAGCACGGGGAAGCCGTGTTTACATACGGCTCTCCCCGTTCTTCAGCTCCAGGGAGCGATCGCGACGGAACGGCTATAAACGAATAGCTACGCCGTCGTCCCGGATCGCTCCCCGAGGCTTGCCGACCGCCGCATGTATCGGGGGGGGGGTCCCGATCGGACCCCCCACCCGCGTCAAGCAGAGGACGTATAGGTACGTACATGTGCCTGTCCGTGCCATTCTGCTGACATATATTTACACGAGGAGGTCGGCAAGTGGTTAAACTAGTCCTTGTGTAGTGCAAGAAAGGGTTTGTTACTAGTCAAGGCTGCCAACTGATCCCACAGTCACCAGAGTATTCACTACAAATGCCCAAGGGTTTTTGGTCCTGGTGACAAATCTGTTCAGTTTGTTGTTGAATCAGGCCTAAGCCAGAATCAAATTAGCTTCTTATTAAACTGCAAGATGTGACTTCTTGATAGTGGATGTAAGCTAAGGAATCCAGCCATGAAAAAACAGTCACAATATCCTGAGCTTCAGAATATTGATGAGTTATAGAGTTTATACTAAAGACAAAATTCCCCGTATGAACAGGGTGTCCAAAACACCCGCCCAGCCTTATAGGCAAGCATCTGTGACCATTTTTCAGACCATTGGGGAGAAGGACTTCTGGGATTTCAGTGTCAGACTGGGGGTCCACACACCAGGGAGGGCCTTCTGTTGCTGGTCAGGTGTGTGGAACAATCTATATACTTGGCCTGCTTGTCCCATGCTGCCAGAATGCTGATTTGCAATGGTCTGGAGTGAAAATGGGCATATGGCACTGCCTTGATGGAGGCCACCACAAGGCCCAGAACCCTCATGCAAAAGCTAATGTCTGGGTGGCTCCTGGACCAAAGAGTCCAAACGTGGTAGTGGAGAGACTGGATTTTGTTTGGGGGAAGGAAGACCCTGGACAGCATGCATTAGGCCCAAGTGAAGTTACAACCAGTGCTGATATCTTGGGATTTGGGATATTTTTCAATCTCTACACAGTCAGCACTGACCGACTGTTCTATCAGCAGAAGGTCAATGGGGATATCCTGAGAGTGAAACAGAGGAAGAACAGGGGGGGGTTAGGACCTTGGTGAACACCTGAGGGTGTAGTGGATGGGCAGCAATTTGGCAACATTGTGTGCCTACAACAAAACCTAGGTAGCGTCGATGTGCTAGAAAGACTAGGATGATCAATAAGCATTATTGATGTTTTCAGAGATCAGAAAACAAATGAATGACTGGCTGGATTCCAAAAAGACTTACTTGGCAAAGTGTATATGCTAGCCATCAACACAATAGCACAGGGCAACAGACAAGAGCGCGTTATTGGGAGGACAGAAGGATCCATCAGTGTGTTCCCAGGTGAACATAGTCACAACAATAAGTTATACAATAGGGCAAACAAGGATAAACAAGGTCTTGAATAAAGCTTCTAACCTTTTAACCACTGGGTCCTTAAATACTGAAAAATTTCAAAAAGGTAATGTTGCAATCTCATTAAGATATGAAAAGCAAAACGGGAGGTGCAAAGCAAACTGGCCTTCAGTTTTCTATGTGCCTTGATACAGACAAGGGGGCACACACCGCCTCAGGCAACAAGGACACACCTGATTCAAGGTGCTAATTCCGCCTCACCACCGTCAGTAGAATAAGAGAGAAAAAGATTTTTGATTGCACACTTGAATCCAAAAAGATGCTGATGACATTTTCTTTATTGTCATACCAGACAAACTTGCAAGAATATTAGTCAACGCGTTTCACGCGAAAGGAGTCAGGTTGTTCACAACATTTGTGCATCAAGTACAGGTTATTTATAGGCATGTGTTAAATTAAATGTCGATATAGAACACCTGTTCTAGGGTGTCCAAAAAAGAATCACCAATCATAAAAGCATATCTTAATTAAAAAAAAAAAAAAAAAGACATCTTAGTACGATATCAAAGATAGAAAAAAATATATACCGTATATACTCAAGTATAAGCCAAGGCACCTAATTTTACCACAAAAAAATGGGAAAATGTATAAGCCTATGGTGTCCATCTGCATGCCTCACTGTGTCCATGCCTCACTGTGCCCATGACTAGACTGACGTTTAACATGAGAGTCTATGGAAGGGGTGCCTGGCTTTGAAAAATTGGTGCTCCCAGGCCGTAGGTCCCTCAGACAACAAACTTTGCACACTTGTAGAGGAAGAGTGGGGCTACATGTGTGCCAAGTACCGGGTCCCCAAATCCAGAAAATCAGGTGCAAAAAGGTGACTCGAATATAAGCCAATTTGGAGCATGCACACTGGGATACCCCCATGGACGGCGCATGCGCAGTTAAACAAAACGTCGTTTACGTCGGGTCACAATGTATTTACATAAAACACGCTCCCATTACATCCATTTGAATTCCGCGCCCTTACGCCGCCAAAGATACACTACGCCGCCGTAACTTATGGCGCAAATTTGTTGAGGATTAAAAAAAAAGAAAAGTTGCAGCGGCGTAGTGTATCTTAGATATGCTGCGCCCGACGGATTCTTACGCGCAGGTACGTGGATATGCACCATAATATATATTTTTAAGTAAATAGATGGGATATATAAATCATACATATGATTTTATATATTGATATTATAAATATTATATCCAGAAAAAAAAAGTCCAGGACCCTAAAAGTTGAAAACTGGAGACGAGGTATAAAGATGCATTACACTACAAGACATGAGCATATATGAGTTCTTTGAAGATTCTGTGGCAACTTCAGATTCAGACTCTGCTACAGCACACCATTTGGGCGCTAGATACACTGATGGGAGCAGCACACCCTCTTTTGCAAAAAATGGGGCACAAAGAGGCCAGCTGTCATGAAGATCCTGCCAGAAACAGGCGACTTAGATTTTGCGGTTCCCGATCGCGGCTGCGATCACGCATGCGTGTGCATGCACGGGTGCACACGCCTATTGGAGCCAGGCGGGGTATTTAAGCCGGCCCCTCACACACCATCCCTGCTGTCTGCTCTACAGCGTTGAGTACCTGAAACCTGATCTGAGACTTACCTGTGAAAGACCCCGGCTTACCTGTGACTATTCCAGCCCTCCGCCTGCACCTGATCCTTGGCCTGTTCTGACTACCCTTCTGCCTGCACCTCTGTACCTCGCTGTCCGCCCCGATATCTGACCCGGCTTGTCTGACCTTCTGTGCTGATCCAGTCAGCTCCAGTCTGCTGAAAGATTCCAGTTTGTCCTAGTTCCAGTCCAGCTGAACGATTCCAGTTTGTCCTAGTTCCAGTCCAGCTGAACGATTCCAGTTTGTCCTAGTTCCAGTCCAGCTGAACGATTCCAGTTTGTCCTAGTTCCAGTCCAGTTTCTGAGCTGATCCGGTCTGCTAAGCTGATCCAGTCCATTGGACCTTTCCTGTCTGCTAAGCTGATCCAGTCTATTGGACCTATCCTCTCTGCTGAGCTGATCCAGTTCCGGTATTCCAGTTCCTGCAAGGAAGCTTCTACTAGACTGACCCACTGCCTCTTCCTGTTGATCCTGCCAGGCACCCGTGCCCCTCCTTCCTCCTGTGCCTTCTGTTATCCTATCAGGGGGCCACGAGTGGGAGCTGTAAGGGAGGCCGACCTCTGCAATTCGGGCTCATCACCATCAGGTACGTGACAGTAGCAGACAGCCATGTCTGAGCCCGAGCAGAGAGTCTCCCCTATGGAAGAACTGTGTCAGCACCTGGCTGGTTTAACTGAAGCAGTTAAGAATCTTCAGCACGGCTACACCCAGCTAGAAGAACGGGTGATGGTTCTGTCCAACCCCACTGGAGCCCAGGGATCTTCCCACGCATCCACCTCTTCTGCTGGGACAGGATCGACACCAACTGTGGTGATGCTTCCTCCGGAACCCAGGGTCCCCACACCTGAAAAGTTCTCTGGAAATCGAAGTAGCTTCAGGGCCTTTCGTAATTCCTGTGAGCTGTATTTTGCCCTTCAGCCACGAACCTTCTCTCTGGAAGTCACCAAAGTGGGCTTTGTGATCTCACTACTTACTGGAGAACCCCAAACCTGGGCCCACCGCCTCCTAGAACGAAAGGATGAGTCCGTGACCAACCTTACCACCTTCTTCGACGCTATGGCACAGCTTTACGAAGACCCCCAGCTTTCAGCAACTGCAGAAGCTGCTTTACGTACCCTTCAGCAGGGTCGCAGGGCAGCAGAGGACTATGTCGCTGAGTTTAGGCGGTGGAGCGCAGATACAGACTGGAACGACGCTGCTCTTCGTTACCAGTTCCGCATGGGACTATCAGATCCTCTGAAAGATGAACTGGCTAGAGTTGGGGTTCCACAGACTTTGAATGCGCTGATCGATTTAGCCATACAAATCGATCGACGCCTAAGAGAGCGAAGGGCTGAGAGAGCTACGGGGTTTTCTCGTCCAACCTGGATGCTTCCCAAGGCCCCAAGTCATCTACACCCAGTACCCATTGCATCACCAGCCCCTACAGCTGACACACCTGAGCCCATGCAGCTGGGCGTCCTTCGCCCTTCCCTTACTCCTGAAGAGCGTCAACGACGTCGTGTAAATAATCTGTGTCTGTACTGCGGTGGACCCAGCCACTATGTCAGGAACTGTCCTCTAAAGCTCCGTAAGTGTCTCTCCATGTCTCCTAGCCATACAGACTTTATTACCCAGCCTGCATCTCACCTTGCCCTTTCTGTGTCGTTCCAGCTTCCAGGAAAGACTCTGCTAACACCTGCCATTATTGACTCCGGGGCCTGTAGCTGTTTCATGGACTCATCTTTTGCTGCTAAACACCAAATTCCTCTCCTTCCCAAGACCCATGGACTTTCTGTTCATTTGGCTGACGGGTCTGCTATCAAATCAGGCCCTGTAGTTCTAGAGACTGCTCCGATACTTGCCGTTATCTTCAGTTCCCACCATGAACTTTTACGTATGGACATAATCTCCTCCCCAATATTTCCTGTAATCCTTGGCATGCCCTGGCTACAAGTCCACAACCCTGCCATCAACTGGGCCACAGGGGAGGTTACCTTTTCTTCACCATACTGCCAGCAATTCTGTGGGCCCCAAGATCCTCATGGGCCATCTACCTTACTATGCCTGGAATCTGAAGCCGAAATACGCCAGTCTATTCCCGAAGCCTACCATGATTTTCTGGACGTATTCAGTAAACAAAGGGCAGAGGCTCTACCACCCCATCGAGCCTACGACTGTCCTATTGAGCTGCTTCCTGGGGCCGAAATCCCTTTTGGTAGGATTTTCCCCTTGACAGAGGTAGAACAAGGGGCATTGAAGGAATACATAGATGAAAACCTAAAGAAGGGGTTTATTCGCCCGTCCACATCTCCAGCAGGCGCAGGCATCTTCTTTGTCGAGAAAAAGGACCATACCCTTCGACCTTGTGTCGACTACAGGGAATTAAACAAAATCACTGTGAAGAACCGTTATCCTCTTCCCCTGGTGCCAGAGTTATTCCAGAGACTGGGGGCCGCCACGGTTTTCACCAAACTTGACCTCCGTGGCGCCTATAATCTAGTCCGCATCAGGGATGGGGACGAGTGGAAGACGGCCTTCCGTTCTCGATTCGGGCACTTTGAGTACTTGGTGATGCCCTTCGGATTGTGCAACGCACCTGCTACTTTTCAGTATTTTATCAACGATGTCCTCCGAGACTTTTTGGACTTATTTGTTATCGTCTACCTGGACGATATTCTAATCTTTTCTTCTTCCCTTGAATTCCACCGCAGGCATGTCAGAAGCGTACTGGGCCGTCTTCGTCAACATGGTTTATACGCAAAAGCTGAAAAGTGCGAATTTGAACAGGAAAGTATACCATTTCTGGGGTTAATCATCTCCAGTGAAGGCATCAAGATGGACCCCCAGAAGATTTCTGCAATCCTGGACTGGCCAGTCCCAGCAGACAAAAAGGGAATCCAACGTTTCGTTGGTTTCGCCAACTTCTACCGCAAGTTTATCAAAGGCTTCTCGGCCATCATTGCACCAATCACCCAATTGACCAAACAGGGAACCCGCTTCCATTGGTCCCCTGAGGCCCAAGGAGCCTTTGAGGCCCTTAAGGAACTCTTTACCTCTGCTCCTGTTTTGGGACACCCAGATTCCTCTCTACCATTTGTTCTTGAGGTAGACGCGTCTGAAATTGCCGTAGGAGCAATACTTTCCCAAAGACAAGGAACCAAGGCCCAACTTCATCCAGTAGCCTTTTTCTCACGTAAACTCTCAACAGCAGAGAAGAACTATGATGTAGGGGATCGGGAATTATTGGCAATAAAATCTGCACTGGAAGAGTGGCGCTACCTGCTGGAAGGAGCTGCCCATCCAATCCTAATATTTACCGACCACAAGAACCTGGAATATCTGAGGTCTGCAAAGCGGTTGAGGCCACGCCAAGCCAGATGGGCGCTCTTTTTCTCCAGATTTTCCTTCCATGTCACGTATCGGCCAGGTTCCAAAAATACTAAACCTGATGCCCTGTCCCGGATGTTTCACAAGTCAAAAGAAATTGCTACCCCGGATACCATCCTTGCCCCTGGCAACTTTCTTCTTCTTCAGGAAAATCTGCTTTCCCGAATTAAGCAAGCCTCCACAGGGCAGACACCTCCTTCTGAATCAGGACTGCAGTTCAAGGATGGGGTATTTTGGCACGAAGACAAGATCTACACTCCCGAAAGCCTACGAGTATCTGTCTTGGAACTTTGCCATGACCATGCATTAGCCGGGCATTTTGGCGTAACCAAAACCACCGATTTGGTACAGCGTACCTTTTGGTGGCCTCAGTTACGGGTAGATTGTAAGAAGTATGTTGAATCCTGCACTACTTGTATCAGAAACAAGACCCATAGAACCAAGGCTTGGGGTCTTCTAAAGCCCTTGTCTGTCCCAGATAGACCATGGAGAATGTTATCCATAGACTTTATCGTTGAATTACCTCCGGCAGAAGATCATACCACTATCTTCGTGGTAGTTGATCGTCTGTCAAAGATGGCACATTTTATTCCAATGAAAGGCACTCCCTCAGCTTCTGAAACAGCGCAGGCATTCATCAAGGAAATCATCAGACTCCATGGGGTACCAGCTAACATCGTCTCAGATCGGGGGGTGCAATTTACCTCCCGATTCTGGAGGTCCCTCTGTAAGGCCCTGGACATTGAACTGTCCTTTTCCTCCGCTTATCATCCCCAGACCAATGGGCAAACTGAGAGGACGAATCAGACTCTCGAACAGTATCTACGCTGCTTTTCCTCTTTTGCACAAGATGATTGGATTTCTCTGCTTCCATTGGCCGAATTCGCCTACAATAACTCCATCCACTCCGCTACCAAACAAACCCCCTTTTTCGCCAATTTTGGCTTCCATCCCTCATTTCTGCCCAATTCACTTCCTGAATGTACAGTACCAGCGGTCCAGGAGAAAATTAATTTCTTCTCTACCAATAACCAGCTTTTGCAGGAAACTATGACCAAGACTCAGGAACACAACAAAACAACCTTTGACAGGAAGAGACGAGGTGAATTAATATTGTCTCCTGGTGACCTGGTGTGGTTATCCACAACGAATTTGAGGATGGCATGTCCTTCGAAGAAGCTGGGTCCCAAATTTTTAGGGCCATTTCCGGTTAGGAGGAGAATCAACGAAGTAGCCTACGAATTAGAACTCCCAGATTCATTAAGGGTCCATCCTGTATTTCACGTATCGCTGTTAAAACCTTCTATTCCCAACCCTTTTCCAAATCGGAGTACTTCCCCCCCTGATCCTGTCATTGTAGATGGAGAAGAGGAATTCGAAGTGGAGGCTATCCTGGACTACAGAAGGAGAAGGAACCAGAATCAGTTTTTGATAAAATGGAAGGGGTACGGACCTGAAGAAAATTCGTGGGAGCCCGAGAGGAACATCCACGCTAAGATTCTGGTACGATCCTTTAAGAGATCTCACCCTGAGAAGTTTGCCAGAATGGGCATCCGGAGGCTGCCCCTTGGGGGGGGCAATGTCATGAAGATCCTGCCAGAAACAGGCGACTTAGATTTTGCGGTTCCCGATCGCGGCTGCGATCACGCATGCGTGTGCATGCACGGGTGCACACGCCTATTGGAGCCAGGCGGGGTATTTAAGCCGGCCCCTCACACACCATCCCTGCTGTCTGCTCTACAGCGTTGAGTACCTGAAACCTGATCTGAGACTTACCTGTGAAAGACCCCGGCTTACCTGTGACTATTCCAGCCCTCCGCCTGCACCTGATCCTTGGCCTGTTCTGACTACCCTTCTGCCTGCACCTCTGTACCTCGCTGTCCGCCCCGATATCTGACCCGGCTTGTCTGACCTTCTGTGCTGATCCAGTCAGCTCCAGTCTGCTGAAAGATTCCAGTTTGTCCTAGTTCCAGTCCAGCTGAACGATTCCAGTTTGTCCTAGTTCCAGTCCAGCTGAACGATTCCAGTTTGTCCTAGTTCCAGTCCAGCTGAACGATTCCAGTTTGTCCTAGTTCCAGTCCAGTTTCTGAGCTGATCCGGTCTGCTAAGCTGATCCAGTCCATTGGACCTTTCCTGTCTGCTAAGCTGATCCAGTCTATTGGACCTATCCTCTCTGCTGAGCTGATCCAGTTCCGGTATTCCAGTTCCTGCAAGGAAGCTTCTACTAGACTGACCCACTGCCTCTAACCTGTTGATCCTGCCAGGCACCCGTGCCCCTCCTTCCTCCTGTGCCTTCTGTTATCCTATCAGGGGGCCACGAGTGGGAGCTGTAAGGGAGGCCGACCTCTGCAATTCGGGCTCATCACCATCAGGTACGTGACACCAGCATCAAAAAAAAAAAAAAAAGATAGGGTTTCAGGAAAACAAGAGGGGGGCCACAGACGGAGATACCAATCGTGTTTCCAACCAATATCCAATCCGGACTGTCCCCCACAAGACCAAGTAGGTGCTTGCAATGTTTTAAATGTTGATATTGGGGCTTATGATGGAGCTGATGCTCCTTGGACACCACCAACTGGTTTTCGTTCAGGAAGCGGTGTGTTTTGGGTGATTTGGAGGATTTGTCATATGAAGGTTCTGGTGGGGTTTCCAATATGATTATTCTCCCTGACAGTACTTCAGGTTGTTGTTTTTTTTAAAAAAGCTCTAAATTTCTATCCCATCAGTGCACATTGCACAGATGGAGACAACCTTTCGGGTTGTGAAAGGAGGGCTTTGAGAGAACTGGAAAATTACACCTCTATTGTTATTAAGAACTCGGTCAAGGGGGGGTCTTGTAATGGTTTTGAGTGCAGACTCAGATGACGTGTGATGTGACTAGCCTCTAACTCCAGCATCCCCCACAGACAACTTTAGAGGCTAGCAGCTTTTTCCTCACATGTGATGTCTCCCGTAGCCCTGAAAGAAAATGTTTCATTTTGGATGTTCTAGAATACCTTTTAAAGCATATTTTTTTTCTTTCAAAATGGTACCTTCAATAGTGTGGGGCTGCGATGGGCGCTACGTTTTCACCCTCTCTGGCCAATCTGTATATGGGGTGGTGGGAGCATCTTTTCATCTATAGCACTCGCAATCCCTACAGAGCTTTAATCAAAACCTTTTTTCGCTATATTGACAATTTAATCTTTATCATGGATATAGATTTCGGAACCCTGGATGAATTTCTAAGCTATCTCAATTGCAATGATATGAATTTGAGATTTAGGGGGTCTGTCATAAACATGAGGTCAATTTCCTAGATGTCCATTTAAGTGGTCGAGGTTCTTGCATACATACTGGCCTGTACAGGGAACCCCTTTTGGGTAGTAATTTTGATAGAAGAGTCGGGTCAACCCTCAACATACCATCAGGGGATTCCCATTGGGCAATTTCTTAGGATCCGTAGAATCTGCAACGATTCTAGCACATATGACAGAGAAGCACCCTAGGTATTTTTGGTATAGGGCAGTGTCTATTGCCAATTCCAAGAATAGGGACGATCTTCTAAAACGGACTAAACATAGCAGCAGTATGAATAAGCACTTTAACAAGGAGAGACTATTAGTACATCTTTCAACCATGAGATTAATTATATCAGGAAAACAGGGTGGAGATGTTTTTAGACTTCTCTGTAAGGGCCCTTTCACACTGGGCGGATCGGTAATGATCCGCCTCCGTGTGTCCGTAAAGCTCAGCGGGGATCCTCCATAAAATCCCCGCTGAGCCGTCGGCTGATAGGGTGGTCCCCGCACACTGTGCAGGGCCCGTCCTGTCTTTCCGCCGCTCTCCCCTATGGGGGGATCGGATGAACACGGACCGTATGTCCGTGTTCATCAGATCTGCCAGACAAAAGAAAAAAAGGAGCTTTGCGGAGGCGGGCGATTACGGGTGTCAGCGGATGGTCATCCGCTGACACCCACAATCACATAGGGACCAAAGTATGTCCCGTTTTCATCCGCAACGGATGGATGAAAATGCGATCTTTTATTTTAAGACTCGCATTCTGTTTGGGATGAATTTTGAGTGGGATATTACACATTATTATGATTAAATTGTTTTTCAACTCTATGATCTTACCTGATCAATCTGTTTTCCTACTCACTGTTTTTTATCTGATAACCTTTGGGTCTTTTTAGTATACATCAATATTTCCTGTTTAAGGTTGTTTTCTTCCCTCCATTTCATTATTTTGGTCTCTTTACACACCTTCGGGTTTTAAGGGTGTTCAAATTAGGTTTGCTTTTCCTTTTGGATGAGCTCTGTCCCTCTTTGCTTTGACAGCATTCATATATACACATTGTAAGGGGTTACCTCGGTAGCAGGGTGTGTGACCCCCTGGATGGGTTCACTACACACTGAATTTATACAGACAGTGGAAGACGGTTGAAAACAAAGTAAACCCTGGCCACTTGGGGCGTCTACCTTCACCACACAGGAACCTATCTAGGGAGTCTGGCACAGCCTAGTGCTGGGCAGACACTGCTGGTCATACAGCAGAAAAACAATAGTCTTTTGATTTTTATCACACAGAAAAATCAAACACCTCCTCAGAAGACTTTCAGTACGCTGCTCTCCTTACTCGCAAAGCCTCAGGATGCAGCAAATCAGTGGTAATCCTCTGGATCACTTAGAGGCCTTAATTGCCTTATTCTGAACAGCTGAAGTTTTCCAACGCCCTTAGACCCTTTCTGGCTACGTTTGCAGCCGACGCCTAATAACAATTGGTGTATTGTCTAAACAAGGCAGAAATGTATGTCCCGTCTGTGACAACACCCACAGATTTACCTGACTTCCTGTCACATACCCCCCCCCCCTCTTGTTTCAACCCTAGGGTTGGGACACAGGTTGCCAGGCAGGCATGCACTCGGGACAACCCATCTGCATTCCCCATTTTAGCACCGGGGCGATGTGTTGCCACAAAACTAAATTCCTGGAGGGCCAGGAACCACCTATTTATTCTCCTATTGGTCTCTTTGTTCTGTGCCATCCACTTCAATGGGGCATGATCCGTCACCAGTTCAAACTGTCTACCCACGAGGTAGTACCGGAGAGAATCCAAAGCCCATTTCACCGCCAAGCATTCTATCTCAATGGTGGCATAATTCTTTTCATGGGCCTTCAACTTTCGGCTGAAGTACATAACAGGGTGTTCCTCCCCCTTGATAATCTGAGACATACAGCTCCTAAGCCCACATTTGACGCATCTGTCTGAACCACACAGTCCCGTGAAAAATCAGGCAAATTTAAAACTGGCTGACTACATAAGGTCTGTTTTAAAGCCTGAAAAGCTGTTTCTGCTTCGGGAGTCCATTTGGTCATGACAGACTCTTTCCCTTTGGTCAAATTGGTCAGGGGAGCAGCCTGTGAGGCAAAATGGGGGATAAAGCGGCGGTAATAGCCTGTGATCCCCAAAAATGCACAAACCTGTTTCTTGGTGGGAAGTGGCCAATCCTGAATAGCCTCAACTTTGTTTATTTGGGGCTTGATTAGCCCTCTTCCAATGGTATACCCCAGATAATAGGGGGGCCACTAGTCCAGCCCACTGTTCTTTAGGCCAACTCTCTCTTTCCGCTGCTCTCTCAAACATGGTCAGAAACATCTCAGGGTCCTCATCTGCAGTCATCTTTGGCAATAAGTGTCGTACCCGAAAAGTCGGTATGTTACTGGCCTGACTCCCAGCCTCGGTCTGCTGTCTCTGAAGCTGTTTCACGATGGCCTCCATTTGCTGCTGGTGTCTCTGTTCCAAGCCTGCAATGTTCTCTCAGTGAGCTGCAAGGCTCTCTTGGTGAGCCTGTTGTTGAGCCGCCTGAGCCTGTTGTTGAGCTGCCATGCTCTCTTGGTAAACCTGTTGTTGAGCTGCCATGCTCTCTTGGTGAGCTTGTTGTTGAGCTGTGTGAGCCTGTTGAGCTGCAAGGCTCCGCTGCAAACCTGCATTTGTCTACTGTTGATTTGCATTTGCTATAGCCAGCTGTTTCAGTATCTCCTTCATTTTGGGTTTACTTTAACTGCCCACATTCTCCACCATGTGTAAGGGGTTAGCTCGGTAGCGGGGTGTGTGACCCCCTGGATGGGTTCACTACACACTGAATTTATACAGACAGACAGTCGAAGACGGTTGAAAACAAAGATTTTGGTTTGTTCTTCCATCTTGCTGGAAACAAGTGCAAACATCCAAACAGCATAAACAAAATCAAACATAAAATAAACCCTGGCCACTTGGGGCGTCTACCTTCACCACACAGGGACCTATCTAGGGAGTCTGGCACAGCCTAGTGCTGGGCAGACAATGCTGGTCATACAGCAGAAAAACAATAGTCTTGATTTTTATCACACAGAAAAATCAAACACCTCCTCACCTCCTCAGAAGACTTTCAGTATGCTGCTCTCCTTACTCACAAAGCCTCAGGATGCAGCACATCAGTGGTAATCCGCTGGATTACTTATAGAGGCCTTAATTGCCTCATTAACAGCTGAAGTTTTCCAACGCCCTTAGACCTTTTCTGGCTACGTTTGCAGCCGACACCTAATAACAATTGGTGTATTGTCTAAACAAGGCATAAATGTATGTCCCATATGTGACAACACTCACAGATTTACCCGACTTCCTGTCACAACATATAACATTAAGTTTTTCTTTAATTATCTATACACGTGTTGTAAATTTTTGGCATTGATTGATCCGAGTTTCCTTTGTTTCCATCGATTATTTGAGTATTTGTCTAGGGCTATTGCATAGGTCATGTTCTGGGCACTAGCTGCTTCTACATTAGACATTTAGGATATATGCTCATGTCTTGTTGTGTAATTCATCGCTATGCCTCAGTGTCCAGTTTTCACCTTTTAGGGTCCTGGACTTCTTTTCTGGATATAATCGTTATAATATCAAAATATAAAATCATATGTATGATTTATCCATCTATTTACATGTAGCACTGGTATTTTTGCTATGTAGTGCTAAAGATTGGTATTTGGCTCCCTCTGGTGGTATGCAATGTGTACAAGATTTGTTTTAACTTACACATGCAGAGCAGGAAGTGTTTTGTTTACTTTGTGAAAGGACTCACCTACCCATAAGGTTCACTCACTTACACTAGGTGGCTTAACTGCATGCTGGGTGGGTAATAAAAGGCGGAGGGCAGACATTTTTTGCTCTCTTCTGGACGCATGGCCTGCCTACAGGGATCTGTGAAGTAGTGTTCCAGAAGAGGGCCTATATCGCGTAGAGCAGAACAGCAACCATTGACTCTGCTTTACCGCAGTGCGCTGGAGAAACAGTGTGATCGGGTCTGAGGATCCAGAACCCCTGACAGAGTCAAACACATGTCCAGTTTACTTGTGGAGCGGAGCAGTGTGACAGTGCAGCAGGACTAAAACCACAGGAGCAGAGATTCACAACTTTCCAGGCCTGGTGTGGTGAGGGGGCTGTCGCCCAGAAGTTATTTAACACCCTTAACACACTTACTCATTTCACAGAGTTACTGGGACCTGTAGTCCTACAGGGAGGTCTCATTCAAATAGACTGAGTTCAATCAGGCCTTAAAACCTATACTTTATTGAGGGCTGACTGACGGTTGAGGTATACCTACACCGGAGGCATCTACAAGTGTGTTGTATAGCAGGAATTGTTATCACTTTTCAGTTTATGCTACTCCAGTACAAGTTAAACCATTGGATTACAAATGCTGCAGTATAATAGCTATCAGAAGAAAGAAGACCAGAGACTACACTTCTCACTGGGAGGGATACAGAAAGACAAAAGGCAGCCTTATACCTCAGGGGAAGCTCTTGAGAAATTGTATTGTGCTGTGTTGATATCCTTGCATTAGTATGTTTTGATGCGGCTGTACTGGAAGTGGGAAGGTGGCCAGTGTCAAGGCATTGTCACTCTGAGCACTAGTCCCACTTGGAGACACGCCACAGTAGAGGTTCAAGGGACCTTTAAGTGTTAATAATTTGTGTACACTCATTGCACTATTATAATAAGTTTGTATGTTGATACAGTTATTATAACTACTGTTTTTATACCAGTCTCAGTAAACTTACATTCTGGTTGATCATAATTGGTGTGAGGCTTGTTCAGATAACGGTAAAGGTACACTATCTACACATTGTTATGGTGGTATTGTTTCTTGTAGTGAAAGTTTTACATCAACACTGTTACACAGCTGTGTCAAGCGGGCTGAGACAAGTTATTTGGGGGTAGGAGAGCAGAGCCCAATCAACTACCAGCAGCTCATTTGGGGGTAAGTGCTACATACATAAAAATGTATATTCTATGTTTTTATTTCTCTTGTACTCTCAATGTGTTATTAGATTTTTTTTGTTTATGTATATATATTTTCTATCTTTGATATCATACCAATATGTATTTTTTAGCAATTAGAAAATGCTTTTATGATTGGTGATGCTTTTTGTAGACTGCCCTTGAGTCACAGGTGTTCTATATTGACATTTGATTTAACACGCCTATAAATAACCTGTACTTAATGCACTTTAAATGTTGTGAACAAGCGCAGCTCCTTTCTTGTGAAACGTGTCAACTAATATTCTTGCAAGTTTGTCTGGTGTGACAAAGAAAATGTCATCATCATCTTTTTGGATTCAAGTGTGCAATCACAATTTTTGTTCTTTCTTTTTCTATGTGCCTAGTGCACATTTTCTACTGAAGGTGGCAGGATAGCGCTGGGTTGCTGATTAAGGCTAGGTTCACACTGCTGCAAATTCTATTGTGAATGTGAGCTTTTGCGATTTCTCAAATTTGCAAGTCATTTAAATTACATAGTTTAACATTAGTGCCGTTCACAACAATACATTGCGAATATAAGCTGCGGGAAAAAAGGGTCCTGTGCGAGTTCGATCCGTGTGCGATGCAAATTCAGCTCTATAGACTGCCCTTCCCTGAAATCGCAGCCACAAATCGCTGCAAAATCACGGCAAAAATGTAGCCGCAAAATCCTGGTAAAATTGCGATTTTACCGCAATTTTGAATTTGCAGTAGTGTGAACCTAGCCTGAAGCTGTATTTCTTATTAAAACACTCAAACAAATAGAAATGAGCCCTTCCTTGCAAAAAGTCTAGCTTTACATGTCTCGTTCAAAGATTTTTATTGAAAGATCAACAGAAAATAAAATTGTACGTGAAATAATACAGGTTGAGACATTTTAATGATGAAATGACACACAAAGGATATAATATTTGATATTATTCCTTTTAATCATAACAATAAAGTAATTCCAGGGCTATATTGATATTAGATTAAATCAGTAGTTAGAGAATCATTATCAATCAGATGTTAGAAAAGTATGTCTGTGTCTGAATCATCATGGGTGCTAAATAAACCCTTGAATAAAATATAACTATAAAACAAACAAGCGTGATACTTTCTAAATATATTCAATATCACCTGTTGCTTTTAACCACTTGGTAACCGCCCCATAGACAATATACGTCTACAGGGGGGGTGGTTAACTCTAGGAGGGCGTCAATGTACGTCCTCCCAGAGTCGCTCTCCCGCGCGTCCCCTGGGGCGCGCACACGGGAACATCCGTGACCACCGGGTCCAGAGGACCCGGCCGATCACGAATCGCGGTAAACGGCCGCTGATAGCGGCCGTTTACCACGTGATCGCTCCGTCCAATGACGGAGCGATCACATGTAAACAAACCGGCGTCTTTTGATGACGCCGGTTCCTCCCTCCTCTCTCTGTACCGAGCGGTACAGTGTGAGAGGGGGAGCCCGGGTGTCAGCAGCGCTGTGGATGGATCTGTGACTATTGCAGTCACAGATCCATCCATCCCTGCTCAGCCATCCCTGAAACCCCCTGCAATACTGTGCAATACCCCCCCCCTACAATACTGTGCAATACCCCCCCTGCGCAATACTCTGCATACCCCCCTGTGCAATACTCTGCATACCACCCCCTGCGCAATACTCTGCATACCCCCCCTGCTCAATACTCTGCATTACCCCCCTGCGCAATACTCTGCATTACCCCCCTGCGCAATACTCTGCATTACCCCCCTGCGCAATACTCTGCATTACTCCCCGGCAATACTCTGCATTACTCCCCGGCAATACTCTGCATTACTCCCCGGCAATACTCTGCATTACTCCCCGGCAATACTCTGCATTACTCCCCGGCAATACTCTGCAATACCCCTGCACAATTACTCTGCGCAATTACTCTGCAATACCCCCCGCACCAATACTCTGCAATACCCCCGCACCAATACTCTGCAATACCCCCGCACCAATACTCTGCAATACCCCCGCACCAATACTCTGCAATACCCCCGCACCAATACTCTGCAATACCCCCGCACCAATACTCTGCAATACCCCCGCACCAATACTCTGCAATTCCCCAACACCAATACTCTGCAATTCCCCAACACCAATACTCTGCAATTCCCCAACACCAATACTCTGCAATACCCCAACACCAATACTCTGCAATACCCCAACACCAATACTCTGCAATACCCCGGCTAATACTCTGCAGTACCCAGAGTATTTATATATATATACTCTGGGGAAAAAATGCGTTTTAACCACTTCCCGCCCGCCGGCCGTCATGACGTCCTTGACTTTGTGCAGGGATATCTGAATGATGCCTGCAGCTACAGGCATCATTCAGATATCATTTTTTTCAGCCGGCGATTCCCTACACCATAAGAACAATCATGTCGGCTGTTCCACCTCTTGATTGTTCTTACGGGAGGCGAAAGGGGACGTCTCCCCTCCCTTCTCCCTCCGGTGCCTCTTCTGACTCACCGCTACGATCGAAACCAGGATCGTTTTATTTTTTTTTATTTTTTTTCAGGCTTCCCAGCCTAGAGGTGAGATGTGGGGTCTTATTGACCCCACATCTCACTGTAAAGAGGACCTGTCATGCTATATTCCTATTACAAGGGATGTTTACATTCCTTGTAATAGGAATAAAAGTGATCAAAACATTTATTTTTGGGGAAAAACGTATCAAACTAAAATAAAGTGAAATGAACAATAAAAATGAATTTTTTTTTTAAAGCGCCCCTGTTCCTGCGTGCTCGTATACAGAAGCGACCGCACACGTAAGTCCCGCCCACATATGAAAACGGTGTTCAAACCACACATGTGAGGTATCGCTGCGAACGTTGGAGCAAGAGCAATACTTTTGGCCCTAGAGCTCTTCTCCAACTAAAAAGATGTAACCAGTAAAAAGTTTTAAAGCGTCGCCTATGGGGATTTTTAAGTAGCGAAGTTTGGCGCCATTCCACAAGCGTGTGCAATTTTGAAGGGTGACATGTTGGGTATCTAAAGACTCAGCGTAACTTCATCTTTCATATTATGCAAACACATTGGGCTAACTTTAATGTTTTTTTTTTTTTAAAAGCACAAAACCGTTTTATTTCCAAAAAACCACATTCGAACAATTGCTGCGAAAATAACGTGCGCGATAAAAAGTTGCAACGACCGCCATTGTATTCTCTAGGGTTTTTGCTAAAAAAGCATATATAATGTTTTGGGGTTCTATGTAATTTTCTAGCAAATAAATGATGATTTTTCCATGTAGGAGAGGAATGTCAGAATTGGTCTGGGTGTTCCAGAACGCCTGATGGTGCTCCCTGCATGTTGGGCCTCTGTATGTGGCCACGCTGTGTAAAAGTCTCACACATTTGGTATCGGCATACTCGGGAGGAATAGCAGAATGTGTTTTGGGGTGTAATTAGTGTTATGCATATGCTGTGTGTGAGAAATAACCGGCGAATATGAACATTTTGTTAAAAAAAAAAAAAATCTTGATTTTGCAAAGAATTGTGGGAAAAAATGACAACTTCTAAAAACTTACCATGCCTCTTTCTAAATACCTTGGAATGTCTTCTTTCCAAAAAGGGGTCATTTGGGGGGTATTTGTACTTTTCTGGCATGTTAGGGTCTCAAGAAATGAGAGAGGCTGTCAGAACATCAGATGTGATCAAATTGATCAATTTTCAGTAATTGGTACCATAGCTTGTAGACCCTATAACTTTCACCCAGACTAAATAATAACCCAATTTTTTTTTTTTTTTACCAAAGATATGTAGCAGTATACATTTTAGGCCAAATTTATGAAAAAAATAACTTTTTTGCAAAATGTTATAATAGAAATGAAGAAAAATTCATTTTTTTTACAAAATTTTCTTTCTTTTTTCATTTATAGCGGAAAAAATAAAAACCGCAGAGGTGATCAAATACCACCAAAAGAAAGCTCTATTTTTGGGAAAAAAAGGACAAAAATGTCAAAAATGAAAGCTGAAAATTGGTCTGGTTATTAAGGGTGTTTAAGTGCCCAGTTGTCAAGTGGTTAAATACAATATGGAATAGCATTAAGAAGGAAATAAGAAAAATAAAAATAAATAAAAAGTAGGAAAGGTGAGGGGGAAGGGGGTATGGGGATTCCGGAGGCATAATCTCTTTATAGAGTATAGTCATTGTCAATTACCATGACAAGAGTACCTGATGTTCAAAGTTAGTAGGTAGACAATGTGTGACCCATGGTCTTCATAGAACTTGAAACTCTTAAAATTTTCCTTATCTAAGGCCTTCACTTTTGCATGAAACAATGAGCGATTAATTCTGTATTTGGTTTCTGCTATATTCAGTAAAAGAACAATTCCACCACATGTGTATATAAGTTCCATGTTCAGAACAGCCATGAAAGCAGAGGCCTGAATGATCAGGTGCAAATTTAGCTATTGTAACAGGAACTAAATACCAGCGTGAAAGTACCTTGTAAACAGTTTCAATATTGGGTGAAAAAGATTTGATGCTAGACCATATTGCAGACCATTCCGAGTTCTCTATAGTGCGATCAAGATATTTTTTCCATTTAACTACATGAGATGGTAATTTAACATCTGATTTAACAAGCAATAAAAAGTAGATTGTTGATATAAGGCCTTTAGCATGAGGGTCTTTCATGCATATCTGTTCAAATTTTGAGAACTTTTCTATGGTTCCATTAATGTTTAAGAGAGGAATTTAAAAAAATCTTGATTTAAAAATAATGAAATATTTCTGATTGAGGGAGCCCAAAAGATTCACATAAATCTGGAAAGGGACGGATTGTTGTAGTTGGAATCATGTGGCGTAAGCATGTTACACCTACTTTAGACCAGACCTGAAAAGATCTATGAGATGCCCATGCTGGATAAAAATCTGGGTTTTTGAGGAAAGATAGAAGTGGATTATGTTTGGATTGTAGACCATGGGGAATCTTGTGTTTATCCTAAATAGAGAATGTTTAGTGATAGGGTTCTTTAAAGTTTTACGATCTATGGGGTGTAACCACAAGATATTGTGTATGGAGAGATGGTCACAATCCATTGCTTCAATGGTAACCCACAGGGAAATATTTTGTTAATTGTGCCAATTGAGCGGCTTTATAATATAATGAAAAGTTCGGGCGTGGCCTGGCGAGCGGCTGAGATGGCAGCACATTGAAAGAGCTCCGGCAAATCCACAGCCTAAAGCCCGTATTTCTGCAGCATAGCACTGGATAATGAGCAAGCTGAACTACAGACCACCTCAGTCTAGACCTAGACGCACATCGGCGGCATATAAGGGGAACAGCATATCGGACATTTTTAAGAGACAAGCTCTTTCCCTTAACGGCGGCCTAAGTGGCAAGATGGCGCCGACACGTGCACTGGAGGACTTCAGTGACGACTCTCAATCCGCGGCCGAGGACAATGCAAGGGGACATCTGAACCCAAATTCACCCCTCACATACGCCGATATGTCCGTATTCGCAGCGGACATAAAATCAACCTTCTCGGCAGCCATCACGGATCTCAAGTCTAACCTCCTCGTGCTAAACGACAAGATGGCGACGGCCGAGGCAGCGGGGAAGCAGAGGGAGAAAGCCATACGCAGGCTGGAGAGGGTAACGACATCACACCCTAACCATTTCATTGAAATGTCGAGGCACATGGAGGACCTCGACAATAGAGGGAGAAGGTGCAACATCCGCGTGAGGGGAATACCAGAGTCGGTTGAACCAGATCAGATAACCCTAGCCCTCAGACGCTTGTTTAACAACCTTCTGGAAAGGCCCGAAGACTCGGAGATCGAATTTGTGAGGGCACACAGAGCCCTGAGAGCGCGCGGCCCTGATAACCAGCCACCAAGGGATATTATTTGCTGCCTGCAGAGCTTCGTTATTAAGGAGGAAATAATGCAGAAAGCCAGAAGAAACGACCGGATTGTCTTTAATGGTGAAACGATCCTGCTCTTCCAGGACTTATCGCAAATTACCTTAAGAAACCGCAGAGCTCTACGTCCCCTCCTAGATGAGCTTAGGAACAAAGGTATGCGGTACACCTGGCGCTTCCCTTTTGCGCTCCTAGTTACACACAACGGACGCCAACATGCCCTCCGAACCCCGGAAGACCTAGAATATTTTTGCTCCAATTTGCAGCTCACCCAAGTGGAACTCCCAGACTGGTACCAGGAGTATCGTTTACCTCCTCTGACCAGAAGTCCCCCGTGCTCACCGATGGCTTCGCCAGAAGGAAAGGACCCAAAGCGGATGAAACATGGGCGTCAAGGTAGCACCGTAGCAGGCACACCAAACCAGAAACACGGCCGCCAAGGAAGCTCAATGGCAGGCACCCCGAACCACGGACGAGCACACCCCTCCGGTGCACTTGAAAGGATGGAAGACTGAGAAACGACAGCGGATAATCCTACACAGAATTAACCCAAGATCCCATGGACGGTACGTACTACACTGAACATTTGTATTAGCTCGGCTACTTGTGACCCACTGTACTACACGCACCATGTCCCGAAACCCCGATACTCTTTTATTTTATTTTATTTTCTTACTTTTTGAATAATGGAATGCTCATTGCCTTGGTCCGCAAGGCAAAAGAAATAGCCGAACTACGGCAAAGATATCCCCCATAATACGCTAGTCAGTAAGACCACGGTCTTAGAACGCTAGACACACGAAGAACGAATGTTGTTGACCACCTGAGGATCAAACATAGACTGAGCTAATGTCATTGGTCTATAAGAACCGACTCCTGTGATAAGGTAAAACAGGACCACGGCAGGGGGACCATTTGGTAGACAATCTGCCTTCTAATGGAGAACATACAGTTTTCACTGGAGACTGTGCTGAACTCTGGAGCTGTTCCATTCGCAGGACACCGAACCCTGACCTTCATTGATACAACCTGACAGCCACCGTAGTTCCCCCGAAGTGAGAGGGAAAACTCCAAATAGCTCCAGTAACGATTCACAGGTCTCCGCTCTCACACATCTAGGGTAAGAAACAACATCTCGTGCACCACCTAGTGCTTGAACTATGGTCCACACAGAGACATGGGACATTTGCAGGTATGCTACTCTTTCTCACAGGTATCTGGGGGAGCTACGCGGAGATACAAACCTTGCTGGATTATTGTAGGATTATAAGACTTTAAGCTCCCAGTTATTCCTACTTCTTTGACTAGAAATGTTAACCCACGCTTTCCCTTAACTACAAGTTACAAATAAGATGCATTTATATCTTAACAATGGTTTATTAACGTTTCTTATATGTTCAGTTCAATGCCAAGTTATTGCTGCAGACTTACTACTTTAAATATTTGATTAAGCTACAATAGGCTGTGGAACTATGCCTCCCGCCTGTAGACTCGGTACTTTACTACTTGTTATTGTTGGTTTAGTGAACTCTACCACCAGACTGCAGGCGTTGAATGTTGGATGTCGAGGCGGCCACCTCACATCGCCCCACAAAGTGTCTCCCAGCGGGGCATAACCTCACTGGGACACACAAACTGAACCTTACTGATAGTCTAACTATTATAAAGGTGAATAACGTTTACTCTCTCTATCTGTGACTTTCACCTCTCTTCTTTGCCTCCCACCTCCTCCCTGACCTTCTTTCTTCCCCCACCCGTCCAAGATCTCCCCACAGGTCTGAGGTACAAAAGTAGGATTACTATTACCAATAGGACCCTATTCTGAAAGTGATTGACTGTCATATTAGGGTGTTCATTGTTATCTTCCAGTATCATTCTGATAGGCTCAAGCTGAACCATGGCGTACTCCACCCTGGACCTCAACACCACAGTGGTATCCCACAATGTCAGGGGATTGAATGTTCCCGAAAAAAGGACAACGGTCCTACGCAAACTCAGAAAGGGTAGGCCCCTCTTCGCTTTCCTTCAAGAGATGCACTTCAGGACTGATAAGGTACCTAAACTCACAGACTCTTATTTCACTACAGCATTCCATGCCACGAATGACCAAGCTAAATCCAAAGGGGTGTCAATATTGGTCAGTAAAACGGCCACTTTTGAGATCACAGGCAGGCTAACGGACCCAAAAGGGCGGTACATATTCCTGAAGGGAAAGTACAGGGGGATACCACTGACACTAGCTAATGTCTACTTCCCTAACTCGGCCCACCTGACCTTCTGCAGGAGCCTGATTAGGGAACTGGAGAGTTTCGCCTCCGGACGTATAGTACTTGGAGGTGACTTTAACCTTCCCCTAAACCCCTTGGTGGATACTTCCACCGGGAAAACCTGCATCCAATATAAAATACTGAAAAGCCTGAAGACAACACTAAACTCCATGCATTTGGTAGATGTGTGGAGATACCTCCACCCAGAGGGGAGGGACTTCACATATTACTCTGTGCCGCATGATAGGTACTCAAGAATAGACTACCTTTTTGTCTCTCGGGGGGATCTACATGCGGTACAGAATGCACAAATAGGCATACAATCAATTTCTGATCATGCCCCCGTATCCTTGACCTTAAACTTAGACACTCACAGGCGCCCACCACCCTCATGGAGACTGAACGCATCACTTCTCTCTGACTCTGAGCTGCTCCCGAAACTGACCTCACACCTCACTGAGTACTTCAACCTCAACTCCACCCCAGATGTTGACCCATTGTCAACCTGGGAAGCCCATAAATGCTCTGTAAGAGGCAAGCTCATAAGGATGGGAGCACGCCGTAAGAGGGAGAGGGAGAAGGAGATCCGGGATCTGACTGACTTGGTGTCAAGACTGGAATCTTCCCATAAACAATCCTTATCCGAGGCGCTAGCCACAGACCTACTGGAGGCCAGGAAAAAGCTGAAACAAAAATTAGAAAGTACATCCAAACGTTTTTTATTCTTCCAAAAAAAAATCTACTATGAACATGGAGATAAATCGGGAAAATTCCTAGCTAGGGCACTAAAGGGCCCGAGACTCCAAAATGCCATACTAGGCATTAGGAATAAAACAGGGACCATGGACATAGAGGACAATCTCATCGCTAAACACTTTCAAGACTACTACTCAAAACTATATAATCTACCTAGTCAGCACAAACCGGCTGCCGCCGAAGGAAATAGGACACACATTATCCAGACCTATTTGACGTCATCCAAAATCCCCAGATTAGACACAGCGGACATACAGGCACTTGAAAGGCCTATAGAACAAGCAGAAGTTGAGACGGCTATACGAAGTCTCAAGGCGGGTAAGAGTCCAGGCCCAGACGGGTTCTCCTCCATTTACTATAGAACATTCTCAGATATCCTCCTGAATCCATTGACCAAAGCCTTAAACACATTTTCCACCCCCAGGGAGGTCCCAAAGTCATTCTTACTAGCACACATAACAGTCCTGCCCAAGCCCGAGAAAGATCCGGCGCTCTGCACAAGCTACAGGCCAATTTCCCTGCTTAATCTGGATACCAAGCTGTTGGCGAAAATACTGGCGAACAAGCTTAGACCCCTACTCTCCACCCTGCTGGGACCTGAACAAGCGGGCTTCATGCCCGGTCGAGAGGCGAAGGACAACGTCATTAAGTCCTTAAATTTGATTCATGCAGCAGGCCAGCGAAAGATCGAGGGCATTCTCCTGTCAACTGACGCGGAGAAGGCCTTCGATCGAGTAGCTTGGGACTACATGATGGAAACCTGCAAACATGTAGGCATCGGGGAACACATGATGGCACGGATCTCTGCCCTATACCAAAACCCTTCGGCTCAAATACGAATAAACGGCTCGCTATCAGAGACCATACATATTACCAATGGCACGAGACAGGGCTGTCCCCTATCGCCCCTACTATTTATCTTGACACTAGAACCATTTATCCGAAGAACAATGATGAATACAGAAATAGCTGGCTTCCAAGTAGAGGATAGGGAATTTAAAATAGCAGCTTATGCTGATGACCTTTTATTTTTTTTGACCAACCCGACGAAGTCCATACCCCAACTCATGATAGAATTTTCATTTTTTGGATATTTATCCAATATGAGAATCAACTACACGAAGTCGGAGGCTTTAAACATATCAGTACCTCAACAAGTGCTAAAACAGATACAAGAACATAGTCCCTTTACTTGGGTACCTTTAGCCCTCAAGTACTTGGGAGTTAAACTCACATCACAAATCTCCCGGATGGTTGAAATAAACTTCATACCTATGCTCAAAACCATAGAAAACGACCTAGCACGGTGGCAGCCACACCATTTTTCCTGGTTCGGCAGGGCAGCCATATGTAAGATGTCTGTCTTGCCCAGACTACTGTACTTACTTAGGACACTCCCTCTGAGTATTCCAGACAGCTTCTTCAAAAAACTACAGTCCCTACAACTTAACTTTGTTTGGGCACACAAACGCCCCAGAATTAGATTTCACCTCCTCACAAAGAACAAAGCAGAAGGTGGGATGGGTTTACCATATTTTAGACGCTACTACTATGCCTCCCATATCGCCAGGATTATAGATTGGCACTGCCATGAGACAGAAAAGGACTGGGTTTTCTTAGAAAACGCCTTATGCACATCTCAACTCAAATTCATACCATGGACTCCTTGGACAAGGGGCCCAGCGGCTTTAAAAAACCACCCATTGGTCAGTGTCACCCTGAAAATCTTCTGTAAACTTACCAAAAACCCAAACTTCTCCTCACAACTTAGCCCACTGACCCCCCTGAGGAATAACCCCGACTTCCCCCCTGGGAATAGGCCGCGGTGCTCTACAGGCACCACCACAAGACACTCCACTTCTAGCATCACAATGTTTCTCAAAGAGCCAGATGAAGGACTTCACTGCTCTAAAGTCAGATAGCCCTTATCCGAGTCTTCCCTTGTGGACGTATTTTCAGATCCGTAGCTATGTCAACAACCCACAGCTTAGAAGACAGTTCACAAGACAATTAACTGACATAGAGGAAATATGTCTGAAAGGAGACCCGATTCAGAAGGCCACATCACTTGCGTACTCCTGGTCTCAGGACCCAGTTCAGGGCAGGGTGGACAAGTTCAAGGAACGTTGGGAGGAGGAGCTGGGAATACCCATCACAAACAGGCAGTGGAGCAGAGCATGCATACTAGCACACAAATGCTCCCTAAGCACTCGGATGCAGGAGACATCTTATAAAATGCTGACCCACTGGTACGCAACCCCGGCTAAATTAAGTAGATGGTACCCCGGATCTTCTGACCGATGTTGGCGCTGTAAGGTAGATGTAGGAACGCTCTATCACATATGGTGGCAATGCCCATTGATAACCCCTTACTGGCTGGAAGTTATCAGGGTAGTTAATACTATGACGGATATAAACTTATCTTTAGATGCCGCGTGCTGCCTTCTTAACATAAACGACTTCTCACTTAAAAGCTACAAACACTCTCTATCTAAGCACTTGCTGACCTCAGCTAAGTCCCTAATTCCGCTTTACTGGAAGACTCCTTCAGTACCCTCCATCAAGACCTGGCTACTTAAAGTAGCAGAGATATGCGAAATGGAGGACACAGTGGCACAGGCCAATGACTCTGTGGATCACTTCCACAAGATGTGGTCCTCCTGGTTCTCATTTAAATTCTCTGATGAGTATGCTCGCCTTACAGCATACACGAAAACCTGAACACACACCATATGCTAGATGGTGATACTATACCAATGAATACCTTAGCCAATATACCTCTGTATTCCTAACCCACTTCACCCTTTCTTTCTCACCCACCTTTCACTCTTGATACCCATCCTAATCCTTTAGCTTATAACAACAATCTGAACTTTAATGACCCATAATAAAATACTTTACACGCGGTTACACACTTAAACTCTATATATGAGATTGTTAAAATTAGAATATATGCAACTTATACAACACACAGCTGCGCTCTGTGTTTGAATAACACCTTTAATGTGACTGTATACCCTTGCAGGGGCCATTATGTTTATGTATATGTTATATGTTTACCTATATGTATGCATACTAAGATCTTATGTTGTACACTACATTTATCTTGAATAAAAACCTTTGAATGAAAAAAAAAAATATAATGAAAAGTTTGGAAATCCTAGACTACCGTGAAACTTCGGGAAGGTATAAAGCTTATTTAGGTAAAAAGTAGTACAAGAATTTTGGAAGTATGGCCATTTTTATTATAATGATTTTCCCAAACAAGGAGATTTTAAAAGCAAGTTTGTAGTTAGTTTCAGTAAAGTAGCATAATTGGTG
Source organism: Rana temporaria (assembly GCF_905171775.1). Classification (NCBI taxonomy): domain Eukaryota; kingdom Metazoa; phylum Chordata; class Amphibia; order Anura; family Ranidae; genus Rana; species Rana temporaria. The sequence continues at coordinate 82,652,981 of NC_053495.1, read as the reverse complement.
GATTGGAAGAAAGCTGGAGCTTTACATTTCAAACCAAATGCTAGGGTCTGAGTTAACGTCTCCTTTACAATGAGCTTCTCTATATGTAATGGCACCTGACAAGGATGCCCTTTGTCCCCTACTGGTGATGGAACATCTGGCAGTTGCCATCTTAAATAATTCATCTATTTCAGATATAACCTTGGGATCACAGCAATAACATTTTTTTCGCAGATGATCATTTGCCCTATGTTACAAATCCTCATATTTCAATTCCATCTGTGTTGCAAGAGTTTCACAATTTTGGGCCATACAGTAATTTTAAGGTTAACCACTTCAATACCAGGCATTTTCCCCCTTATTGCCCAGGACAATATTCAGCTTTCAGCGCTGTCGCACTATTAATTGCACGGCCATACAACACTGTAAACAAACAATTTTTTTTCATTTTCTTCCTACAAATAGAGCTTTAATTTGGTGCTATTTGGTCACCTCTATGGTTTTATTTTTTGCATTATAAACAAAAAAAAGGCACGGGTATCACTGGATAGGCAGCACTGATGCAGAGCTACTGACAGGCATAAATGAGTGCCATCTGAAGGGCACTAACAGGCATTACTGATGGGGCACTGATTGCCACTTTTATGGGCACAAGCTTGTCAGGTGGGTACATCTGATGGGGGCTGCACCGATAATCAATGTGCTGATTATCAGCACAGACCCCCCCCCCCCCGACAGGGAGAGCCGCCGATCGGCTCTCCCTGTCAGCGCGAACCGAGGAAAGCCTTTTACTGCCACTTCCTGGTTCACGCGATGATCAGCTGTGATTGGTCACAGCTGATCATGTGGTAAGAAGCCCCTGTCAGAGGCTCCATACCACGATTGGAGTTGCGGTGTGTCAGATTGACACACAGCACCTCCAAACTCTACTTTGCTGCCGTCATATTACTATATGGCGGGCGGCAAGTGGTTAATCTGCCTTAATCAGATTTTTTTTAATGTTTTGTTATTCTCATGTTCCACTTTTTTTATATGTTATCCAGACGATCCCAATTGCAGTCCCACATTTATCCTTAAAGTCTCTAAAGAGAGCATTTAATAATTTTATGTGGGAGAGTCAGAAACGGCAACTTTTTTTGTATCATGCCACTGCAGTTTTGACCAGAGTCGTCAACTGGTTTCACAGCAGCTCTGTTAAGCAGTGGGTCTCTATAGAGCAGGCTATCTCCCCATCTAACCACTTCCCTGGATCAAACCTGCTTTAAGAGAGGATTCTCCCTCGCTTCCCCTTTTTACATTTCAACTCCTTCACCTTTGGGATAGATACATGGACAAGTTCTTCTTATCTTCTGTGAGGCCAATGCCCCCCCCCCCCTCTTTTTAGGACCGTAAAATTTCTGACCTGGCATAAGTGAGTCCCGCTGGTTCAGATTGTACGTGATCAGATGGTATCCCCCTCTTTCATCAATTATCCCTATTGGATCTATGTCTATTATGCATTGGTTGAAACAGTCAACTGTTGTCCCTTTTCTGCTACTTAACCAATACAAATCTATTGGTTAGGGACAAGACTTCCTTTAGAGCAGGGGTCCTCAAACTATGGCCCTCCAGTTGTTCAGAAACTACAGTTCCCATCATACCTAGTCATTTCAGTGAATGTCAGAGTCTTGCAATGCCTCATGGGATGTGTAGTTCTGCAACAGCTGGAGGGCCGTAGTTTGAAAATCCCTGCCTTAGAGCAGGGATAAGCAATTAGCGGACCTCCAGCTGTTGCAAAACTACAAGTCCCATCATGCCTCTGCCTCTGGGTTCATGCTTGTGGCTGTCAGAGTCTTGCTATGCCTCATGGGAATTGTAGTTCTGAAACAGCTGGAGGTCCGCTAATTGCATATCCCTGCCTTAGAGGATCTGCTTCTTCTAGACTCCATGCCTGATTGTATCCTCTCTGTGATATACAACATCCTTGTTTTTTTGCACACATCCTTATTTTCCTTATTATACAGACTTCTGGGGCAACAGAAACAGATTTTTCGATCCCATCAGAAGACTGGGACATACAATGCATTGAAAAAGTGTTCATACCCATTGACATTTTCCACGTTTTGTCATGATACAACCAAAAACATAAATGTATTTTATTGGGATTTTATGTGATAGACCAACACAAAGTGGCACATAATTGTGAAGTGGAAGAAAAATGATAAACGGTTTTCAATTATTTTAACAAATACATTTGTGAAAAGTGTGGAGTACATTTGTATTCAGCCCCCCTGAGTCAATACTTTGTAGAACCACCTTTTGCTATAATTACAGCTGGAAGTCTTTTTCGGTGTCTCTACCAGCTTTGCACGTCTAGAATGTGAAATTTTTGCCCATTCTTCTTTGCAAAATAGCTAAAGCTCTGTCAGATTAGATGGAGAGCATCTGAACAGCAATTTGCAAGTATTGCAGACCAACAGGTTTTCTTTTAAGATTGCCCTGTATTTCACTCCATCCATCTTCCCATCAACTCTGGCCAGCGTCCCTGTCCCTGCTGAAGAATGGTGTGTTCAGGGTGATGTGCAGTGTTTGTTTTCATCCACATAGCGTTTTGCTTTTAAGCCAAGTTTAATTTTGGTCCCATCTGACCAGAGCACCTTCTTCCACATGGTTTGCTGTGTCCCCCACATGGCTTCTTGCAAACTGCAGACATGACTTCTTATGGTTTCCTTTCAACAATGGCTTTCTTCATGCCAATCATCCATAAAGACCCTATTTGTGGAGTGCACGACTAATAGTTGTCCTGTAGAAAGATTCTCCCACCTGAGCTGTATCCACAGCTGCAGCTCTTCCATTAACATGGGCCTCTTGGTAACTTCTCCAATTAATGCTCTCCTTGCCCGGCCCGTCAGTTTAGGTTAATGGCCATGTCTTGGCAAGTTTTCAGTTGTACCATACGCTTTCTATTTTCAGATGATGGATTGAACAGTGCTCGGTGAGATGTTTAAATCTTGGGATATTCTTTTATAACCTAACCCTACTTTAAACCTCTCCACAACTTTATCCCTGACCTGTCTGGTGTGTTCTTTGTCCTTCATGTTTGTTCACTAAGGTTTTGTAACAAACCTATGAGGGCCTCACAGAACAGCTGTATTTATACAGAGCTTAAATTACACTCAGGTCGACTCTATTTACTAAATAGGTGCCATCTAACGGCAATTGGTTCCCTTAGATTTTAGTTAGGGGTATCAGAGTAAAAGGGGGCTGAATACAGATATTTACTTATAAAAAAAAAAAATGAAGACGATTTATAATTTTTCCTTCCACTTCACAATTATGTGCCACTTTGTGTTGGTCTATCACATAAAATATAAAAATATATACTGCGCTCATCCAATATAGTGTCAAAAAGGTCACATAAAATACATTTACGTTTTTGATTGTAACATGAAAAAAATTGGAAAATTTCAAGGGGTATGAATGCTTTATACTTACTCAACATTTATCCTTAGCCAGTAGAGCCCACGAGACTAGCTTCAAATTACTATCTAGGTCAGAGGTCTCAAACTGGCGCCCTCCAGCTGTTGCGAAACTACAAGTCCCATAAGGCATTGCAAGGCTGAGAGTTTTAAGCATGATTCCCTCAGGCAGAGGCATGATGGGACTCCTGATCTAGGTAGTACAGGAGCCTGACCTTTCTTCATGGCCTCTATCTGTCTGTGACTGATCTCTGCTGGGGTTGTCAGCTGAGTTAGGAGTACCCTGATCCACCTTTGGTGGGCTTGCCTTCATGTTCATAGGTTCTAGACCTTGATCTTGATCTTGGAGGCATACGTGAAAATCATTGATGCAACTATACCAAACTCTTCCCCAGATCGCACTGTCCTGGCACTCTCAAACATATTAAGAAAGGCATATTACAGCATTTTTAACAATGGCCCAGGCAGTTATCCTGAGCCACTAGAACATCGATGCAGGATCCAATTCTTTTGGAATGGGTTTCTGAGATAGACCACATTGAGCGCATGGCGACTCTCAATGCACGTGAACTGGGCACCTATAACAATTACCACTAAACTTGGCTACCGGGAAGATCTTTAGACTTTCTCAAGAGTTGAAAGATCTCCTTAAAGTACATTGAGGTGGAACAAATCTCCATCCTTAGTATTATAATATCCTCTGGGTGCCATGTTGCTATTTTCTTCCTTCCCTATAGCTTTTAACCCTTTGTCATTTTTCATTTAACTGTCCCACATTGACTGGCCTTGTAATTTACCCATATGTGCTCCTATGTGAAGTCAGCTCTGTTCTCAGTCCTTTAGATGTAGTCATTTTGGACTACAGAATAAGTGATAGCATCAGTATAATATTTCCATGCTTTACCTTATTGTTGTTTTATAAATATACAGTATACAATGTAGATTTTCTGTGTGCCATACTGCTGCTTTTTAACTACTTCCATACTGGGCCTATTCTGGCACTCTTCTCCTACATGTAAAAATCATATTTTTTTGCTAGAAAATTACTCAGAACCCCCAAACACTATATATGTTTTTTTTAGCAGACACCCTAGGGAATTTATCTTGCACTGTATTTGCGCAATAATTTTTCAAACGCCTTTTAAAAAAAAAAAAACGTTTTCATGAATTAAAAAAAAAAAAAACAGTAAAGTTAGCCCAATTTTTTTTTATAATGTGAAAGATTAAAGCCCCATACACACTATCAGTTTTCCTGCAGGTGTTTCTCTTCAGGTTTACCAAAACCATCTAATATTAAAGTCAAACCTTAAGGCCCCTTGCACACTGGGGCGTTTTTCATGCGGTACATCGCTAAAAATAGCGCTGCTATACCGCATGAAAAATCATGCCCTGTAGTGTTCAATGTGAAAGCCCGAAGGCTTTCACATTGAAGCGGTGCGCTAGCAGGAGCGCACCAAAAGTCCTGCTACCCGCATCTTTACCGCGGTATAGGAGCGGTGTGTTCCCGGCTCCTATACCGCGCCTTCCCATTGAAATCAATGGGAAAGCGCAGTAATACCGCCCGCAACGCGGGCGGTATTAACCCTTTTTTGGCCGCTAGCGGGGGTTAAAACCTCACCGCTAGCGCCCGAATATCGCGGTAAATACGACGGTATAGCCGCGCTACAAATATCGCGGCTATACCGTCACCGTGGCTGCACGCCTCAATGTGAAAGCAGCCTAAGAGTTTCAATTTGTATGCAATCAGGCAGGCCCTTGCACTACATGGTTTTGGTAAACCTGAAGAGAAAAACTTGCAGGCAAACTGATAGTGTGTATGGGGCTTAAGTTACGGCGAGTAAATAGATACCCAACATGTCACACTTTAAAATTGCGCACACTCCTGGAATGGCGCCAAACTTCGGTACTTAAAAATCTCCATAGGCGATACTTAATTTTTTTTTACAGGTTACCAGTTTAGAGTTACAGAGGAGGTCTAGTGCTAGAATTGTTACTCGTGTTCTAACGCACGCGGCGATACCTCAAATGTGTGGTTTGAACGGCGTTTACATATGTGGGTGGGACTTGCGTGTGTATTCGCTTCTGAGCGCGAGCTACCGGAGCTACATTTTTTTTTTGTTTTACTTTGTTTTAAAAAAAAAATATCACTTTTATTCCTATTACAAGGAATATACTGTAAACATCCCTTGTAATAGGAATTGTCAGTGACAGGTCCTCTTTATGGAGAGATGCAATAAGACCCCACATCTCTCCTCCATGCTGGAAAGCATGTTATCGGGAAAAAAATTCACCGATCTCATGCTGACAGTTGCGATTGCCGCTTTGTTTACTTCCGGGGACCCGGGTGTGACGTCATAACGTCTCGCCCGGGCCTCCGACGGTGATAGAGATGACTGGAAATCTCCATCGTCGTGAGTCGGCGTCGGACGATTCTTTCTCCGTGCCCCCGATGGCGCGGGAGAGCCCGGAGAAGCACCGGCAGGCGGCGTCCCCGCCCATCGTCTATAAGAACGATCAAGCGGCGGAACTGCCGCTATGATCATTCTTATGGTGCACAGAATCGCCGGCTGAAAATAGTGATATCTGAATGATGCCTATAGCTGCAGGCATCATTCAGATATCCCCACTGAAAGTCCAGGACCAATTTTTGCGATTTTGCACGGTGTCGCTTTAACTGACAATTGCGCGGACATGCGACGTGGCTCCCAAACAAAATTGACGTCCTTTTTTCCCCACAAATAGAGCTTTCTTTTGGTGGTATTTGATCACCTCTGAGGTTTATATTTTTTGGGCTATAAACAAAAATAGAGCCATAATTAAAAAAAAAAAAACAATATTTTTTTACATTTTACTATAAGTATCACCAAAAAATATATATAAAACATTTTTTTTTCCCTCAGTTTAGGCCGATACGTATTCTACATATTTTTAGTAAAAAAATAAAAAAAAATTGCAACATGTGTTTATTGATTGGTTTGCGCAAAAGTTATAGCATCTACAAAATAGGGGATAGTTTTATGGCATTTTTATAATTGTTTTTTACTAGTAATGGCAGTGATCATCGATTTTTATCGTGACTGCGACATTATGACGGACACTTGACACATTTTTGATACCATTGTCAGTTTTACAGCGATCAGTGCTATAAAAATGCACTGATTACTGTGAGAATTACACTGGCAGTGAAGGGGTTAACCACCAGGTGGCACTGAAGGGGTTAGGTCAGTACTAGGGAGTGATTCTTACTGTTAGGGGGCATGGCTACACAACACGTCACTGATGACCGTTCCTGATCACGGGGGAACAGCCATCAGTGACATGTCACTAGGCAGAATAGGGGAATGCCTTGTTTACAAAGGCATCCCCCTGTTCTGTCTTTGCCGACCGCAGGCTTCCCGGGAACATTGAGTTCCTGGGACCCACAGACAAGCTTGTGCCCACTGGGCGGCAAATTTAAAGGGACGTACAGGTACACCTATTTGCCTGCCCGTGCCATTCTGTTGACTTACATCTGCGAGCTGTGGTTGGCAAGTGGTTAAAACAGCCTCTGTTTCACTTTGTTACTACAGCCTCACGTTTCTGAGTTGCCAAAAGTGGAACTTTTGCTTTAAGGCCTTCTCCCCGCCTCCTGTTTGTGATACAGAGCTTTTGGGGAGGGGGTAGCTAGCAAATACCTGATTTTGACAGGTACCTGCTCACACTTTTGTTCTGGTCTCCTAGGCGATCAGAAGTGGAAGTTCTCCCTCCTAAAGACTTCTGGGACATATGACAAGTCCTAGAAGACTTTGGGACCAGTCAGAGCGCTGCTCTCGCATGCACAGTGGGCACATGGCTGTAAAGCTGCAAGCCGTCACAGCCTGGTGCCCTTAGTAGAGATGCCTGCACCACAAGGTAGGATATGGGGGGGGAACACAGCACAGGTAAGCACACTGCTGGACTGTGGGACAGGCGAGTGGCTGTGTATTGAAAGTCAGAAGCTATACTTTTTGTAGCTGCTGACTTTTAACAAACAAAAATATGGGGTCCGGCTTATATAAACTGGATGTGGATGAAAGTGGATGAAAACCCGATTCTTGAAATTTAACCTAGGCCCATATATCTGTGGTGTTTACATATCTCTCTCCCAAAGTCCCACATCTTTCTGCTGTTTCATTTCTCTGTTATCAGCATGACAACTTCTGACAAGTTCTCTGACAGCCTGATATTTGTGTCAAGGTGGGCGCTATAAAAAGATTGGCAGATAGCTTATCTTGTCACAGCACAGCTCTACACATGTATTCCTTCTTTTGCCTATTTGGAGGGGGGGAGGTGTGCCTTTCCTCCAATCAGCTGTCACAGTGTAAGCCAAGAATCCACTCCTGCTGAACGAGGAAGACACAATTCTAACAGTATGTTAGAATTCTAAAGAATACAGCAAGCTGAAGACAGCAGTTATGCATGTAAAACTTAAGGCTGTTCACTTAACTGGGTATAGCAAAGGGTTTACATCCACTAACTTTAAATCCATAGCTTAGTGTTCTTTACAAGTTAGTCCTTGTTTTCAGTCTTACCTCCAGTGCAATCCAAGATTACTAAACTGTTCTACATTTTTCCCCATGTATTTCACTACACTCCTGGATTTTATTTAAACTTTAACTTAAAGTGGTTGTAAAGGATCCCCCCCCCCCCCTAAATAGCTTCCTAGAAAGCCTCTTGAGGGGGGAGGGGGTGAGCAGGCAAGTCAGGACACTCTACTTTGCAGATAGAGAAAGGAGCTGTGTGTTAGTGGGCGTCCTGACACTCCTGCTCACCCCATCCCCCCTCAAGAGGCTTTCTCCACACCAGGAAGAAAGCCTCACATTACGGTGTTGAGTTACAGACAGAAGAACAGGAAGTGAGGATTTCTCAGAAGAAATAAGGACATTTACAAGCAAAATTGAAGGATGAGGTAAGTGAAGGAGGACTGCACTAAGGTAAAGGAAGCTATTTAGGAGAAACATTTTTTTCCCTTACAACCCCTTTAATCTTCTTGACTGCTGAATGACCTGAACTCAGAATGGGTGCTTTCTGTATCAATTCTGCTATATAGCTTAAAATGCATGCAGTTTGCATTACGATTACCACTAAAATACATGAACATTACCTAAGAGTTTCATCCCAGTAAAACTTCTTCCTTGGTCCCATTACCCTCTTTCCTGGCTTCTCCTCATCTTCCTCTTCTGAAGGGTTTCGATCACGCTCATCATCACATTGATGTCTAAAACAAATTATGCCAAAACAAAAGTCAAATAAAAATATAAAGAAGAAGAAAAAAAACATGATTACTAAAGTCTAGTAAAATAAAAATATTCACAATGAAATGTTTATAAAAATAGGACTATGCGAAAGTGCAAGATGGCAATTTTATAATGCATGGTTCATTAAAAAGACATGTCCACCTTGCCCATGCAGGGAAAATATAGTGTCTTTGCACAGTGCCAAGTGTCCCACTGTTCCCTTTATACTCACCTTGTTTACAAACCCTTGCCGCACCTTAGGAATGTAGAGATAACCGATTCTAGTAAACCTCTATTCCTAAGGCTCCATTCACACCTGGGTGTTATGAAATCGTGGACAGAATTGGGTGATTTTGCCTGCGATTACAGAATCGCGGCAAAACTTGTTAGCAATGCTATTACTTCTTAATGGTACCCCAATCACGGTGTGATTTTGCGGTGGTTGTCACGCAATAAATCATGTTCCAATCAAAGCAAACCACAATGAGAGAGGCTGTCACCCAAACTAAGCTCCTGTTTCTTTCTGAGCAACAGGCTTTGCGTGTTGCGATTTATCGTATGGCAAAATCACCCCGCCATTGGTGTGCCATTAAGAAGTAATGGCATTAAAAATGCGTCCTGAACCCCCAGGTGTGAATGGAGCCTAAGGATTTCAATAGCAAAGTCGTTACAGCGCACAACCCTGAAGCAGGGTGGAAAACCAGTCCTTAGGACAGAATAGCTAGATCCTGGAGAGCTAGAATATGACTTTTCATTCCACTGAGAACTAAATTTGCTTCTCTTTAAACCACTTATGTTTCCTTCCTGATTGTTAACGTAAGCCTCCGATGTGGCATTGTTCGTCTGAATCCTGATTGGAAGACATCAAAAGGTGAGCGATCAAGCACTGTAGGGGCAACCAAATTGCTCAGATTTAAAATACACAGATTGGAAGATGAACTTCCTCCCGTGCACCAGGGTACCAAGGATTCTGATAGTCTGACATTCAAGCCAAGTATTTTTTCGGCTTTCAGCTGTGGACTCGTTACCCACCAAATCAAATCAGGCAAATGTGGCAGTCCAGAGAATGAGCCGCCTTTCCCATACCACAATTTTTTTTTTCAACAGTCTGAAATTATATTGCCCATATAGGAATACCTCAAAAGAGAACACCATCAAGTCTAAAACTTTAATGCAAAAGTGAAGATCTGGATGACTCCTGGACTGTGGTGCCCACACATAGTGGTGGAGTTTGTCTTGTGGAAGGAAAACTTTGGACAGAGCTGGATACAGAAACAGGCCTAGATAAAATAACCCAAGCGATGAGGATTCCAGAATTTACTTCTAGAGATTTATGATCCACCCAAACCTCCTTGGGGTCTAGACCAGGGGTCTCAAACTGGTGACCATCCAGCTGTTGCAGAACTACAATTGCCATGAGGCATTTCAAGGCTGACAGTTACAAGAATGACTCCAATAGGCAGAGACATGATGGGACTTGTAGTTCTGCAACAGCTGGAAGGCCGCTGTTTTGAGAGCTCTGGTCTAGACATTTTAAAAATACATTGGCTGATGGGGCCTGTGCCGACTGATCTCTCAGAAGGCCATTCAAATATCCCACTATGGGGAAGCACTGGGAGCGAAACAAACAAAAGCAGGAAATAACAGCTTGGTGAAAATCTAAGGTGCAGTGGCTAGGCCAAAGGGAAAGGCCACAAGGGTAATGTGTGCCCATTGCATAACAAAGCAGTTGATGAGCCGGGAATGTGTACGTATGCATCCTTGATGTCTACAGTGGCCCGAAAATCTTCAGGTGGAGGGAAGCAATGCCTGCGAGGGTAGACACTATATGTAATTTTTGAACCCAAAGAAATGTGTTGAGAATCTTTAGATCCAGAATTGGGCAGGTGCCTCTTTTCGCTCTATTAAAAAGTGAAGGTGGAAAACGTTTCTATGTTTGTCCACTAGATGGCAGACCTCCCTAGTATTTATAAGGCAACCACTAACTCTATGCTTGAAAAAAGAGCGCATCTGGTAAGTCAGAGCGCATGCTCCGAAACGTCGTCGCTCATACCACTGCCCGTGACGTCATCGCGCCCACGCTGCAGTCCAAGCCTTGTTTTCAGTGTCCTGACTCTCTGGACTTCCTTGTTAGACGAGAGGACAGAGAAAGACAGCGATAGGAGAACCATCATAGCCTGCATCTATCGCAGATTGACATCACATTAATGGGCCAGTCATAGGACTAGTGCCGATTATACAGATACTTAATGTAAGTGGATATTTGTGCTTGTTGTAAATTAAAGATTACATTGTTCCTAATCTGGAGGCGCCTTCTCTCTCTTTTTTCTCTTTTCGCTTTAGGGACAGTGAAGCACGGAATAGAAAACATGGAACCGTTTTCCCTCTAGCAACATGGTTATAACACCTTTAAAGAGCAGCTACTTAATAGAAATGTGAAGGTCCACCCACCTTTGCGGAGATTAAAAACAAGAAGCAGGGTGGAGGCAGAGACTGAAATTCTAGTTTGAAGTCCCTGGATACAACATTCGTGACCCAAAAATCTGAAATGTCCTGTGACCAGATGGCCCCAAAGACTAAAAGACATAGCTTCACACTTTTACAAGTGAAGGAGCAACCTCATTGTGATGAGGGCTTGCCACCGTACCTGGTGAATTTGCAGATCTGGGGCAGGGATTAAAATCTTCGCCTTGAAAGCTTAAGGCTGCTTTCACACCGAGTCATTTTGCAGGCGCTATAGCGCTAAAAATAGCTCCTGCAAAGCACCTTGAAAAAGCCTCTCCTTTCACACCAATGTGAAAACCAAGGGTTTTTGCACTGGAGCGGTGCGCTGGCAGGACGGTAAAAAAAAGTCCTGCTAGCCGCATATTTGCAGCGCTGTAGGTTTTAACCCATTTTCAGCCGCTAGAGGGGGGTTAAAAGTGCGCCACAAAAACTACGATAAAGCACAGCTAAAAAGAGCGATGCCTAGCACTGCTCAGTTTGAAAGCAGCCTAAAAGAAACACAAAGGGCTTTTTTTTAGGTTCATGAGCAGGGCTCTAGCTATTAGAATTGTTGTCTTTTTGGGGCAAGAGGGAACTGCCCCCCTCCCTCAAACTGCCCCTGCGATTTTCCTGATAAAGAGGAATTAGGGATTTGCCAAAAAGCTTTCCCTTTTAACAGGCATCCTCTTTAACAGTCACTTCTCACACTGAAACTCCACAGACCAATATTCAACCCGATGGGTCCTTCATACAAGTATATACAAGTAAGTTTTATTTATCTATAAATGTTATATCTTGGAGAAATGCACAGGTCACTGGTTTGATACTCCTAGACCCTGAGATAAAGGCTGGTACCTTCAGTGTCCTGTACTCCACTCCAATATATGAAATATGCAGGGAAGTCAAAATTCCTTCCTTAAAGGGGTTGTAAAGGTAAAAAACAAAATTCCCTAAATAGCTTCCTTTACCTTGGTGCAGTCCTCCTTCACTTGACTCATCCTTCGATTTTACGTTTAAATGTCCTTATTTCTTCTGAGAAATCCTCACTTCATGTTCTTCGGTCTGTAACTACACACAGTAATGTGAGGCTTTCTCACTGGTGAGAAGAAAGCCTCTTGAGGGAAGAGGGGGCGAGCAGGCGAGTCAGGACACTCTATACTTTGCAGATAGAGAAAGAAGCTGTGTGTTAGTGGGTGTCCTGACACTCCTGCTCGCCCCCTCCCCCCTAAAGATGCTTTCTCCACACCAGGGAGAAAGCCTTGCATTACTGTGTGTAGTTACAGACAGAAGAACAGGAAGTGAGAATTTCTCAGAAGAAATAAGGACATTTAAAAGCAATATCGAAGGATGAGGTAAGTGAAGGAGGACTGCACTAAGGTAAAGGACGCTATTTAGGGAAAACAAAATTACCTTTACAGCCCCTGTAATTGTACAGTCCAGGGCACAGGTTTGATATTCATAGACTCAGGAATGTCCCAAGCAATGAACAATAAGGGTGCACAACAATGCAAAACAGAGCTGTGCCAACAGGCCCAACAATAAAGGATTAACAAATGCAACTCTGGGTGTTGCTGCAAAAAACAGAAATCAGAAGATTGGACATTCATTTGGTGGAACTTTGAAAAAGGTATCAACTGAAGACCTAGTGGTGGCCTTACAAAGCTGGGCAACAGAGCTGTGATGTTGGAATGCCCAGGATATTCCTACCAATCTGGCGTAATGAGCATGTATAACTTCAGGTGTTGCTTTGTTCTTTAGGGAAGAAGTTCATTACATTATTTGTCTTATCCACTTAGTAAAGGTGAATCCTAAAGCAGGATGTCCCTTGTGAGATCCTGAAGGTGAGCCGGAAAGAGACAGTCTTTCGGACAATATGCATCCAAAGATCCTGATGGATCTGACCAGCTCTAGACAGCGAATAACAATCTCCTTTGGGTGCTTTGGAGTGGGGCACAATGAAGCACTAGGTCAGTAAAAGTAAGTATTTCATTTTATGGATGTTGTCAGAGCTATTTATTTGGGGTGCTTGGGAGCAGGGCACAAATAGGGAAGGACCAAGTTTAAATTGTATAAGTTGGATAGCACTTAGGTAATAAAGGAAGATCTTGGGTGCAAAACTACTTTATCCTTGTAAAGGTTTAGGAATTGCTACCTACGAGAAAATTCAGGGACATGTTCGACAAACGTAATAGCAACTAAAAAGGCTAGACTTCATACACAAGGGTCGTTTCTCCAGGGCAGAAATAACTAAATTAAAGGGGTTGTAAAGGTAAAAGTTTTTTTACCATAATGCATCCTATGCCCCCGTTTTACTTACCTCACCGTTCGAAAGTCCCGGGCGCATGCTTGTCATCTTGCTCGGTTCCCAGCCTGGCCGTTGATTGGCTAGGCTGGGCGGATTGATAGCAGCGCAGCCATTGGCTAGCGCTGCTGTCAATCACAGCGGATGACGCGGCGTGGGCCCGAGTGATACAGTTGGCGGCTATGGCCGCTGCTGTATCACGGGAGCGCGCTCGCAAAAGCTTTCCACCATGCGAGGGAGCTCGCATGAACGTGGAAAGCTTTTGCGAGGAGGAGTCGAGACAGCCGCCGAGGGACCCCAGAAGACACGGATCCGGGTCACTCTGTGCAAAACGATCTGCACAGTGGAGGTAAGTCTAACATGTTTGTTATTTAAAAAAAAAAAATTGTGACTTTAGTGTTCCTTTAAGGTCACAAGGAAGCACAGGGTGCTGTAAGGCAGGCTTGAGCCTAGAACTACCTTGATCTTTATAATGGAAAGCAAAAGTCAGTTTTTTTTTGGAAAATAATGGACAAGGCCGAAGCTAGTCCTTTCAGTGTGCTTAAAGTGGAGCTCCGGCCACAATTATGTGTTTTAAATATAAATACCCCTGTAATACACAAGCTTAATGTATTCTAGTAAAGTTAGTCTGTAAACTAAGGTCCGTTTAGTTAGGTTGTTACAGCATTTAGAAAGTTTATAAACTAGAAATTGACTGTGGCCATCTTAAGAGTGGGCATCATGAAGCCAGACTGTATGTCTTCCTGGATTTCCGCCTTGCAGATCTCGCACATACTCAGTGCTACACAAGCAATATAATATGTTTCAGTTTCATTTTTCAATTTCTCTCCAGTGTGAGAGCAAGTTGTCGCCCCCTATGTAAACATCTCCTCCCCCTGGTATGTAAAAGGAATATTATTCTAGAGATACAGGCATCTGCTGCTAAATGTAAGAGCTTTAAAAATATCATATAGAAATAATATTTGTATATATTCTTACTCTAAAGTTTGAGTGAGAGAGATAGATACAAACATTAAATTTAATATGACCTATTAACCTTTATATAAATAACATAAAAAAAACACACACACACACGACAAAAAAATAGCAACATTTTTTTTATTTTATTTATATATTTATTAAATTTTACAATATAAAAAAACTATATATATATAATTACATTACAAGAGAGCGAGAGAGATATATGAAGAGCGAGCGAGAGAGAGATATGAAGAGCGAGCAAGAGATAGAGAAAGATATGAAGAGCGAACAAGACAAAGAGAGAGATATGAAGAGCGAGAGAGATAGATATGTAGAGCGAGAGAAATAGATAGATATGAAGAGCGAGCAAGATAGATAGATATGAAGAGCGAGCAAGATAGATAGATATGAAGAGCGAGATAGATAGATATGAAGAGCGAGCTATGAAGAGCGAGAGAGATATGAAGAGTGAGAGAGATATGAAGAGTGAGAGAGATATGAAGAGTGAGAGAGATATGAAGAGCGAAAGACATATATATGAAGAGCGAGCGAGAGAGAGAGAGAGATATGAAGAGCGAGAGAAATAGATATGAAGAGCGAGCGAGAGAGAGAGATATGAAGAGCGAGAGAGATAGATATGAAGAGCGAGCTATGAAGAGCGAGCGAGAGATATGGAGAGCGAGAGAGATATGAAGAGCGAGCGAGATGGATATGAAGAGCGAGCGAGATATGAAGAGCGAGCGATATGAAGAGCGAGAGAGATATGGAGAGCGAGCGAGATGGATATGAAGAGCGAGCAAGATATGAAGAGCAAGCGATATGAAGAGCAAGCGAGCGAGCGAGAGATATGAAGAGCGAGAGAGATATGAAGAGCGAGCAAAAGAGATATGAAGAGCGAGCGAGATATGAAGAGCGAGCGAGAAATGAAGACCGAGCGAGAAATGAAGAGCGAGCAAGAGAGATATGAAGAGCGAGCAAGAGAGATATGAAGAGCGAGATATAAAGAGCGAGCAAGATATGAAGAGCGAGATATGAAGAGCGAGCAAGATATGAAGAGCGAGCGAGAGAGATATGAAGAGCAAGCGAGAGAGATATGAAGAGCGAGCAAGAGAGATATAAAGAGCGAGAGAGATAGATATGAAGAGTGAGAGAGATAGATATGAAGAGCACATGTCCAACACCACATGTCTCACCGCACAGCACATGTCTCACCGCACAGCACATGTCTCACCGCACATCACTTGTCCCCCACCACATCACTTGTCCCCCACCACATCACTTGTCCCCCACCACATCACGTGTCCCCCATCACATCACGTGTCCCCCATCACATCACGTGTCCCCCATCACATCACGTGTCCCCCATCACATCACTTGTCCCCCATCACATCACTTGTCCCCCATCACATCACTTGTCCCCCACCACGGCACAGCACATTGCCACCACCTCACAGCACATTGCCACCACCTCACAGCACATTGCCACCACCTCACAGCACATTGCCACCACCTCACAGCACATTGCCACCACCGCTGCTTTTAACCCCCCAGGATTATCCACCAGACTTACCGAAATTAAAGAGATGATGCTGCTGCACAAGGTATCGACTCCGCCTCAGCCACCACCGACAATTTCCTCTCCTTTGCTCTGCTGGATGTGGATACTGGCAAACAAAGCCAGCTTTCCCTCTTCCAAAATGGCGCCGGGCGTCGCCGGGCATCGGGTCATTTCCTGTTTAGGAATCACATGATGCTACGGCCCAGGGCCTCCTGGGATTGATAACAAACATCTCCCAGGAGGCATAGCAGCACTGGATGACGCGCCAAGGCCGCTGTGGTCGAGGCTGGAGAAGTACACCGAAAACAATAGCACAGTGAGTTTAAAAGAAAAAAAAAAAAACATGCCAAATTTATTTAAGGGGGCAGTATTAAATAAAATGCAATAAAGTTGAAAAAGAGGGTGGAGCTCCACTTTAAAGAGGAAGTAAACCCTGATGGGTTTTACTTCCTCTGCGTTTCCCTGCAAAAGGTACAGCACAATGGTCTACTATGCATCCCATAGTAGCCCATTATGTGTCACTTACCTGAAATCGAAGCCTGCGACGTCACAGTTGTCCCTTGTTGCAGGAAGCGTCCATCTTCAGCCCTCTTTCTTGCGAGGCCGCAAACTCTGGCTCTGTGACTGTCCACAGTCGCGTGATGTCACTCCAGCGCATGCGCAGGAGCCACCAGTCACGGCATGACCCCAGCTAGAAACGGCACAGAATGCCCTTTCTAAAGTGTGCATGCGCCGAATACATCGGTGCATGAGCAGAAGACATCGCCGTATGAGGGATTGTAAATATCTCCTAAACCTTATAGGTTTAGGAAATATTTCCAGCACCACCGGGTAAGCCTTAATCTAGGCTTACCTGTAGGTGGAAGTGGTTGTACAGGGTGTACAACCACTTTAAGGTCTAGTTCTAGTCAAGCACTGATTGTAGAAAATGTAGTTGGGGAATACCACTTCAGGACAATTGTGCAATATTATGATACATTATATGTCTTTATATTTTTTTTTTTAAAACTTGGGAATTTTAATCATGTTTAATCAATGTGTAATAAACTTTAAATATATAGTTTTTTTTCTTCTCAAATTGCCTTAAAAATTCAGATTTAGTGGTATTTATTTATATATTTTTGAAATAGCAAGTCTTACCTGTTTGGAAGCGACCACGGGTAGACTTCTAAAAGTCGGAGTATAACTGTGTACCAGATCCTTCTAAGCCAGTTTTGTGTAATGAAAATGACTGCCTTCTTTGCGCAGCACTTGAGGAACAGCATGGTTTGCCTGAACTGAGCCAAGGAAATTATCAGAACATCCAATGCCAATGATTTAGGATCCTTGGTAGTAGCCACAAATAGGGAGTAACTTCTTGTTGAACCTGTAGGGCAATGTATCCATGTCTAAATTACCCCCATCTCTGATATTTCAAGCTGAAGATGTTGTTGTAGTTGGGGATGACTGAGGAAATCCACATTCCAAATGTCAACTCCTGGGAAATTGAAAGCAGAGATCACTGAACAGAGTTTCTTCGTCCATGAGATAATCATGTTTATTTCAAGGCTGTAGAATTTCTGGTGGCCAATTGGTGACTGATGTAGGCGATTGCACCCCAATCGAGTATTCCTGGAAAGGGGGGGTCCAGAGGGGCAGAGCCATTTTGATCATTTAGAACACCAAGATATTGATGGGGAGCTTGGCCTTCTATGGTGACCATGTTCCCTGAACTGCGAGTTTGGAACACTCTTCCTCAGCCTGAAAGATTGGCATCGGTTATCACCTTTCAGTAGTATTGTAGAAACAATTTGCCCACTGCCAAGGATGGGTTGGAAATCAACCAATATAGGAAATCCTTGCCTGCTTTGATAGAAACAGGAATGCATAGGAAGGGAGCATGTTTGTTCCATGCCAGCAAGATGTTGTGTTGAAGAGGTGTTGCAATTAGGAGAATGGCACAGTCCCAAAGGCAACCACCATGAGGCCCAAATTTCAGAGAACCTCACAGAGGAAGATTTATTTGATCTTAAAGCCAGAGTGTGCGATCTGAGAGAGATAATTTTGTTTAATGTGAGAAAAGATGGTCTGCAACTCCTTGCTTGCCCTTCAAAATCTTTAAAATGTATTGATTCTCCATAAAAGACACAGGCAGCAGATGTAAACGCGTTTCAGCCTTGCGGGCCTTGTTCACTACCTTTTCTCATGATTGCTTCTGAACTGTGCGACTGCCTCGCACCCAGGTAGCTCTAAATCTTCTGATCATATTGAGTAGTAGCACCCTACTTCAGCTCTAATTTGGTTTATGTGCCTCCCGACAGCTGGGACTTGGCACGGAGCGGACGCATATTTGTGTACAACTGCGCCAACAGTGTTGTGCCGAGAGCGCGTGCTCTGCGCGCTACCAAAACAGTGACCGGTGGCTCACAGAAAACTCCTGAATGCTGCTTACGATCTTAAGTTTTCCAATCATGTGACCACGTGACAATCACAGTGGTCACATGGTCATAAGCCCCCCCACCCCCCCTCAGCAAACCCATTAAAAGGTCCGGCAGCAGATGATGCCATGGGGTTAATCAACAAACCAGCAGCCTGCATCTGTTAACTACTCAACCAAAAGTATCTAAATAGCCCCGTGGACGTTTGCAGATAGTGGGAAGGGAGAGGAGTCATTCAGAAGAAGGTCATCTAGATACCCTGTGACCTGACCACCCTAAGTTCTTAAGAAGGCAAAAAGGAGGGCAAGTACCTTTGGGAGAATACTCTGGGAGCAGATGACAGGCCAAATGGCAGTGCAGGGAACTGGAAATGTTTTTTCCTACAGCAAAGAGCAGAAATTGCAGAGGAGGGGGATAAATGTGAATATGCAAATAGGCATTTTGAGGTCTATGGATGTCAAGTATTCCCCATCTTAGAGGCAATAACTGACCTTGCAGATTCCATATGAAACTTTGGCATTAGATACTTGTTCAGGAATTTTAGGTCCAGGAAAGGAGGAATACTCCCATTTTGTTTTGGTACTGTGAACACGTTGTGAACAGAATAGAATCCTTTAAAACTGTCCTCCACAGCTATTAAAATGACTCTTACCTAATGCCGCGTACACACGGTAATTTTTCATCATGAAAAAAACGTTGTTTTTCAAAAACATCATTTAAAATGATCATGTGGGCTACACATCATTTTTCAGGTTCTGAAAAACAACAAAAAAAAAAAAACGAACATGCTGCATTTTTTAACGTTGTTTTAAATGATGTCGTTTTTCAGGTTGTAAAAAACGATTGTGTGTGGGCTAAAACGACGTAAAAAACCTGTGCATGCTCAGAAGCAAGTTATGAGACAGGAGCGCTTGTTCTGGTAAAACTACCGTTCATAATAGAGATAGCACATTCATCTGTAACAGACAGAAAAGCGCAAATCATCTTTTGCTAACACGGAATCAGCTAAAGCAGCCCCAAGGCAAATGGAACTTCACCCTTTATAGTGCCGTCGTACGTGTTTACATCACCGCGCTTTGCTGGATCATTTTTTTAAAACGATGGTGTGTAGGCAACGTCGTTTTAATGATGAAGTTGGGAAAACTTAGTTTTTTGGACATGCTGAAAAACAACATTTTATTTTATGATGAAAAATGATCGTGTGTACGCGGCATAAGGCAAGAGATTGTTCTCTCTGACTGTTTTGAGTAGGTTTTGGTGAGCTTGAGAGAAGGTAATGGTAAGGGTAAAAGGTTTTGACCCAGAGAAAACTACAGTAAAACCTTGGATTGCAAGCAAAATTTTTTACGGAAGCATGCTTATAATCCAAATCACTTGTATATCAAAGCAGATTTTCCCATAAGAAATAATGGAAACTCAAATGATTTGTTCCACAACCATTTATTCATAAATCCTATAGGGCTAGATTCAGATAGGTGAGCGGATCTTTAGATCCGCGTAACCTATCTGATTTACGTTACGCCGCCGCAAGTTTTTCAGGCAAGTGCTTTATTCACAAAGCACTTGCCTGTAAAGTTGCGGCGGCGTATCGTAAATCCCCCGGCGGAATTAAAATTTGGCAGGTAGGGGGCTTGTATCATTTAAATGAAGCGCGCCCCGCGCCGACCGAACTGCGCATGCGCCGTCCCAAAAAAATCCCAGAGTGCATTGCTCTAAATGACGTCGCAAGGACGTCATTGGTATCGACAGAGATGTAAATTATGTCGACTTACGCACACGACGTAAAATTTCAAAACTCGGCGCGGGAATGACGGCCATACTTAACATTAGCTATGCCTCATATATAAGGGGTCACTATACGCCGGAAAAAGCCGAACAGAAACGACGTAAAAAAAAAAACGATGGGCGGTCGTTCGTTTATGAATCGGCGTAACTCCTCATTTGCATATTCCTCGCGTAATACGGAAGTGCCACCTAGAGGCCGGACTGGAATTGCAGCCTAATATCCGACGGTGTAAGTCACTTACACCTGTCGGATCTTAGGGATATCTATGCGTAACCTGATTCTATGAATCAGGCGCATAGATACGACGGCCGGACTCAGAGATTGGACGGCGTATCAGGAGATACGCCGTCGTATCTTCTTTCTGAATCCGGGCCTTAGTCTATAGTCCATATAAAAAGATTATAGCAACCATAAAATGTCCATCCACAAATGGCAGCCACCACAAGGGGATCAAAAGTAAGATCCAGCAGGAGCTACAGAGTATAGAAAAGAGAGGTGCCTCTAAGTGTAGCAATACGATTACAGTTAATGAAGGTACAACATTTAGCAACTCGCATGGTTGATGATTAAAAGAGGCACATCAAGTATGCAGGCATCCGGGTTAAAGCTTTCCTCATGGACCATCCCCCGCACCGCCGGCTCTCACCGCTGTCAGTCTGCAATCGTGACCAGGAAGACTACCCTGCAGTAGAGCAAACTGAAAGCAAGGCTTGAACCGCTCGTGGAAGGGACAATATCAATGGTGGTGCGGAGGATGGTCTTTGTGGACAGCTTAACCCCGGATGCCTGCATACTTAGATGTGCCTGTTTTATTCAACAACCATGTGAGTTTCTAAATGTTGTACCTTCATTAAATGTACCCAAATTGCTACAATTAGAGGCACCTCTTTTCTATTTTATACTCAGTTGTGACATGACACTACTCTTATATCAAGACATCACTTGTATATCAAGTCAAAATTTTATTAAAAAATGTTGATTGTCTTGCAGAACGCTCTCAAACCAAGTTACTCTCAAACCAAGGTTTTACTGTAATTAGAAACTTTTGGGCTAGGCATGGTGGATTTGTTGTTTCAAATCCTGAGCTGAAACTGTGGCTTAGCAGGTTGAAGCATGGGTGAAATGCTGGGTTTTCTTCACTTTGAGGAGGTTGAAACCTCTTCAGGAAGGGAATTTTAGAACCTTCTGTTGTGTAAGAAAAACCTTTACGCCTGTGACATTTTTTTTTTTTTTTTTTCAAAGTGAGATGTCTTTTTAATTGACAATTTTTATTAAGGTCTTTGTGACCACCTCCTGCATGGTTTAACAACCTGTTTGTGATTTATCCATTGTGGGAATTACTTCTCCCCCAATGTATTGCTAATCGCTTTTTAATTCTAAATTTTTGTCATGTAATTTTTGTTAACATAGCTAGCGACCCCTGGTGGTTGTGTGTGGTTTTTGGCCGCCTGGTTCCGTTCTCCCCATGTCGGCGGACTTGCGTTTCCCCTGGGAGGGACGAGCCTCGGCCTGTCCCCTCCTTGCCTTCCTCGGGCTGGGCTCTCCGCCCCCATGGTCCGTGTTGAGGGCGTACGCGCAGACAGCGTTTAACGTGTTCCCGCGCCGTGTGGAGGAACTGACCTATGACATCAGATGCCACCGATTGGTGGCGGCTCTGTGGTCATTGGGTTAGGGAGCTCACTTAAAGGGCTTCTGCGGACTACAGTACTGAGACTTACTACCCCCTGGAGGGGGGACCCCCACAGGTACATTTCCTCGAGGCTATTAGGAGCCCGTTTTGTATGTCCTTTCATATTACTCATACTAACTTACTATCATTGCATTTACAGACTTCCCCTTCCTGGGCAGTCCCTTGCAATGATGGATCCTATATTATCAATCTGTACTTATGACATTATCCTGGTCATGATTACCTTGGGATGTCCACACCCTCCATCTGCCTCACTGTTCCCGCATTTCAGTGAACCAACATATGGGTTGGCATTCATACCACCATCCTTCACGATTTGGTGAGCTTAAATTGGTTCTGTTCAGCCTTGTTATGGTTATCCCTCTGGCCTTTCACCCCCCCTCCCTCCGTTTCCCTCCCTCCCCCCTTCTCCCCATCCCACACCCCCCCTCCCCATCCCCTCCCCCTGTATGTCCCCCCCCCCAATTTTCCCTCTCCGCCTCCCCCTGCCCTGTCCTTACCTCTCGCCCTCTTCCTCCCTTTTCTCTTGCTCTTCCTCTCCTCATTCCCCCCCTTTCCCTCCCTCCTTCCTCCCCCCCCCTCCTCCCCCTTTTCCCCTTCCCCGGTTTTCTCAGCCATCCCCCTCCCCTTCTGCCCTCCCTTTCCTTCCCTCCCCCCCTGTCTTATCACTCCCCTTTTCCCTCTTTCCTTCACGGGTGTCCCCCTCTCTTTCCTTTACATTGTTTTCTACTTGAACTCGTATCTATTTTATGCCTCCAATCAGAGTTTTCCGCAATATCCCCCTTGTTCGCCGCGGGGGGGGGGGGGGGGATACCTCACCTGGGTTGCCTGATACCACACCTCACCACCTAACTATGGGTGAGCTCTTTTTCTTTGTTTTACCTTTACCTTGTTACTGTACTGCATTATTATGGCTATTGTTGAATTATCATGTTTGCATAATATTAATTGTATTCAATTGCTTTATAGGTTGGTTCTCTTGAGAAAGCGGTTTCACCGCAAAACTAGTCGAGGCATAGACCAGTCTATATGTTCGCAACAACAGAAATGCCCGGGGGTATCCCTGAGGTCCTGTTTTTTCAATTTTATCATGTATTCTTTGTTCAACAATTTTATGTAATAAAATATATTTTTATTTTATATGTATGTCATTTTTCACCCAGTACCGAGATAGTCCTATAATCGCCCCTTTTTGGGGAGAGGGGATCAGCCCTAGCCACTGTCCCTCGTCCCCTGTCCTCATCCCCTTTCCATATTTAAAAGTTACAATACAAAAATTCAAAACACAAAAATAAAAGGGGATAGTGGGATAAAAACAAACACAGAGGGGGGGAGAGGTGGGAAATAAAGCATCAGACATCCGTAAGTAGCGCAAGTACATCCTGCAATTATGCAACACAAGGCTTAGCTGGTTGACTGACCAGAATTGAGGCTCGGCTCTAAGGCCCCGTACACACGACCAAACATGTATGCTGAAACTGGTCCGCGGACCAGTTTCAGCATACATGTTCGGTCGTGTGTAGGCGCGAGCGGGCCGAATTCCAGCAAACATTTGCCCGCCGGGCCTTTTCCCAGCAGACAAATATTCCTGGACGCGTTTTAAAACCGTCCGCTGGAATCCTGCCCGCTCGGACATGTATGGTCGTCAGTACAGACCTACCGTACATGTCCGAGCGCCCACCGTCCCTCGCATGCGTCAAATGACTTCGACGCATGCGTGGAAGCCTTTAAATGGCAGGCCCGCTCACGTCGCCGCGGCGACGACGCGGACACGCCCCGCGTATTGTTTACGCGCGGACTTCTGTACGATGGTTAGTACAGCCATCGTACAGAAGCCCTCTGGCAGGCATGTACGGTGAAAACGGTCCGACGTACCGGTTTCATCGTACATGTTTGCCCGTGTGTACCGGGCCTAAGAGTACATGTGCCCAACACAGTGGCAGTACATACAGGCCTATCTGCAGGTCTCAGGATGCAATTTTTTTTCAGGATTAACCCAATCCTAACAGATTGTCTACTGTATTTGTTCATGAATGAATGAATGCCTTGACTTATTGGGTCTCTTAGTACCAAAAAGGTGCATGGCAAGACAGAAGAAAATCAAGTGCAGCAATGCAAAGACCTCTGTAAACAGCAGAACTGTGCAAATTGACATTGGGTGTATATAAGCCTGGGGGTGAGAAATCCTTGGCCTTCTTGAATACCCCTTTCAGATCAACTTCATTCTTCTCTAGGTCTACCTCTTCTAGAGCAGGCAGTTCAAGATCGGATTCAGGTAGAGATAATGATGGTGGAGAAAGAACCTGGCGCTTTTGAGTCCTGGACAGTTATGGCAGTATTAAAGCCATCAGTTGTCCATCGAATTGTTGTAGAATAGTCTACTTTAGTCAAGTAGGCTGCATGTTGTGTGCCTGAGATAGAGCTTGAATTGCATGCAGAGATGCAAAAATAGTGCCCTCCTCCAATGCAAGGGACGCGTCGTGACTCTGTGGTCTGTTTTGAAATCCTTTGGCAGAGCAAATGTTTACCTGAGCTTTTGCCATAGTTTCCTTGTGTCTGGTTCCCAATGTTGCCATCAGTGAGGATAATTTCTTTATAGTGTGCTCAAGGAGTAGGGTGCAGAAATGGGGTAAGCATGTTTGAGAAGCAGCACACAGATACCCAGTTGGTGATTGTTCTGTAGGGAAGCCCTTGTGGCAGAAGGACAGGAGGAAGTACATGAGTACCTTTTAGATCACTAGGCCGAGATGGTGGTAAAGTCTACAACATATGGCGCCATTTAATACATGGCGCTCTGCGTGGCTGAATTATGTATTCCCAGTTTCTTGACAGTTTTAATGTCTAAAAGCATACTATTCAATACGTAGTGTAAAGCAATTAATGGAGAGAGATTCACATAACGGTCAGAGATACAGGGTGACCCGGTCTTACCTTCTCATATGCTTACCCCCCTTTATAAAAAAATAAAAAATAAATCACATTTTGTTGCTTTAAAATGGAGACAGACAGTTGTTGTTTTATCAAGCTGTATTTAAAATTATAACACCCAAGTGTAAAAAATAACCCCAACAAAATTATAATTTTTTTCAAAAACTGAATCACCGAGTTGGAAAAGAATCACCCCCTCCCCTAAAGATGACTTTTGCTGAGCTCAGCATGAAAAGCGCATTTCAGGCCCTAATAGTGCAACTGAAGCAAACTATAGGCACTGTCAAAAGATCTCTGGGGTAAAGTTGTGGACAGACACAAGTCAGGAGATGGATACAAAAAAATAATTCAAAGGTTTTATTAATGCCTAGAAGCACAGTTAAGTCTATTAAGTGAAAGGTAGTGGTACAACACAGACCCACTCTGGATCAGGACTTTGCTCCAAACTGGATAAAAGAGTCAGGAGGAAACTGGTCAGTCTCTATCAAGAAGCCTACAGCAAACCTGAAGCAGTTGCAGGAATTTATGACAAAGAGTGATCATTCTGTACATGTGACAACAGTACCACAAATTTTCCACAAATGCTGTATGGGAGGGCTGCAAGTAAATAGCCATTCCTCAAGAAAGGCCACATGCAGTCATGACTGAGCTTTGCCAAAACACACCTTAAAAGATCCTGAGGTGTCTGACATCTGTGGCAGACATGTGCTCTTGACTAGAGCAGGATCTTCCCCTACACACACACACATGCATCCTTCCATACACTACACCTGGGTCCCCACACGGGGTCGTAGGCAACATGATACTTAGTCTTGACCTGTGATGATGTGTAAAGCAACCCCTTGTATCTCTGCATGTATTTCTATATGCTTGATGTGTTCTGTTGTTGAGGTCCATGTGGACCAGTTTCTCTGTTATGAATAAATAAAAAAACTAAAAAAAAAAAAAAAAAAAAAAGATCCTGAGGCGACATGGAAAAAAAGGTGTTGTCAGATAATGCCGGGTTCACAATGGAATGACAAACACTCAAATTGCATGACGTGTGAAAATCAATGGTTTTCCTAGGAGAGCCATCTTAACTGGTCCGACTTTGAAAATGCTCCCTGTACTATTTTGCTCCGACTTCGGTCCTACTTTAGCCCATTGAATATCACTGAAGTCGGATCGCCGTCTTGACTGAACCGACTTTGGAATGCCACTTGTGCTCTGATCTTAAGGGGGTACTGCACAACATTTTTTTTTTTTTTTAAACGGCATGGGCCCTCGGGTCTGGTATGGATTTTAAGAGGAACTGCCTACGCGGAAAAAATGGCCGTTGGTTGTCGGGGTCTGCAGGCGGGGGAGAGAGAGGGTGGAGAACAGCCAGAGAGGGGAGAAGAAGACGGAAGAGACCCCCGGAGCCGCCTAATAAATTACTAAAAACCTGTGTAGTGAATTTTATTTTTGACACTTACTTTCAGGTGAATGGGTAGGGGTACAATGTTCATACTCATTCACATAAGGGGCCCCAGATCCCAGCCCCCCACCCTATTAAAGGGGCTCCCAGATTCTGATGAGCCTGCAGACCCTGATAACCAACGGCCAGGGTTGTCGGGAAGAGGCCCTTGTCCTCATCAACATGGGGACAAGGTGCTTTGGATCCAAAGCACATAGCAAAAATTACCACACAGTGGTTGAAGGAGAAAAGAGTGAATGTCCTTGCATAGCCTAGTCAGAGCCCAGACTTAAAAACCATTGAAAAACTGTGTAATGACTTAGACTGCAGTCCACAAAACGGTCACCATCAAATTTAAAGTGATAATAAAAGTCTTCTTTTTTATTTAAAAATAACACACATGTTCTACTTACCTGCTCTGTGCAGTGGTTTAGCACAGAGCAGCCCAAAGCCTCTTCTTAGAGTCCCTCACAGCGCTCCTGGCCCCTCCCTCCTGAGTGCCCCCAGAACAAGCAGCCCTGTGTGTCCATTCGAAATCGGAGCCACGGCTCGACCACACTTCCTCTCTCCCCTCATTGGCTCACTGAGTGACAGCAGCGGGAGCCAATGGTAAGTATTAGGGGGCTGATGAACACAGAAGGAGGTCCAGTAAGGAAGGTAGCAAGTTGCAGCGCGAACCTCTGTGGTCTTGGTGAGCAGAGCGAGCGACAGCGCCCAGAGAAGGTAGGAGGGGATACACATACTCGAGTGGCTCGGCAGGAGCAAGGAAAGACGAAAATAACCAAAAATAGCTGAGACCAGTCGGGTAGAGCTGTGAATCGTGAGCAGCTGATAATAGAGCAGCAATAGCTAGGGAGAAGTCATATACAGCACTGGAGACCTGTGTAACTCCTAAAATAAATGAATAAGATAAAAAAAAAAAAAAATTCTTTCACAGAAAACTCCTATTTAGTGAACAGAATATCTCTCCTTTTTTGGGGGGGGGGGAGTGTATGGTCAGTCAGATCTGCTGAATATGCCCAGATTATGTTCTGATTATCTACTGCTAATGGCAGCCATAGGATGAGGGCAGGAATAAAAAATGTTTTTTCTCTCTCCAGTCCCCTGATTACCGTGTGCTGAGTGCAATCACAGGGCATCATTTGCAGGAAAAATAATTACTCTGCCCCTTTTTTTTCTCCCTTTTGTTCTGTTTTGTGTGTTGTTCTATGCTGCAAGTAAGAACTTTTTTTTTTGCATTGCTAAAATGTTTACTCTTAAGTCATGTAGCAGTGCTGCTAAAAGGAAATTACATTTGCTGAACTCACTTGAGATTATTTTAAGAGGCTGAGAGCTTGGTTTCATTTTTTGTTTAATCCATTTTTGGTACTATCTTTAATATTACCCTGATATTGTCTCTGATAACGTCCAACAAAAATCTGGACCCAAGGGTATTGAATGACAATTCTTATTACACTCTGAAGTGGACAACCAGGGGGCCAGGTAAGGGGAGATCGGAAAGGGGAGAGAGTGGTGAGTACCTCCCCCAGTACATTTTCTTTTTCTGAATCTCTAGAATTGCATTATTTTTGCTTTAAAAACAGTGCTCCACTGTAGAGAGACTGTTAGTTGATACAACAAAGGAATTTAAAACAGTCACTGCTACAGAAATACTGCACTTGTGGGATTCGGTGAGAATGTATTGCGGGTCGCAAAACTACAAAAAAAAAGTACCTGAATAAAGGAAAAAAATATTTACAAGCAGAATATCAGCAGCAAAAAGGACTAAGGGTATATCCCCCCCCCCCTTTTTTTGTGTGTGTGAGATGATAGGCAGAATGAGGGAAAGATCAGGAAGGAGGAGGAGCAGTGGCAAAGTCACCCTATTCAAGTTTAAGCCCTGGCCCCATGACTAAATATGTGACACTAGTAAGTAAGTAAGTGGAAATAACCAGGCCATAGAAAAACAACAGAATACCAAGGGGTGGCGAATTGAAGTAAAGGAGAAAAAAAGAGAAAAAGGCTCAGAATAGAATAGCCCCAGAAATAAGTACACACATAGACTCTCGTGAAGAAATAGAGGTTGAAATAGAAGGGGAGACAGGAAAAGAAGAGGAACAACTTTGAAAAGATCAACTCCCAACGAAATGCGATATGGAAAATATGTTTGCAGTTTTAGAGAAGTCGTTGAAGAGTCTAGAAAGTTCATTGAAAAAAGAAATGGCCACAATCGATAATGGTGTGGGGCACTTACTCACAAGAGTGGAAAAGGTGGAAAATAAAGTAGATATCCATACAACTATAATAAAAGAGTTTAAAGGAGAAAGAAGAACAGAACAGCGAGAACAAGCGTATAGAATGGAAGAACAAGAAAAGAAGAATAGGAGAAAGAATCTGCGAATAAGAGGAAATAATGGGGAAAATATTCAACCCATTATTGGGAAAGCAGGAAGCAAATATTATAAAAATTTAAGGAGTCTATGGATTAAGGAGACCCATGGGAATCCCAGTAGAAAGTCCAAAGGACATAATAGTAAGATTCGAGAAACTAGAGGAAACAAATTAAATATGGAAAAGTATGAAGGGAAAGCCCCCAATAAAATATGAAAAAAAACTATTACAAATTTTTCCGGACTTATTGCAAGATACTCTAATCCCACGTACACACAATCGGTTTATCCGAAGAAAACGGACCGATGTATGTTTTCATCAGATATCCGATGAAGCTGACTTTCATCAGTCTTGCCTACACACCATCAGTTAAAAATCCAATCGTGTCCAACGCGGTGACGTAAAACACAACAACGTGCAGAGAAAAATGAAGTTCAATGCTTCCGAGCATGCGTTTACTTGATTCTGAGCATGCGTGGAATTTTGACTGATGGATTTCCCCACAGACGATCGTTTTTTTTCTATCGTTTAACCATCAGAGAATTTTAAAACAGGTTCTATTTTTTTCACCGATGGGAAAAAAAACGATGAGGCCCACACACGATTGGTTTGTCCAAAGAAAACGGTCCATCATGCCTTCCTAAAGCGCTTCCGCAAGTCTCTCCAGGAAGCTGGCTTGGTAGATAGCTGGAGAGTCCTGCACTCCACAGATAGAGACTATAGTTACTATTTAAAGGTGCACAATGTATACACCAGAATAGATCCACTATATGTCGACCGACCCACTCTGGAACTGCTGCAGGGTTCGTCTATCGGACATATAACTATATCAGACCATGCTCCGATCACCGTTACTGTTGCATTGCCCTCTGGCACCCATAGGGCCTGGACCTGGCGACTTAACGAGAATCTGTTGGACGACCCTGTAGTGGAGTCAAAGATCTCAGAAATCTTGCGGCACTACTTTCGAGAAAATGCCGCTAAAGATTTGAGTGAGGGCACTCTTTGGGAATGACACAAGGCACGAGGCGAACTTATTGCCCTGGGCACAAAACTTAAAAGGGAACGCCAAGCAGACTCTGATAGAGCGCTCACAGCACTCCAACAGGCTGAGCTTAAACATAAAAAAGACGGTTACCCGGAGGACCTGAAGAAATTGACCGACTTTAGGGAATTGTTTTTTCGCGCCTGCTGGAAAGATGGGCACGGAGACAGTTGAGGTACCTGTCACACAGATACTACGAACACGCCAATAAATGTGGTCGTATGCTGGCAAGAGCTTTATGGAAAAAAAGGGCTCAGACACAGATGCACAAACTTGGCTCCCCCTCGGGGGACATGGTGTTTAAATCTTCTCAAATAGCTGCAGGGTTCCTTGACTACTATGCTACCCTTTACAACCTGGATGCCGATTCACCCCCAGAAAGCAAAACCGACAAAATGCGTAGAACCCACGAATATGTAACCGTGAACGGATTACCGCCCGACTGAGGAAAAACTAACCGACTTAGACTCCCCCATAACAGTTGCAGAGATTGAAAACACCATTAACTCACTCCCTAATGGGAAAAGCCCAGGCCCAGATGGATACACTAAGGCGTACTATAAAAAAAAATTCCCAGATACTCACTAGTCAGATGTGCAAATACTTCAACTCCCTGACGAAGGGTAACTGTATTCCGCCAGAGGCTCTCTTAGCACACATCTCGGTTATACTGAAGGAAGGGAAAGACCCCACCACCCCACAAAGCTACCGTCCCATATCCCTACTGAACACTGACGTGAAGATTTTGGCAAAAATCCTGGCGAACCAACTACAACACCTCATACCCTTAGTAATCCACCTTGACCAAACAGGCTTCATAACCAGTAGGGAGACCAGGGATAACGCCATTCGAGCGATCCAGGCCCCTTTTCATACCCAATACTTTCTACGGACGCGGAGAAAGTGTTTGATCGCATCGACTGGTCCTACCTACGCGCAGTACTTGACACATTAGGTTTAGGCTCCAATATGTTAACTTGGATACAGGCCCTATACACAGATCCTAGTGCACAGGTCAAGATAAATGGCACTCTCTCTTCCACGTTCCCGATCAGGAATGGCACGAGACAGGGGTGTCTGCTTTCGCCCCTTCTCTTCGCATTGGCTTTAGAACCCTTGTTGCGTGGAGTGAGGGCGAACGCGGACATCATAGGCCCGACAGTGGGCACTGTGGAACATAAGCTTTCTGCCTATGTGGATGATGTACTATTCCACCTAACGAACCCCCTGATCTCACTGCCAGTCTTGCTGAAGGAGCTTCAACATTTTGGGACACTTTCGAACTTTAAAATTAACTACTCGAAGTCTGAAATCCTGCCCATATGCTTATCCCCAAACCTGACAGACAGACTGAAATTCCCCTTTACGTGGGCTACAACCTCCCTCTGTTATCTAGGCATACAACTAACAGACAGTCTTGACACACTGTACACGGCAAAATACCCTAAGTTAATATCTGCTGTCAACCAAGACTTGCAACACTGGACGAAAACCGTCTTGACCCGGCTGGGGAGAGTAAAAGTTATAAAAATGAACATCTTGTTCTACATGCAGATGCTCCCTATATCCTTACCCAAGACCTTCTTCGCCCACATGTCCCACATGTTCATTAAGTTCATATGGAAATCCCAGAAGCCATGCATAGCACTAGGGGTCCTGAAATGCCCAAAGCGCTCCGGTGGTTTGGGCGTCCCTGACTTATTGAGATACTATCGGGCCATAGCCCTCCAGAGGCTCCTCAATTGGCACTTTCACGACCGATCCAAAATATGGGTTACAATGGAAAAATACATGGCTGGAAGGAATCTGGCGTATGCCCTGTGGCTCTCGAGGGAACACAGGGGGCTGTCAAGGGACAAATCCCCCCTGACGCATCTGTCGCTCAGGATGTGGGACAAAATCAACCGCATATTTGGTCTGCCCCCCCCT
Organism: Rana temporaria; assembly: GCF_905171775.1. Classification (NCBI taxonomy): domain Eukaryota; kingdom Metazoa; phylum Chordata; class Amphibia; order Anura; family Ranidae; genus Rana; species Rana temporaria. The sequence continues at coordinate 82,621,385 of NC_053495.1, read as the reverse complement.
GTGTCCCTGCTGGGTGGGTACCTTTGGTTTCCCCCCGGGGAGGACACTGACTTCTTTGGAAAGTGGGTTGACAACAAGAATGCTAGCTGTGGGAAACTGTTAAGAAACGGCAAACTGTTACCCCACGACTCCTTAACAGGCAGGCCTGGTAAACCGCAAATTAATTTTTGGAGATATAGGCAGCTGCACCACTTTTTTTAAAAGACTGGTAGCTCAATAAGAGATATCACATTGCTTACGCCTTTTGAGGGCCTATTCATAGCGGACAAACCAATCTCACGAATGGTCTCGGAGTTGTACCAACTGCTGGGGTCCTCGGCCTCTGCGTCCAAACCCGTCTGTATATGGGCATGGGAGAGAGACCTGGGGCAAGAGCTCACGGGTCCTCAACTGACCCATTTATATCAGATGACTCATTCCAGCGCGACCGACTCTAACATGCAAGAGACAAATTACAAGTTGATGTTGCGCTGGTACAGGGTCCCCGTGAGTTTGGCACAGATGTACCCTGCCATCTCTGACCGGTGCTGACAGTGCTGACAGGCTTCCGACAGGCTTCCGATGGTCGCATACATCGCGTCACGAGTAGCCGAAAGAAGCCGGTGCGGCTCTATACGGCGCCTGCGCACCGACGGTCGGCTACTTTCGGAAAATCCTGACGCGCTGTATGCGACCGTCGGAAGTCTGTCAATCAAATAGGAACGCCCAGTCCCGCAGCCCATACCCGGAAGTGGCGGAGAAGATCTATCTCTAAAACGGTAAGTACTGCTTTTGATTTAAAAAAAAAAAAACACCCGATTCCCCTTCACAAAATGAGCATCAATCTAATGTTAAAAATTGAGTTTTTGGGTGAACCTCGAATTTAAGGACGTTTTGGGGATAGATATCCCCCTCTCTCCGACCCACTTTCTCTTGCCCATCCCTCCCATGCCTATTAGTTGTTACAAAAAGAACGCACTTCCTCACCTGCTCGATGCCGCTAGGCGGCTAATTCCGATTTACTGGAAGAAAACACAGATACCAAACAGGGAGGAGTGGATACGCAGGATAAATTAGGTCAGGGGAGCGGAAGAATGGATCACAACCTGTAAAAGGCACTAGAGATGCGCACACTGCCCGATGGATTCTCTGGACAGATCATTTTTCAGACCCCAATTATATCCCCTCTAGTTTGGACGAATCCCTGCTAAAGTTAGCGGACCAAACTCTGGGTCACAACAGGAATGTAAACCCCCCATGATACTGAGCGTAGACCGAGGACATTGCTTAACATAACCGTTTTTTTCTTTCAACACAATAGCCTGGCGACTGGTGGCCCGTTGCGGACGGGGTGGATCCCTCATGCATATTTGGTGAGATTCCGATCTTTCTCTTTTTCTCTCTCTTCCCTCCCTTCTAACTCCCCCCCCCCTTTTTTTATCATCATTATTATTCTTCTTTTCTATATGGTTAAGCACTTTTACAGTTGTTGCTGTTGACATGGTTGATGCCCCCGAAATGCTGAGATGGCTACGCACAGCAGGGCTCACAACCCACGTGTGTGCGCCCTGAGTGACAGCGTCAGCGCTGTGATTCTCATTGTGAAATGCAGGGACCAGGGGGGCCTGAAGGGCGCGCTGGGGGCGGTTGTTGGAGGCATTGAATGGCACCCCTCCTCCGGTGTGGACCCTGAGTAGGGTCGCCTCTGGAACCGCCTAGGGTGGTTCTCCACCAGTGGCAATACCAGAGCCCGAACTGCACTGTGCTTAGATAACTGAGGAGGGTAGGCGAGCCATCCACCCTACTCTCAATAATAACCTTCTTATGCTTTACTTGTTTTGGCTACCTTCGGATATTTCTTTGTGTTTTCTTTGTTGTTTTGTTGTAATGGAAAAATGCACTTCACTGTTACTAACGAGTATTGCTAAACTGTAAGATGTGACTGAACTCAATAAAATATGTTTTACAAAAAAAAATGGAAGCTGGTGAATTTCAAACACGTCTATTGGAGCACAAATATAGCCGTTGCTGTTTATGCAAGGCTTATACCCCCCGTCCGGCAGAATCGTGAAACTCTGCTCTTTAGGCCGCAAACCAAAAGCATGAAACAAGCAGAATCGTTATGCATCATGCGATTTTCAGTACAACATCAACAAATTTGCAATGCCATTTCAAGACATTGGTTGATTCTTACGGAAGATGATTTATTAAAATGTTTCATTTCACCAGGACCCTCCATCACATTTAAACGAGCATCATCCTTAACCCCTTCCATACAGGGCATTTTTACCCCCTTCCTGCCCAGACCAATTTTTAGTTTTCAGCGCTGTTGCACTTTGAATGACAATTGCGTGGTCATGCAACACTGTACCCAAACAAAATCTTTGTTTTTTTCCCCCCCACAAATAGAGCTTTTGTTTGGTGGTATTTGATCATCTCTGCGGGTTTTATTTTTTGCGCTATAAACAAAAGAAGAGCGACAATTTTTTTTAAAAAAAACACACTATTTTTTAAACTTTTTTATTTAATAAATATCATTTTTTTTAAACATTTTTTTTCCTCAGTTTAGGCCGATACGTATTCTTCTACATATTTTTGGTAAAAAAATCGCAATAATTGTATATTAATTGGTTTGCGCAAAAGTTAAAGCATCTACAAAATAGGTGATAGATTTATGGCATTTTTATTTTATAATTTTTTTTACTAGAATTGGCGGCGATTTGCGATTTTTCACTATGACCGTGACATTGCTGCCAACACATCGGACACTTTTGACACGTTTTTGGGACCATTCACATTTATACAGCGATTAATGCTATAAATATGCATTGATTACTGTGTAAATGTGACTGGCAGGGAAGGGGTTAACCACTAGGGGACGCTGAAGGGGTTAATATGTTCTGTACCCCCCTAGGCCCCCTGCATTTCACAATGAGAATCACAGCGCTGACGCTGTCACTCAGGGCGCACACACGTGGGTTGTGAGCCCTGCTGTGCGTAGCCATCTCAGCATTTCGGGGGCCATTCTATGTTCATTGTCGGTCGGCCTGGTGAACATGCGCGGGACGTCTGACGTGCGCTTTGTGTCGTTTATGGCACATTGTCCATCGGGATTTGTCAGATGACTCCCGGGACCAGCATTGCATAGGTCATTTTCCTTGGAGGGTTAAGTGTGGAGCTAACATGCCGCTATTATAGACCATTTCAAGCCCACAGGGCCAATCTAATTACTATTATCTCTTTTGCAGTAAACCTCCCTTCTCTTTTAAGGCTTGTGTGCATATACTTGCCTTTTATAATACACAACACTCCGAAGCTTATGAATGTAAGTACAATTTAAAAATCATTACATACTTATGGTACTTCATAAAACAATAGTAGTTAAACTAAATTAGATAGCCAAATTGAATGGATAACTACTATTGTATTATGAAGTACTATAAGTATGTAATGATTTTTAAATTGTACTTACATTCATAAGCTTCGGAGTGTTGTGTATTATAAAAGGCAAGTATATGCACACAAGCCTTAAAAGAGAAGGGAAGTTTATTTCAAAATAGATAATAGTAATTAGATTGGCCCTGTGGGCTTGAAATGGTCTATAATAGCGGCATGTTAGCTCCACACTTAACCCTCCAAGGAAAATTACCTATGCAATGCTGTTCCCGGGAGTCATCTGACAAATCCCAGTGGACAATGTGCCATAAACGACACTGAGCACACGTCAGACCCCCGCGCATGTGCACCAGGCCGACCGACGACTAACATAGAACGGCGCCGGCACTGTGTTTGCGCCACCCAGTGGTCAATTCACCAGCTGTGGGCGCTGTAGATGGAGACACATGGAAAGTTGGTAAATACAATTGATAATAAGTGCCTGAACCTAAGGTGAAAAGTATTTGATAACGAAAGAAAATAAACTTAATTAGATAGCCAGATTGAATGGATATTTTCCTTTCTTTATCAAATACGTTTCACCTTAGGTTCAGGCACTCCTTATCAATTGTATTTACCAACTTTCCATGTGTCTCCTTCTACAGCGACCACAGTTGGTGAATTGACCACTGGGTGTCGCAAACACAGTGCCGGTGCCGTTCTATGTTAGTCGTCGGTCGGCCTGGTGCACATGCGCGGGAGCCATGTGCCAATCTAATTACTATTATCTATTTTGCAGTAAACTTCCCTTCTCTTTTAAGGCGTGTGTGCATATACTTGCCTTTTATAATACACAACACTCCGAAGCTTATGAATGTAAATACAATTTAAAAATCATTACATACTTATGGTACTTCATAATACAATAGTAGTTATCTATTCAATTTGGCCATCTAATTCAGTTTATTTTCTTTCTTTATCAAATATGTTTAACCTTAGGTTCAGGCACTCATTATCAATTGTATTCACCAACTTTCCATGTGATAGATTCACTTTATTTTCACTTATATCAAATTAATTCACACATTTTGTCATGTATATTCAATCACCCCCTTTTTTTTTTATTTATTCTTAATCTCAATAATAATTAAATCAATTTTATTTTATTTAAACTTCACATACAATTTATTAATTTCCACTCACTATTCACTCATTTACTCACCAACCACCATCATATATATTATCTTATATGGCACTTTCTTTCAGTGTTATCACACAATAGTACAGAACAACGTTTTACACATTACCTTTCACATACTCAATTTGCCCCTTATTCTTATGATACAGATTAATGATACATGTTCTTCATTACTCAATACATATACATTGTGATTTTATTAAATCACAACTATCAAATTATCTCATAGCAATACGTTTATAAACTACATTTAGTTATTTTATGTAAACAAGGGATGTCCCTGGGCAAGCTCCAGGGTATATGGAACTGGACATGGAACCACCGGTCTCGGTATACTGGGGTAGAGGAGCAGGCACATCAGATAGAGTTGAATTGCAGCAGCTAATTTAAGGTTCCTCCGATACCCCACATGGCAATGACCATAAATGTTTGTGCTTTTAATTTTAAATTACAAACATACTAAATTAAAAATTTAAACTACAACTTTCAGGTGCTGCAGCTTAGGGTATACCATTGCCTCCCCCCCCCCCTCTCTGTCTGCGATCAGGAGGTCCGATAAGTGTGTGACCCTTTTAAAGTCGGGCGGTTTGTGGAGTCTGACTACCTTGAAGTTGGGAGTAGGCACCCCACAAACGCGGACCAACATTGGGCCCCTGTGAGATTATATGAAACTATGGTTTTAAATACAAGTCTCTGGTTTAGCGATCTAATGTGGTAAAAGGGTAAATATGCAATTTATATATATATATATATATATATATATATATATATATATATATTATATATATATATATAGCATGTTGTTCTGTTTGTCTCCCTATAATATATAACATATAAGAATATTTTCTAGAAACTTACTATTGAGACATTAGAGATATGCTATATTTTAATATATTTTGTTTATTTCTGATGTCCTATAGAAAAAAAAAATTCCCCTTAAGAAGACCTAAAAGGTCGAAATGAATCAGAGCTCATAAATTTACCATTTTTATATTCTCATGTGTCTTGCCATTTTTTCTACAAATAAAACAAGTTTTTTTTTATACAAATTGATATATTGTCTGCTAAAAAAAAAAACATGGAGACATGTTCTCCCATTGTCCTAGTACCTAAACCGGGGTGTGCAGCCCTCTGACCGCTGCATGTGTCATTCTATGTTATAGTTACTATTGTCTCATACTACACCCCTAACAAAAATCCTTTCTCTCACATATTTTGCAAGTGGTGAATACACACAAAATTGGAACAGTGATTATGGGCGGAGATTATAATCAAGTTCTCCTCATATTACTTGACAAATCGCCCTACACACCTCACAATACCTCAACCAAATTGTCTCTCTCTCAACTCCTTTCCAAATACAACTTGGTTGACACTTGGAGAAAAACAAAAAAAAAAAAGATACACCTACTATTCACATCCTCATCAATCCTTCACCCGCATTGACCATATTTTCTTGACTATTGGTATGATACCTGAAATACTTGCATCGGTTATACTTCCCCGTCCCATGGTCAGACCACAATGCGGTAGTTACAACCATAGCTTCCACTATGCCAAAGGCACAAGATCCTACTTGGTATCTACCGGACATAATGCCAAAACACCCATCGCAATGCCAGAAAGTTTAGCAGGCTTTAAAAGAATATTTGTTGCACAATAACATACCAGTGTAAGGGGGGATATATATCCCCCCTTACACTCTGGGAATCCCACAAACCAGTATTGCGAGGCAATACACAGAGACAAATGACAGTGTTTAAAAAGGGAACATAAAACCCTTGCCTGAAAACTAGAAAACAACTTTAATGCTGCATCTATTTTAATTTCAAAACAATCCATCACCCACTACAAAATCTCAATCAGAACAAAACGTGTATAGAATCGGATTTATTTCTTTTTTTTTTTGTTTTCAAGAAGTTTTTATTGAAATATGAACCGGTGAAACACCGAAAAGCACAGATAAAGCCAATACAGCAATTGGTTCGAGAAGTATCAACCATACATACAGAGTAAGGACAACATATCCATATTGACAAGTAAAGCAACCCGTACATGGCCCATCCCAGGTCCCTGGGAGAAGGTCAGTATTTAAGAGTAGAGAGAGCATCTTATATCAAACCTATACAACATATGTGGCTAAAGCCAAAGTGAAAGAGAATATGAAAATAAACATATAATAGTAAAAAAAAAAAAAAAAAAAAAAAACATAATTAAAGAAAATAAAAGAGCAAGACACAGAAAACCAAAAAGAAAAAAATAATAATCTAAACATTTCAGGGTCACTTATTTCTGGAGTCTATAAAGAAACCATGGGTTCCATTTGGCGTCATAGATTGGGATCGTATCATGCAGTGTGTGGAATATTTTTTCTGAAAGCATCATCTGATCTAACCGAGTAACTATAGATGAAAAGGGGACCACTTGCTTTTTCCAGTGAAGAGCAATTGCCCAGTGAACAGCAACACAAATGGAGTGAATCAACCTAACCATATGCTTGGGGGTGTCCTCAATGTCCTGGAACAACAAGCAGTGCATAAATGTTAACACAACATGTTCCCCCACCAGCTTATCAATCATTTCAAGTACGGCCTTCCATGTGGGCAACAGCTGTTCACAGTCCCAAAATAGGTGGAAAAAAGAACCCTGCTGAGGGCAACCCCTGAAACAAGCCGAGGAAGCTTGAGGAAAGATTCTGCTAAGACGGAGAGGGGTGTAATACCATCTCTTTAAGAGCTTGATTGCCGTTTCCCTAACTGTCAGGGACTTAGTACATTTGCGCATATTTTGCCAACCCCTAGCCCAGTCCAAAGCATCTTCATCTAAATTCAGTTCCCGCTGCCAGTCCCCTCTATATTTCACTAGATCTGGCTCGGAAACCGACTCCAAAAATCTATAAACCATCGCGATAAGGCCCTTTTGTCTGGGAGCAGAGTAACAAATATCTTCAAAAAGGGAACTCATGCCCAAATCCTGGAGGGGGTAATGCTGCTGGAAAAAGTGTCTTATCTGCAGGAAATGGTAGAACTCTCTAGTGGGCAAGGGGTAGAGCGACTGTAACTGAGAGAACGAGACAAAGCCGGATCCCACCAGAAATTTTTTCAGGTGAGTCAGGCCACAATCCCTCCAGATCTCAAACGCCTCAGGGTGGTTAAAAGCCGAAGGGAATCTAGGATCCCCAAAGAATGAAGCTCCCTGAGGACCATCCGAGACCAGCTTAAGTTTATCTTTATAATCCAACCAAAGTCTCAAACTCTCATCCACAATGGTATTCTTTGATAGCAACCCCGGCCACGATCTATTAGAGGACCACAACAGGCCCGGGAGGAAATAGGGGGAAATCGACTCCTCTTCAAACCTGACCCAAGGGACCCTAGAGTTAGCTATATTCCACTGAGCCTGCTGAGTGAACCTGCTAGATAGATAGTAAAGCCAAACCTGAGGGACCCCCAGACCCCCCCGAGCCATTGGACGGTATAGCACTTCCCTGGAGAATTTTGGGGGCCTGCTTTGCCATATAAATTTGTTCAGGTGGGACTGAAAATCCAATAGAAGGGATTTAGAGAGCCTAACCGGAAGGGAGCGGAACAGGTAAAGGAGTTTGGGCAGGATTGTCATCTTTAGGGCCGTGATCCTGCCAAGAAAAGAAATGTGTAAAGGGGTCCAGAGCCTCAACAGACCCTTCAGTTTAGTAAACATCTTGGGGTAATTTGCGTGAAAGAGTTTGCGGTAATCTCCAGTCAGTTCAATGCCCAAGTACGAAAGAGTGTCTATCACCCAGGAGAACGCAAAACTACGCTTTAGATGACCTATCTCCTCAGGGGAGAAGCCAACCGGTAAGGCCACCGATTTTGAGACACTGACTGAGAGACCGGAGATCCTCGCAAACGCTGACAAAGTGGACATCATAGGGGGTAAGGTAAGTAGGGGGTCAGTGACAAACATTAAGACGTCGTCTGCATACATGCAGAATTTATACATGGAGGTACCTTTGGTATACCCTCGTATATCTGGGTTATTTAGAATGGCAATAGCAAGGGGTTCAAGGGCCAGTGCAAAAATAAGGGGGGAAAGCGGACACCCCTGCCGTGTACCCCTACCCAAGCTAAAAAACTCTGAGCTGCACCCCGGGATTCGAATGCGCGTTTTAGGATTTTGGTACAGTGCCTGAAAAGCATGAAAAAACTCACCCTGGAAACCCATGCGGGGCAAAAGTGTGGACAGATAGCTCCAGGAGACGCTATCAAAGGCCTTGTGTATGTCCAGACCTAACAGAAAAAGTTTACGGGAAAATAAGTTGGCATCCTGGATAATGTTCGTTGCTAAGCGTATATTATCCGTGATAAGCCTATGGGGGATAAAACCTGATTGATAAGGTGAGATAAGGGTCGAGATCACTCCTGCTAGCCTATCAGCCATGATTCTAGAAAAAAAATTTAAATCGTTATTAATAACCGATATAGGCCTATAATTCTGGGGGAGAGCATGGTTTTTATTTGGTTTAGGAATCAGGGACATGTTGGCAAGCAACATTTCTTCTGGGAAGCTACCACCTTGCAAAATTAAGTTAAATAAATGGACTAACCTGGAGGACAGTGGTTCAGCAAATTTTTTATAATATATTGACGAAAAACCGTCGGGACCAGGGGCGGAACCCGACTTCAGAGACTTAATAACCCCGAGGACCTCCTCTGGTGTGACTGGCACATTCAGTTTATCACGCTGTGCGGAAGAAAGGGAGGGGATAGGGATGGCACGGAACCAAGGGTCATCCTGCACTGAAGGTTCCGAGGGCCTTGCTGCCAATAGAGAAGAATAAAACTGTGTGAAGTGCTGAAGCACTTCTTGCGGGTGAGAAGAGGTCCGACCCAGCCCCACATCTAGCTTATAGACATGTGGAGGGCGCGTCTGCCGATTCAATTTGCTCGCAAACATGGACGAAGCCGTGTTGCTATGAAGCAGGAACCGCGCCCTAGACCATCTCAAAGCTTTCTCAACTTTATCCGAGAGCAAAACATCTAATTCCAGGCGTTTCTGGTCTATAACCTGTCTGGTTGAGTCTAAGTGCAACGAATCAGCCTTCTTATAAAGAAGGTCTAATTCAGCAGAAAGTGATAGGATTTTGTGCCTATTCTGTTTGTTACGTGCCGAGGCAATACCTATGAGTTTTCCCCGGATCACAGCCTTGTGGGCTGCCCAGACCGTGGTAAATGGGGTGTCAGGAATGGCATTCTGTGCGAAGTATTCTACTATGGCCCTCTCAACATCCGATTCAACCACAGCATCTGACAGGAGTGCTTCATTAAGCCGCCAGGAATACGGGGCAGGGGCTAAGCCAATAAACTTCATGGTAAAAGATACCGCTTGATGGTCAGACCAAACGCAAGGGTGAATCGAGGAGGATGAGGAGTTGGCCAAGAGAACCGGTGAGGCGTAGATATAATCCAACCTAGCTGAGCTATTGTGGGGATGGGAATAAAAAGTAAACTCCCTAACCCCTACATTATGCGCTCTCCATGAGTCCACCAGTTGGTGATCAAGAAGGCATCTTGCCAAGGTCTTGGGAAAAGCCTTGGCATTGATCGCGGTGGTACATCTGTCCAGGTTAGCATTGGCCACCATGTTAAAATCCCCACCCACTATCATATGCGGGGACTGGTGCTGGGTCAGGATGGCAAAAAAGGAGCTAAAGAAAGAAACAGGGGCATCATTAGGGGCGTAGACACACGCGATAGTCAATTCTTTGTTATTCACAAGCCCCTTAATTATAACATACCTACTCTCCGGATCTCTAACAACCTGTCTAACCTCCATAGGAAAAGAAGAGTGCAAGAGAATGGCAGCGCCCCTAGATTTAGAGGTGTGAAGTGAGTAAAAGGCCTGAGGAAATTGTCTGTGGAAGAATTTAGGATGGGAGGATTGGGCAAAATGAGTCTCCTGAATAAGGAGAATTTTAGCCCCTAAGGATTTGTACATGTCAAAGGCCTTACGCCGCTTAACAGGGGAGTTAAAGCCCTTCACATTATGTGACACACATGTAACTGGCATGTGAAAGGTGAAGATGCACTATAAGTAGGGATTTTGGACCAAAGATAAAGGACACACATAGACCCCACATTAAATTACTACCTGTCAGGGGCGCCACCATACTCCCGAGCCTAACTGTAGTAAAGGAGAGCCAGGGAACATCAATTAGAGCATACACTTGTAAAACCCACAATCCAAGTTTAAGAAAGACATCAATAGCATCTATAGGAGGCAGTTGACCTGAAAAAAAATAAGCACTGTCTAAAAAAAAACACAGTAAAAACATAAAACAAAAGAAGTCACAAAAAAACAGAATGCAAGACGTATGCATTGGATCAGGTAGATAAGAACACAACCTGATAATAAGAGAACCAAAACAAAGCGAGACAACTAGGTCTCGAACCCAGCAGGTCCAAACAAGTGAGGGAGAATGGTTCAATCACCCGTTCAAGGGGGCAAAAGGTCACAAATTTAGCTGGGTGGGGAGGACATGACACGGCTCCGGGGGACGAACACCAGAGGGGGAGCCATTGGAATGATGGAGATTGAGCCAATAAGTAAATAAAAATGAAAAAAGAATAGTTCCATCACAAATGTAGTAGTTGCCAAAGAAGAGACTTAGAGAAGCCCAGTGTGGGGCATCTGTATTAGGCTAGTTGAGATTTCTGTCACCAGGGTCGTATCTGATCCTCCTTCTGTCCCTGTGAGGTGGAGGTGTCTGCCAAATTGGAGCAGGTCTAGGTGTGGAGGGGGGTCGGCGAATCATAGCAGCATCCAAGAGGCCTAGCTTCACGAGGATTTCCTGCCCTTCCAGCAAAGATGTTGCAGAGTATGTCGTGCCATTGTGGGGGATTGTGAGCTTGAAGGGAAATCCCCACTTGTATCGAATCCTGGCAGATTGAAGGATCGTTGTAACTTCCTTCAGGCCTCTGCGTCTATCAAGGGTGGCAGGTGAAATGTCCGGATAGATCTGAATCACATTGTCATCCAACACAATACGTTGTTTCAAACGAGCTGCTCTTAGGATCTCCTCTTTAATGAGAAAGTCCTTCATACAAAGGACTATATCTCTCGGGGGCTTATCCGGGAGTGGCTTTGGCCTGAGAGCTCTGTGGATGCGATCGCAAGTGAATGCAGCAGAGTCACAGTTTGGCAGCAGCGATTTAAAGAGTTTGATGACAGTGGGAATAAGTTCCATTTCTGTTTCAGGGACCCCACGCAAGCGTAGGTTATGGCATCTGTTTCGATTGTCCAGGTCCTCAATTTGGGACTGCATCTGAATAAATGCTGAGGACAGTGAATCATATTCCCTACTAAGATCCCCATAAGCTAGTGCCAGCTCGTCATGCTTAGTCTCGAGGAGATCGGTTCTGGAGCCGAGGGCCGCGATCTCCTGGGAAAGCGTGTGGGAAGTTTTGTGGAGTTCAGTCTGGAACTTAGTGGCTAGTTTTTCATACATGGATTCTAGGCTAGCATCTAGGTCAGCCTTGGATAAACCGGACTGGTACTCACGGTTTGCCTCCAATTGCCATGCTGAAGACGGGCGTAGTGGCGATGCCTGCTGCGGCGGGCCCAGCAGGCCTGGATCCACGGCGGCGCCATCTTGTGACATGCTGTCTTGCTCCCGAGCACGGAGGAGATAGTGTGTCAAAGTGTGCTGAGCCGGGCCCTGGGACTTTTTTTTCTTCGGCGGCATTGAGTTGCGGCTCGAGGGGTGTTAAAATGGAGCAAAAAGCTGATCTGTATTAGCCCTCCAGCGGTGATCTGGGTCCCGAGTGGAGCGGAGCTACAGCCTCAAGCGTCCATCCCGATCAGCGCCGCGCATGCGCCCCCTCGGATTTATTTCTTACAGAATCAGCAGATAAAACCTATAAACGCACTAGACATAATTATTACATGAAAACCAACAAACCAATCACTTATTTAGCACGTGCACTAAATTCAATAAATAAATCATTTAAACCAATCCGCTTGAAGGTGTCTAAAGACAATTATACTAGCAACCCGGTCAAAATTGTGCATAAATTCTAGCATCATTATATAAATCAACTGGAAATTTTTATGATATCGAAGCTGAATCCTTCTCCAATTTCACTTTACCAGACTTATCCCATGATCAAAAAGCACTCCTAGAAAAACCTATATCAACTGAGGAAGTGACTGCCTATATTAAAGAACTAAAGATAAACAAAAGACCGAGCCCGGATAGTTATTTGGGCCCTATATTACCGCACATTCACAGAACTTCTATCCCCTATCCTAGCCAACGCATTTAATGTACTGTTAGGTGACCACTCTTTCAAGCAAGAATCTTTGACGGCAATAGTGTACATGATTCCGAAGCCCCTTTCCGACACTACCTCCTTGCGCAGGTTATCGCCCCATTTCTTTGCTGAATTTAGATATTAAGCTGTTAGCAAAAGTTTTAGCAAAACGCCTTAACCAAATATGTAATTTAATACACAAAGATCAAGTAGGTTTTATGCCGCATAGACAAGCGGGCGATAACATGCGCAGGGCGGTGCTAATGGCACATATCGCCAAAAAACGCATCCCTTTTATCACTGAACATCAAGAGGGCAATCAACACAGTTTCATGGCCATACCTGCAATACTCTTTACAAAAATAGGATTTTTATAACAGCTTACCTGTAAAAATCCTTTTCTTGGAGTACATCACGGGAAACAGAGAAGCATAGTAATTACTATGTGGGTTATATAGTCTACCTTCAGGTGATGGACACTGGCACGCCCTTAAAGGAGTTGTAAAGGAAAAAAAATTTCTTGCTGAAATGACTGTTTACAGGGTATGGAGACATAATAGTTAACGGATTCCTTCTAAAATTGATTAAAAATAGATAAAAATCAATCATATAATGTACCTCTAGTTTTGTTTTTGCATGTTATCTTGCCTCTGTGCTAGACAGAGCCATAGAGCAGTGATGGTTTGGAAAATGAAACTAGAATCTCCCAGTACTGTGGTCATCGGGAAACAGACAACCAGGAAGTGTCCAGAACAGAGAAGGATTACAACAACATCAGAGCAAAAACGAACAATGAGGACATGAAACCAGGACTGCAGTAAGGTAAAGGAAGCTATTTAGCTAAAAAACAATGTTCCTTTAGTGACCCTTTAAGGCAGGAAGTTCCCTCCCCTATATAACCCCTCCCATACCGGGAGTACCTCAGTTTTGTAGCAAGCAATAAGTGTCCCAATTTCCCCATTAAGAGGGGTGGGAGCTCTGTGTCCCGTGATGTACTCCAAGAAAAGGATTTTACAGGTAAGCCGTTATAAAAATCCTATTTTCTTTCTCGTACATTACGGGACACAGAGAAGCATAGTAATTACTATGTAGGACGTCCCAAAGGATTGCTAATGATGGGAGGGAGACCACAAAAAATAAGCTGGGCGCCATCAGACATGAGGAATCAAACTGCAGCCTGCAGCACACTGCGCCCAAAGGCGACTTCCTAGTTTTTTCCTTATGTCCAATTGGTAAAATTTAGTGAAAGTATGGACTGGCGACCAAGTCATGGCCTTGAAGACCTGAGCCATGGAGGCTTGATGATGCACTGCCCAGGAAGTACCCACCGCTCTAGTGGAATGTGCTTTGACCTTAAACGGAGGAACCTTTCCCTTCAAGCCATAGGCTTGAATAATGATCTGTCGAATGCGGCCTTTAATGGTGCTTAAGGCCAACTTCATGTCTGCCCCCATCTGCAGAAAATCTAGAATTCTGCCTATGAGATACCTCCGTGGATGCCACCCTTTGGCTTCGCACCAGGCCACATAAGACTTCCAAACTCTGTAATAAATAAGCCTGGACGCTGGCTTTCTGGCATTAAAGTAGATACTACTGAATTAGAGAGACCTCTCTTTAGGATATGGGATTCAACAGCCAGACCGTTAAATTTAGAGACCGTAAGAAGGGGTGGAATATTGACCCCCTGAGAAAGCAGGTCTGGACGAAGCGGAAGGGTCTATGGATGTCCCACCAACATCCTTACAATTTCTGCGTACCAGGCCCTTCTGGGCCAAGCTGGAGCGGCCAGAATCACTGGTTTCTCTTCCGACTTTATCTGCGAAGGAGGCGGGGTAATAATTGCAGCGGAGGAAACGCATAAATTAGGGAGAATTGATCCCATGGAAACACCAGCGCAAGTGAGTGGATCCCTCGTCCGGGACAGAAAGTTGCCCACCTTCGCATTGAACCTTGATGCAAAGAGATCCACATCTGGTATTCCCCACCTCTGACAAACGCCCTGGAAGATGTTGGGGTGAAGAGTCCACTCTCCTGGGAGCAACTGTTGGCGACTTAGAAAGTCTGCCTGGCAATTGTCTATCCCCGGAATAAAAACCGCAGATATGCACGGGACATGCTTTTCCGCCCAGATCAGGATTTGATCCACCTCTCTTTGGGCTGCACGACTCCTTGTGTCCTCCTGGTGGTTTATGTATGCCATAGCTGTGGCATTGTCGGACTGAATCCTGACTGGGTGACCCCGCAACCTGTCCATCCAAGCTGATAGGGCTAGACGAGCTTCCCGAATCTTTAGCAGATTGATGGGTAGAGGTTTTTCAGCGATCAACCACTTTCCCTGGATAGACAGCCCCTCCAGAACTGCACCCCAGCCCAGAAGACTGGCATCTGTGGTCACAACCCGCCAAGATATGGGAACAAAATAATTTTTGGAAATTCTGGGGAACTAGCCACCAGCAAAGGCTCTGCTGGAGTGTTCGGGAGAGGGACATAGGGAGGTCTAAGGCTTGGGTTTTTTGTTTCAAGCGGATATAATGGAGTGTTGAAGTCCCCTTGAGTGGAACTGAGCAAAATGGGACAGCCTCAAAAGAGGCTACCATTTTCCCCAACAGCCGCATACAAAGGCGAATGGAGGGCTGACGCTTTGATTTGACCAACTGAACTAGCTCCCTTAAAGAATCGATCTTTATCTGGGGCAGAAATATCTTTCTTTGATCTGTGTCTATGAGTAGACCTGAATACAAGTCTTTTCACAGGCACCAAGGCCGACTTGTCCAGGTTGAGAACCCAACCCATGGATTCAAGGTATCTCACAGTTCTGTGTACCGCTGAGTTTAGATCGGCAACTGAACGATCTACCAACAACAGATCGTCCAGATAGGCTACTATAGATATGCCTTGAGATCTTAGATTGGCTAACAGGGGGGCCAGTACCTTTGTGAATACACAAGGTGCGGTGGCCAGACCAAAAGGTAAGGTCACAAACTGAAAGTGGCGTTGATTTACTGTGAAGCTTAACAGCTTCTGATGGTTTAGGAAGATAGGAATGTGTAAGTATGCGTCCTTTTTTCGATGGACGCCAAAAGTTCCCCTCCTTGTAAGGGGGCAACCACCGACCGGATCAAATCCATCCGGAAAGATCGGACCTTTAGGAACTGGTTTAAAGCGGAGTTCCACCCTATTTTACAACTTCTTTGCATTCGTTTTTACACTGCCCCCTTAAATACATTTGGGATGTTTTATTTTTGTCTTTTAAAAACTCACGTTTTTATCTGTGAGTCTCTTATTCCCCCGCCGCGGCGGAATGGCCCCCCCCCCGCCGCATCCAGCGCTGCTATGCCTCCTGGGATATGTGTGTCTTCAATCCCAGGAGGCTGGGCTGAACATCGCAGCCGTGGATGAACATCTCGGGGGGCGGGAGGGAGGGAGGGCAGTGCCGCCCATAGAGGTGGTGTCCTTCCTCTTCTCCCTCTCCAACTCCTCCCCCGTCCTAGCTCCTTCACCCGTCCTAGCACCGCCCCCGTCCTAGCACCGCCCCCGTCCTAGCTCCTCCACCCGTCCGTCACCGCCGTCACCGCCGCCCCCGTCCTCCTCCCTCCACCACCCGCCCACCTGCCATCTGTCTCCGATGCACGGAGATACAGATCATCAGGCAGAGAGAGCGAATCTCTGTCTGATAGATCTGTATGTGAGAGCACCGAGCATAGTACAGCCCCGCCTCCCTGTACATTGCAACAGAGCTCTGCACTGTGTGTTACAATTCTGGTGCAGGGAGGCGGGGCTGTACTATGATCACTGTACTCACATACAGACCAATCAGAGATCCGCTCTGTATGCCTGATCATCTGTACCTCCCCCCACTCTGCACATAATGTTGTCACCGCACTAACATCACCGCACTAACATCACCGCACTAACATCACCGCACTAACATCACCGCACTGTCACCGCACTAACATCACCGCACTGTCACCGCACTAACATCACCGCACTAACATCACCGCACTGTCACCGCACTGTCACCGCACTAACATCACCGCACTAACATCACCGCACTAACACCGCACTAACATCACCGCACTGTCACCGCACTAACATCACCGCACTGTCACCGCACTGTCACCGCACTAACATCACCGCACTGTCACCACACTAACATCACCGCACTGTCACCGCACTGTCACCGCACTAACATCACCGCACTGTCACCGCACTAACATCACCGCACTGTCACCGCACTGTCACCGCACTAACATCACCACACTGTCACCGCACTAACATCACCGCACTAACATCACCGCACTGTCACCGCACTAACATCACCGCACTAACATCACCACACTGTCACCGCACTGTCAGCGAACTGTCACCGCACTAACATCACCGCACTGTCACCGCACTAACATCACCACACTGTCACCGCACTGTCACCGCACTAACATCACCACACTGTCACCGCACTAACATCACCGCACTAACATCACCGCACTAACATCACCGCACTAACATCACCGCACTGTCACCGCACTAACATCACCGCACTGTCACCGCACTAACATCACCGCACTGTCACCGCACTGTCACCGCACTAACATCACCGCACTGTCACCACACTGTCACCGCACTGTCACCGCACTAACATCACCGCACTGTCACCGCACTAACATCACCGCACTGTCACCGCACTAACATCACCGCACTGTCACCGCACTAACACCGCACTAACATCACCGCACTGTCACCGCACTGTCACCGCACTAACACCGCACTAACATCACCGCACTGTCACCGCACTAACATCACCGCACTGTCACCGCACTAACATCACCGCACTGTCACCGCACTAACATCACCGCACTGTCACCACACTAACATCACCGCACTGTCACCGCACTGTCACCGCACTGTCACCGCACTAACATCACCGCACTAACATCACCGCACTGTCACCGCACTAACATCACCGCACTGTCACCGCACTAACATCACCGCACTGTCACCGCACTAACATCACCGCACTGTCACCGCACTAACATCACCGCACTAACATCACCGCACTGTCACCGCACTAACATCACCGCACTGTCACCGCACTAACATCACCGCACTGTCACCGCACTAACATCACCGCACTAACATCACCGCACTAACATCACCGCACTGTCACCGCACTAACATCACCGCACTGTCACCGCACTGTCACCGCACTAACATCACCGCACTGTTACCGCACTAACATCACCGCACTAACATCACCGCACTGTCACCGCACTAACATCACCGCACTGTCACTGCACTAACATCACCGCACTAACATCACCGCACTAACATCACCGCACTGTCACCGCACTAACATCACCGCACTGTCACCGCACTAATGTCACCGCACTAACATCACCGCACTGTCACCGCACTAACATCACCGCACTGTCACCGCACTAACATCACCACACTGTCACCGCACTAACATCACCGCACTGTCACCGCACTAATGTCACCGCACTAACATCAGAGCACTAACATCACCGCACTAACATCACAGCACTAACATCACCGCACTAACATCACCGCACTAACATCACCGCACTAACATCGCAGCACTAATGTCATCGTACTAACATCACCACCACACTAACATCACCGCACTGTCACCGCACTAACATCACCGCACTAACATCGCCGCACTAACATCGCAGCACTAACATCGCAGCACTAACATCGCAGCACTAACATCGCCGCACTAACATCACCGCACTAACATCATCGCACTAACATCACTGCACTAACATCACCGCACTAACATCACTGCACTAACATCACTGCACTAACATCACAGCACTAACATCACCGCACTAACATCACCGCACTAACATCACCGCACTAACATCACAGCACTAATGTCATCGCACTAACATCACCACCGCACTAACATCACCGCACTAACATCACAGCACTAACATCACCGCACTAACATCACCGCACTAACATCGCAGCACTAACATCACCGCACTAACATCACCGCACTAACATCACCGCACTAACATCGCATCACTAACATCGCAGCACTAACATCGCAGCACTAACATCGCCGCACTAACATCACCACACTAACATCACCGCACTAACATCACTGCACTAACATCACCGCACTAACATCACCGCACTAACATCACCGCACTAACAAAATGAATTTATTGACAGTGCACATGTCTGGTATATGTATACACACCACATATATAACAAGAGATATATATATATATAATCTTGTTATGTAGATATATCTGCACAGGAACAAATTATTTATTATATTTACTGGTTCCTGGAAGGAGGAGGGGGAGAGGAGAGGAGGGGAGGGGGGGGGGAGGAGAGGTTTGCTTTGCATAGATAAGGGGCGGTAACTTCCTCTGACACTCCCATTGCTATTGAAAACTGATCTGAAACCATTACACTGCTTGTACAGCACTGAGCATGTGCGAGGCTGAAATCCAGGAAGTCATACAGTCTGGCTTCATGATGCCCACACTTAAGATGGCCCCAGTCAATTTCTGTTTTATAAAGTGTCTAAATGCTGTAACAACCTAACAAAATGGACCTTAGTTTACAGACTAAGGGCCAGATTCTCATACATTCGCGCTGCTCCTGGGCAGCGGAATATATGAGATCTACGTTACACCGCCGCAGGTCTACAGGTTTACATCCTGATTCTCAGAACACTTACCTGTAAACTTGCGGCGGTATAGCGTTAGATTGCTCGTCGCAAGCCCGCCCAATTCAAATGGGGCGGGCACCATTTAAATTAGGCGCGCTCCCGCGCCGAGCGTACTGCGCATGCTCCGTCGGGTAAATTACCCGACGTGCATTGCGCTAAATGACGTCCCCCCGACGTCATTTGCCTAGATGTATACGTAAATGGCGTCCAGCGCCATTCACGGACATCTTACGCAAACGACGTAATTTATATTGAATTCGACGCGGGAACGACGGCCATCGTTAACATTGGTTGCGCCTGCTAATTAGCAGGGGCAACCTTACGCGTCGGGTACGCTACGCAAACGACGTTAATTCGCTGCGTCGACCTCGCGTATGTTCGGGAATCGCCGTACTTACCTCATTTGCATAGACGACGGGGAAAAGCGACGATGCGACACCTAGCGGCGGGAAAAAAAAATACATTTAAGATCTGACAGCGAAACAGCCTTACGCATGTCAGATCTAATGGGTACCTATGCGCAACTGATTCTGAGAATCAGTCGCATAGATACCCGGGGCCAGATGAGGTGTTACGACGGCGCTAATGGTGTTGCGCCCTCGTAACGCCTTTGAGAATCTGGCCCTAACTGTAGTAGAATACATTCAGCTTGTGTATTACAGGAGTATTTATATTTAAAAAGTTTTTTTTTTTCAATTTGTGGCCGGAACTCCGCTTTAAGGCCTTGAGATCCATAATGGGTCTTACATCTCCGTTTGGTTTGGGGACGGTGAAAAGATTTGAATAAGAGGGGCGTGGCCTGGACATGGCTGAGTGAGGAAGCAGAACTTTGGATCTCCCGGCCTTGTTCTCCCTTTTACCGGCCAAAGACCTGAAAATACAGGCATGCAATCTGTAAAAAAAAGCAAGAAGCAAAAAGCAAGAACAGAGTAACAACCCGACTCACCCGTTCTGGCGCTAAAACATGCGATTTACACAGCTATTTCCACCTCCAGACGCCAATCTCACCGGGAGCAAGAGTGGCGGCGCCAAATGGCAACCCTCATGGCGACCCTATAGAGGACCCAGACCAAGCCAGCTGGACCTTCCGCCCGGACGATATGTCGGCAAACCCCGTCACACCGAGGACACCGGAGACACAGCCAACCATGTCGACCTCAGCCGCAGCTCCGCTGCTACAGGCCCTCCCCACCCGATCCGACATAAAGACTCCAATACTCAAACTAGAGGAGACTCACTGACGGGACTTTCATGAAGTACGGGCGGAGGTGTCCATGCTGACGGACAGAGTATCCACGGGTGAGGGATCGTTAGTGGCTTTGGAACTGTGGGTGGCCGGACTAGAGCGTGACAGGGACCACCACAGGGTTGCGGCGGTCACACTCCAGCTACACCTCGAGGAGGTTGAGGACCGGAGCCGCCACAACAACTTGCGGCTACGGGGGATACCGGAATCGGTGGACACCGATACACTAGATGGCACGCTGCTGCAGCTGTTCTGGGACGTGTTGGGAGACCCGGAGAAAATCGCGGAGGTAGATCGTGCACACCGCGCACTAGGCCCGAAGTCGGCTGACCCAGACAGGCCCAGAGACGTCGTATGCAGACTTCTCCGATATGCACAGAAGGAGCGCATCATCCGGGGAGCGTGGGATCGAGGCAAGGTCCTTATGGATGGATCAAGGTACTGCCAGATTTATCTAGGGCAACACTGCGCTGACGGGCAATGCTGAAGCCCGTTCTCGACCTAGCGAGACAACGCGGATTCACCTACAGGTGGGGCTACCCGCTGGCAGTGACCTTCAGAAAGGATGGAGCGGCATTCACCGTCCAGACGCTGGAGGACCTCCCGGCCCTCTTTCTGTTTCTGGAAACAGATCGGATTCCTGTCCCTGATTGGCTGCAAATCCTACCTCGCACTCCTGGAAGATCGGGCCCCTCGATGTACAGACCTGGGATGGGTGTACGCCAGCAAGGTCGTGGACGAAGGAGACACCGTGCGTCCTCGGGCGGAGAACACCACGAGTAGGCCGTAGGCCGCAATTCCCAGACCTCCGTATCACCCCTCCTGTTATGCCGGATGCATCGCCCTTCCCCTGTGCCGATACCCCGGAGACCATCGTGCTGGCCTGACCCGAGGATCCCACGACACCGGGTACCCTTCTACCTGGGTCGATGCCGCTTACACCGATGCCCCCCCCGCCGGCCTGATTTCCCCCCCCCCGTGTGGCCTCCGTGCCCCGCGCCCGCCGCTCACGGGGGATGGGGAGGTCCGGGCCAACTGATCTACCCTGTACAGTTTTTTGGGCTCCCGCGCTGTTAGAGCATGCCCTGGTTTCCTAAGGGCCTGACCGTGGGGCCCAGGCCTCCTTGCCCCCCACCCAAAGTTGTCGGTGGCAACTGCCTCCCCCTGTGCCAGCACCCCGAGGACCCCCATTCAGGACTGACCCAGAGGTCCCATGACACTTGATCCCCTGGTGACTGTGGCAAGGCCGTTTTTCCCCGGCCCCCCCCTTGCCCGTTAGTTTTTTGCCGCCCGGGGGGCGAGGAGGTCCGGACCTTTGATTAGACCCCTGGATAGACCATTCTATATGATTTTTTGGGCCCCCGCGCTGTTAGGGTGCGCCCTGATTTTCGGGAGGACGATTGCACACCCCCCTCCTCCTATGTCGCCTTTCCCCACTGTGTACGATCACCTAGCACTGCTGTGTCATCACACCGGGGGAGGACACGCCGGCTTTGTCCCCTTTTCCTGCCTTCGGCTGGTGAGTGGGTGACGGAAGCACGCTGATGGGGTTCACCACACTCATGGACTGCCTTACAGATGATTGTGCGGGTACGTGGGAATATAATATGATGTGATGTGGAGTGGTGGTGGGGGGGTGGGATGTTTGCCATGGGGAGAGTGCCGGTTTGTGGATGGGCTCTCTACGTTGACTGGGGGGGGGGTGGAGGGGAAGAGCCCCACTATATTACCTTGTTTGGCAGGGAGGGAGAAGCTGCTGGCCGTTTTAGATTATTTGTTAGGGGGTCTGGGACTGCTCTACTCTCCAGGTTTACTGGTTAATCACCAAATTTACCTACTGTTGCACTTTTTGTCGGTATAAATATGTTTTATGTTACGTGCTTTATGTTTTATTCCTCGCCTTCTATGTTTTTTGGAATTCTCTGCATTGCTACCGCATTACCACAAATTGCATTGCTGATATTGTGTTTCACCAACTGTGATGGCCCGGGGGGGGGGGGGGTCTGTCTATACACCTACCCACATAGGCCTGCGCTCGTACGCCAGATTAGCTCTGGTGAGCGTTCTAGCTATTTAAGCCAATTTAGATTTTCTCCTCTGCCGCACTTCCTGGTGCTGGCTATCTAACGTGCCCCCCGGCCGTATCGGACGGAGACGCACACCTCTTAAGCTTTCCCTTTACTTTCCTTCTATACCCCCTTGTCTCCGGTCCTCTCTGGGCCACACGCCAACTCCTCTCCCCTATCCTACCTAACCACACAATCCCCCCCCCCCAAACACCCACCACCCGCGAGCATGGACGCACTGACAATAATCTCGTTAAACGCCAAGGGCCTGAACATCCACGAAAAATGCAGAATGCTGCTCCATGACATGTGCAGCCAGAAGGCAGACATTGTCCTCCTACAGGAGACACATTTCAGGGAAAACAGGCTTCCAATTTTTAAAAATAGATACTACCCCACAGTTTACCACTCCATTCTGATGCAAAGTCCAGGGGTATTTCAGTGCTTATTGCTGCTGGGGTACCATGGACGCTAGATGATATACAGAGGGACCCTGGAGGACGTTTTCTGTTCCTAAAGGCCCGGTTTGTTGCGACAGGAATTACCCTGGCGAACCTCTACGCCCCAAACGAACACCAGGACAGTTTCCTGACACGACACCTAGACCGCCTGACCCGATACGCCACTGGACATTTGATTGTAGGGGGCAACTTTAATACTCCTCTGTCGCCACAGAAGGACACGTCCACTGGACTGTCCTCGACCTCTGGAAAACTGCGTAGCCGTATACAGGTGACACTTCACGGCTCCCAATTGGTAGACACGTGGCGCCTATTCCACCCGGGGGAGAAAGACTTCACTTTTTTTTCCAGACCCCACCAGGTGTACTCCCGAATTGACTACTTTTTAGTTCAGCACAGACACCTGATTGCAGTCAAAGACGTTAAGATAGGGTCGATCACCTGGTCAGATCACCCCCGATCACATTGGTCTACGCCCTGTCAGAGCTCGGATCCGAGCGGAGACACCCCTGGAGACTACTACAAGACCCTGAAATTCTAGCGGACGTAGTAAAGGAACTGAGACATTACTTCACTGACATACCACCCCAGACAGTGGACCGGAGGTGGTATGGGAGGCCCATAAGGCGGTCGTGCGTGGCATCCTTATTAAACATGGTGCCAGGAGGAAGAAGCTAAGGGCAGAACAATTACAACTCTACTATCCAAATTACAGACCTTAGAGACACAGCACAAACGGACACCAACGAGGCAGCTGGGCATAGAGCTCGACACCACACGAATACAGGTCACTGACGTTCTCACATATAAAGCCAAGGCAGCCATCCAAGTCTGCAGACGCAAGGTCTATGAGTCTGGGAACAAGTGTGGGAGAATGTTAGCCCGCTCACTACGCACACAAAATACTGTGTCTTACATTCCTCACATTGTTGCTCGAGGGGGACAGAAGGTGTCGGTCCCACAATCAATCTCCCGGGAGTTTAGAGACTTTTACCATACCTTATATAATCTACCCCCCGCAACCCTGGACCCCGACGCGGACCTTTCGCGGGAATACCTGGCCTCCTCAGACATGCCAGCCTTGCCCTCAGACGCTAGAGACCTGCTAGACAAACCCATTACCCTGCTTGAACTACAGACAGCCCTGGGCAACACCAAAACGGGTAAGGCCCCTGGCCCGGACGGGCTGACCGTTGCGTATTACAAGGCACTTCTCCCTTCCCTGGGCCCTCGCCTGGTCTCCCTGTTTAATAATCTTAGTACGGGGGCGAAGTTCCACATATCGACGTTACAAGCACAGATAGCAGTCATACCTAAAGAAGGGAAAGACCCGAGCCAGTGCTGTAGCTATCGCCCTATTTCACTGCTGAACGTTGACCTCAAGCTCCTTACTAAAATTATCGCAACCAGATTCCAACGCCACCTGCCAAGCCTCATTCACCTTGACCAGGTAGGGTTTGTCCTGGCCAGAGAAGCTAGGGACAACACTGCCAAGGTCTTGAACCTCCTACACACAGTGAACACCAAGAAGACACCTTGCATCTTTGTAAGCACCGACGCTGAGAAGGCGTTTGATCGGGTTAGCTGGCAGTTCATGTTCGATACATTAAGACACATTGGGCTGGGTCACAAAATGCTAAACTGGATCTCGGCGACTTATACAGACCCGACAGCCAGAGTTAGGGCCAACGGGGTGTTGTCGGAGACATTCCCGATCAAGAACGGGACGCGACAAGGGTGCCCCTTGTCGCCCCTATTATTTGCACTCACCCTCGAACCCTTCATGCGACACGTACGAATGAACTCGGACATCTCAGGGGTTAGAGTGGGCGATGGAGAATATAAGGTCTCCGCCTACGCGGAAGACCTGCTCTTCTCTTTGACAAACCCTGCAGCGTCTCTTCCTGGCCTGATGCGGGAATTTGAGATACATGGACGGCTCTCCAACTTGAAAATGCAAGTTGGTGGCGATGGGAGTAGGAATTTCGAGCCCACATTTAGAACGACTCCGTGGTAGTTTTGGACTGCCATGGACAGATACGGCTCTGAACTACTTAGGCACACGTATCCCCCCGTCCCTCTCCCAAATTTTTAAGCTAAATTTCCCACCGCTTCTAAAAGCGGTCCAGAAGTTATTGGACCAGTGGACCACCGGTCTCCACTCTTGGTTCGGCAGGTGCAACATATTAAAGATGTCCATATTGCCCAAATTCACATACCTCCTTCAAGCCCTCCCCATACATATACCCGCAGATTTCTTTAAGCAAGTTCAAACCATGTTTAAAACCTTTCTGTGGGCTGGGAAACATCCTAGAATACACAGATCGGTACTGTCTCTGCCCAAAATACACGGCGGACTGGCTATGCCCAGCGTTCGTGCATACTATCACGCAGCACACCTAAACCGTCTCATCGACTGGTGCCGACATGGAGACACAAAACTGTGGCCTCACCTGGAACAGGCTCAGAGCAAGGTCCCGCTGCAGAGAGCACCGCGGTGCCCTGCGGTGCTACATAGATCCATACGGACTCATCCGTTGATAGGAACCACGATCAAGATATGTGCTAGGCTACTGCCTCGGGAAAGGTTGCTGACGGGAGTCTCACCTTTACACCCAGAGCTGGGCAACCCACAATTTGAGCCGGGTGTGCGTGACGTGAAAGTTCACAGACCGACAGATCCCGACGACCCAGCGTTTATACTGTTACACGCCAATGACATCCCCACACGCGTTTACAAAAAATCGATCATCCGACACCTTCTGGATGCTGCCAAGGCGTGCATCCCCATTTGCTGGAAGTCCCCAAACCCACTGACTGTAGCGATGTTGTTACGGAAGGTGGATGATATCAATAAGATGGAAGACCTGATTCTTTCAAACCAAGACATACATGAATCATACAAACCTGGCAGTTGTGGAACATCTACACCTACTCAGATGAAGAACAAAATCTTAGAGACCCGACTGTAACGGACATATGCATGCTGCCGAGACAGTTATAAGCTTCATGCAGGGAGGACTACAAGGAACTGCATGGCTTGTCACAATTGGATGTACCACATTGTAGTCTGAGCTCAAAGGGTTAATTGGACAAGTCTCTTTCATTGCTGAATGCTAATGTTCCCTTCGCATAGCTAATGAGAACTCTCTTGTGGAGGTAACAGTCTCCTGTGAGGTGTATGCTGATGGCGATTATGTGTGAGTGATAATTGTTTTAAAGGTTAATTGAATTCTATTGTCTGATCAAGTTAAGGAGCCAAAACGGCTAGCGACTGATTGGCTCAAGGGAGTGTCATTGTTTCAAAGTGTGTGTATTGAAGTCCCCCCTGGGTGGGGGGGGGGTGTCATTTGTTTCTGTAGTTTGTAACCAGATATAAGGAAGAAAAATGTGGCATTAAAAGTCAGTCCTGCTTGACTCTGCAAACGTAGCACGTCTCGTTTCTTGGAAGGGCGTTCGATGGGATATACCGGCGGTACTTGCATATCGCAGCTTGCCAGGGAAAAGGACGTCTCCAACGGCTGAGACCCTCACACCAGTGGGTAGCCGTTACACCGACTTAGAACCTAGGGACAGATTCTCCCCCCTAACAGTGAAGATGCAGATTTGCCGGCCCGAGTGATATATGGACGGGGCTGACAGACGTACGGATCCATGCTCGCGGGTTCCCCCCCTCCCCACCTCCCCTTCCCTCTATCCGCGCCCCCACCCCGAAAGTCTCTCTCTTTGGGTGGCTACTCTTCTTTGCTCTCCCGAATACATCTCGGGAGTTGCTATTCTCTTCTAATTCTCTTTCCTTCTCTCTTACTACCTCTTAGATATTGGGAAAAAGTAAGCGGGTCCACGGATCCTTGATTACATGCCACGTCCTATAGGTAGATACTACTGTACCGACGACTCAGATAGGGAGGTGGCACGGTAGGCTTAGCGCTGTTAGTACGAAGTCGGCTGCGTACCGCCCGTGAGGGCGGGTGGCCTGACGCTACATGATAGCGGACAATTTGGTTGAACTTAATGACTGTGTGTATCCGATTACGTTTTGTCTGTATACCTGTAGATGTCACTGTGTTTACAATGTTACTGTGATCCGTGTGGACACGCTCTGTTGTGAATAAAACATTTTGAAAAAAAAAAAAAAAAAAGCACGCAAGCTTTTTTTTTTTTTGGCAGATTAAAAAAAAAAATTTAATAAAACTCCAAACCTTGTTCTTCCAGCGGCAGTTCCCTGATCACCCCTTGGGATAATAGATGATCTAAGGCCAATGTTAGAGATTTTATTTTTCCCGGGTCTTTCGGTACGCTTGAGGCCAAGAAGCGGGGTGGAGGAAATTCGCTCAACTCTAGCCTGTAGCCCTCAGAGACCGCAGAGTGGACCCAATTGTCTTGGATCCTCCCTTGCCAAACTTCCGCAAACAGCTGAAGTCTTCTGGGAGGCCGTCGGAACTGCCTGGCAGTGGAAGTGCTAGGAATAGGAGAAAGAGACTTTTTAAAGGAGGGGGTACCCCTAAACCTTTTCTTCACTGGTAACCGTGTGCTTTTGCCACTGAAAATGTTCTGAATATATCTATCCAGATCTTCCCCAAATAAACGCTCCCCGTGGAAAAGAAACCCTGCCAGTAGTTTCTTACAAGGGGTTTCAGCCGAACAGTTCTTCAACCAGAGTAATCTGCACATATGAACTAAAGAGAATGTGAGACGGGAGGACTGTTGTATGGAGTCCTTGATAGCATCTACCGCAAAGCATAATGCCTTGGGATAGTAAGCCAATTCCCGAGCCTGTTGAGCCGGGATATCCTTCAAGACCACTTTTAACTGGTCTTTTAAGGCTTGGCAAATACCAATAGCCGCTAACACAGGTTGGGCTACCCCTCTAGCTACCCCTCTTGTCTGTCGGGTTTTTGAACACTTGAACGTTGTCCACCGGACAGGTCAAAGTCTTGATTACGCAGGCTATAGCTGTGCCCACCTTGGGGACACCCCACTTCTTCGTGAACTTCTCCATGGGGTATAAAATCGAAAACTTTTTAGGAGGAAGTTCCCAGTCCTTGTAGATAAGACCTTCCAGTAGGGGATGAATTGGGAAGGAATAGTTAGCTTGAGGAGCTTTTAAAGAGCCTAAGGAAGAGACTGAACTCGATGCTGGCTCTAAAAGGGGCAACATGAAGGTTGAACGGACCATCTCAGTGAGGGACTGCACCAACAGTCTTTCGGACTGAGACGCCGAAAATGGTTCCCCCAGGGTAGAATCTTCAGAGTCCGAGACCTCTGACCGACCCTCTGCCTGATCCCCTGAGGGTAAATCAACCTCTTCTGAGGATAGTTGTTCCGCCATGAGGAACTATGCAGAGGGAGAGGAGGTCACCAATCTTTGCTCCAGTCCACCCATAGCCGAGGCCAGAGCCTCCTGTGTTACAAAAACTGGAGCAGGCGGGACAAGGGCAGATGAGGCACCTGGGAGCCTGATGGTTCACCCTGGGCCTCCTCTAATTTATCAGGAGAGGAAATAGCCACAGGAGCATGCCCGAGATCCTCCGATCCTGATGGTGATCCCTTCAATTTTTTCGTACTTCTAGTCCCTAAACCTTTAGCCATAATAAAGCCGAGGTACTCACAAAAGTTGCATCCACTTGCGGACCTATAGACCAGCACTGACGCTGCTATTCGATGGTCAGCAAGATGCAGAGCCCACTATGTGCCTTAAAGAGGAGTTCCACCCAAATTTGGAACTTCCTCTTAACCCACTCCTCTCCCCCTTACATGCCACATTTGGCATGTAATTTTTTTTGGGGGGGAGTGGGGGCTTCAGCACGAGTGGGACTTCCTGTCCCACTTCCTCCTTCCTGTAGGCGACTAAGCTTAATCGCCTTCAGGAAGTGGCTGCTGTAGGCGATCGCCTAGGACACGTCACAGGTCCTAGGCGATCTCCTGGCCAATTACACGGCGCCGCGCCGCGCCGCTCGCGCATGCGCAGTGGGTGCCCGGCCGTGAAGCCGAAAGCTGTCACGGCTGGGTGCCCACACTGAAGATGAAGACGCCGGCCGGGGAGGGGGGGAGAGGAGCGGAGCCCCGGCCGGCGCGTCACTGGAGCAGGCAAGTGCCTGTTTATTAAAAGCCAGCAGCTACACTTTTTGTTGCTGCTGACTTTTAATAAACATACAAATGGCTGGAACTCCCCTTTAAGCAAATGTCACTGTCCACCATCCTTCTACCCAACTTGGATTTACCCGAAATAATTTAAAGCCTGGTCAAATGCTAATCTCTCAATGCATCATGAATTTGTCACTCCTAAATCCTTCCCTGAACTTAGGGAAAGCTATGGTTTACCACAGTCAGAGCTGTTCAGATATCTACAAATAAAAAAAAACGTTTTTGCACCCCTCACAAATGCTGAATCACCCTTACCTCACCTTTCCACTTTTGAATTAATGTGCAAAAATGACCCACTTGCTAAATGAATGATATCATCTCTGTATACACAACTTTTGACCAATTCAAAACCTGATAAATTAACACATGTCCAGAAGTGGGAGGAAGATCTGGGACACAAACTGGATGATGCAGAATGGTCCAGAATATGGTTAACTACTAAATCTTCCTCGCCCAATGTTACAGCGACAGAAGCAAACTATAAAGTCCTAACACGCTGGTATCTTGTACCTGCCAGAGTGGCTAAATACACTCCCAATCATTCAGCCCTCTGTTTCAGGCGCTGTACAGATACAGGTACACACATGCATATATGGTGGACATGTCCAATAGCACAATCCTTTTGGGGGAAAATCTTTGAACTAGCCTACAAAATGTTCCAAAAGCCGCTAGCACCAGACCCTGCCATAGCATCACTTAATCTGAAACAAGATCATCTAACATTCTCCCAATTTAAGCTTTTTGTTCAACTTTCAACTGCTGCTAAGCAAACAATGGCGAAAGCATGGAAATCACCAATACTGGCACTGGCTGAAACTGAGAACAGAATGAATTCTGCAATGTCCCATGCTAATATGTCAATTATTGAAGGTAACAATATTTCGAAATTCAAGAAAATGTGGAACCCATGGATAAAGACTCATTTACCCCCAAATTTTAATGATTCAGTTCTCCAGCCATGGTAACTGATTATTTAACAAAACCGTGTAACCACACTTCTATTTATACATGGAATAACTATACGGAACCACACCCTGGTACCTGGACCGACCTTGTGAACTTACTCTTTCACTATTCTCCCCCCCCTTTTTTTCTCTTAACTTGTTTTTATTTTATTTTTAAGTTAATGTATAACATTTGTTTATCTACAGTATGTCAGCTCTATATCAATACATGATAGATGTACATATATACAAAGTCTTTTAGGATAACCTATGTTGGGTATTAATAGTTACAATATTCATACCAACATGAGAAAGTAACAGAGCAATTAATTAATTGTGTGTGATTAAGTTTAACAAACTTATATATGTTTATATATATATATATATATATATATATATATATATATATATATATATATATATATATATATATATATATGTTACCACATATATTATTTTTATTGTTTAACAAAAGAGCTTATTTATATATATCCTTGTATATGTAACAATATACTTTCATTTTATTGTGCAATCAATAAACCTTTTTTCGGATAAGGAAAATCCAGAAGCAGTTAATATCTTGTTGGATGAAAGATACACAAACGAGAATAAAAAAAACTTCCTGAATGTTAAAGCGGATGTTCCGCCAAAAAAAATATTAAAAGCCAGCAGCTACAAATACTGCAGCTGCTGACTTTTAATATTAGGACACTTACCTGTCCTGGAGTCCAATGGCATCAGCAGCAGAGGACGAGCGATCGCTCGTCTCTCTGCTGCTCCCCCCTCCATCCACGCTGAGGGAACCAAGAAGTGAAGCGCTGCGGCTTCACTGCCCGGTTCCCTACAGCGCATGCGCGAGTCACGCCGCGCACACCAATTGGCTCCCGCTGTGTGCTGGGAGCCGAGTGTTCCCAGCACACAACGGGGGGGCGACGGGATGTGACGCAATGCCCGTCTTTTGCCCGTGAATGCCGGGCCGGAAGTTGGTGCAAATACCTGTCTTTAGACAGGTATCTGCACCCCCCTCCCCCTGAAAGGTGTCAAATGTGACACCGGAGGGGGGAGGGTTCCGATCAGCGGGACTTCACTTTAGGGTGGAGAACCACTTTAATTAACTTATGGAAGCGAGAAGAAAAAAGGAGAGAAAAGGGAAAGTATATTTTTTTTCCTTTCTTTCCTCCTCTTTTCACCTCCGGAAACTCATATTAGAACACTGTGGACTATTTTTCGTTCTTCCTTTCTCCCCATTTTTTTCTTTTTTGGCACATGCATAACACTTACCGTGTATGGCCACTAGACAGTCCCCTTGTACGAGTCCTGTGTGGACTGTGGGGAGGAGTCGGGGTTACTACCAACCTGGGTGGTTGGTGGGTACCCCCAGGATTGTTTGGGCTTGCAAGAGGGAGAGGATAGGGTTTGGGGGAGTTTCTTTTTTTGCTCCATGCTCTTGCTCTTTTTCTCCCCTCCTAGTATTTTGTCAGGATCCGTTCTCGCATGGCCTCCTTAATTAAAGCTTGGGAAATATTTTTCCATTATATATATATATATATATATATATATATATATATATATTCATCCTATTAAATATTGTGTCTGGTCTGGTCTGCTAGAGCCTTGCTAAATATTTTCCGGTGAAACTAAATGAGTAGCAAAATAATATCATGGAACGCGAGGGGGATGGGAGATAGGAGGAAGAGACAAGCAGTTTGGGGCAATTGTGTTTTACAAACCCATAATATTTTTGCAGGAGACCCACCTTGAGCGAGAGGACACGATGCTTTTTGAAATTGCAAGATTCCCGTATCAATTCCATGATGTGTATACTACTTATTCACGTGGCTTTAGTGTCTTGATCTCTCGCTCGGCACAGTTCTCATGTAAATAAAGCTTTATAGATCCAGAAGGTCATTACATCGTGTTACAGTGTTTACTAAATGACAACATTTTTTTTATTGGTGAATGCCTATATCCCACCTCCCCACACAACGATGAAGTGCTGAAAAAAGTATTTGAAAAAAAAAGGCACAGTGGCCGCAATGCCAGCCCTAGTAATGGGAGACTTTAATAATATAATGAATGAGGGGGAAGATAGCACTACAAAAGGAAAACAAATGATGAAGAGAACTAGGTTTTCTAGACAACTACAAGAGATTGGGCTAATAGACATGTAAAGAATTAGATATCCATCAAGGAGAGAATATTCATGTTGCTCAAGCACATATGGAACTCCGTCAAGAATAGATTTGGCCCTGGGGAATGATATTTTTTTTGCCTTTGAGAGAGTTAATCCAATATGACCCCTAGGGGCCTCTCAGACCACTCCCCACTTAAGTTGAATATACAGCCTGAGGGACAGACATCCTCTCCTCTTTTGAAAATCAATCCACAATGGCCATTATTAATGATGGAGGAATTGAATTATTTAAGGAAAATAAAAATGCAACATCTTTAGAAGTAGTCTGGGATACTATGAAGGCATATATGCGTGAAATAATGATGAAAGAAATGTTATAAATGTTGAGTTCATCTAGGAGGCAAGAGGAGGAAATAATGAAAAGGATGACTCAAACAGAGCAGGATTATATTATGGATCCCATAGAAGAAAAAAAATGTTCAGCATGGCAGGAGGCTCAGGAAATTTTATAAAACTTTAGCCTTAGCTCAAGCACAAAAGGGTCTGATAACTATTCCAGCAGTTAAAGACCCTGAAGGAGAGGTGAAGTATGATACAGGTACCATTCAGAAGATATTTGTTGACTTCTACACCTCACTTTATGAGTCAAAGATCAAAGTCAACGAACCAAGCTAAACTATTTTTGGATAAATTGGATCTCACAAAACGTAAACCGGCGGATAGAGAAGCTCTTGATAATTCTTCCAGGGATATGGGATTAAGTCAAGCAGTTACACAAACTCATAATAATAAAACACCAGGAAATTAATGGACTACTGACAGAGATATATAAAAAAAATGTGATAAGATTTTGCTAGCAGAACTTTTAGAGGTACTAAATGATGCGTATGAAAAACAAAAACTCCCAGAAATGATGCAGGAAGCAATAGTAACAGTGTTTCCAAAACAGGGCAGGGACCCGGTGTTGCCTGAGTCTTATGGCCCTATATCCCTCTTCACTTTAGATGTTAAGATTTTGGCCAGGGTTCTTGGACAGGTTATCAAATTACATTAATAGTTTGATACATGAGGATGAAACAGGTTTTATTCCAAAGAGAGCAGCCGCAACAAACATTCATAGGTTATTTTTGAATTTACAATTACCTGTTGAAATTTTAGGATCTAGATCAATACTATGCTTAGACGTCCAAAAAATCCTTCGATATGGTGGAGTGGGAATACTTATGGGCCGTATTGGAGGCTTTTGGAATAGGACCGGGATTTTTAAAATGGGTTAAACTATAATATAGGAATCCTAAAGCAAGGATAAAAATAATACATTATCCAGCTCGTTTACCTTATCTAGAGGGACAAGGCAGGGCTGCCCCCTATCACCACTAGTGTTTGCTATAGCAGTGAAGCCTCCTGCCCTTGCCATTAGACAATGAACAAAAATAGTCGGGTTTTGTCGGGCAAAAAGAGAGGATAAAGTGGCCCTCTATGCAGATGACTCTCTTATTTTCCTGGGGGGATACCTCAAATTCATTAACGGAACTTATGAGCCTTATCTCCATATTTGGGCTATTTTCGGGTTTCCAGATTAACTGGGATAAATCCATATTATTACCACTAGATGAGTTAAAAACGCCATTATTAAATCAAGCCTCTAAAATTCAAATTAAGGATACAGTGAAATATTTGGGGATAGAGATCTCGCGGGATGTAAACGACTATTAACTTGAATTTGAAACCTCTATTAGTAAAATTTAAAGACAAATGCCGAAGTTAGTGTAAGCTACCTCTGACGGTGATGGGAAAAGCAAATTTCATCAAAATGATTTGGGCTCCGCAATTACTTTACGTGTTTAATAACCCATATGGATCACAGCATTCTGGTTTAGAAAAATAGAATCTCTCTTTAGAAAGTTGATTTGGAATAAAAAACAACCACGTATAACATTAACATTAATGTTATCTAAAGAAGAGGGTGGTCTCGCGATCCCCCATCCAAATTTTTTTTTTTTGGGGCTTCACAATTACAACATTTCAGTGGATGGACAACAGTATCAGAATATGATCCTATACAGAGCATGCTACTATCAGTTTATGAAGTGTATCCATTGATTTCTTTATTAGAGTTGAGAAATCAATTGCGCGATAAAGAATTCCATACGGGTAAATTATTTGACAAGGTATGGCAGGAAATTAGGAAAATGACTGAAATAATAGGGATATACGTCATATACTCCAATTTGGAATAATAGTAGTTATGCGGAACTGGTGAAATTGGAAGGGTTTGACATTTGGAGGCAGAAGGGACTAAGGTATATGGCACAGCTATTTCAGGAAGACATGATGAAAACCTTTAGTGAATTAAGATTTTTTTTTTTTTTTTTTTTTTACAGCTCAGGCATGCATTAAAAACACAAGGTCGTTCGCAGGAATTGAAGTTTAACCACTTCCATACCGGGCCTAGAAAATTAATCAGAACCCCCAAACACTATATGTTTCTTTTAGCAGACACCCTAGGGCAGTGGTCATCAACCCTGCCCTACAGGGCCCACTAACAGGCCAGGTTTTATGTATTACCATGGGGAGATGCAGTCTAGAATACTGCAATCACTGAGCAGCAAATGATATCACCTGTGATGTATTTCAGTTATCTTGCAAACCTGGCCTGTTAGTGGGCCCTGTAGGACAGGGTTGATGACCACTGCCCTAGGGAATAAAATAGCGGTCATTGAAACTTTTTATCTCGCACGGTATTTGCGCAATCATTTTTCAAATGCCTTTTTTTTGGGGAAAAAAACGGTTTCATGAATTAAAAAATAACAAAACAGAATTGTTGCAGGCGCTCTAACGCACGCGGCGATACCTCACATGTGTGGTTTGAATGCCGTTTACATATATGGGCTGGACTTACGTGACGTTTAAAAAAATATATATTTGTATTTTTTTTTTATTTTACCTCATTTATTTTATTTTTACACTTTTTTTTGATCACTTTTATTCCTATTACAAGGAATGTAAACATCCCTTGTAATAGGAATGGTTTGTGATAGGTACTCTTTATTGAGAGATGCGGAGTCAATAAGACCCCACATCTCTCCTCCAGGCTGGAAAGCATGAGATTGTGAAAAAAATGTCACGGATCTCATGCTTTCAGCTACGATTGCGGCTTTGTTTACATTCCGGTACCTGGGCGTGACGTCATTACATCGCGCCCGGGCTGCCGACAGATCGTTTCTCTAGGTCTCCAATGGCACGGGAGGGCCCGGAGAAGCACCGGATGGTGGCGGGAGGGGACGTTCCCTCCTAATGCCTATAAGAATGATCAAGTGGCGGAATTGCCGCTAGGATTGTTCTTATGGTGCACAGAAACGCCGGCTGAAGAGATGGATATCTGAATGATGCCTGTAGCTGCAGGCATTTTTCAGATATCCCCACTGAAATTCCTGGACGTCCTTGGGCGGGAAGTGGTTAATAAGTCAGTGGTAATAGCCTTGTTGGATAAGATTGGGGAAAAAAAGGGTCTGATATCACAATTATATGATATATTATTTGATACATTTAAAAAAAAAAAATGTGGATATACCAGCAATATCAGCCTGGTCTGGCGATATAGGGCCAATTTCAGATGAACAGTAGGCACAGGCATTATCAGCAAAACCTCAGGCCTCTCTATCTCCAACACAAAACTTAACACAATTTATCCTACACTGGGCACATTATACGCCAGAGAAATTATTCAAATGGGAATGCAGAGATACAGACCAATGTCCTAGATGTAAAGGGAGAATAGCCAATTCAATACACATGCTATGGAGATGCCCTAAACTATATCGCTATTGGTCTGGGGTGGCAGCTATGATTAATAATGTATTTGAGATCGGGATGCTTATCCAGCCTGGGGGTTGTCTTCTGGGTATACTGGATGAATTAAGAATCCCGGTGAAATATATTGTTTCAATAAATAGAAGTCTATTCCAGGCTCGTAAGCTCTTTGCACAAAAGTGGTTATCACCATATCCACCTACTGTAGCAGAATGGAAAATACAAGCAAAGGAAACTTTAAGGAAAAGTATACTTTCTTACATAGAGGCTGTTTAGGGAAATTTGAAAAAAATATGGAGAAGGTGGTTTGATATTTTGGAGGTATGACAAGAGAGGAGAGGATGGATGGGAGAGCAATGGGGGGAGTCAAAGCATGGGGGCCGAGGGGGTTAGGGTTGTTTTTTTTTTTTCCCCTCTATCTTCCTTCTCAATACGGGCTTGGGTTGTATGTTGTTTTTGTTTGTATATAAAATAAATAAAAATATGATTTGATTATTAAAAAAAAAAACTGAGGACAAGGGGGCACTCTCTACGTCTGGAGGAAAATAGCTTTAATCTCCAAATAAGGAAAGGTTTCTTCACAGTAAGAGCTGTGAAAATGTGGAATATACTCCTTCAATAGTTGGTTCTGGCTAGCTTAAAAAAAAAGGCCTGGATTATTTCCTGGTATTCCCTGGATCAGCTTGACCTATAAATGTTAGTATCTGGTTATATTATCCACATTTGCACATGCACATTTAGGAAAGAATCCAGGCCTTTTTTTATAGCAGACTGCTGAGCTAGCCAGAACCAGCTCTTGAAGGAGTATATTCCACATTTTCACAGCTCTTACTGTATTTTGAGATTAAAGCTATTTTACTCCAGACGTAGAGTGCCTCCTTGTCCTCTGTTTTTTTTTTTTTTATAATCAAATCATATTTGTATTTGTTTTATATACAAACAAAAACAACATACAACCCAAGCCTGTATTGTGAAGGAAGAAAGATTGCCTCTTGGGGGATCAGGAAGCATCCAGGTACTTTCTGCATGGTATTTCCACTGATCAAAACTTCAGCCATAAGATCCTGCGCATGTTTAAAAGACAAGACCCTTAGTCTAAAATGTTGCTGCATGGAGCCCTGCAAGGCGTCACACTGAGAAACTAAGCGAATGTGGAAAATTCTACATATTCAAGTATTGCCATTTGGCAAAGGCATCTTTAGAAATTGGGAACATTTAGATCCACTGGACACTTAAGGGTCTTACTGAGATAAAAGGCATACACCATTTCTTAGTGAACTCACTTTCCATAGGGTGTTTCTGAGAAAATCGTTTTGGCAAAACATGGTCAGGTTGAGACTGGTATGTGTACCAAACATTCTTTAAGTGAGAATGTACAGGAAAGTACTGAGGATGCTGTGGTGGATGCCATGATCCAAATCATGTAACCTTTGGCGTGAAAGACCCTGGAAATGGTAACTTTAAATGGGTCCAGGCAACTTGCGAGAAAACTCACAAAGGCTTTTTAGGTCCGAGATAAACTCTGTCCTGTGGTTCTTCAAAAGTAGGTTCAGCATCCACTTTTGTCAAGAGGGAGGGAAACTAAGGTGACCCAAGCTGGCAAGTATTCCAGAAAGCTGCTGCTGTACCCCAGCGATAGCAGACAAGAATTCCTTTGTTTCCACAAATGTCCTGGAGAAAGATGCCCTGGAAGTAGTGTAGATACCAGATATAAAAAAGAATATATTGCGCTAAACAAATCTATGTGTGTATATAGTGAGTAGGCAGCCAACACACCAGTGGATAAATGTAAACAGTCAAAAAAAGAAAAAATGTAGCGCCAAACTATATAAATATAAGAATAACCATTAATTGGTTATGAGGATGTAACCTCCAATCAAAATTGTGGTTATACTTGAGTGCACAAACTCCGTGAAGAAGATCATAAATAGCAGAGCTAAGAGGCAATAACTCATATGCTAAAAATGAATACACCTAGATGGTGATAATAGAACAAACAATCAAAAAAAAATTTCTTAAGTGACACAGTTATACAAATGTATAGCTATAGATGTAAGCAAAACACAAAAGTGAAATGTTCTATAAAAATTAGGAAGGGGTGGTCTCTTAAGCTTCTCAAGAGCTGACTGATCGTTCCTTCAGTTGAAAACACCTCTTCCACATCTATGGACAATCCTTTCCCTCAGAAATTGCACATCTTCAAAGGACATTCCTTGGCATATAAAAAATAAGGTACCCTTACCAGCTTTAGTTGACCCACAGCTCACCGTATGGTGGGTAGGTCCTCAGAGCTTGTATAGGCTGACCGCCCTTCAGTTGCACCAATGGATGGGTGGATATCCCAATTCCGATGCTCCAGGTGAATCCCAGAAGAAGAGCTGATAACGCCGGCCTCAGGAACGTCACATGAGGTGGTAAGGAGGGGAGACTCCCAATTTCATGAGGGATATGAGAAAAGAGGGAAAGAACACCTCCTCATAGTGTAGAAATTTATTTTAAAATCTTGATCAAAATATTGACACAGCAAAGAGATAATCCAAGATCTCATTTAAAATAGTTGCACAGCAAGGAAATCGTCCAATGTACCATACGGAACTTTTCCACAAGGGCAGGTGAACATATTGCCAAGATCCTGGCAGGTTACCCTAAGCATACAGTGCCAAGACACTATTTGGAACACCACAATAAAAAGGTCGATGGGACCTTGTTTCAAATTATAGATCATTTTGTCCCTCACTGGAGAGGTGAACCAGGTACTCGAGGTGTATCCAGACTCGAAGTTTTCTCGATATACCAGTTGAAAAGTTACATGCCCCACGGCCTTAGTGTGGAGTGGGACGTGAACTCATTCATAAACCAGTCCTGAATTATTCACCACGATTATATATAAATTTTTTTTGGTTTTTCTTCTTTTTCTTTTTTAGTATGAGATTTATGTAGTGGGCTAGCTCTGTATAATGATTGTACACCTACTTATGTCTGCCCCATTTTCCCTATATTATGATTCCTTGCATCATTTCATCCTAATGTTGGATGTAATGTATCTGTGATCTGCCCTGTATACACGCACCTGGGGATTTAGTGAAATGATTTTTTCTGCTAAGAAACCGTCTCACCATAGGGGTTTAAAGCTACTGCTTACACCCTCCTTTCCATCAATGAATCCTTGCGGGACGCACCAGATGAAGCGCATACGTCATCACGCCCGACGTTTGCTGACACGCATATCGCCGTGGCTATGTGACGGCGCCTACATCGCTGCCGCCCCCCTGTGCGGACGAGTCATTGGCGTCAGATCTGAGGCTCGGATTCGCCGGGTGGTGCGAGGCAGAGCTGTCCTTGTCCCACACCCTCACATTGGACAGAGGCCATCATGTGGGACGGGATGAGATGACACCAAACATCTTCAGCGCTGTGATTGGCCCCTCCATTGTGTTCTCGTCATTCCACTTCTGGTGGTTGGAACGCAGGAAGAGGAAGTAACAGTGGGTGAGACGCACGCCCGATGGGAGCGGTGTAACAGGTGTGGATCACAGATAAGGTAATTATGTGGCTACTTATAGACGCAAATGGTGATGGGGGTCAGTTCCATAACCCAGTAGATGTCTGTGAGGACGAAACCGGTCGGTTATTTAGACTCTTATCACCATCATTGCGCTACTATTCAAGTTACCCGTTTGCTGTGGTTTCTCTGATGTGCTGTGTGGAACTTTTTATCTTTTGGGATTTTTTATACTTAAATCTTTTGTACATTGGACAATTTCCTTGCTGTGCAACTATTTTAAATGAGATCTTGGATTATCTCTTTGCTGTGTCAATATTTTGATCAAGATTTTAAAATAAATTTCTACACTATGAGGAGGTGTTCTTTCCCTCTTTTCTCATATCCCTCATGAAATTGGGAGTCTCCCCTCCTTACCACCTCATGTGACGTTCCTGAGGCCGGCGTTATCAGCTCTTCTTCTGGGATTCACCTGGAGCATCGGAATTGGGATATCCACCCATCCATTGGTGCAACTGAAGGGCGGTCAGCCTATACAAGCTCTGAGGACCTACCCACCATACGGTGAGCTGTGGGTCAACTAAAGCTGGTAAGGGTACCTTATTTTTTATATGCCAAGGAATGTCCTTTGAAGATGTGCAATTTCTGAGGGAAAGGATTGTCCATAGATGTGGAAGAGGTGTTTTCAACTGAAGGAACGATCAGTCAGCTCTTGAGAAGCTTAAGAGACCACCCCTTCCTAATTTTTATAGAACATTTCACTTTTGTGTTTTGCTTACATCTATAGCTATACATTTGTATAACTGTGTCACTTAAGAAAATTTTTTTTGATTGTTTGTTTGTTCTATTATCACCATCTAGGTGTATTCATTTTTAGCATATGAGTTATTGCCTCTTAGCTCTGCTATTTATGATCTTCTTCACGGAGTTTGTGCACTCAAGTATAACCACAATTTTGATTGGAGGTTACATCCTCATAACCAATTAATGGTTATTCTTATATTTATATAGTTTGGCGCTACATTTTTTCTTTTTTTAGATACCAGATAGGTGGGGGAGTCAAAGCTGCACAAAACAAATTGACACCCATGGGATACGTTGCGCTCTATCTGAAAGTACCAGTGTGTTTGCTACTGTAACGGAATGACCCGTGACAACCAAAGACTTTTGAAGGATGGGGGGTACTCCTGTGCCAGCATCACTAATGACTCTTGGGTCTAGAAGGAAAAAGTATTTTATGATGGAGGACCCTTTTACGTTACCAACACCCCTGGTTAGACTAGGAAAGAGGAGAGGTTCCCCCAGGGTGGGGCTTTAACGGTAACAATGATACAAAATATAAGGTATAGTAAAATTTATTATGAAAGAATACAAAACAAAAATTATGATAAGCAACACATTATTATAAAAACAAGGTACGTCACTAAGTGGTGCGTATGTCCGCAGGGATAAGTTCAGGCCCTACGCGTTTCAGGATTTCAGTCCCTTCTTCAGGGGCCGGTGTCCATGCGACAGTTATACTGTATGCAGTAAAAGAATATGGTAAAGCAAATTAACAATTTTATCGTAAAGCAGATTAACATGTATTCATATATCAGAAGGGAGGGCAAAAATTAAAAATCTACACGTTACATTAAACACGTACCCATCACCACTTGTGTAGACCAAAAAGGACCGAAGAGCACCGAGGCACCAAATCCCTAAGGTGGATAGGGAGCCAACCAAGGGGACACAGGATCGTGTCCCAGAACTCCTGAAGACAAACCCTGAGCAAACAGGAGGGGATGTGGAGCAAAGCCACAAGGCTCCTGCGGAGTAAAAGAAAAAAGGGAATATAGTGTGATAAACTAATGTCGAGGTAGAAAAAATATCAAATATATAAAAGGTGATGAGAAAAGAGCGGGGATATATACCTGTAATGAGACTTAAATGCTTAAAGTAGAGCAGGAAAGCAGCCAAGGGGCAACAGGTGTAGTCCCAGTGTTTGAAGCTTAAACAAACACTCAAGTAAGGGGAGATCCAAATTGGAGTATAATGGTATTAGTGGGGCTCCTAAAGGCATCAAGAAAGAAAGGGATGATAAAAAATGAAAATCATGGGTTAATTACCGTGCAGAAAAAATAATGCTGCACGTAAATATATTTAGCATTAAAGACCCATGATATTAGCATACCTGCAGAAAAACACGAGCTATCCCAGTGGGAATTATTAGTATTAGTGGGACTCCTGGGAAAGTTAAGGGAGAAACCTGTAAGTATAAATGGGAAATAAATGGTTAGTATGGCTTGTAAAAGAAACCACTGAAGGTGGCTGGTACGAAGAGAACAGAGATTACTGCATACCTGTAAATAGAGCAAGGGGTAAGCCAGGGGCGATCCCAGGGGTTCAGTGGTGTAATAATACAGACAATCCAATTCTAGGGAGAACACATGATGATTAAAATAATTGGGGGCAGAGCCTGGGAGATAAGAGCCCAAATACTCCAATTTGGATCTCCCCTTACTTGAGTGTTTGTTTAAGCTTCAAACACTGGGACTACACCTGTTGCCCCTTGGCTGCTTTCCTGCTCTACTTTAAGCATTTAAGTCTCATTACAGGTATATATCCCCGCTCTTTTCTCATCACCTTTTATATATTTGATATTTTTTCTACCTCGACATTAGTTTATCACACTATATTCCCTTTTTTCTTTTACTCCGCAGGAGCCTTGTGGCTTTGCTCCACATCCCCTCCTGTTTGCTCAGGGTTTGTCTTCAGGAGTTCTGGGACACGATCCTGTGTCCCCTTGGTTGGCTCCCTATCCACCTTAGGGATTTGGTGCCTCGGTGCTCTTCGGTCCTTTTTGGTCTACACAAGTGGTGATGGGTACGTGTTTAATGTAACGTGTAGATTTTTAATTTTTGCCCTCCCTTCTGATATATGAATACATGTTAATCTGCTTTACGATACAATTGTTAATTTGCTTTACCATATTCTTTTACTGCATACAGTATAACTGTCGCATGGACACCGCCCCCTGAAGAAGGGACTGAAATCCTGAAACGCGTAGGGCCTGAACTTATCCCTGCGGACATACGCACCACTTAGTGACGTACCTTGTTTTTATAATAATGTGTTGCTTATCATAATTTTTGTTTTGTATTCTTTCATAATAAATTTTACTATACCTTATATTTTGTATCATTGTTACCGTTAAAGCCCCACCCTGGGGGAACCTCTCCTCTTTCCTAGTCTAACCAGGGGTGTTGGTAACGTAAAAGGGTCCTCCATCATAAAATACTTTTTCCTTCTAGTTTCATGTCTAGGGTAGCAAATACCCATGAAATCGGATTCATTCCCATTTCATCCCCCTTTAGTATTTTAGGTTGACCCTTGGATGTTTTTTTACTGATTTATTTAACAATCTTTTCTTTTGTTACTATATTGATTTGTGTTTCACTATTGGAAGGTATCGTATAATTTGTCTACACACACATTTGTCTCTCGTGCTTACACCATGTTCCAAGGGAAGGAGTGGGATGACCTCATGAAGGGTTACTCCACTAGCCACTATAAGGGTGAGGCCATCCAGTCTGAAATGTCCTCTCTTTGTGGCCAACTGGGTAGGTTGGTGGAGAGAAAAGCGGCCCTGTTTTGGCACGTAGAGAGTTTCGAAAAATATCTACGTGACAATATCAATCCCTATGGTCTCAGAATTCAAATTTTCCCCACACTTGATAACATAAGCTTAGAATTCCGCACCAAGTGGGAGCAGAATTTACCAAATTGCACAGCGAATATGATGAAGCTCCTCATTGAGGAATACAAAATTAGATCGGGACTAATCGAAAAAGATATCGATGAGGTTTATGTAAAACTCAAACCGTTTTTGACACTCCCGACCTTCAAGGAACAGGAGATCAAAATAAAAAATCATCTTGACCAAGTAATTAATGACACCCTTTATAACAAAGAGAAAAAATTCTGGAGGGACAAAAGATCCTTCCAAGAAGGTAATGCCTATAGATGGCAATCTACATACTTTACCCAACAAAACGTTAATAAAGGAACCAACAGGTCCAATTCCAAAAAGGGTTCTAAACCTCAGCCCAATATCCCTCCTACCACTTCATCTCAGAATTCGTCTAGGAACCGCAATTCTAAACCCAAAAGACCACTGTCTGGCGAAGATGTCATTGCCCCGAACAAACGCATTATTCAATCCAACTTGTCCCACACTACCGGTGAAGGTGCAGCTATGTTTGACCAACAGGCCGGTCTCCTCTCACGCCCCACTGAACTTTATCCTTGCTTCACAAACCCCTTACATCAAAACACACATTCCACCCACGAAGGGTTAAGACCTACTATGCGTGAAACCAGTGACACCGGGGTTTTTCCCCAGGTCTCACTTAGAGCAGCGAACACCTAGACTCCCCCAGGGAGAGAGGGGATGATACATGCACTACTTCCGGCATGGACATTATTAACCTCTCTAGCTATGTATTATCTTTAGAAGA
This sequence comes from Rana temporaria, assembly GCF_905171775.1. Lineage (NCBI taxonomy): Eukaryota > Metazoa > Chordata > Amphibia > Anura > Ranidae > Rana > Rana temporaria. The sequence continues at coordinate 82,577,024 of NC_053495.1, read as the reverse complement.
GAGAACGCTACTGGCCAAAGGCCTCACCTTCTGTCCTGAATCCCAGCTTGACACTTTTGAGATTACCAAAGACCTGCATCTGTTTGCACGAAAATTATTATTTAAAAGTCTGTACTCCAAACACAAAGGTGATATTTCACCTTCAATGACCCAACAGCATCAGGCTGATTTAGAACTACTTCTATCCCTGGCAGACGACGTAGATCTGATTGACACATTGGATCTCGAAGGCCTGCCTGTTGAAGAACTATATCCAGACACCCCTGAGATTGCAATTGGTCCTCTTAAAAATAAATCGGACAAATTTCCCCCACTGTCCACCAATTCTAACCTAGCGGCAATCAAAAAAATCCCAAGACCCAAAACTAGTGGGAACCTCACCAACCCACTCAACGAAGCTCTCGAGAAACTCAAAAATTGTAACTCATTGACAATTAAACCATCTGACAAAGGTGGAAATATTGTCATCCTTGACAATGACCAATATAGGAACATGTGTCATAAAATTCTCTCCAATACCGAGTGGTATATGTCGATACCCATGTCAAGTATTCTCAAATTTGAGACACAGTTCTATGCACTGATGGATGGAGCTTTTGCTCAGGGTGCGATCAATCAGGACACCTGGGAATTCCTCCGGACCAAATACCCAAAAATACCAACGTTTTATTGCCTACCTAAGGTCCACAAAAACCTTACTGATCCCCCAGGGAGACCTATAGTGTCGGGCAATGGTGCCCTCACCGAAAATCTCAGCATTTTCATCGACACGCATCTACGGCCCTTTGTAACTAAACTTCCGTCCTATATTAAGGATACTATCCACCTACTTCAAAAAGTTGATTCCCTGCACACATCAAGTGACACATTATTGGTAGCCATAGATGTCGAAGCTCTATACAGCTCCATCCCCCATACCCTTGGGGTGGCGGCCATCAGGCATGTTATCTCCTCCATTTTTCAAAGGGATCGCAAATTAGGCGAATTTCTTGTGATGGCACTTGAATTTGTCCTCGAACATGGTGTACTTTCATTCAATGGCTCCTATTTCCTCCAGGTGCAGGGGGTTGCGATGGGGACTTCTTGTGCCCCATCGTATGCCAACCTGTACCTGGGGGAGTGGGAGCACTCCTTCCTTTCTAGCAGGGGTGCCAGGCCGTGGATTCATCATGTATCGGCCTGGTTCCGATACATTGATGATATCCTTATGCTGTGGGAGGGTTCTGCTGCCGAGCTGGATTTATTCATGTCTACTATGAACTCTAACGACTTCAATTTGAAATTCACAGTATCTAGTAGCGACTCCCAAATTGCATTTCTGGACGTGCTCATATCCAAAAACCCTGAAGGTGGCCTCTCTACCAGTCTATACAGAAAACCCACAGCGGGTAATACAGTGCTACACGCCACCAGTGCACACCCGGCAGCACTCATTAAATCAATTCCCTATAGCCAGTACCTGCGCCTCAAGCGCAACTGCTCAAATCAAGATGTTTTTCTATCGGAAGCTGCTGCACTGAGAGACAGACTCCTACTAAGAGGATATTCCATGAAATGGTTGAAAAAATCTTTTAAACGCGCAGATGGACAAACAAGAAATAACCTGCTATTTAAGCCCTACCAACAAAAAAAGACCACTAGTGATACTCTTAGGATTATCACTAAATACCATGGCCAGCACCAACAAGTCAGGTCAATTATTAAAAAATACTGGCACCTCCTATCTATTGATCCCAACCTGAGTCCTTTTGTACCAACAGAACCCGTGATCACGTATCGACGAGCATCCTCCCTCAGGGACCAGTTGGTCTCCAGCGAATTCAGGGGTACCTTCAGAAAGGACCCTTGTAAACGCTGTGGAACCTTCACCTGCGGGGGATGTTCTATCTGTCGATACATGAACACTAAAGCTAATGTCACCCTACCCAATGGTCGATTATACCGGCCTCGACACTTTGCTAACTGCAAAACTGCAGGGGTGGTATACCTACTCACCTGCAGCTGTGACAGATTTTACATCGGTAAAACCAAATTATCATTTCACATACGTGCCCTAAGACACATTCACTCAATGAAAACAGCTAACCCAGATCTGCCTCTAGGCAGGCACATTTTGCTGCACCATGGAGGCAAGTTCTCAGGAGCTAATTTTCTGATTCTGGACAGAATCCACCCAAATGCCAGGGGTGGTGACTGGAATAAAATATTACTTCAACATGAGACCCGTTGGATCGCTAACCTTGGTGCGAATATCCCCCCAGGGCTTAATGATCTGATTAGCTTCAGACCGTTCCTGGAGGGTTTTGCATCCGGTGGTTGTGAAAAAGATTAAGATCTTATGTTCCTTGACAATACTAAGGTATCTTTTCATTCTGTCCACATTTAGGGGCATTTTGTTCTTGGGCTTTTTTAGATGTTCTGATTTTACATGCTTTGTTTAATCAGGTTTTGGGGTGCTTACCGTTGTTTACTGCGCGTGTGTTTTCATTTTGGGACCCCGTCGCTGTTCACGTTAAGTGTCCCCTCCATTTGGTGCTGCTTTTTTCATGTGAATTGTCTCCCTTAATCTATATTTATTTTTGGATTATCCCTGTTTTTATTTAACATGTTTGTGTTTTTGTTTTCCCCCCCTCCCTTTCCCCCTCCCCTTGTTGTGGGCCACTTGGATCGCAGTTGCACCTTTGGTGCCGACGCCACCCACCTTTTTCTCCTCTCCTTTTTTTCTCCTCGGGGGGCAAGGTGATCTGTTCTCCGTTGACCTGGCGCACGTAGGCCTGCCCCCAGGATTTACCTGTGGGTCGGCATACGCGAGACCTTGGTCCGTACCACTCGTGGTCTGTGACCTTTTAGGTCCTCTTTAGCGCCAGCAGGGAACCGGGTTTCTCGTGGTGGTCAGTCCCATCCCTTGGGGAAGACTTTCTTTCCCCTTGGGTGGAACTATCACCACTTTAATCCCTTTTTTTCCCTGGACCCGTTTTTGGGCATCTTTTCTATATACAATACATTATTATTTATTATTAAATAATTACTCCTATTACCCACCATATTGATTAATGTACCTTACCACTTTCTATACCACTCTAATATCTCCTACTAAATCTGTCCTCATTTAGCTTCTTTATGCATATGCCTCTGCCTGCCTTTAAAATATCGTAGAGTAGCCCGTGCTATTTATTTCTTTACATATTTCATGGTTGCTATGACAGTGCTCCCTGTCAGCAACGCCACCTATGTGTGTATCTTTCCCATTCATCGTGTAATCCCCTATACTCTCTAATTGCTGGGCGTTCCTTTGAGATGGCAGGCACTTCCCCCCCCCTGGCCTCCGCATTGTATCCTCGCCCTTGTTGGGTGATCAGCTGTTCGGAGGGGCGCGTCACACGCCGGGAACTATCTTGGTGACGTCACACGCCGGGAACTTGGCGTGCGACCAGCTGCTCGGAGGGGCGCGTCACACGCGGGGATCCTTCGGCGGCGTCACGCCGGGAACCACCACGGTGACGTCACACGCCGGGAACTACCTTGTTCTGAACCCGCCCACCTGCGTGCCTATACGGCGCTTCATGCACCTGGCACCAACCAGAGGCAGAGGGCGGTGTGTTTTCCCCTGTCCCTCCCCTATTACTGGACAGCTACTGTCCCTCCCCTATTACTGGACAGCTACTTATTCTCACAAGCGGCTATACCACTACAGCGCTGACTGCCGATCGTACAACTACACTATCCTCCTAGTCATGGTAAGACTGCTACTATTCCCTTGCTGTTTTTTTCAAGCTCTTATCATATTTACTTTGGGCTCTTATCTCCCAGGCTCTGCCCCCAATTATTTTAATCATCATGTGTTCTCCCTAGAATTGGATTGTCTGTATTATTACACCACTGACCTCCTGAACCCCTGGGATCGCCCCTGGCTTACCCCTTGCTCTATTTACAGGTATGCAGTAATCTCTGTTCTCTTCGTACCAGCCACCTTCAGTGGTTTCTTTTACAAGCCATACTAACCATTTATTTCCCATTTATACTTACAGGTTTCTCCCTTAACTTTCCCAGGAGTCCCACTAATACTAATAATTCCCACTGGGATAGCTCGTGTTTTTCTGCAGGTATGCTAATATCATGGGTCTTTAATGCTAAATATATTTACGTGCAGCATTATTTTTTCCGCACGGTAATTAACCCATGATTTTCATTTTTTATCATCCCTTTCTTTCTTGATGCCTTTAGGAGCCCCACTAATACCATTATACTCCAATTTGGATCTCCCCTTACTTGAGTGTTTGTTTAAGCTTCAACCACTGGGACTACACCTGTTGCCCCTTGGCTGCTTTCCTGCTCTACTTTAAGCATTTAAGTCTCATTACAGGTATATATCCCCGCTCTTTTCTCATCACCTTTTATATATTTGATATTTTTTCTACCTCGACATTAGTTTATCACACTATATTCCCTTTTTTCTTTTACTCCGCAGGAGCCTTGTGGCTTTGCTCCACATCCCCTCCTGTTTGCTCAGGGTTTGTCTTCAGGAGTTCTGGGACACGATCCTGTGTCCCCTTGGTTGGCTCCCTATCCACCTTAGGGATTTGGTGCCTCGGTGCTCTTCGGTCCTTTTTGGTCTACACAAGTGGTGATGGGTACGTGTTTAATGTAACGTGTAGATTTTTAATTTTTGCCCTCCCTTCTGATATATGAATACATGTTAATCTGCTTTACGATACAATTGTTAATTTGCTTTACCATATTCTTTTACTGCATACAGTATAACTGTCGCATGGACACCGGCCCCTGAAGGGACTGAAATCCTGAAACGCGTAGGGCCTGAACTTATCCCTGCGGACATACGCACCACTTAGTGACGTACCTTGTTTTTATAATAATGTGTTGCTTATCATAATTTTTGTTTTGTATTCTTTCATAATAAATTTTACTATACCTTATATTTTGTATCATTGTTACCGTTAAAGCCCCACCCTGGGGGAACCTCTCCTCTTTCCGACTCTTGGGTCTAGGGTCACCCTGTGCCCCTTTTGGGCATAGGGTGACTGATAACTGATAATTCATGTATTGCAGGAGATCTGGACATATTACAGGTAATTTCATGCTGACCCACAACAGGTCAATAGGCTCCTGAAAGACATTTCATTGTCCATTGTGTGATGGGAATCAATGTGTTGTGTCTATTGTACTGATTATGTCTGAAAGGTCAGATGTCTCCTTTCAGGGGTAGGGAATTAGCATGTCAATTATGTTTAGTAAAGGAATATGTTTTGTGTAACAGGTGAGGTGAATCACTTATCTAAATATCATTATCTAAAAGAATGTGATTGAAGCCCCATTGTGTGATGTGTGGGTGGAGTGTGTCGTTCCTTTGATTACTGTAACATGCCTGTACTGTATATAAGAGAGCTAACCATTAACCACTTAAGGACCGCCTCATGTACATATACGTCAGCAGAATGGCACAGGCAGGCACATCAACGTATATATACGTGCCCTGCTTGACGTGGGTCGGGGGTCCCATTGGTGTGGCCTCTCAATACTTGCTGTGACTAGTACCACCAGTTTGCAAAGACACTATTCCATTAACTGCACCAGCTGAGCTGCCCCCATCCTTTGCTCCCGATCAAATGTGCAATACAGATGCAACTAGGGCCCTCTGAACCACTTGTGACGTTATGGCTCTAGTGCACATACATGCACGTCCCAGCTTATACCTGGGAGAGAAAAAATACAATCACTTCCAGCACTCTGAAATCCAAAGACAAGAAGTACAGTGAAGGTAACATCTGTCAGGAGTGCTCCACCCATGCAGCCCTACTCAGATCGAGGGATCTAGTAAAAGCTACAAAAAAAAAAACACACAGGAGGGCGCAAACGCCTAGTACCTGAGATTTCCTATAATAAAAAGAAATGGAGCACAAACCAGTGCAGGAATTGCGTGACCAGACAAACAATACTGTAGTGCTGGCGAGCCGACACGTTTCAGGGGCACACCTCCTTCTTCAGAGCTGCCCACTGGAACGACAGCCGTTCAAGTGGCCATGACTTCTCCATAGAAGCTTTTGTAGAGCTGGACACCGGCCGATTTGGAGATTCACTTATCCATCCATTTTCTCATTATACCCCCTGGATTCCACACATTGATGGTAGGCCAGCTCATGTTATCATACATAATTATAGAAAATGCGAGCACGATGTGTGCTGACCTTTGAACCAGTCTTTGACTCAAGTACCTCCCCTGTATGGGTGGCATAGAGGTGAATTTGAGAGCATATTTATTGGACCATTAGAGTTTGCTGGTTAGCTCAGCTCTGAGGAAGGGTGTGTGCACCCAAAACATGACAGCTCGCCAGCACTACAGTATTGCTCGTCTGTTCACCTGATTCATGCACTGAATTGCAATCCATGTTTTTATTCCTTCCTTTCTCCCAGTTTTGTGAGTATCCAGTTGTTACATTTTTGCTTTTTATTATAATAAATCTTAGGTAATGCACTAGGCATTTGAGCCCTGCTGTGTGTTTTTTTGCAGTTCATACCTGAGTGCATACAATGGGCTCTTTATGGCCCAATGGGAAGAAGAGAGAATCTTTTCTGCGCCACCCGATGATTTGTACACATATAAAAGATATATTGATGATATCTTTGTTCTGTGGAAGGGTGGCAAAGAAACACTGCTAGATTTTTTACAAGCTTTAAATACCAACGATAGAAACATTAAACTGTCTTGGGAAATCAGCAACAAAAAGATCACATTTTTGGACCTGGAGGTTGAACAAGAAAACAACGTACTTCGTTCCAAAACCCACTTCAAAAATGTGAATCGGAATAGCCATTTGCCGCTTGAAAGCTGTCACCATAGAAATTGGCTTTTTAACATACCAAAGGGGCAACTAATGCGTCTCAGGCCCCATACACACGAGAGGATTTATCCGCGGATACGGTCCAGCGGACCGTATCCGCGGATAAATCCTCTCGAGGATTTCAGCAGATTTCTATGCGATGGGGTGTACACACCATCGCATTGAAATCCGCGCGGAAATCCTCTGGCGATGACGCGTCGTCGCCGCGATTATGATGCGGCGACGGGCGCGACGCTGTCATATAAGGAATTCCACGCATGCGTCAAATCATTACGACACGTGCGGGGAATCCCTTTGGACAGATGGATCCGGTGAGTCTGTACAGACGAGCGGATCCATCCGTTGGGATGGATTCCAGCAGATGGATTTGTTCTGCATGTCAGCGAATATCCATCTGCTGGAAATCCATCCCAGGGGAGATTTATCCGTGGATAAATATCCGCTGGCGTGTACACACCATAGGATCTATCCGCAGAAACCCATTTGATGGGATTTATCTGCGGATAGATTCTATGGTGTGTATGGGGCCTCAGACAAAATTGTACAGACAAAGACATTTTCCTTACTAAAGCAAAAGATATGGGAGAACGCTTTAAACAAAAATGATACGACAACTCCTTCATTAACCAGAAAATTGCAGAAGTAGCAACAATGGACAGACAGATCCTTATGAGTGGCAAGTCCAAAAAAGTACAGAAAGACTTAATGCCCATCATTTTTGACTACAGCATACAACACAAACGTATCGAAAGAGTCATTAAACGCCATTGGAACATATTGCTGGCAGACAAAGAACTGGGGAGTGTTCTTCCACTTATTCCTAAGTTTGTATACAAAAGGGCACCTACCATTAGGGACAAAATTGTCAAAAATGTGCCTGACCCGCCTAAAAGCAATTTTCTTTCTTTTTTCACTGGTAAAGGTTTTTTCCCGTGCAAACTGTGTTTTTCTTGTCTGAGAACACATCATCCTAACCAAAAGAAGAAAGACTTTACTGCAACAAGCACAGGAGACGTATACGAAATAAAAGAATTTATCTGCTGTAATACAGAGGGAGTTGTGTACACACTGGAATGTAGCTGCGGACTACAATATATAGGTCGAACTAAAAGAGCACTACGAGTACGTATAAAAGAGCATGTCCAAAATATCCTCAAAGGCTTTGACAAACACAGCGTATCAAGACATTTCCTCACTCATCACAATAAAGATCCGACACAGTTGAAGTTTTGGGGTATAGAACCCTATGTGAGACACTGGCGAGGTAGCCACAAAGTTAGAACATTGAGCCAGCTAGAATCTCGCTGGATATTTACTTTAGATACCTTTGCACCTCGGGGTTTGAATATAGATTTTGATCTCAACTGCTTTCTTAGTGACCGTTAAAACAAGATTTTTTGGGATTTACCCTCCCTATAGTACCCCGCTCCTTCCCTCCGTTTTCTTTTTTTTCTTTTTTCTTTCTAATTAAGTTCATCACGGATGTTCTAGAATGTTTTAAATTTATATGTGGATTAGTCCGCGCACGTCATTTACGGTTTTTGACCTCAGGTGGCATATAAATGTATTTTATCGGGTTCTATGAAGTAATTTTATATATACCTATGGTTTTAATATTTTATACATATTTTTTATAATTTTAATATATTCCATATTTTTTACCCTGGCTCTTGATCATTAAACGTTTCTATGTCATATAATTATAAAGGCTTTCAGCCCTTAAAAAATAGCCCCATATTAGGCTATAATGTTATCACCCCCCTTCCTCTGTTTTCCTGTTGCTCCACGTTCATTGATTACAGTTATGCCGTTCTGTATTGCTTATATGCTACAGAAACATGGCCGTATTCCCACTTCCGGTTGGCTTCAATATGGCCGCTGCCCTACTTCCGGTGGCGCTCTGTTCAATGAACGTCACCGTTACTGTCGACTTCTGACAGTTGCCAACGTCCCTTTTAGGTCGCGGGACCCCGCACTGGCTGTCAGCTAGGCGAGCGGTCCCGTGCTACAGGTATTTGAGACGTACGCCCAGTGTTCTTGGGACACAGGGCGACGTCTATACTTGAACTACGGCAAAATGGCGGCCGTCCCACTTCCGGTGACATTTTCCAGCATAGAAGATTATGCTGATGGGGACCAAACGATCGTTTTTTTCAAAACAATTGACAGATGGGGGGTAAGATTGTCACCCCTCTGTCATGTGTAATTAAATATATAAATAGTTGTTTCTATGGGGCGTAATACACTAATATTTATTACAATTAATAGACTACAGCAAAATGGCCGATGCTCCATTTCCTGTATAGGAAAATGGCCATTTGTTTTCACTGACAGCCCACCAAACAAGCCTCCCTATATAAAGGACCCTCTGTATACCTCTCACTAATCCTGAGGAAGTCACGCATAGTGACGAATACGCTAAAGAGTCCACCGAGAGGTACCGGAGGTGACGTTGGCGAACTATTTTCCTTCGTTTATATGCCTGTTTTTACCTTTTACCATGTGAGTATCCGTTTGTATTCTTTCTGCTAAATAAATTTTAAAAAACGGTATCACACTATTGGTGCTTTATCCCTCTGGGTGCGAGTCATTGGCCATCCTGAGACGTGACCACCAAGAGGGACCTGTGTTTCCTTGAATCAGAGTCTATCTGGATAACCACCTTTACAGATACGTTTGGCAAGTTTACTTGGACCTATATGCTGTTACCTTACAGCAGTAAGGTAAGGGGACATCCTCATTCACCCTGAAGGGATTACTGGATATCCATCCTTTTCTCTCACCTTACATGTTGGGATCTACACCAGCACTCCCTACTTTGGATTTCATTTTTGGACTTTTGATTATCATTTATATTCTCATTTCTAATATTAAGCTCTGCTGCATGGACTTTTCAGCTTAGCTTATCCCAGCCACTTGGGTGTTGTGTGACACACACTGTATATCTATAATTGTATTTTTCATCACCTATTTATTGTTTTCTTTCACTTCATTATATAGAGCTCATGAAGTTTTCTATTAGCACTTATGCATAGAAGTGATTTACTTCTGTCAACCAGTTCACTGATTATCCTTTGATGCTATATTGTTTGTAGTGCTATTATCACATACAGACCATTTTACTTCCTCTACACACCTCTCCCATCCCCCACCTACAGCGCAGCGCTATTTTCTTTGTTAATACAATGGGCAAAGATAGACACTTTTAGTCTTTGCAGTGGCTCTTTCAGTCAGTCATCCTATAAAAGTTAGCACACACTAGCAAAAAATACATAATGTGTATATAGACAAAAAGCTATTTAAATTTCATAGCCAGAGGTTAGCTTTTCTGTCACAATATTCAAAACACAAACATTCCAAAAAAATCTTGTTCTTCCAAATATTCTTAGTAAAAGGCAATTAGGACTAGTAGACCAAAAAAAGGGTGCAACAACTATGTCTCTTGAAGAAAAATAAATTGACAGAAAATTAAAAACTTGCACTATGTAGATGCCAGAAGAAACATTCCTTTAAATATTTATTCCATGTTATAATAAGGTTGTGTATATAAACTTAAAGGATGAGGCTCTAAAAAGTTCAATAATTGTATCCTGCAATTAGCACCTAGAACCTCCTGGACCACTCTTAACCTCTACTATAGTTATGCAGCGATTGGGGTGGCCAGGGTAGCTGCACATGCATTTCACATAGGAAAGTGAATCAATAAATAAACAAATACTTTTAAAGCCACAGGGTTCCAATCATCACCCATTACAGCTGATTCTGACACTAAATTCCTTCATGGACTCAACTCCCCAGCTCGGGATCTATGGCTTGGACAAACATAGCACTCTACCTGTCTGTAAGGCAATAAATATATCATTGTGGGGTGTCCAGTGCAGACTAACAACCTTACAGGCCGTGTTCAGTGTAGGGTCCAGGTACCATTCCTATGAACACAATAGATAACGGACCTGGAAAAAGTCAGTCTTCTAATCCCAGATGAAACTTTTAAAAAGCTACCTATTCCTGTGTGCAAAGACTGCATAGACATGTCCATAGCCATATTCAAGGCAAAAAAAAAAATGAACTGGTCTGTCTCTTGCATCATATCACGTCCAGTTTACTGAAGATTTAAAGGCACCAAATTTAACCACTTAAGTCTCTTTTTTGACACAAAAAGTTTAAATCTTTTTTTGTTAGAAAATTACTTAGAACCCCCAAAACAATAATAGGATTTTTTATACTCACCGTAAAATCCTTTTCTCCGACGTCCATGGCCGGACACAGCTCCTTAAGTCTTGACAAGTGAGTTATGTTCCCTGTTTACAGGAGAGGACTAGGAAGAAACATGTTCGATAATTAAATACATGTTACACTAACATAGTTGAACAGCCCCACCCAGGGGGCGGTCCCTCCAGACATAACCCTCCTCACTGCAGCTGCAGCCTCAGTTCGTAACAAGCAGTACAAACCTAAAAAAGAGGGATGGGAGCTGTGTCTGTCCATGGACGTCAGAGAAAAGGATTTTACGGTGAGTACAAAAAATCCTATTTTCTCTTATCGTCCATGGACACAGCTCCTTAAATCTTGACAAGTGGGACGTCCCCAAGCAGTGTCAAAACGAGAGGTGGGAAATATATCAGTAAAACCAATTTTAACTTCACCCCAAAAACAAGCAGAGCTCCTCAACGGAGGAGGTGCAACTTTAAACGGCCGCCTGCAAAAGCTAGCGGCCGAAAGAAGCATCAGAAGATGCACTAACAGCAACCAGGACATTTTGAAAAAACGTGAACGGACGACCCAGTCGCCGCTCCGCACACCTGTGACGGCGAGGCATGAAGTCGGAAAAACCCAGGAAGCACCAGGTGCCCTGGTCGAAGGTGCTGCGACTGGAAAAGGGGGGCCCGCCCCCTAAGAACATAGGCCTGGATGACGGTCTGTCAGATCCACCGAGACAGGGTGGTCGACGAGACCGCCAGGCCCTTTGTGGACCAGATACTGACACAAAAGAGGATCAGATCTCCAAAGCGGAGCCGTAGCAGGCAGGTACACCCGCAAAAGCGTGTACCACGCCTAAAATATGAAAAAACAACCTCCGTAGGATGTGCCGGCCGGGGGGCATAAGGATGGACGAAACAATGCCCCTATACAGGCGAAAGGCCGAGACCACCTTCGGAAGAAGGGAAGGTCGCGGGCGCACCACCACCTAATCCTTATGGAGGATCAAACATGGCGGCTTGCAAGACAAGCCCGCCAACTCAGAGACCCCCTTACAGAGAAAAAGGGACACCTTCTGAGATAGTGTCAAGAGAAAATTTCTCTGATATTTTCAAAAGGAAGGCTCCAAAGGAACCGAGAGCACCAGAGTCAAAACTCATTGGGGAAGAGATGGGCCAAGAGGGGAAATAATATGACAAACCCCCCGCACAAAGAGGTACCCACCAGGGAATGGGCCCCAAAAGGGCCACTGAAAGAACACAGCCAAGGCTGAAATCTGCCCCCAAACGATGCTTAAAGCAATTTGAGATCCACTCCAAGCTGTAAAAACAGCAGGACCCTGGCTATAGAGTACGTCCGTGGACACCACTTCATCTTTTCCAAGAGATGTAGGCCTGCCAGGTGTGACTGTAGATCCTTCCGGAAAAAGACTACCGTGCACTCAGCATGGTTGAGATGACCGAGTCGGACAGACCCCGGTCTCTTAAAGTCTGGCTACCAATAGCCATGTTGAGCAAGTCAGTAACTGTACAACAGGAGGAAGTATGGGACCTCGAGACAGAAGGACCTCTCGCCCTGGCGACAACCAGGGTACCCGAAATCGGTGTACCAAGGACGCCAATGCCAATCTGGAGCGATTAGGAACATCGGGATCCCCTCAGCCTCCACTCTATAGAGCAGCCGAAGAAACAACATCAATGGAGGAACGGCATAAAGCCGCCGATACAGACCCCCACAGGGTCACCAGCGCGACTTGCACGTCAGTACCAGAGCACTAGACCTGGCCACTAACTTTGACACCCTTGCGGTGGAGACGAGCGGCCAGGAGATCCATGAGTAGAAAAGGCCAAGGCGAGCCCTGGCCCCCGCATCAGGTAACTCCAGTAGTCCGCCTGCTGGTATGCCTATGGTAGACCAAAGCCACGGTCGTGGTGTTGTCGGCTGGATCCAGAGCGGACGACCTTGCAACCCCCTCGCAACACAAGGAGAATCAAAGCCTGATCACCCAAATAGTAGGATAATGAACGGTAGACAGGGTCCACAGCACCCAGGCGGCTTCCCACCCAGGTACTAACCAGGCCCGACACTGGGTAGCTACCGAGACCAGACAAGAGCGGGCACATTCAGGGAGTTGAGGTCGTAGGTCTGTGACAGACTCAGATTCTCCTATGTCTAGGGTCACCTTATGTCCAATGGGGCCATAGGGTGACTAAGAAATTATATCAAATTCTATGATATGGGACATTACTGATACTGATAATTCATGTTTGCAGGATGTCTTAAGATATCACAAGTTGTTGGCTTATTCAATGTGGGGACACATTCTGTTGAAAGGTGTTAATTGCATCTACTCCTAGACATTTCATTGTCCATTGTGTAAAGGTGTGACTACCTGTCTGTCGGAGACAGACCGTCTGTCTAACGATGTGGATTGAAGGGAACTCATTGTGTGATGATATTTTGTGTGAATTCTATTGATAAAAGTATGTGATTGAAGCCCCATGGTGTGAAGGGGGTGGAGATTTCAGTGTCCCTTTGATTACGGTCACCTGCTTGTAACTGCATAAAAAGCTGAGAAGAAACCATTAAAGCATCCATACTTGGCACACAGACAAGTCTCGTCTCGTTGTGTGTTAAAGGCAGCTAACATATCTGGTATCTATGTCCAGACTGATGGGAAGCTCTGTATGACGGAAGCATTCGTTCTGAGTGTGGGGACCTTCTGTTACAGTGGTGGCTAGCAGCGGGATGCTTTCTGCAGTCGGGACATCAACCTCCACCTGGATCCAAGGTCCGGATAGCAGGAGAGGAGAGGTACAGATACCAGCCGCCATGGAAAGGGAATTCGGAAGGAGGTTGCGAGAGAAGCAGATACAGCACAGAGGACCAGTATCAGAGCAGGCCCTGCTAGGATGGTCTAATTCGATCCGCTGCAAACTCTGGAAGGAAGCGCTAGCTCTCGAGCAGCAACACCAGGGAAAAGCTCTCCCCTCCATCCATGTAAGGTACTGGTCGCAGTATGAAGTACAAATGCTGTTATTGGGGGAACAACCAAAACAGGAGTGGACAGCGGAGTTAAGCAGGCTGATCCGGGCAGAGATGCGGTTGGACGAAAGCTACAGAGCCCTTCGGTGGTATGTAGCCCAAGTGTGCCCGTGGTCAGCGGATGACAGCCCCACGGAAGGCTTTGACTATAATGGCCTGGGATTGTTGTATTGGAGGATGTACGAGGACCCCGACTTTGGGAGCGATCGGGAGTGGCGTTTGGAGGACATAATGGAATACAGAGAGCGAAGACTGAATCTCTCGAAAGTGCACTGGCTACAGGAAGATTTGGAGTTTCTGGCCGTTCAGGAATGGGAGCTGGAATTTGCCTACAGACGGCTGCTAGACTCTGCTCAGCGCCAGGGCTGGGCTCCCTTTGCCTGGGACTATCAGGAAATACCAGTGGACAATGCTGAAATCCTGGCTGAAGAATCAGCAATTTGGCAGGGTAACAGTGTGCTTTGCCAACCTGCCCCTGCAGCTATGGACCCGGAGGTCTTATGGCAGATGCAGCAAGTGCTGACTGGCCTTGATGATCCTGTTTCTGCATGGGATGATCGTGAATGGAGGAATGTGCCTGTCCAGCAGTATGCCAGTGAATCGGCAGTGGAAACTCTGGAGATTGCCATTCCCAAAGCTGAAGTACTGACCGCAGGGCCGAGCTCTGCTAACCTCTGCACAGTACCTATAGCATCTTCTGGGTTCCATGGACAGAAGATGGTGAACCTCTATCCCCAGACACCAGTTGCAGAGACAGGGGATTTGATAGACTTTTCTGCTGAGGAAGAACAACCTGAGGAGCCTCCAGCAGAAGAGCGGGTATCGGGGCCAAACTTCACTGTGCTCTGCTCAGCACAAAGGGCAGTATCGGTGGAGTTGCAAGAAATTTCCCCAGCTGAAGCGCTGGTCACCGGACAGAGGGTTCAAGACCTCTGCCCCACCCCTGTGGCAGTTCCGGAGGCTCGGGGTGAGAATGTGGCAATCACTTCCCAGCAGCAGATACAGGAGGAGAAAGGAGAGGAGGTGTTCATTGTCCCTCCCCAACAGTTGGCCAGGGTGGAGAACGTGGTATTTTCTCCCCAGCATAGAGCCGTGCATCTGGGAGACAGTACCACAGACATGTTGTCCCGGCAGCCAGATGAGGGAACGGAAAAGGAAGCAGCCAGCTCACCTCCCCAATGGCAGCTACACAGTTTGGGTGTGGAGGAATCCAGCCTCCTTCCCCAATGGTTAGCCGGAGCGGATGATATGATGTACCCAGCGGAAGAGCTGGCAACAGAGCAGAGTGCAATACGCCTCTGCTCTCAACTAACGGAAGAGGGGGTTCCTGTGGTAGTGGATGGGACTTCGATCTTCACTGACACAACCCCAGAAAATGGTGCGGCACTGAGACAGGAGGAGGTCGGCTTTGCTTTGCAAGCACCGGGGGATTTTCAACTACCACCAGTGGATGGGACTTTAGTCTCCACTGGTATACCCCAGGAATGGTGGGCAGTTGGCCCAGATCCCCAACAGCATGATGGACTGAGCCCAGCCACCCTGTCTTCTCTACAGTGGCTGAAAGGACCCCAGGGAGAAGGGCCAGTCCAGGCCTCTCCCCAGCGGCAGACATGTTCTCTGAGAGAGGCAGAGGTTGTCGGGGAGAGTAATGCTCTGTTTGGAGCAATTTGTTTGGGGTACAGTATGGATACCAGCATTGGAGGACCGGAACTACTGACTAACTTCGGAGTCAACCCGTTTGGGGTTCCCTCTACTGGTGTCAACTACTCCTTGCAGCCAAGATTAGAGGACATGCGGACAGACTATGTGAATTCACTTTGTCCGACTAACGCGTGTCCAGACCAGGTGGAGGTCTGGAACCCTGTTAGTCATCTTCTGATGGGGGAGAAATGTGACAGACTCAGATTCTCCTATGTCTAGGGTCACCTTATGTCCAATAGGGCCATAGGGTGACTAAGAAATTATATCATAAATTCTATGATATGGGACATTACTGATACTGATAATTCATGTTTGCAGGATGTCTTAAGATATCACAAGTTGTTGGCTTATTCAATGTGGGGACACATTCTGTTGAAAGGTGTTAATTGCATCTACTCCTAGACATTTCATTGTCCATTGTGTAAAGGTGTGACTACCTGTCTGTCGGAGACAGACCGTCTGTCTAACGATGTGGATTGAAGGGAACTCATTGTGTGATGATATTTTGTGTGAATTCTATTGATAAAAGTATGTGATTGAAGCCCCATGGTGTGAAGGGGGGTGGAGATTTCAGTGTCCCTTTGATTACGGTCACCTGCTTGTAACTGCATAAAAAGCTGAGAAGAAACCATTAAAGCATCCATACTTAGCACACAGACAAGTCTCGTCTCGTTGTGTGTTAAAGGCAGCTAACATATCTGGTATCTATGTCCAGACTGATGGGAAGCTCTGTATGACGGAAGCATTCATTCTGAGTGTGGGGACCTTCCGTGACAAGGTCCATGCAAGTCCAGCAACTCCGGGCCAACTGGACCCCCCCAGGTGTCCCCACAACCCGTGAGGCCTGCGTCCGTCGTGAACACCGACCACTGGAAGGAAGGAACAACTTCTTGGACCGAAGAGCCGGGGATCTCCGTCACCAACTCAGAAAGACTCCGACTAGGTGGCACACCTGAATCTGACGATTCCAGAGACAAGAACATTTTTACCACCTGGACAGTATTTCCCCTGGAAAGCCTGAGTGTGGAACTGGGCATACAGTACCGCCTCGAAGGAGGCTTCCCACAGGTCCCGGACCTGCATGTACCCGGAGAGAAGACCGATAGCGTGATGCTAATACCTTCACTGCAGACGGAAGAGTCTGCAATTTATCCAGGGGAAGAAGAACCTTCGCCACCGAGGAGTTTGGATCAACCTTAGATACTCCACCGTTGAGTCGGAACCAGGACCAGCTCGAAATGTTTAGCAACCACCCGAAGCTTCGGAGGGTCTAAATGGCTATAAACACATCCACTAGGACTGAGACAGAAGCTGCTCTCAGAAAAAGGTCGTTCAAGTAGCCCACAAGGCAAAGCCTCACTGTCCCAGCAAAGTTAGGATAATTGCGAGCTCCTAGGTGAAAACCATCGGTGCTGACACCAGATCAAAAGGGAGGCTGACAGAAGCCCTCCCCCATCACAAAGCACAGAAAATTATGTGACATATGCAAAACGGGACATGCATGTATGCGTCCCTGCGGAACTACCCAATGTTCACAAAGATATTCTGGACCGGGGCCCATAGAGAACCTCAACCCTCCCGTCCTGCAGGAAAGGTAAAATTGCTCCGCAGCTTAGCGAGTCCCACACTGCCCAGGCAGACCGACAAGCCGGGCGAGGAATACACGAGAAAAGAACTCTGTTCTGTGGATAGGCGTAAAGCCTATCTAGGACTCCGAAGAGACCACCTTGCAGACCCACTGGTCAGAGAACAGGGAGGTTCATTGAATTGTGAACCTGTAAGCTGCCCCCCCACCTAGAGTAGGGAGGGAAGACGACCTACATTGGTGGGAATTTTGGGTGCCGGCGTAATCGGCTTACGCACCCAGGGACTGATTAGTCCCCCAGCTGAGCCCTTGTCGGCCCCTTTGATAATACATACACAAAGTGTGTATGTATATTATGAAAGTGTATGCACACATGTCTTTGGAGGGTTGGAGGAAACCGGAGTACCCGGGTACTCCGGTTTCCTCCAACCCTCCAAAGACATGTGTGCATACAGGAAACCCACGCAGACATAGGGAGCGGCAATGTAAGCTCCAGCTAGATTGGTGTCAGTGTCCGGAATTTGAATCAATGACTCTTGCTAACAAGTAATGGAATTAACCACTACACCACCGCGTGCATAAAACCATCTCTGAAACAGAAGCCCTGGATAACAAGGGTGCAGCATTCAATAAAGCATCACAGACCTATATGAGGCCCTGGACCAACAGGTCCGCTAGCCTAATATCTTCGGGAGAAAGACGGTGTTCCTCCACTGTCTGGTGCAAAATGCTCACTCCGAGAGCGACTGAGACCCCAGAGTAGTAGCCACAATAGGCCGCAAGACAGACCCCAGCATGGAAAACATGGCAAGGGCCAGTACTTCAGATCTTCTAACAGCCAGATCCATACAAGCGGGGTCTCCCGCAATAGGGAGAGTGGTCACTGTAACGGCTACCCACTGGTAGTGAGGGGTATCGGCCGTTGGAGACGTCCTTTTCCCTGGCAAGCTGCGATATGCAGGTACCGCCGGTATATCCCATCGAACGCCCTTCCAAGAAACGAGACGTGCTACGTTTGAAGGGTCAAGTAGACTGACTTTATTTGGCATATTTCACCTGCTTATATCTGGTTACAACTGTTACAAGAACAATGACAGTTTCCGCCCTCCCCTTTTCCCAGTAGGGGGCTTCAACACAGACCCCCTGAAACAATGACATCTCCTTGAATTAATCACTTGGCCAGTTTCTAGACTCTTCGGCACCTCACCCCACTTAACATTTCCTGGCCAGGCACATAGAATTCAATTAACCTTTAAAACAATTATCACTCACACATAATCCCCATCAGCATACACCTCACAGGGGGGCTGTTTACCTGCACACAAAAGAGGGTTCATTAGCATTCCAGCAATGAAAGAGACTTGTCCAGTTAACCCTTTGAGCTCAGAATACAATGTGGTACCTTCACTTGTGACAAGCCATGCAGTTCCTTGTAGTCCCCCTGCACGAAGATTATAACTGTCTCGGCAGCATGCCTGTGTCCGTTACAGTCACCTATACATGACACCCGAAGGGTTCACCACCGGAGAAGAAGCCCCCTGAAAGGGCTCTCCTCAAAAGGGGCACTGAACCGACAGGCTACCTCAGCGGCTTTTCTCATTCCGCATCTTAGAAATTATCAAAGAAGGGCACAGAAGGAGAGAAACTACCCAGAGCGGTCTGATTTGTGTGATCCAAAGAAAAAAAACCGAGCCCTCGGCGGAAACCCAGCTGCACTATCCAGCTTAAGAAAGTCCCTTACAGCAGCGAGAAGCGCACCCATGAATGCCTTATCCTGCACTGATCCAGGCACCTGGTCCGTGGCTCCATAGCAGAAAAAAACAAAAGTACCCCCTGAGGGTGGGACTTTTAAAGGTGACACACAAAAAAGTGACATATTTCCTTATCTAAAATAAAACAGTGCATTCCCCAGGGGATAACGTAGGGAGGGGGCACTCTTTTATCCCTCGCCCGTCCGCAGTTCGCCCCCACCCTGGCACAAAAGTGTCCAGGGCTAACAATCAAGTCTCTGTGGGAATCCCAGGTGCTAACACCTGCTGCTGCCACCACATGTTGGGGAAGGACCAGATACTGACTCCAGCTAAAAGACATTTACATAGTGTGTATGTAACAGACCTGTCTATATAAAAACTGACGCTCCCAGGGCCCTATACAGGGTATCTTACCCCCTTGCTGCGCTGACCTGGGGTACTCAGGGGACTCACCTCAGGAGGAGACTGCCCAGAACTGCCGACTGCTCTCAGCACACGGCGTGTGGAGAGAAAAGAAACCATGAAGGAACTGCGGCGTCTGCAGGGACCTGTGTGTGCCGTAGATACAGCACTAGGGGTCAGGACTGCACAAAGATGGCCGCCCGCGGCACATGGCGTGGCTACGACAAAATGGCCGCCAATGGGAGTTTTCAATGTAATTGAAAACTTCCCAAAAAATGGCGCCAGCGTCGGCCAAACGCCACATTTTAAACAGAGAAAGCCTCCTAAGGCTTTTACAGTGAAAAACCCCCACAGGAAAACCCAGTAACAAAAAATAAAATGCCAGATTTACACCCTCAAATAATACCCCCTGGCTTAGCCCTTTAACAACTTTGAGAAACAATCCAGATTTTCCCCCAGGACTGGAGAATAACTTTTTAAAACATCACTGGCCTCACGAACAAATCCTATCCAGGCATTTCTTTAAAAACAAGAAGATATTATCTAGAGAAGACCTGAACAAGGACATTAAGCCCTTCTCAATTCCATTTTGGAATTATATCCAAATTAGACATTACTTGACCAAGACCGACAAAGCTCACTGCTGGACAAGACCACTCACGAAATTGGAAGACCTTTGCACAAAAAAAAACCCACACAGACATAGGGGTGCAACGGATCGTCACCGATCCGTGATCCTAACGGGTCACCCCGTTCGGATCGGCACACCCCGCGATCCGCGGAGCGCTCCGGAGCCTCGGCCGTAGGAAAGTCCCTGGCTTCGGCCTAGCTCCGGAGCGGCGGCCATCTTGCTCCACCCCCGTGTGCTTGTCAGAGCCCAGAGCACAGCGTGACACGCCTCCCCGCCTCAGCGCGCAAATGGTGCGGACTACAGCGCAGGATCATTCACCGGCAGCTACATGAAAGGTGGGGCTGAGAGGATCATTGAGGCGGGCGGTGTATATAGTTACAGAGATGTGAGCAATCTGCTATGGGCAATGGTGACCTTCCCCAGTGTGCTGCGAGTGTCTCTCTACTGAGAATAAGCCTGAGAGAGGGGACACTGCGATCACCCGCCAACCAAGGAGCTCAGAGTGACAGGGGGGGGGGAGGCAGATCACCTGGAACTGTGTGTCCATCAACCCTGACATCTGGGAGCATCCCTGCAGAGGAGATCAATGTGTCATCTGTACGAGCATATACCCAACCCCCCCCCCTTTCTATACAAGAAACCCCCCCTCCCTGTGCAATTGAGGATGGATATGCCCCCTGCTTTTTTTCCTGTGTGCACTGTACTAATCACAGTAATGATAGTGATTAGGGGGCAAGTGGACATCTTTTATTACACCCAACAGAGTTTTAGATTTAGTTATTTTCATCACAAAACTGAGCTTATACGCTTAAATACAGTATTTGTAAATCCGACGGACTGTTTAAATGTTAAATTTAATGTGAAAATCAGAGGTGTTCTGTCATATTAGCAATAAACAGTCCGTCAGATTTCCAAACACTGTATTTAAGCACATAAGCTCCGTTTTGTGTTGAGAATAACTGTGAAATCTAAAACTCTGGTGGGTGTAACAAGATTTGTGTTTTTTTTTTTTTTTTTTGCTGATCCGAAAATGATCCGATCCGTGACTCCTGATCCGAGGATCGATCCGATCCGTGAGTTTTTTGATCCGTTGCACCCCTACACAGACATATCATATCATCTTTGTACAACTCACTGTTCGAGGATAAGACAGAGTTCTCCAGCTCCTCATGTCAGAGCTGGGAAAAAGATATTAATACCTCTCTAACTGATGAGGACTGGGAAAAAATCTTCACGTATGCTCATAAGGGGTCACTAAACGTAGCCACACAAGAATGCAGTTTTAAAATCATCACCAGATGGTATAGAACACCCTCTATTCTTCACAAATTCTCGCCAATACTCTCTGACAGATGTTGGAGGTGTAAACAAGAAGAAGGCTCGATGCTCCACATTTGGTGGACCTGCCCATTGATACAAAGCTTTTGGAAATCAGTCCACGAGACCATTTTCTTGGTCACATCGGAAAACTTTGACTTTACACCAGCACAATATCTCTTACACTTCAATTCCATCCCCAGAAAACACTATCTGAAATCGCTCCCAATGTTTATGATCAACGCTGCACGACAATGTATCCCCGCTCATTGGCGCACAAATGTTACTCCTTCCAAAATAGAGTGGTTCAGAAGAATAAACAACATAGAAAAAATAGAAGAACTCATAAGTATTTCTCAGGAGAGAATAACGAATTTCTCGACAACATGGTATGATTGGATGGTTTTCAAAGACTCACAGACATAAAACAATCATTCAGTAAAATTGAATAGCTCCCTATACAAGACTATTAAACATCTTGATAAAGTTGATGGGATGTTCTGGTGATTACCCTAGGTCAGACAATTCTCAATAAGTTCCTCCTCTCCAAATTTTATTAAATTTTTTTTTTCTCTTTCCTTCCCTCCCCCCCTTTTCCCCTACCCCTTCTCCTCTCATTTCGACCACGTAAGAAATATACAACTGAATAACCCGTTTACTGGTCGAAATGGGTACAGCAAAAAAAAAAAAAAGATTTCTTCTCTTATGCTATTTAATGTGCTCTCATTTACGACTCACTCTTCAATTATCTTTTCCGATTAGTGAATATATTTTTTTTTTTAATCAAAAAGGTTTTTATTGCTCACACAACAGACAAACAGAGTACAGATGACATTGTACATTCAGAATGCAAATAAGCATATCTTCAATAATGCAATTCAACCATCAGATGCACTTTATAAAATCACTATGCACAATCGTTTTAGCATCAGAACCAACTGGACACCGACCGCTAAACTCCGCCCCCGTCCTCTCTCCCATTCCACCACCCTCCATTCATCCTCTCAAGTAATCAGGCCAGGGGCCCTGCAGATCGGTCCCTGTCCCTACATCCCCCAAGTAACCGTTCTTGAACTAGCTCCAAGGGGCTCAGCCCCGGCGTTGCGAGCCATGGGTCCCATAGTCTGAAAAATTTTCCTGCGTTACCCCTGTGCTGGTAGATTTATTTCTCCATCAATAGAGTCCTGCCCACATGTTGTACCCAAATCTTAACTGATGGGGGCTCCCTCGACTTCCAGTGTATGAGGATAAGCTTTCTCGCCTGAAACAGAGCCCTGGTAAATGCCACTCTAATGGCGTCTTCCACTATCGCCCCCTCCAAAACGCCCAGCAGGCAGCAGAATGGGTCTAATGGGACATTAGTCTGGAACACAGAGTTTAGGGTCGCCAGAACCTCCGACCAGTACCTATGAAGCTTGGGACAACGCCAGAGCAGGTGGACCAGGTCCCCCTGGGCCGCCCTGCACCGACCACATAGCGGGTCCGGGGCACGGCCCATTCTAAAGAGTTTGACCGGAGTGTAGTGCACCCTGAGTAAGATGTAGAGCTGAGACACCCTTTGCGACACATTCAGCGAGCAGGCATTCACCGCCAGCAGGGCTTCCTCCCATACTTCCCCCTCGATCGGCCCCAAGTCTGTCTCCCATTGCTCTGCCACCCTCATAGGATGTCCCTCCAGAAACGACGACAGGAGCATATTGTAGCATTGCAAAATCATGCCTTTGGTATCCCGCGCTTGAAACAACGCGCGGAAAACCAGAGTGGGGGACTGAACCCACTCAACCGCTGCCCCCCTGCGCTCTCACTGCGTGCTGTAGCTGTATGTAATAAAACTGCATATTGCGTGGCAGGTTAAATCTGGTTTGTAGTTCACTGAAGGGAAGTAGGGCCCCCCCCTAAAGATATTTTTAAGATGCGTGACCCCGTAGGAGCTCCACCTGCGTCCCTGCTCAATTTTGGCCAGCTCCTCATAGGAGTTGTTCCCCCAAATGGGACTGAACTCTGTGAACCCGGCTACATCTTGGAGCTGCTTAGCCTTATTCCACACCTTCTGGACAAGAGCATATGTGGGCATTCGCCTATTGGGTTTTTGGAATTTGCAAGCCTCCAGCCCCTCTGGTATTGTGGCTGCCCCCGATCCCCGCAGCATAAGTTGAGCCGCCGAGGCATCGGGTTGCACCCCTGTGGTTCCTATCAAATGTTGGAGTTGGGCCGCTAAGTAATATATCCAAGGATTGGGTAGTGCCAGCCCTCCCCCCTCCTTCGGGCGCTGCAGCTGTTCTAGTTTAATCCTGGGGGTTTTGGTATGCCACAACAGCTGCCTGAAAAGAGAGTTAACTACTCTGAATACTTTAAGGGTGATCACCATGGGAGCGTTGTGCAAGAAATACAGCAATTGGGGCATTAGTATCATTTTGATGAGGTTTGTTTTGCCTGCCAGGGACATTTTTAGTTTGTTCCACACTTGAATTTTATCTCTGAATTTAGATAACAGGGGGTACACATTTAATTTACAGTAGTCCGTAATCGTGGGGGATATCCAGACTCCCAGATACTTAAAAGATGACACTACGGGCACTGGACACGCAGGACCACCCCCGAGCGCGGGCGCCCCATCCAGGAACATCAGGGCCGATTTGGTCCAATTAATTGTAAGCCCTGAAAAGCGGCCAAAGTCCGTGATAATGGCCATGACCTACTGCAGGGATCCCTCCGTGTCCTCCAAGAAGAGGAGCATGTCATCGGCGTATAGCATGATTTTCTCATGCATGGCACCATATCTAAACCCTCGAATCGCCCCGCAGCTCCTCACCAGGACCGCGAGGGGCTCGATGGCCAGAGCAAAGAGCAGGGGGGACAGGGGACATCCCTGCCTGGTCCCCCTGCCCAGAGCAAAGGCATGGGACATCCTATCCGCCATGCGTATGGCCGCCTGAGGTGTAGCATACAGAAGCCGGACCCACCCCAGGAACCTAGGGCCGAAGCCGAATTTGGTCAGTACCGCCCATAGATACCGCCAGCCGACACTGTCGAAGGCCTAATTGGCATCAAGCGACAACAGTGCCCTACTGCCAACGGTCTCCGAGGGGGTCTGCATGTTCAAGTACAACCGCCGGAGATTCGTCGCCGTGGATTTACATGGCATGAATCCTGCTTGGTCAGGATGTATAATGGACAGAATGATTTTGTTCATGCGCATGGCCAGGACTTTCGCAAGTATTTTGACGTCGCTCTGTAGTAGAGAAATGGGTCTATACGATCCGGGATCCTTGCCCGCCTTCAGTAACAGAATAATGTTCGCCCTCGTCATGGAGGGAGGCAGGGCCCCCGAGTCGAGCGAGGCGTTAAACACCTCGAGCAACTTAGGCAGCACCACCCCCCCATACTGAGTATACACCTCCATGGGTAAGCCGTCATCCCCCGGGGCTTTACACGTGGGGAACGAGGCCACCGCCTCCACCAACTCCTCCAGAGTCAGCGGCTTCTCCAGCTCGTTCCTTGCCCCATCTTTCAGGGCCGGGAGAGCTATCGCGTCCACATAGCGCTGCAGCTCCCCGTCCGTGAAATCATCCCGTGATCTGTACAGTGCAGAGTAGAAAGCCGCTAACTCAGTCAAGATCAACTCAGGTTCGTTCACCAGCCGCCCCTGCGTGTCTCTAATTGCTCCTATGGCCGGGGACGCCTGTTGCGACCGTGCAATTCTGGCCAACAAGCGGCCCGTTTTCTCCCCCTCCTCATAGTAGGCCTGCTGGGTAAAGAACCACTTTTTCTCCGCGGTGGAAAATCTCAGCCGGTCCAGGGAGTCCTGGGCCGACATCCATGCCTCCCTCGTGGATTCCGAGGGGTCAACAACATAGGTCAGTTCTAACTGTCTCACCTGATCCTCCACCCGCTCCAGGAGAGCAGAGGAATTGTGCTTTATGGACGCAATCTCCTCAATAAACGTTCCCCGCAGGCATGCTTTGAAGGCATCCCAGCCCAGGGCCCTCTCTGCCCCCCCCCCAATTGTCTAGGAAGTATTGTTCTATCCGGCGTGTAACATGGTCATGGGAAGTAAACAGTTTTAGCCAGAAGGCGTTTAGTTTCCACGGGGCTTTAGGCAGAGAGGACACCGGACGCGTGACCAGGTGGGCCACCAGCGGAGAGTGATCAGAGACCCCTCGTGGGAAGTATTCGGAGAGTGCGTTTTGGAGAAGCATGAAAACTGTTTGGTCGCAGGGTATCTAGCTCTCCAGACATCTAGCCACCCCACCTCCCCCAGTAATCTGCTCAGAGCTGTCCCCCTACTCCCCTGGGGCATCCTAGCTGGCGGGTGCCTATCCTCTCTCGGGTCAATGCACGCATTAAAGTCCCCCATGATCATTACAGGGACATCGGGCTTATCACCCAGGTAGGACAGTAGGAGCTGCAACACCTCCCTCGAAAAAGGGGGAGGAATATACACGAAAGCTAGAACCATAGATACCGTAAATAATTTGCAATATAAAAAAACATATCTACCGAGCGGGTCAACCATTGCGTCTATTTCCTGGTAGACCAAGGAGCCGTGTATCAGCACACTCACCCCCATTGAGTATGAGGTGTGAGTGGAGTGATATGCCCTGCCCACCCAGGAAAATCCCAGACACCCGACCGTGTCCTTGGTAAGGTGAGTTTCTTGCAATCCCACAATGGCAGGGAGAAATTTCTTCAGACCCGACCGTATCATAGTTCGTTTCAGCGGGTCATGCACCCCACGCACATTCCAAGTCACTATCGGGGTGGTGGCCATAGCTGAGTCTGACAATAATTACCGTCCGAGGCACGAGGCCTCAGGGTCATCTCCGGTGGGCGGGGCCCCAGCCGGGGCCGGATCGGGTCCAGCAAGTAACCGTGCATCAAGTGGCGTAGGTCTGTGAGCAGAGCATCAAAAATAGTCAATAATAAAAAAGAAAAAGAATAGTTAAACATACGTGTCCACCCCTCGGCCCCGTCCGGGGCAGAGGTCGATCTCCTTCGCGATCTCCCGCCGCGTGGATCCAGCAGTCCTCGTGTGCCAACAGGGCACCAAAAAACAAGGGTAGACTCCCCCGGCCGGGGTTCGTCGCTGGTACCAAATAGCACATAAGTGTGGGCCCCCCCCTGTAGCATAGAGTCCAGAGGGGGTGCAATTCAGCTTCCGAAGCTCTTAAATAACGCTAGCAAAATATAATCAGGTAAAGTTCCGGCTTGCAGGTAACAACTGAACTGGTCCGCGGCGAACTTAGCGGCTATGTAGGGGTGCAGTTAGGGCCTCAATCACCCCTGTCTTCCTCACGGCGTCTCCTCAGGTCCTGTTCATTGTGGTCCAGCCACTGTGCGGCCTCCGCGGCAGACTCAAAGAACGTAGCTTGGCCCCTCACCGTAATCCGCAGCTTGGCTGGGAACAACATAGCATAATTGACTTGGATCCTCTGCAGGCGCTTTTTAACATCCACAAACTTGGCCCTCTTGCGTTGCACCTCTGCTGAGAAGTCGGGGTAGAACGATACTCTGGCTCCATTGTAGTGCACCGATCCCCTTTCCCTGGCCAGCCGTAGGATGGTTTCCTTGTCCCGATAATTCAGGAGTCTGGCAAGGATGGATCTGGGGGGGCCGCCAGGGGGAAGGGGTCTGGGAGGCGTTCGGTGCGCCCTTTCTACTGCATACAGTGTGGAAAATGCCTCCTTGCCAAAGGTATCCTGGAGCCAGGTCTCAATGAACGTAGTGGGGTCCCTACCTTCCACCTTCTCGGGGAGGCCTACTATGCGTACATTGTTCCTTCTCAGACGGTTCTCAATGTCGTCTGTTTTTGCGGCGGCCTGTGCGGACTGCTGCAGTGCGGACCTAGCGTCCCTGGTAAGGGGTGGGAGCGCGTCCTCGACCTCGCTGATGCGCCCCTCCACAGCAGTGGTCCTCTCCCTGATCTTCTGGAGGTCATGGCGCATGAGAGACACTGTCTCAGTGAGTTCCCCAAACTGTGCCTTCAGGCCGTCCACCGAGGCTGTAACTGAGGTTGTGCACTTCTGCACCGCCCGGAGGATCTCACTAAGTGTGGGTTGCGGGGCATCCTCCTGTAGCTCCCCAAATATGTCCTGCATAGTGTCCGTGGAGCTCTCAAGCGGCAGCGTGTCATCCATGGCAGGATCACCATTTAGGCCCTGCACTCTCTGCGCCCATGTCGGCTGTGTGGGAGCCGGAGAGCTGGTAGATCCCTGCAGCCTTTGGGTATAATAAAGCATGTCCTTGGGGGGTTCTTTCCCCTGGTGTTTGGCTGCTTTGGGTGCCTTACCGCCAGCCTCTGCATGTTTTTCAGGCCCGCGCGCTGCTCGCTGCTGCTGAGAGGCCCCGGCGCCATCTTGGATCTCCATGGCCGAACCGGCCGCGGCTCCCTTCTCGGGTTTGCGGGTCATCCGGACCCTCGCCGACCGTCGAGACACCCCCGCTGAGGTCCGTGGAGTGTGCTGCCTCGAGTGGACCGCTCGCTGATGTCGGTTTTCGCCGGTAACAGGATCGTAACAGGATCAGTAGCGGGAGCTCCGTGAACTGCGACTGTTCACATGCCCGTCCAGGCCACGCCCCAGTGAATATATTTTGATACAAGATTGTAATCTATGACATCACGCTTTCGGATTTTTTTTTCACTATTGTTAACATATGCAGTTATACGATGTATTTATAAGATGCTATGTATGATTTCATGTTCACCTAATAAAACTTTATGAAACAAAAAAAAAAATGCCAGATAACACAGCCCCCTCAGGAAAGCCCCCCCGGACAGCGTGCCTTAGCAATGCAGCAAGGGAAAGGAGCAGGGAAGGGAGGGGAAGAGGACCCCCAAACCCCAGGAATGTCCAGCCGTACCAACCCACCGAAGCGGGAGGGACTGTACTTACCCATCTGAGCAAGGACACGCTGACACATTCCTGACAGAACTACAACCACAATGGAGGTAGCTGTCGGCCCGGTCCACTGTGAGTGAGACAACACCACAGCCCAGTCATATGTGGACCTTGGAGCAAAGCTCACCGGCCACCCCAGGAGCCATGGGGTATGGCGTGGCAGACCCAGCCTCTTTGCAAAGGTGTGCCCACGCTTGCTGGTCGGACTGAGTAGCAGAGCCGGCCCTATGATGGGACCGGGTGGTACCATTGGTACCAGGCGGCACATTTAGGGGAGCGGCATTCTGACGCCACTGCCAGCCCGTTCCGCTGCCTGTGAGTGTTGCATGTGCCCCCCCCCAAAGTTAAGTACCGTACTGGTCTACTGGAGTCACAGTGTCTGGCCGCTGCGGCTATCCTAGTTTCCACCCGCAGCGCTGAAATCCTGACTCACGTCAGTCTGTCAGGTGACGTCGCGTGAGATGGTCGCCGCTAGGGCTTATGGGAGTTGTAGTTCGCAGCGCCGCCGGCTACATGCTCAACTCCCTGCTCCCGGGGGGTGGAGTCGGTGACTCTCAGGAGAACAGCTCAGAGCCAGCCTACTGCGTGCTACAACTCCCATCATCTGATATCATATTTTGCCCGCCAGTGCCTCTGCCACAGGAAAGGTAGGTCACTTTGTTTAAGGAAGGTATAACCAGCATAAAAAAGTATTTCTGTTACCATGAGAGCTCTTATCTTTGAACTGTTGTGCGGCACCACCAGCTATTTCAGATATATAAATTATAAATGTTATTGCAAGCAAATTATAGCTGTTTTATGATAAAACAGCTATAATTTGCTTGCAATAACATTTATAATTGATATATCTGAAATAGCTGGTGGTGCCGCACAACAGTTCAAAGATAATAGCTCTCATGGATGGAGGTAACAGAAATATATATATATATATATATATATATATATATATATATATATATATATATATATATATATATATATATATATATATATATATATTTTTTTTTTTTTTTTTATTATTATGCCAGCCCCCTCTCTGTCAGCAACCCCCGTCAGCCCCCTCTCTGTCAGCCCCCCTCTCTGTCAGCAACCCCTGTCAGCCCCCTCTCTGTCAGCAACCCCGTCAGCCCCCTCTCTGTCAGCAACCCCCGTCAGTCCCCTCTCTGTCAGCAACCCCCGTCAGCCCCCTCTCTGTCAGCAACCCCCCTGTCAGCCACCTCTCTGTCAGCAACCCCCCTCCATCAGCCCCCTTCTCTGTCAGCAACCCACCCCTGTCAGCCTGCCCCTCTCTGTCAGCCCACCCTTCTATGTAAGCCACTCCCCTCTGTCAGCAACACTGCTCTCTGTCAGCCCCCTTTCTGCCTTTCGGCTCCAGGAAGGTAAGGTTTTTTTTCCCTCTTGCTGTAATGGAGGTCTCTATTCGGGGGGGGGGGGGCAGGCATGGTCTGATATTTAATCTGTTATTTTCTTCTCTATTTGTGGGGTGCCTGTGGATTGCTTTGAATTTTTTGTAATTAAAAGGTGCTTGAAATGGTTGTAGAATGCACAGTGCCACTTTGTGAACAGTTTGTATTGGGTTGGGTTCAGTAGAGCCGATTCAGGTTTTTGGATGGAGGTACAATGCTGCTGACACCGTCCACTGCCCTACTGACACCGTCCACTGCCCTACTGACACCGTCCACTGCCCTACTGATGGTTTTAATTTTTTGTGTATAGAGCCATGACAGGTCCTCGTTATACTCCTTTATACATGTATAGAGCCATTACAAGTACTCTTTATATTCCTTTACATGTAAAGAGCCATGCCAGGTCCTCTTTATATTCCTTTACATGTAAAGAGCCATGCCAGGTCCTCTTTATATTCCTTTACATGTAAAGAGCCATGCCAGGTCCTCTTTATATTCCCTTACATGTAAAGAGCCATGCCAGGTCCTCTTTATATTCCTTTACATGTAAAGAGCCATGACAGGTCCTCTAAATACATGTATAGAGCCATGACAGGTCCTCTTTATACTCCTATATACATGTATAGAGCCATGATATAATATGATATATGATAGGATATAAAATAATGAATGTGGGGGCCTTTTGGTGGGCGTGATTTATTTGGGGGGGGGGGCAGCATTTCATTCTTGGTCCCAGGCAGCACAATGTCTTGGGCCGGCACTGCTGAGTAGACTACAAGGATCTATATTATCCAGCCTGTCTCTCAGCCGACAGTTGAAAGAAGATTCTTCAAGAAAAGATAAAATAAAACAAAATAAAATAAAATTTCTCCTCAGGGCGCTGGGCCCAAAGGGAGCCATATGTCCTTCTCCTTTGCTAAGCAGAACGAAACTGAGGCTGCAGCTGCAGTGAGGAGGGTTATGTCTGGAGGGACCGCCCCCTGGGTAGGGCTGTTCAACTCTGTTAGTGTAACATGTATTTAATTATCTAACATGATTCTGCCTAGTCCTCTCCTGTAAACAGGGAACATAACCCACTTGTCAAGACTTAAGGACTTAAGCTGTGTCCGTCCATGGACAATAAGAGAAATATTTTTTTTTTCCAGACACCCTAGAGAATAAAATGGCGGTTGCTGCAATAGTTTATGTCAAAATGTATTTGCGCAGCGGTCTCACAAGAGCAATTTTTGGGGAAAAAATGCACCATTTTTACTTAAAAAATAAGACAGCAGTAAAGTCAGACCAATTTTCTTTATATTGTGAAAGATAATGTTTCGCAGAGTAAATTGATACCCAACATGTCATGCTTCAAAATTGTGCCCGCTCGTGGAATAGCGTCAAAATTTCACCCTTAACCGCTTCCATACCGGGCTGTTATACACACATC
Organism: Rana temporaria; assembly: GCF_905171775.1. Taxonomy (NCBI): domain Eukaryota; kingdom Metazoa; phylum Chordata; class Amphibia; order Anura; family Ranidae; genus Rana; species Rana temporaria. The sequence continues at coordinate 82,545,804 of NC_053495.1, read as the reverse complement.
CCTACCAGGCCTATTCTGGCACTTCTCTCCTACATGTACAAATCATATTTCTTTTGCTAGAAAATTACGCAGAACCCCCAAACATTATATATGTTTTTTTAGCAGACACCCTAGGAAATAAAACGACGGTCATTGAAACGTTTTATGTTGCACGGTATTTACGCAAAAAAAATTCAAACGCCTTTTTTTGGGAAAAAAATTGTTTCATGAATTAAAAAAATAAAACAGTATAGTTAGCCCAATTTTTTTGGAAAATATGAAATATGATGTTACACCGAGTAAATAGATACCCAACATGTCACGCTTTAAAATTGCGCACATTCATGGAATGGCGCCAAACTTCGGTACTTAAAAATCTCCATAGGCAACGCTTTGAAATTGTTTACAGGTTTAGATTTACAGAGGAGATCTAGTGCTAGAATTGTTGCTGGCACTCTAACGCACGCGGCGATACCTCACATATGTGGTTTAAGCTGCGTTTACATATGTCGGCGGGACTTGCGTGTGCATTTGCTTCTGTGCGCAAGCTACTGGGGACAGGGGCGTTAAAAAAATGTTTTTGTATTTCTTTTTTTTTTTTTACATATTTATTTATTTTTTTACACTTTTTTTTTATTTTATTTTTTTTATTATCACTTTTATTCCTATTACAAGGAATGTAAACATCCCTTGTAATAGGAATGTGTGTGACAGGTACTCTTTATGGAGAGATGCAGGGTCAATAAGACCCCACATCTCTCCTCCAGGCTGGAAAGCATGAAATCGGTGAACAAAAATTCACCGATACCATGCTTACTGTTGCTTAGCAGCCGCAATTGCGGCTTTGTTTACTTACGGGGACCCGGGCGTGACGTCATCACATCGCGCCCGGGTCCTCCGACGGTCATAGAGATGACTAGTGACCATCTCTATGCTTCCTGCCAGCGCCGGACGATTCTTTCTCCGGGCCCCCGATGGCACGGGAGAGCCCGGAGAAGCACCGGATGGCGGCGGGAGGGGGGGGATGTTCCGCCGCTATGATCGTTTTTACGTTGTGCAGAATCGCCGGCACAAGAGAAGGATATCTGAATGATGCCTCTAGCTGCAGGCATCATTCAGATATCCACCCGCAAAGCCCAGGACGTCATATGACGTCCACCCGGATCGTTGGAGGTCCGTTGTGGACGTCATTTTACAATGGGCCGGGCGGAAAGTGGTTAAAAATCTCCATAAACGACATTTAAAAAATTCTACAAGTTACCAGTTTTGAGTTTTAGAGGAGATCTAGTGCTTGAATTATTGCTCTTGGCTCCAACGATCGTGGTGATACCTCACGTGTGGTTTGAACCGTGTGAGGCAGCGCAAAAAAAAAAGAAATTAAGCGCCCAGTCCCTCCAAGCTCACGCCCAGAAGAAAACTCATACATAAGTTGCGCCCACAAATCTAAACAGTGTTCAAACCACAAATGTGAGGGGTATTGCAGTGATCATTAAAGCGAAAGGAATACGTTTAAGCACAAGACCTCCTCTGTAACTCCAAAATATAAATATTGCAACAATTGCCCTTTTATTCTCTAGGGTCTCTGAAAAAAATATCTATGTTTGGGGGTTCCAAGTAATTTTCTAGCAAAAAATACTCTGAGGCCTCGTACACACGACGGGACATGTCCGATGAAAACGGTCCGTGCACCGTTTTCATCGGACATGTCCGCTGGCGGATTTTGGTCTGATGGCTGTACACACCATCAGACCAAATTTCCAGCGGACAGCGAACGCGGTGACGTGGCCGCGCCGTCGCCGCGACGATGTGCGCGACCCTGGAAGGTCAATGCTTCCACGCATGCGTCGAATCACTTCGAAGCATGCAAGGCTTTTCGGCCGAGCGGACATGTCTGGTGAGTCGTACAGACGACCGAACATGTCCGACGGACAGGCTTCCAGCGGACGTGTTTCTTAGCATGCTAAGAAACATTTGTCCGCTGGAAACCTGTCCGATCCGCCGGAAAATTGTCCGATCCGCCGGAAAATTGTCCGGTCGGCCGTACAGACGACCGAACATGTCCGCGGAAACTGGTCCGCAGACCAGTTTCAGCAGACATGTTCGGTCGTGTGTACGAGGTCTTAGTCTTAGGCATGAAGGGGTTAAAATCGATAAATCATTCTTAGCAACCTTGCCATTTTTCTTATTTTGCTACAAGTGAAATTGTTTACATGTACCCAAATTCTTCTATACCAAACAGTGCGAAAAAAAAGTCAGTCAAAAACAAAACTTACTTTGTACTTTTGGCCTGATGTGCCTGGCAGTCCTCTTGGTACCTGTTGAGCTGTTCAGGCATCAGATTGCTGATAGCCACTTTTAGTCTTTGTAGTGGCTCTTTCAGTCGGTCATCCTATAAAAGTAAGCACACACTAGCACAAAATACATAATGTGTATATAGACAAAAAGCTATTTAAATTTCATAGCCAGAGGTTAGCTTTTCTGTTACAATATTCAAAACACAAACATTCCAAAACAATCTTGTTCTTCCAAATATTCTTAGTAAAGGCATTAGGACTAGTAGACCAAATAAAAGGCTGTGACAACTATGTCTCTTGAAGAAAAATAAAAAGCTTGCACTATGTAGATGTCAGAAGAAAAATTCCTTTAAATATGTATTCCATGTTATAATAAGGTTGTGTGTATAAAATTAAAGGATGAGGCTCTAAAAAGTTCAATAAGTGGTTGTGGAAAAATAGGGTGAATACAGTAACACGTTGGCCCGGATTCACGTAGATCGGAGTATATTTGTGCGGGCATAGCGCATCTCATATGCGCTACGCCGATGTAACATTGAAAGGCAAGAACAATATTCACAAAGCACTCGTGCCCAACGTTGCGTCGGTGTAACGTAAATTGTCCGGCGTAAGCCCACCTAATTCAAAGTAGGAAGGAAGTGGGCATGATCCATTTAAATGAAGCTTGACCCCATGCAAATGATGAGCCGAACGAACGGTGCATGCGCGCGCATGCTCACAATCACGTCAAATTTACTCCCTAAGATATGACGGCTCAATGCCTACGACGTGAACGTAACCTACGCCCAGCCCCATTCACGTACGACTTACGTAAACAACGTAAAATACGACGGCTGTTCCCTGGTCCATACCCTAACATGACTTACACCTGCTTTATGTGGAATAACTTTACGCCAGACGTACACCTTCCGTAAACGGCGTCGATTACAGCGACGGGCGCAAGTACGTTCGTGAATCGGCGTATCTCGGTCATTTGTATATTTGACGCGTAAATCAATGGAAGCGCCCCTTGCGGCCAGCGTAAATATGCGCCCAGGCTCCGACGGCGTAGGAGACTTACGTCGGTCAGATGAAGCCACAATTCAGGCGTATCTAGCTTTAAGAATCAGGCGCATAGATACGACAGGTGCATCTGTGCACTTATGCGGCGTATATAAAGATATGTCAGCGTAAGTGATTTGTGAATCCAGGCCAGAATGTATAAAATCCATGAGAAGCAAGCTATGAGTCCATAAGTGATAAATCCTAACACCAACGTAGATTGCTCTGAGATAAAACTTCTAGTTCTTCCACCACAAGATGGACTTTTGCCTCTTTTCAACCAGACTATTTAACTAGGTAATTATGTGCCCAGCAGGCGGCCCAGATATTCTGGGTGCAATGGCTACTGGGTTGAAATTTGCAGACAGTGCACAATGGCCTTGAGGCCTTCTAATAGCTTCTGCAGGAGTAGAATATCCAGGTATCTCTAAAAAATGGATCCCCGTGACTCGCTGAAGTGCCAACACCAGGGCCATCTTTGTGAGTACTCTAAGTATTGTGGCTAAGCCAAAGGGTAGGAAATATCCCAGATGGACAGAAGCAACCGCTGACCTTATAGATTCCATACAAAACCTTAAAAACGTCAGCAATTTAGATGCAGAATGGGCCACACGTGACCATTTGGCTTCGGCACTGAGCAGGATGGTGTAAGTAACTGTGAAACCTTTTTGGAAACCCCCCGAGAAAGCAACTGGTCAAGTGCAGCAAACAATGCTGCTCTTTTGTCTGAAAAAAAAAATGCCCTCAATGACATCGAAATCTGCCCGGAATCCATCCGCGGTGACGTGTCGCGCCGTCGCTGCGACGATGACGCGGCGACATGCGCGGCGCTGGAAGGTAAAGACTTCCACGCATGCCTCGAATCATTACGACACATGCGAGGGAGGGGAGCGGACGGATTGATCCGGTGAGTCTGTACAGACCACTGTATCAATCCGCTGGACAGGATTCAAGCGGATAGATTTCTTATTATCCGCTTGAAATTCGTCGGCTGGAATTTTTTCCACCGATAAATGTCCGCTCGGACGTACACACGACCGGATCTATCCGCTGGAACTGATCTGCGGATAAATCCCAGCGGATAGATCCGGTCGTCCTTAAAGACTAATAGCCGGATTCAGAAAGACTTAGGACGGTGTATCAGTAGATACGCCGTCGTAAGTCCGAATGCGCGCCGTCATATGTTTGCGCGCATTCTTAAAATGAGATACGCCTCACTGTTGCTAAGATACGACCAACGTAAGTCTCATACGCCGTTGTATCTTATGTGCATATTTACGCTGACCGCTAGGGGCGTGTACGTGGATTTACGCGTCAAATATGTTAATGAGTAAGATATGCCGATTCACGAACGTACGTACGCCCGTCGCAGCAAGCTACGGCGTTTATGTAAGACATACGTCGGCGTAAAGATAAACCACCAAAAAGATGGCGCAGCCCATGCAAGGTATAGACGGAACAGCCGTCGTATTTTACATTGTTTGCGTAAATGTACGTGAATGGGGCTGGGCGTAGGTTACGTTCACGTCGAAAGCATTGAGCCGACGTCGTTTCGTAGGGAGTATTTGCGGCCTTATTTCTAAGCATGCGCGCATGCGCCGTACGAACGGCCCTCATTAACATGGGGTCACGGTTAATTTAAATGTAGCCTGCCCACTACATGCCTACTTTGAATTAGGCGGGGTTACGCCAGCCCATTTGTGCTACGCCGACGTAACTTACGAAGCAAGTGCTTTGTGAATACTGTACTTGCCTCACTATGTTACGTCGGCATAGTGCAAATGGGATGCACTACGCCGGCCAAAAGATACGCCATTGTATCTGAATCTGGCCCTAAGCCTTTTTCTGACACTTGCTGCTTACAAGTTATAATCAGTATTTTTTACTAGAAAATTACTTAATGTGATCTTTTATCCAAGCAAAAACATTGTGATTCTCATTTTAGCCAGAATTGTGCAGCTCTAACCAACGGCATATGTGAGTACCAATGAGCAACAAATATAAAAAGAACAAAAAAGTTAAACCTGGGTGGCTAAATATGGTAAAAAGGTATAACAAAAAAAATGGGCTTAAAAAAAATATAAGGCCAGAGGGTTCACCATTGGCATTTCAAAACTACAAAAAACGCAATAAGAAATGCAAGAGTTTAAGAACGACAGCTAAAATAGATTACAAGAGACACACTGCATCAAAAAAATCTAGATCAGAACATATTGGCCCCAAAAAGGAAAATTTGTCATAGGGAGAAGGCAACTGTATTATATACTGTATATTCATCTCCTCAGTTTATACCAAGGAAAAGGAGGGATATAATAAAAAAATTTAAATAGTATATTGAATGTACCCCTGAGGCGGGCAGAAACCCGGGTACAAAAAAGAAAAAAAATTAATGCAAGAACCCAGATAGCTCACACTTGACAGTCCTCAAAGAACTTAGCCATGTTATAGCCAGTCCATTATTGCTAATTTTGAAGGACAGCTTACTGACTAATGGTACCAATTGACTGTAAAAAAGCAAACATGGTACCAATATTCAAAAAAAGGCGAGGATAAAGTGAGTAAAGTAAAGTATTGAACACGTAACCATTTTTCTAGGTAAACATATTTGACATGACATTTTTACTACATGTCGGTAAATACAAAGAAACCAAACCAACTAAGTTCAGAAATTAAGTTATGTTTAACAAAATGGAGTGAAACAGGCAACAATTATTAAACACGCTAACTGAAATGTATTTGTACAACATCCTTTGTTGGTAATGACAGCTTCAAGACACCTACTGTATGGAGAATCTAGTCACATGCATTGCTCTGGTGTGATTTTGGCCTATTCTTCCACAGAGTCTTTACATTTTGAAGGTTCAGTGGGCATATTCTATGAGCTTTGACCTTAAAGTTCTTTCTATAGATTCAATGCAAGTGATTTGCTGGGCGATTCTGGCAGCTTTATTTTCTCTCTTTGAAACTAATTGAGCGTTTTTTTGGCTTTGTGTTTGATGATCTGTATTTTCATTATCATCCTGGTAATTGGCAGCAGATTTATATCAAGAATGTCTTGGTGCATTTTTCAATTCATCCTTCCTTTAATGATATGAAGTTTGCCAGTACTGTATGCTGAAAAGTAGTCCCACACCATAATGATCCCGCCTCCAAACTTCACTGTTTGTATGGTGTTTTTGGGATGATGTGCAGTGCCATTTGGCCTCCAAACATGGTGTGCATTATGGCATCCAACAAGTTAAATTTTGATCTCATCTGACCAGACTATATTATCCCAGCATCCTGATAATTATTTTCATTCCTCTGTCAGAAATTTTGCAGGGAGCACCTGGTCGTGCTTGGTTTATGGTGAAATTATGTTCTTTCCACTTCCGGATTTTGGCTCCAACAGTGCTCACTGAAACATTCAGAAGTTTAAAAATCCTTCTGTAAACAATTCCATTAGTATGTTTTGCAACAATAAGGTTGCAATGGTATTGAGAGAGCCCTTTGCTTTCACCCATCATGTTTGTGTGACACCTTGGTAATGAGACACCTTTTTTTATAGGCCATCATTTGAGGCTGAACCAGCCGATAATAACCACTTGCCTACTGGGCACTTACACTGGGGAAAATTATTATTTGATCCCCTATAGATTTTGTAAGTTTGCCCGCTTACACAAAATTGAAAGGTCTATAATTTTTATCATAGGTGCATTTAAAAAGATAGACACAGAATATCAACCACAAATCCAGAAAAAAACCCACAAACAAAAATGCTATAAATTAAGTTGCAGTGAGTAAAATAAGCATGTGAGCCCCAAGCAAAACATGACTTAGTACTTGGTGGAGAACCCCTTGTTGGCAAGCACAGAGGCAAGACATTTCTTGTAGTTGGTGACCAGGTTTGCACACATCTCAGGAGGGATTTTGGTGAACTCTTCTTTACAGATCTTCTCTAAATCCTTAAGATCCAATAATTATTATACATGATTTATATCACGCCAACCGGTTGTGCACCGCTTTACAACATGGGGGCAGACAGTTACAATATAAATCAATACAGAGGGATTAGAGGGCCCTGCTTGTTAGAGCTTACAATCTAGAAGAAATTACAAATTTCATATGGGTGCAGTGTTGCATGGCTGAGTAATTGTCATTCAAATTGTGAGAGCACTGAAAGTTGGCCTGGTTAGTAAGGGTTTTTACAGCGGGGAAATTATAAAAAAAAAAAAAAAAAAATTCTTGGTTTGTTGTAAAATTGTGCAAATAAGTATTTTTTCTTCATAAATTTATACTGTTACATTTCTTTGGTAAAAATAACCCAAATTGGTGTATATTATTTAGTCTGTGTGAAAGTTAGCATCTACAAGCTATGGTTTCCAATTCATACCTGATGTACGGACGGCCTATAATTTCTTGAGGCCCTAACATGCCAGGACAAATACCCCCCAAATGACCCTTTTTTGAAAAGTAAACATTTTAAAGTTATAATTTGTCCCACAATTCTTTGGAAAAAATTGGATTTTTTGTACTCACCGTAAAATCCTTTTCTCTGACGTCCACGGTTAGATAATCAAATACATGTTACTTTAACAGAGTTGAACAGTCCCTCCAGACATAACCCTCCTCCCTGCAGTATGCAACCTCAATTCGTAACAAGCAGTACAAACATAAAAAGGAGGGGTGGGTGCTGTGTCTGTCCATGGACATCAGAGAAAAGGATTTTACGGTGAGTACAAAAAATCCTATTTTCTCTTATCGTCCATGGACAGACACAGCTTCTTAAATCTTGACAAGTGGGATGTCCCCAAGCAGTGTCAAAAAACGAGGGGTGGGAACAGTATCAGTAGAACCAATTTAACTTCACCCCAAAACAAGCAGAGCTCAACGGAGGAGGTGCAACTTTAAACAGCCGCCTGCAAAACCTAGCGGCCGAAAGAAGCATCAGAAGATGCACCCACAGCAAGATATGGAAAAAGTGTGAACGGACGACCAAGTCACCACCTCGCACACCTGTGAGACACCTTGATGTCGGAAAACCCAGGAAGCACCAATTGCCCTGGTCGAAAAAGTGCCATGACCGGAAAAGGGGGAGCGTGCCCCCTAAGAGCATAGGCCTGTATGACGGTCTGCTTGATCCACCGAGAAATGGTGGTCGACAAGACCGCCAGGCCCTTTTAGCAGACCAGACACAGACACAAAAAGAACGTCAGATCTCCGAAACAGAGTCGTAGCAGGCAGGTACACCCGCAAAGCGTGTACCATGCGTAAAGTATGAAGTGCAACCTTCGTAGGATGTGCCGGCCGAGAACATAAGGATGGAAGAACAAAGACCTAATTTAGGCGAAACCACCACCTAATCCTTATGGAGGATCAAGTATGGCGACTAGCAAGACAAGACCGCCAACTCAGAAACCCTTCGGACAGAAGTAATGGCCACTAAAAATGCCACCTTCTGAGATCGTGTCAAGAGAAGAATGTTTATTATGTTTCCAAAAGAAAGGTTCCTGAAGAACCGAGAGCACCAGAGACAAAACTCATGGGGGAAAAGGTGGGCCAAGAGGGGGAAGTATATGACAAACCCCCTGCACTAAAAGGTACCCACCAGGGAATGGGCCGCAAAAGGCCACTGAAAAAAAGAAAAAGAAAAAAACACAGCCAAGGCTGAAATCTGCCCCCAATGGGTGCTTAAGGCAATTTTTAGATCCACTTGAAGCTGTAAAAACAGCAGGACCCTGGACACCGAGCACGTCCGTGGATGTCACCCCATCTCTTCACACCAAGAGATGTAAGCCTTCCAGGTGCCATGGTAGATCCTCCAGGAAGAAGACTACTGTGCCCTCAGCATGATTGAGATGACCGAGTCGGACAGACCCCGGTCTCTTAAAACCTGGCTTCCAATAGCCATGTCAAATAATCCAGCGACTTTACAACAGGAGGAAGTATGGGACCTTGAGATGGAAGGTCCTCCCGCCCTGGCACCTGTCAGGGTACCTCCGCCACCAGGCGCCCGAGATCGGCGTACCAAGGACGCCAAGGCCAATCTGGAGCGATTAGAATCATTGGGATCCCCTCAGCCTCCACTCTGTGGAGCAGCCGAGGAAGCAACTGCAATGGAGGAAAGGCATAAAGTAGCCGATACAGACCCCACAGGGCCACCAACGCGACTGGCACGTCTGTACAGGATCACTAGACCTGGCCACGAACTTCGACACCTTTGCAGTTGAGACAAGCTGCCAGGAGATCCATGCCCTGTGAGTCTCACCTCCTGCAAGGGAGCTAAAAACACCTCCAAGTACAAAGACCAGTCGCCCTGGTCCATCATCTGGCGTCTCCAGTAGTCTGCCTGCCAGTATACCTGATGGTAGACCGAAGCCACGGCTGTGTCATTGTCTGGCTGAATCCAGTTTGGACAACCTTGCAACCTCCTCGACCACGAGGAGAGGCATAGCCTGATCGCCCAAAGTACTAGGACAATGATCGGTAGACAGGATTTACAGCACCCGGCATTCCCAGGCGGTCTCCCATCCAAGTACTAACCAGGCCCGACCCTGGTTAGCTACCGAGATCAGATGAAAGCAGGCACATTCAGGGTGGTGTGGCCGTAGGCCCATTAGAGTCCAGCGACTCTAGGTCGACTGGATCCCCCAGGCGCCCCCCTCAACCCGTGAGGCTGGAAACCGCCATAATCACCGTCCACTGGAAGGGAAGAAACAACTTCCCGGACCGAAGAGTCAGGGATCTCAGCAACCAATTCAGAGAGACTCTGACCAGGTGGCGCACCTGAATCTGATGATCCAAAGACAAAGAGATTAGTACCACTTGGACAGTATTTCCCTCAGGAAAATACGAGTGTGGAACTGGGCATATTGTACCGCTTTGAAGGAGGCTACCAACAGGCCCAGGACTCGCATGCAAAACGGAGAGATGACCGATTGTGTGATGCCAATACCTTCACTGCAGACTGAAGAGTCTGCAATTTCTCCAGGGGAAGAAGGACCTTTGCCACAAGGAGTCCGGATCAACCCTAGGTACTCCAAAAGTCAGGACCAGGACCGACTCCAAAATGTTTAACACCCTCCCAAATTCTCGGAGGGTCTGAATGGCTACAGACACATCCACCAATTCTGAGCCAGAAGCTGCTCTCAGAAGAAAGTCAACTAAGCAGCCCATGATAGCAAAGCCTTGCAGTCCCAGCAAAGCTAGGATAAGTGCGAGCTCCTTGGTGAAAACTCTTGGTGCCGACACCAGATCAAAAGGAAGGGCCACAAACTGACAGTGGTCCTTCCCCATCGCGATGCACAGAAACCTCTGTGACTTGCGCAAAATGGGACATGCATGTATGCGTCCTTGATGTCCAAGGACGCCAGAAAGTCCCCCGGATGGAGCGCAGCTACCGCGGAATGAATGGATTCCATGCGAAACTACCCAACGTTAACAAAGGCATTTAGGGCTTGAGGCCCAAAATCGGACGGACCACGTCCATCTTCGGGACCGAGAACAGATTTAAATAGAAACCCTCAAACCTCTCGTCTTGCAGGACAGGTAAAATTACCCCGCAGCTTAGCAAGTCCGACACTGCACCAGGGCAGACCAACGAGCCGGAAGGAGAGGGAGACACGAGGGAAAACATCTGTTCAGTGGATAGGAAGGAACCCTATCTAGTACTCCGAAGAGACCACCTCGCAGACCCACTGGTCGGAGAGCAGGGAGGTTCACCGAGCTGTGAACCTGCAAAGCCGACCTCCCATCCCAGAGACAGGCAGGGGAAGGCTACATACATTGGCAGGTTTGGGTGCTGGCGTGATCGGCTTACCCAGGGACGTTTTAGTCCCCCAGCTGAGCCTTTGTCGGCCAGGGTGGGTTTGCCCGCGGACCCTGACGAAAAAAAACGCTTTGGCGTGGGAAAGGAAGGACCCGGCCGACGGCGGGGCTCCTTCCCCTGGAGGATTGAGGGAGGAGAGTGCTCTTCCTTCCAGTGACATCCTTGATAATGTCGTCCAGCGAGGACCTGAAAGGCCTCCCCACCCTTGAAGGGTAAATCCGCTAGGGCAAAACAGAAGCCCTGGGCATCAAGGGCGCGGCATCCAGTGAAGCATCACAGACATATACAAGGCCCTGGACCAGCTGGTCCACTAGACCAATAACTTCGGGAGAGAGTCGGTGCTCCTACACAGTCTGGTGCAAAACAACTAGTGGCCACAATAGGCCGCAAGGCTGACCCCAGCATGGTAAACATGGAAAGGGTCAGTGCTTCGGATCTCCTATCAGTCAGATCCAATACAAGCAGGGGTTCCTGCAATAGGGAGAGTGGATACCTTATTTACCCTGGCAACTGGAGGGTCAACCACCGGAGGAAAAGCCCACCACTCGAAGAGACTCTCCTCACAGGGGTACCGAACCGCCAGGCGGTGAGGAACTACAAAAGCTTTCTGCGGCTTTTCCCATTCCGCATCTATGAAATTATCAAAGCAGGGCACATAAGAAAAAACCTGTACAGAGCGGTCTGATTTGTGTGACCCAGAAAAAAGACCGAGCCCTCAGCAGAAGCCCAGCTGCACTATCCAACTTAAGGGAGTCACAAGTACCTGGTCCACGGCTCCAGATAAAACAGAACTGGGAATCTGAGCCGCAGCCAGGTCCTGGTCTGATACAGAGCATTCCCAAGGGGTTAGTGGGGGGAGGGGGTGCTTTTTACCCCTCTTACATCCACACTCCATTCCCACCCTGCAACAAAAGTTTTCAGAACTTCCGACAAAGTGTCTGTGGGAATCCCAGGTGCAGGAGCACCAGCTGCTACCTCAGGCATGCTTGGGGAAGAAGAACCAGATACTGACTCCATTTCATAAGCTTCCAGGGCCCTATTCAGGCTAGACTGAAAACCCACCCTCTTGCTGCGCTGACTGGGGGTTACCCAGGGGACTCACCATCACAAGAGGAGACTGCAAAGCGCCGCTGCCCGCCCTCAGTACACAGCGTGTGTGAGAGGAAGAGAAAAACGTGTGATGTCCAAGGACACCAGAAGGTAAAGCTGTGAGGTATTAGTGAGGAGACCTGTGCTGCGCTCCGTAGGAACCAGCACTAGAGGCCAAAGACTCATCAAAGATGGCCACCGAGCATTCCAGATAGAGCAGAACACGGCCACAGGAAAATGGCCGACCGCCATAGCGCGGGCACGACAAAATGGCCGCCAATGGGAGTTTTCAATGTAACTAAAAACCACATAAAAATGGCGCCGGTGCCGCCAAAATGGTGGCAAAACGCTGCATTTAAGGGAAAGCCTATCTAGGCTGAAAAAAACAGTGCAAACTCCTCTTTGTAAAAAAGACTCCCAGCACAGAAATGCAGGTCAGACGCACCACAGTCCCCTCAGTAAGGCACCCCCCCTTCACTGTGAGTGAGATAACACCACAGCCCAGTCATGTGTGGACCTCGGAGCAGAAAGCTCACCGGTCACCCCAGGAGTCATGATGTATGTCGTGGCAGACACAGCCTCTTTGCAAAGGTGTGCTCACGCTCGCTGGCCAGACTGAGGAGACTACAAGGATCTATATATCCAGCCTGTCTCTCAGCCGACAGTTGATTCTTTCAAGAAAAAATAAAATAAAACATTTCCTCAGGGCGCAGGGCCAAAAGGGAGCCATACGTCCTCCTTTGCTAGGCAGAACAAAACTGAGGCTGCATACTGCAGGAAGAAGGGTTATGTCTGGAGGGACCGCCCCCTGGGTGGGGCTGTTCAACTCCGTTAAAGTAACATGTATTTGATTATCTAACATGTTTCTGCATAGTCCTCTCCTGTAAACGGGAACATAGCCCACTTGTCAAGATTTAAGGAGCTGTGTCCGTTCATGGACGATAAGAGAAATATGATTTTTGTACTCACCGTGAAATCATTTTCTCTGAGTTCATGGACAGACACAGCACTCTTTTGACAAAGTGGGTATTCAGCCTTTAACCAGGAGAGGACTAGGCAGAAAACACTTAACCACTTAAGACCCGGACCTTTAGGCAGCTAAATGACCCGGCCAGTTTTTGCGATTCGGCACTTTGTCGCTTTAACTGACAATTGCGCGGTCGTGCGACTTGGCTCCCAAACAAAATTGGCATCCTTTTTTTTCCCACGAATAGAGCTTTCTTTTGGTGGTATATAATCACCTCTGCGGTTTTTATTTTTTGTGCTATAAACAAAAATAGAGCGACAATTTTGAAAAAAAACAATATTTGTTACGTTTTTCTATAATAAATATCCCCCAAAAATATATAAAACATATTTTTTTTCCCTCAGTTTAGGCCGATACGTATTCTTCTACCTATTTTTGGTAATAAAAAAAACGCAATAAGCGTTTGATTGGTTTGCGTTTTTTTTACTACTAATGGCGGCGATCAGCGTTTTTTTTCATGACTGCGACATTATGGCGGACACTTCGGACAATTTTGACACATTTTTGGGATCATTGTCATTTTCACAGCAAAAAATGCATTTAAAATGCATTGTTTACTGTGAAAATGACAGTTGCAGTTTGGGAGTTAACCACAAGGGGCACTGATGGGGTTATGTGTGACCTCATTTGTGTTTCTAACTGTAGGGGGTGTGGCTGTAGGTGTGACATCATCAATTGTGCTTCCCTATAAAAGGGAACACACAAGCGATGACAGCGCCACAGTGAAGAACGGGGAATCTGTGTTTACACACAGCTCTCCCCGTTCTTCAGCTCCGGGGACCGATCGCGGGACTCCAGCGGCGATCGGGTCCGCGAGTCCCACGGCCATGGAGCTTCAGACTGGGTCGCATGCATGCGCGACCCCACAGCTGGGCTTAAAGAGCCACATACATGTACGTGGATGTGCCCAGCCGTGCCATTCTGCAAACGTATATCGGTGTGAATGGGTCCTTAAGTGGTTAAACACATCAAAAAAAATGTACAGTACCGCCCCGGGGGCAGTTCCTCTAGGTACAACCCCTCTCCCTGCACCATGTAGCTCCATTCGTCAAAAAGCAGTACAAACATAAAAAGGAGAGGTGGAAGACTCTCCTGTAGTCCAAGGGAGGAGCGAGCACAACACTCCACACCAGGGAGAAAGCCTTGCATTACTGTGTGGAGTTACAGACAGAAGAACAGGAAGTGAGGATTTCTCATAAGAAATAAGGACATTTAAAAGCAAAATCAAAGGATGAGGTAAGTGAAGGAGGACTGCACTAAGGTAAAGGAAGCTATTTAGGAAAATAAAATTGTACCTTTACAACCTTTTTAAGGCTCCGTGTCCCGTGGTGTTCGATAAAGAAAATCCTACTTTCTTTTTCATACATCACGGGACACAGAGTCAGGCTTATATTCATTACCTTCTGGGACGTCCCGGAGCAAAAGCTTTGATGGGAGGATACACCCTGCCAAAATAATAATAGCCATCAGAACTTTATACAGCAGCCTGCAGTACACTGTGCCTGAAAGCCGAATCTTCGGCTGCTCGAACATCCACTTGATAAAATGTTGTGAATGTATGCACTGAAGACCAGGTAGCAGCCTTACAAACCTGAGCCAGAGATACCCGTTTGGCAAAAAAGCCCAGGAGGTTCCTACACCCCTGGTAGAATGAGTTATCACCCTAAAGGGAGGAGCTGAATGACCAATTCAGCTGCCTGCCACTTCTTGGGTCCCTTTGGTATAAAAAAGAGACCCAGAGACTCATTTTTACTTTGGTGGGGATCTTCACTAGTGAATCCACTGAATTTTGCTGGTGATCCCAGATTTTTAGCTGAGGTCTGAAATTGAGCTTTGCCCACTGAACTGACCGTATGAAAGAGGTCAGGGTTCCTAGCGCTGACATGACCCTCCTGATGGACAGAAGATGACTGGATTTTAACAGTGAAACCACTTCTATCAGCTTTTTCTGTTTTTCTTCTGGGAGAAAAATCTTTTGATCCAAAGAGTTGATACGCAAACCCAGGAATAACACCTCCTGTGAGGGAATCAGATTTGAATATTGGGAGGTTTAATATCCATCCTATGGATTCTAGGTGAGTACGGGCTCTGTTCAAGTTCCTCTGAAGTCCTCCTCTGGTTTGAGCAAAAAACAGCAGGTCGTCTAGATAAGGAATCACTGAAATTCCTTCGAGGTGCAGGGGTGCCAGTGCTTCGGCCATTACCTTTGTGAACACCCTTGGAGAGGATGACATGCCAAATTGGAAAGCTCTGAATTCCAGGTGTACCACCTTCTTCCCTTCTTTCAGTGCCAACCTCAGGTATCTCTGGGACCTGGCGGCAATAGGAATGTGGAGGTAGGCATCCCCGTAAATCTAATGATGCCATGAAGCACCCTTGATGCAGGAGGTTTCTTACAGAGAAAATGGAATACATCCAAAATCTTCTGTACTCTGATTTAGCATTTTTAAATTTAGGATGAGGCGGTACTTTCCTGAGGGTTTCTGAACAAGGAATATGTGCGAATAGAAACCCTGGAAGAACTCCCCTGTTGGAATCGGGACAATGACTCGCTGGGATATCAGTTCCTGGATTAAAGGGGTGGTTCCCCCTAAAACAAATTTCTAACAATACATTCGTAAGACCCGTTACACTGCGGGTAGGCTGGCTTTTGTTTTTTTTTTTTAGTACATACCTCGATATCGCCGTTTCGTCCCTTGGCGGTGGGCGTTCCTAGCTGACTGACGTTCCTCCGACGGGCGCATACTGCGCGTCACGACTTTCCGACAGAAGCCGAACGTCATTGCGCAGGCGCCGCATAGAGTCGGCTCTATACGGCGCCTGCGCAGCGACGTTCGGCTTCTTTCGGAAAGTCGTGACGTCACGTATGTGCCCGTCGGAGGAACGTCAATCAACTAGGAACGCCCACCGCCAAGGGACGAAATGGCGGTATCGAGGTATGTACTAAAAAAACAAAACAAAAGCCAGCCTACCCGCAGTGTAACGGGTCTTACGAATGTATTGTTAGAAATTTGTTTTAGGGGGAACCACCCCTTTAAGGACTTCATGGCGAGAGCCTTGTCTGGATCCCTTGAGATGTTTGTCACCAGAAATCTTTTTGGACGTTCTTCCGCAAATTCTATCACGTATCCTTGGGAGAGCATGTTTACAATTAACTGACTTGAAGCGATGTCTCCCCACTAGGGAAGGAACTCCTGGAGTCTTCCCCTGACCTGTAATGGACAGTCATTGCGGCTTTCGGGAGGTCGCACAAGGATTGAAGAGCACTCCACTTCTACCTTTTGGCTTCTGGGAAGACCATGGCTTCCTCTTGCTCTGTGTTTTTCCTTCATGTTGTCCTTTTTGCGGGCGGAAAAAACGATTACGCTCCCATTTCTTATTGACCGGAAACAACTTTTTTTTTATCAGCCGTACGATCAAGGATGGACTCTAGCTCCGAACCGAACAGCAAATCCCCAGCAAAGGGAATACTACACAGCCTGTTCTTAGATGCAGCATCGCCTGGCCAAGTTTTCAGCCACAAAGCCCTCCTAGCAGAGTTCATTAAAGCTGCTGACCTGGCTGACATACAAATAGATTTTGCTGAAGCATCCACAATGTATGATACAGCTGCAGATAAAGTTGTAAAGTAGTCCAGAATCTCCTGTTTTGGGGAATCTGCTGTAACATGGGGCTTCATCTGGTTAATCCAGTGTTCTAAGTTCCAAGCAACACATGTTGTTGCCATTGCTGGTTTCATATTATTCATCACTGACTGCCAGGCTCTTTTAAGAAGCAGATCCATCCTTTTATACATGGGCTCCTTTAGCATGCCCATATCCTCAAAAGCGAGGTCAGTTGACTTTAAAGACCTGTGAAAAGGCGGAATCCAGTTTTGGAACCTTGTTCCGGATAGAGTCCAGATTTTCCTCAAACGGAAATCTTCTCTTTTGAGCCCAGGAAAAAAATGGCTTTTTCTCAGGTTCCAACCACTCTTTTTTTAATCATATCTGTGATTATTGAATGAACTGGAAGGACACAGACCCTTGAATCTACCAAGCCAGCAAACATGAGGTTGTGTAGGGAGAGCTCCTTTTCTTCTTCTATCCCCAAAGTAGCATGTATTACTTTCAAAAGTCCTCAAGCCTCTTATGGCGGCATTTTGTATTTAGAAGCAGCACCTTCTTTACTTTCTTCCTCCTCAGAATCTGTTCCGTCTGGAGCAAGGGATTCTTGGGAAGTGTCATGAGAAATCGGACCCTCGGTTAATATTTGAGAGCCGCCTTGGGGTTCTGAAGATGGCTGCGGAGCCCTGGGTTCCCTGGTTCTTCTCTTAGGTTTGACCTAAAGGCTTGAAAGGTGGCACAAAGCTCATCCTTAATAGTAAATATTAAATTCCCACAAAAGGATGGGGACTCCTCCCTCACTAAAGTTGCAATGCAATCTGCACAAAGCGAATTGGTCCAAGCCTCGCTTAACTTTTCTTTGCAGACAGGGCACCTTCTCGACTGGTTGGACAGAACTTTTGGCCTGCACAAAAAAAAGAAAAAGACAAGGAACCACGCTTAAAAGGCTGCTGTACCGAGAGGCAGACAGCAGGCTGGATGTCTTGTCCAGATTGCTCAGAAGGAGACTCCTCTGCCGGGCACTCCACCAAATCCTGAGCTTTAAGCTCTTACCCATTCTCAACCCATTCCTGCTCCAAACATGGAGGTTTCATGGAGGGGGATCTATCATGCTTCATGCCACCCTGCGGGATGGTGCCGATCATGTCGGCAAACATGTGCTCTAAACCCAATAGGGCTGAGGACAGTTCATCCTTAGTGATAAAGGGTGGAACAGCAGTGTTGACTGTAGGCATAATCCCAGATAGGCGCAGTGGCTCAGATTGCCCGGAAGCCTCTGGTCTTTCAGGGGATACAACGCTAGAGAGACGACCAAGTTCATCAGGAACTACTGATGACATGGGTGTGCCCTTTTCTGTAGTGTTAGTCTCACTCCTGTTTTTGGAAGACATTTAATAGCCACAAATAAAAAGTACTTGGGTGTGTATAAGAACACCCCCTTTATAGAAGGGAGACCCATTAATAGGACTCACCAAGCCCCTGTGCAACAATCCTGCTAAGCACCATTAGCCTACCAAGCAACACCTGGTGACTCATGACCCGGAAGAAGAAATTAACCACTGCAAGTGTTTGTTCAGAGCCTGCTCTGTGTCCCACAGCCACTTTATGGAAGCACTACATGCTTGGCTTGCACAGCTTAAATGAGCTGGGTGTGCGCTGGTCCCGGTGAATGGGCGTAACTGTATTCGCCTATGACAAATATTTGTGCGCCCGAATAAAAGAAAACTGTGCATGCGCAGCCGCACATGTCATGGCCACCAAATTGTAAAATACAGCGGCGCACTTGCGAATGCACGTGCGCAATGGTGACCCAAGCAAAAAAGCACACCCTTGTGTGCCTTCATACAGGTAAAAAAACAGCCAGACGCAAGCAGAAAAAGGTACACTTTTCAAACACCCACAGTTAACCCAAAACCCCCTGTATAGTCCCCGCACACAGGTGTCCAGCTCTCAGCTAGCTTGACTTAGTTACAATTATTGAGACACCCCCACAATAATAAAATAAAGGGGCTTCACGTAGCCATCCAGGTGCAGGGCCACTTAGAAACTAAGGGCCCAATCTTTACCATTCACGGTGGGTTCCTGTCACATGGGACCTTCAAGGACTGGGTACCCTTTAATGTTTTGGTTCCACTTCCTTGAACCTGTACAGCACCCTGCAGGAAATGCCTTAGCGCTGAAGGGTCCAGAATTCCCACTCATCAGGGTCCAAGGCCCGGGGCCGTATTACAGGCAAAACCTTGCAGGATCTTGAGTAATTAGTTACTTTTTAGTCTTCTTTGCGAGACTCAGATATCATTTATTTAAGCATAAAAGCTTGTATTAAATGGATCCGATTGGTCAATTTCTGGATTCATTTTTGGAACAGTTTGTAGGACTATAGACCTGGAGTTCAGAGAGCTCAACAAATCACACCACCCCCCGTGTAGACACTGGTAAAAACGGATGTGCTTCCTGTATGGGAGGGGTTATATAGGGAGTGTGGTGGAAATTTGAAGATGTATTGTCATAATGGCACCCAGTCTTAGTACTTCCGCAGCCCGCTCTAAATAGAGCTGGCTGGGGCGGTCTGAGGCTGGTTGAATCTCGTCTGGTAGTAGAAAATGTCTTGAGGTTGGAATGTGATGTTTGCGGCATGGGCATATGTCCGACGAGGGGCCCTCTGCGCATTTAGCACAGACGATCGTTGAGGAAGGGGTGCGCTCACTCCGCAAACATACGAGTGGTTATGGACAGATGTGCGTTCTTATATGGGTCTTGTATGATCAGCATGGCTTGGGATTTGTAGCTTACGCCTGTAGATAGCCTCCATTCCACCTTAATAACGGTATAATCTGGATATGCATTATTCTATGGAATGGCGCAGATTCAGGATTCTATCAACGATTAATACAAGAGCTTGTGATCGTTTCTGGAGGCAGGGGGGGCACTCCCTGACTCGGACACGCCCATAAGACTTTAGCAGCATTGTATGTATTTGTATTCATTGTATTATATTCTATTCATGTATTCTATGGGACTTCCTGTTGGAAGGAATGTCCTTATATAGTGTTTGCTGTGTCAAGGGGACATCCTGTAATGACCACTCCCATGGGGAGGTGCAGTGAGCACTTCCTGTTTGGGTAAATAAAATGAGCTGTGCTGAGCCATGGAGGGGGATGATGGTGATAACGGTGACTTGAGAACAAACTGATGGGTGATGGTGTCTTTGTATGAATGGTGAATGAATCTATTCAGTTTAAATATGGATTATTTCATTAAGATGAATTACAGAAAAGATATGGCTGTCTGTCTGCTCTGCAAACAGCCAGAAATTGCACTACAGAATTGGCGGGCCAGAATTTAGGAGTAGACTGGGCCCCCTTTGGGCATCGGTTCAGATGGGGGAAAGTAGTGTTATGTTCCGATGCGTGGGGGGGCTCTGCTCTGCGAAAGAACACATTTGTCGTCTTTTTGAAATAATGCTGGTGCGATTGGATGTGTGTGTGTGTGATTGGATGTGTGTGTGTGTTCGCGATTGGATGTGTGTGTGGGACCGTGTGTGATTGGATGTGTATATGTATGATTCTGATTGTATGTGACTGTGTGACTGTGGATTTGATCGTATATGTATGTGTGATTTTGATCGTTTGTATGCCTGAATGCTGTATGATTGAACAGATTGAAGTTATGTGCCCATGGTTTACAGTGAAGCTGTTTGGAAAAGCTATTGTGTAAGATGTCGTCTCTGGCCATGTGCTTTGGTGGGGAGGGGCGATTTGTTTGGTGGACCATGAGGCTTGGGGGAGGGGCGGAGTGTTCTGATCTCTGTGTTTCTTGACTTTGCAACTTTCAGAACAAAGTTAGATATAACATTTTATGATGCATATGGAAACTGTATATTGTGGATGATTTGTCAGTATAGAGGTGGGATTATTCAGCCTGCAATGTGTGCGGCTGAGACTTTTTGTATTTTCTGAATGTAATGTCCGCATAAGTGTGGCTGAACTGTGATTGAATTGTTTGGCTGATGAAGGAAACATGTGCCAATGATTTACAATGAAGCTGTTTGGAAAAGTTCAGCCAGGCATGTTCCATTGTGTAACATGCACGCTTTTGGCCATGTGTTTGGTGTGCCATGAGGCTCGGGGGATGGGCGGACAGTATTGTTGGATCCCTGTGTGCTTCTTGAATTTTGTAATATGTTCAATGATCTATGTGAGAAATAGAAATGGATAAATACACATGCCCCCGTCAAAGTTGGTAACCCTCTGTAAACAATAGCAAGCGTTTTAAATTATGTGACCTCACTGTGTATATTTTTTTTTTTACAGTAAAGACTGTGTATATTTTTTAAATGGCTTGTTACATGAGCTTTGAGAA
This sequence comes from Rana temporaria, assembly GCF_905171775.1. NCBI lineage: Eukaryota > Metazoa > Chordata > Amphibia > Anura > Ranidae > Rana > Rana temporaria. The sequence continues at coordinate 82,524,600 of NC_053495.1, read as the reverse complement.
TATAGTGTTTTTGTTTTAATGTTGCGCATGTAACTGAATTTTTTTGAATGTGCTGTGTTGGCAAACGGTCCGATTTGAAGGAACCTAAAGTGTGTGTGCCTTGTTGGTTGGTTGGGTGTTTTTAGAAATGTTTTTAATGTTCGTTTTTGATGTCCCAGGTTTTGTCTTTGTGGAGAAAGATTCTAGGCAGGTTTTGAAAGCTGCATCTGGCCGCTATCTTGTTTGCTGCCATGGTCGTCGGCAACCATTTATGCAAATTGAGTAGCGCGGTCTTTTCTGTGTTGGGATCTGGTGGACAACATTTTTGTTTTCCTTTGTGTAGTATGGTCTGTCCTGTGGTAAAAAAAGGTGATTTGGAAGTGCAGTTAAATTGTTTTTTGCAAGCGTAAATGGCGCCATTGTTGCTTGGCTTGTTGTCGTCCATTTTGAGATGCAGTTTAAGCGCTATCTTTTGAATAGTGCTTGCGTGCTAGGGCTAATTTATATACAGGATCGGACTAACCTGCCGGCTGACTTTGCAGTATAAGAATGGAGACTTGTGTAGAATTTAGTTTTTGGGTGAAAAGACTCTGCTTTGCATGCACTGAATTTTGATGGGACTGGCTTTGAATGCATTTTTGTGCACAGCGATGTGTGTTGTTTTGGGTTTGAATATTTGGGAGTTTCCCTGTGGGTAATTCACTGTTTTTGAAGATCGTAGGGTCAGGGGGGATCAACTCCTATTCTGCAGATGGGAGGAGATTGTTTTACCTTTTCTGAACCAAAGGTGTTTTGTTTTTAAAAGAAAAAAGCGCAGGAGATTTAGTTTTGGCTTTGTTTACTACTGTATAATACTTCCAGGGGATATATATGTGGTCCATGAAGTTTTTTTGATGTGTTGAGACGAGGCAATGAAGATAGACTTCCCCCTCCCCTCCCTCTTCCTGTCATTATGTAAATACACCAGATTTGGGGTTTACGAGCTGAGCATACAACAGGAAGTCATTTTTCAGCATTTATATATAAGCAGGAAGTCAGTGGGAGAAGTTTTGAAGTCTTCTGAAAGATGAGCAATGAGATTTGTGTCCTGAAAGGACAACGGAAAATATTTTGGCGTTTTGAAAGAGTTTTTAAAGTTTAGTTTCAGTCGTTCTTGTGAAGTTTTATACTGTAAATACAGTTTTGGGTATTTGAGAGCAAACAGGAGGGCTTCACCATTATTGTTGTATCATCTAGACACAGGTAGAAAGAAGCCATAAAATTGTTTTGAAAAGTGGAGGATTTCATGGTGCATTGTAGGTTTTTTTTAGGAGGCTTTATATTGTGAGACAGGTCAGGCCGTGTACAACACCCGGAAATCCTGTGCGCGATTGTATTAGCATAAATGTGAGGAGTAGTACGCTAATGCCCTCCTCAGACCGTGTAGAATAATCGGAATGCAGGGATCGGTTATGATTATAAAGGCGCAAGCCATAACCGCTCCGAAAATAAAGTGCATGGTTCTCTGGACGCAGAGCTCACAAAAAAAAAGCGATTTGAATCGTCATGGGATGTGCCGCCCATGCAGTGCACCAGTCAGACAGCTGCACCACAAATGAAGTCTGGGTTTGGGGCTCCGGACATGAGACCCCTTTAAGAATGACATAGGTGGTCAGAGGGTACAGTAAGGTGTACTCCTTTGGAAGGTACTCTGGCTGGAGGTATGGGACCTCAGAATAAAAAGATACCTTCAATGTAGTTCAGATGTGGCTTCAGAAATCTGTAATGATGCGTGTGGATGGAGGTGTGGTACACGCTTTGGTGACCCTCAGAGGAGAGCGTTGTATAGCTGGTCTATGCAAGGCTCTCACGCTGTTCTCATATGTTCCCCATTGTATTTTCTTCTATTGCTGAAAGTGAAGGCAGATTTCCGGCTGGTTTTTGTTTTTTTCATTTTTGTTTTGGATACTATGAATATCTCCCCCACATTTGTATATGAATGTTTGTATGTAGTAACGTAAATATGTTCGAATTTACCGCGGCGATCCTCTGATGCGTCGCGGCTGTTGTATTTTTGTAGGAACGGGGAAAGTTAGGGTTACAGAGAGTTTTGTTGGAATCGGTTTTGAAAGAATGTCATTGAAAATTTACAGGAATGTCATTTTTGTTTGCCATTCTCTGCAGGATAAATATGAGGGATGAAGTAATGATTTCTGCTTATAAGTATTTTTCAGGTCCAAGAATTTTCTGGAAGTATCTGTACATAGAGAGCAGGTGTATGTAGACAGCTGTACACATGGATAAATTTGAGTCTAAGGAGGTTAAAGTATCATAGGCTACTTCATTGTTTCTTCTTCCTCCAGTCTGTAATGAGGAAGAAAAGGGGGGGATAAGGAAATGTAAAAGTGACAGTTTTTCGATCTAATAACACTAATCTTTCTAATTCTAAATCAAGTTTGTGCCGAGACTGTCTTTCTTTGATAAAAATTGAATCGGCAAGCAGCAGTCTGGTGAAGTAGGTTCTCATCTAAGATGCCAAGAACCTCTCAATAGCGCTAGGTATTACAGGCGGTGGTAAGCGATTACAGGCGATGGTAAGCGATTACAGGAGATGGTAAGTGATTACAGGTGATGGTGAGCCACGCACAGATTGTGCAGTGAACACAGTCCCGAGGTCGGGGTTATTGTCATAAGGTTTTTTGGAGGTCAACCGAAACCAGGGGGTACTCCCCTCATCAGCTGTCACGTCTATTCTCAGGTGATGGGGTGAGTGCGATCACTGTAACATGAACTTCAAAGGGTTCAGGAGTCTCTCCTGGACCCTGACACGGTAATTGGTTTTCATTTTTCCCAACCAGGTGACTGGGTCGTTTGTAAAGAAGCTTGATGGATAACCACGCCAGCCACTGCAAGAAGCAGCTCAACCACATCAAAGAAATGAGTAGTATCTTCGTTTATTTTTGTATTTGTTTGTTTAGTAAATTTTAGCAGAGGTAACGATGAAATACATCCCAAGTTATTATCTAAAGTCTATTCTATGACTAATTAAGAAAGTGAACGGGACCGATTGCGCGGTCTGTTCTGAGTCTCCACCGAGCTTTAGTGCCCAGCGATGACAGCGGTACATGCTATTTATGATGTTATTATTAGTATGAGGATTATTGACAAACTAGTGAAGACTCCGAACAGACACATGTCAATGGAATTTAATGAGATGTCTTTAGAGGGTAGAATTGGTTTTCATTTATATGGCTCTGCCTCTAGTCGGTTGGGTATCTACAGCTTATAAGGTAATTCAAGAGGTTCATGCGTGGTGGTGAAGCTGTCCCAGCATCCTATATCGCGGCCGATCGCAAGGATCTGATGGTCGCAAGAGAAATTAGGAATGTCAGGGACAGCAAGAGGGGAATTGTTCACCAACCCCGACCAGGTCTGGGCATGGTTTCCTGCATGTCTCCGAGCAGATGTAGACATAAAGGGACACTTTTGGACAATCTACAGTTTTTCAGGCAGAAAGAATAGTTTTTATTTTATAAAAGTACATGTAGGACACTGGGCAGACCACTAGGGACAAGGGGGGTGTGTATTTTTTTACATACAGTACTGTAATCTATAAGATTACAGTATACTGTGTGTATTGTGTTTGTTTACTTTTTTGAATTTGGCGCCGTTCTCCGCTCCCGTGCGTCGTAACGTCGCAGGGAACGGAGCTTGGCGGCACACAGGCACTGTGAATCGAGCGAGGAGGATCCGCCGAGCGAGGAGGACCCGCCAAGCGAGGAGGACCCGCTCGATCACACAGCAGGGTGGCATCGCTGGATCCAGGGACAAGGTGAGTAACTTGCCTGTGAATCCAGCGAGAAGGTAAGCCGCGCCGCTGCACACTCTGCATGTCCACCCCGAGGGCTCCTGCGTTAATCGCGCGATAAAAATATTGACGGCGTTAACATGGGTTTGCGTTAACGCCGTTAATATCGCGTTTAACGCACAGCCCTAATATATATATATATATATATATATATATACATACATACACACACACGACTCCAAAACCTCTTTATTTTACTGTGCATCAGATCATGATATCTACACATGAATGGTGCGTTGATGAATGCTCTCATTACTTTTGCATATTTTAATGCCACTTATTTATTTAAATGTAAACACAGGGTCTGCAGTTAAATCATCATTACACAACAATGGGGCATTTTAGTGGCAGCAGTAGACAGAGGGCCTGATTTACCAAGCCTTTACTCCATGACTCATGGAGTAAAAGCAGGAGTAGCAGCCGTTTGGCCATTTACTAAAGAAATACGCTGCTAGTGCAGTGTATTTCCCTAGTTACTAATGTGCTCCGTGCGCCCAGGAGAGGGTGCATTGTGCACCAGTACAGACTTGGCGCACGGCACATTAAACTGTAAATTGCGGGGGTTTGGGCGGGAGTTTATTAGGGGGGGAGGTGGGGGGATGCAGGGGAAGTGAAGTGACATGTGTTTTGAAGTGTTTGGCGGGCCGAATTGAAAGGGAAAGTGTTTTTTGAAAACAGATCCCCGTACGCTTGCACAGTGCGCCTGAACCTCGGGAGGTTCATTTGCATACTGGGCATGCGCAGAGAGAAAAGTCAGGGATTCCCGTGCGCCTTGTCAGTACGCCGTGAAAATCTTGGTAAATACCAAGCGGCGTACCCGTGATTGCGCTGCGTGACGCGGCGCACGGGAATCTCCGAGCTGTTTTCAGCCCTGAAGGGGAACTCGGCGCCAAATTTCAAACTTGAAATCGGCGCGGGTCCCCCTTCAGGGCTACATTAGGCTCTTAGGCTTGGTCCGGAACGTGAGGGGTTAAACCCGCGCCGATTCGGCGCGGGGGTCCCCCCCAGATCCAAACCAAGCCCTCATCCCAAGCATGCAGTCTGGCCCGGACAGGAATGGGGGAGGGGACGAGCGAGCGGCCCCCCCCCCTCCTGAGCCGTACCAGACCGCATGCCCTCAACATGGGGGAGTGTGTGCTGTGGGGGAGGGGGGCACTGCCCCCCCACCCCACAGCACTCTTGCCCCCATGTCGATAGGGACAAGAGCCTCTTCCCGACAACCCTTGCCATTGGTTGTCGGGGTATGCGGGCGGGGCTAATCGGAATCTGCGAGCTCCCTTTAATAAGGGGGGCCCCCCACCCTATGTGAATGAGTATGGGGTACATCGTACCTCTACCCATTCACCTGGGGGAAATGTAAAGTAAAATAAAACACCACACAGAATAAAATATTTTATTAATCTGCTCCGGAGCCCCCCCTTTCTTCTTTAGCTCTCTTAGAAGGGGGGGTTTCTTCTCTCCCGATCTTCTGCCGGGACCCTGGGCTTCGGTGATTTCTGCCGGGGGAGGGCGCCATCCCTCGGTCCTCTCCGGAGCCTTCCGCCGGATGCCCCCACCCCATTTAAGCTCTTTTTCATTAGGGAGGGGCATCCGGACTTCGGGGTCTTCTGCCGGGGGATGGCGCCTATCCCCCGGTCTTTCCGGTGCCTTCCGCCAGGGTTCCGGTCTTCCTGGTCTTCTGCCGGGGGTGCGCCAACTCCCCGGTCTTTTCTCTTCTGTCTTCTCTGCTCCCTCTTCTGCCTGGCTCCCCGCGGAGCCAGGGCTTTCTTCCGTCTTCTTTCTTCTCTCTTCCTTTTTCTGCCTGTCTCCTCCGGGAGCCCAGGGCTTGTCTCCGCTGTCTTCTTGCTTCTCTTCCATTGGATGTTGACACGACGAGGTCCGGCGCTGGAATGCCGTCTGAGCAGTGGGCATGGACTTATATAGGGCAATGCCACCATGTGACCTCAACCCATGTGACATCACATTCCCATCATGCCCAGGGAATGTGATGTCACATGGGTTGAGGTCACATGGTGGCTTTACCCTATATAAGTCCATGCCCGCCGCTGACACGGCATGTCAGCGCGGAACCTCGTCGTGTCAACATCGAATGGAAGAGAAGGAAGAAGACAGCGGAGACAAGCCCTGTGCTCCCGGAGGAGACAGGCAGAAGAAGGAAGAGAGAAGAAAGAAGACGGAAGAAAGCCCTGGCTCCGCGGGGAGCCAGGCAGAAGAGGGAGCAGAGAAGACAGAAGAGAAAAGACCGGGGAGTTGGCGCACCCCCGGCAGAAGACCAGGAAGACCGGAACCCTGGCGGAAGGCACCGGAAAGACCGGGGGATAGGCGCCATCCCCCGGCAGAAGACCCCGAAGTCCGGATGCCCCTCCTAATGAAAAAGAGCTTAAATGGGGTGGGGGCATCCGGCGGAAGGCTCCGGAGAGGACCGAGGGATGGCGCCCTCCCCCGGCAGAAATCACCGAAGCCCAGGGTCCCGGCAGAAGATCGGGAGAGAAGAAACCCCCCCTTCTAAGAGAGCTAAAGAAGAAAGGGGGGGCTCCGGAGCAGATTAATAAAATATTTTATTCTGTGTGGTGTTTTATTTTACTTTACATTTCCCCCATGTGAATGGGTAGAGGTACGATGTACCCCATACTCATTCACATAGGGTGGGGGGCCGGAATCTGGGGACCCCTTTATTAAAGGGGTCTCTCAGATTCTGATAAGCTCTCCGCCCGCATACCCCGACAACCAACGGCCAGGGTTGTCGGGAAGAGGCTCTTGTCCCTATCGACATGGGGGCAAGAGTGCTTTGGGGTGGGGGGGCAGTGCCCCCCTCCCCCACAGCACACACTCCCCCATGTTGAGGGCATGTGGTCTGGTATGTCTCAGGAGGGAGGGGGCGCTCGCTCGTCCCCACCCCCATTCCTGTCTGACCAGACTGCGTGCCTGGGATAAGTGCTTGGTTTGGATCTTGGGGGTGAACCCCACGCTATTTTTTTTTGCGCGGGTTTAACCCCTTATGTTCCAGACCAAGCCTAAGAGCCTGGTATGCACCTGGAGGGAACCCACCTTATTTTTTTTGGGGGGGGGGTCTGGAGTTCCCCTTCATGAACAGCGATCTGTCATTTACACATGTCAGTCCCCCCCCCCTACAGTTAGAACACACCCAGGGAACATATTTAACCCCTCCCTCGCACCTAGTGTTAACCCCTTCCCTGCCAGTGGCATTTTTTGAGTAAGCAATGCATTTTTTACAGCACTGATCGCTAGAAAAATGCCAATGGTTCCAAAAAAGTGTTCGATGTGTCCGCCATAATGTCGCAGTACCGATAAAAATCGCTGATCGCCCCAATAACTAGTTAAAACAACAAAAAAAAAAAATTTGTAGACGCTATAACTTTTGCAAAAACCAAACACTAAACGCTATTTGCGATTTTTTGGAACCAAAAAGATGTAGAATACGTATCGGCCTAAACTGAGGGGTTTTTTAGTTTTTTGAATATATATTTTTGGGGATATTTATTATAGCAAAAAGTAAAACTAATTTTTACATATGTGGGCGGGACTTACACAAGTCCCGCCCACATATATAAACATTGTTCAAACCACACATGTGAGGTATTGACGCGTGCGTTAGAGCGAGAGCAATACTTTTACCACTAGACCTTCTTTGTAACTATAAACTGGTAACCTGGAAAAAAAAGAAAAAGGTTGCCTATGGGGATATTCACGGAATTCATTTTGGCCCCATTGCAGGAGTGTTTCCAATAGTAAAGCGTGACATGTAAGGTATCTATTTACTCGGTGTAACATCATCTTTCACATTATCCCCAAAAATTGGGCTCACTTTTGTGTTTTGTTAATTTTTAACCACTTGAGCCCGGACCATATTTCTGGTCAATGACCGGGCAAGTTTTTGTGATTCGGCACGGCGTCGCTTTAACTGACAATTGCGCAGTCGTGCGACGTGGCTCCCAAACAAAATTGGCAACCTTTTTTTTCACACAAATAGATTATTAAATGTGCGTGTTTACTTCTGTCTTTAACACCTCCCCTTCAGGCTGGAAAGCATCAGATCAGGGGAAACCAAAAAAAAAAGCTCTCATTCCATTGCAGCTTGGTTCCTACATGTGTGATGAACTGAGCATGCTCAAACACTTAGAAAAAAAATATCCTTTCTTTTTAAAAGGTGAAAAACACTCATTGGATGCTCATAGAGCGTGGTTTGGATTAATTGCAGGTGTGCCCAATTACAAGCTCACCCAAACTAGAGACTGCAATTTGGTCATGTGATTTCAATTGCTTCCATACTAGCACTGTTATAAAAAGCTTGGATCGATCAGTCCTCAGCTGCCCTCAGAAGGGGCAGGCTGGCAGAAATGCTGTTGCTAAACACAAATGTGGTTTGTTGCATGGGTTTTGTTTTATTTTGCCAATGGTTTTTGGTTTATTTTTAAATGATGTTCACTTTGATGTATTTGTCTATGTGGCCTTATTTTATGAAAAATGTGTAAAGCTATGGTTATTTAGAATTTTGAAATGTATTTTTGTTTGTTTGTCTTTTTTTGCTTTCCTTGTTTTGTTGACCAATAAAAATTACTTTAAAATTGTTAAGTTTGTCTTTTGTTACTTTTTCATGCTACATATGTTGACAGCTGCAGCTGAACTAGGTTTGGGCCTAACAAATTATGTGTGATTTTTGTCTAAGCTTCTTTCCTGGTGTGTAATCATGAAATGTTTGCCATGTTTATTCTCCCTGACTTTAAAGACAAAAACTGGTAAGTATTTTATTTATTCTGCAGTGGTCCTCAGCCCTCAAGTACCCCCGACAGGACATGTTTTGGGGATTTCTCTTATCAAGAATTGCTGTCCAGACTGTATTTTAAAGCACATGTGCAAGATGAAGGAAAACCTGCAAACATGGCCTGTGGGGGGGGGTTTGCTATTGGTGGACAGGCTTGACGTGCTGATTTACAGCACTGTGCTTAAATCTAGCGCAAGGCAATCCTATTCAAATTGTGGGTGTTTGAGGGAAGCCAAGTGAGTGTTAGAACCCCTGCTTTGTGTTTTTTTATTTTTGTGTTGAGCTTTGTGTCCCTTTTCTTAAAATTGGCTTCACTTCCTGTCACACAGCTGAACAGGAAGTGAGGTTAAAACCCTACCAGTGTCATTTCTTGGGGACACAGGTCAATCTAACTAGTGTCCCCATTAAGCAAATTGCACTCCAGCACTGCTGTGTACACCCCAAATCATGGGTCTTCAAACTACGGCCCTCCAGTTGTTCAGGAACTACAATTCCCATCATGCCTAGTCATGTCTGTGAATGTCAGTGCATTACAAGGCCTCATGGGATGTGTAGTTCTAAAACAGCTGGAGGGCCGTAGTTTGAGGATCCCTGCCCCAAATGATTATTTAGTTTGGGGTTTAGTAAAGGCAAAGCCACTCTGCAGTACAAGCATAGTTGCTGAAAATCAGAGAGGAAGCACTGATGGTTTTAACATCCAATCCTGTAGAAGCAAAGTTGTTTTGTTTTCTTTCTTCCTTGCTTTGCACTTGTAGTGCAAAGTGGATTTGCCTTTAGTCAATGGACCCCAAAGTCCAAGATCCCTAATAATTTGGGGTGTACACAGCAAAATGCTAGAGTGCAATTTACATAATGGGAAACTATTTAGCTTGATCTCTGTGTCCCCAAGAAAAGATATTAGTAAGGTTTTACCCTCACTTCCTGTTTGGCTATGTGACAGGAAGTGAATGAATTAGAAAGGGTGAAGACACCTCACAAATGTTGTCACTATCAGGGGTGCAGACATCCCCAAAAAATGAGCAGATAATACTTATTTGCAAATTAATAATTTTTTAGTTAACATTGGGTGGGGTGCTCTAACGCACACATTCCTACATATTAGCAACGCTCTATCCTGGCCTATTGGCATGGTTATATTTTTTGGGGCTCTCAATAAAACTCTATGAAATTTGTGCTTAAACTAGAACCAGGGGCGGACTGACAACTCATGTGGCCCCTGGGCAATAGAAGATTATGGGGCCCCTCTGGCTTACAGATGACCACCACGCCAGGAGGTAGTGCAGAGGCGGGCAGCTAAAATCTTGGGATATTCACATTAAAAGCATGTCATTTTCGGACATATCGGGGACAGATCTAAAAAAAACACAGATTTTTACATACTGTCCCTGGTTTTACTGAGCCTGGCAACCCGGATGGGGCCCCCTAGTGGCATGGGGCCCTTGGGCAGTGCCCGAGTGACTCAATGGTCAGTCCGCCCCTGACAAGAACTATAATCAACAAGTTTTATTTTATTTTCTTTAATTTTGGATAGAGTGAGGGAGGGTTATAGGCCCTGTCAGTTTATTTTGTATTATCTGTGTCCAATTGGGGAGATTTGCCTTCACTTCCTGCCCCATAGCCAAACAGGAAGTGAGAGAAAAACTATGCAAATTAACCACTTCCCGCCCAGCCTATGGCCGATTTACGTCCGGGAAGTGGTTACACAATCCTGACAGGACGTCCTGCAGGATTTCATGCCGCACGCGCCTGTGGGGGCACGCAGTGCGGCGATCGGTGATGCGGGGTGTCAGTCTGATCTCAGTAAAGAGTCTCTCACGGAGACGGAGACTCTATACCACGTGATCAGCCGTGTCCAATCACGGCTGATCACGATGTAAACAGGAAGAGCCATCGATGGCTCTTCCTCACTCGCGTCTGACAGACGCGAGTATAGGAGAGCCGATCGGCGGCTCTCCTGACAGGGGGCGTTCGCGCTGATTGTTTATCAGCGCAGCCCCCCCTCGGATCACCACACTGGACCACCAGGGATGCCCACCCTGGACCACCAGGGTGTGCAAAAACCAAAAAAATATAGAACAAAAAAACAAAAAGCAATAAAAAATAAGAAAAAAGATGCCAATCAGTGCCCACAAATGGGCACTGACTGGGAAAATCAGTGCCACCCCACAGTGTCCATCAGTGCCACCCCACAGTGCCCATCCATGCACAGTGCCCACCTATCAGTGCCCACCTGTGCCACCCATAAGTATCCATCAGTGCCACCCATAAGTGCCGCCCATCTGTGCCGCCCATGAGTGCCCATCAGTGCCGCCTATGAGTGCCCATCAGTGCCGCATAGCAGCGCCGCCAATCAATGCCACCTCATCTGTGCCGTCAGTACTACCTCATCGATGTCCATCAGTGCCATCTCATCGGTGCCCATCAGTGCCCGTAATTGAAAGAGAAAAACTTATTTACCAAAAAATTAACCTAAAAAAATAAAAACTTTTTTTTGTTTCAAAATTTGCAGTCTTTTTTTAGTTGTTGCGCAAAAAAAAAAAAACGCAGAGGTGATCAAATAACAACAAAAGAAAGCTCTATTTGTGGGGAAAAAAGGACGCCAATTTTGTTTGGGTACAGTGTTGTATGACCGTGCAATTGCCATTCAAAGTGCCACAGTGTTGAAAGCTGAAAATTGGCTTGGCGGGAAGGTGCGTAAGTGCCTGGTATGGAAGTGGTTAAGGGAATCCAGTGCCCCCCCAGAACTAGTGTGTGGGTCCCCTGAAAATTACTGGGCGGGGTTATACAAAAACAGGGTGTGACCTTGACAGGAAGGGGTGGGTCATTTTTCTATTAGGAGGTGCAGATATGTAGTCAGGCCTAGGGCAGAACCAAACCTAAATATACTACTGCATATTAGGGCTTATTTAGACCGGAACCGATTTACAGCGTGTTTTTATATTGTGGGAGGAAACCCACGCAGGCACAGGGAGAACATGCAAACTCCATGCAGATGCCGTCACGGGCGGGATTCGAACCAACGACTCTTTTGCTGCTAGGTCAAAGTGCTATACACTACACCACTGTGGTGAATGAACATGATTGCAGCTGAAAGCATGAGAACTTTTTTTTTTTTTTTTCAATACCATGCTTTCCAGCCTTATTGACCCCGCCTCTCTCCATAAAGAGGACCTGTCACACACTAGTCCTATTACAAGGGATGTTTACATTCCTTGTAATAGGAAGAAAACTGATCATTTTTTTTTTATTTTTTTATTTCAGTGTAAAACATTATAAAACTAAATAAAAATAAATAAGAAAACCCCAAAAAAAATTTTTAAAGCGCCCCGTCCCGACGAGCTCGCGCACAGAAGCAAACGCATACGCGAGTAGCGCCCGCATCTGAAAACGGTATTCAAACCACACAAGTGAGGTATCGCCGCGATCGTTAGAGTGAGAGCAATAATTCTAGCCCTAGACCTACTCTGCAACTCAAAAAATGCAACCTGTAGAATTTTTTATACGTCGCCTATCGAGATTTTTAAAGGGTAAAAGTTTGATGCCATGCCACGAGCGGGCGCAATTTTTAAGCGTGACATGTTGGGTATCATTTTACTCGGCGTAACATTATCTTTCACAATATATAAAAAAATTGGGCAAAATGTATTGTTGTCTTATTTTTTAATTCAAAAAAGTGATTTTTATCCAAAAAAAGTGCGCTTGTAAGACCGCTGCGCAAATACGGTGTGACAAAAAGTATTGCAATGACTGCCATTTTATTCCCTAGGATGTCTGCTAAAAAAAAATATATAATGTTTGGGGGTTCTGATTAATTTTCTAGCCAAAAAATTGTGATTTTCACATGAAGGAGAGAAGTGCCAGAATTAACCCGGTGGGCAAGTGGTTAAAGTACTCATGGCTATAAAGAATAGAGTCATTGCTCATTAAAAAAAAAAAAAAAAAAAAAGGGGGTCCCTCCAAATTAAATTACCAGGCCCTTCAGGTCTGGAATGGATATTAAGGGGAACCCCGCCGTAAAAAAAACCCCCAAAAAATGGTGTGGGGTCCCCCCAAATATCCATACCAGACCCTTCAGGTCTGGTGTGGATTTTAAGGGGAACTCCACCCCAAATTGAAAAAAAAATGGCGTGGAGTCCCCCTAAAAATCCACACCAGACCCTTATCCGAGCACGTTGACCTGGCCGGCCGCAGAAAAGAGGGGGGGACAGAGTGCGCCCCCCCCCCCCTCTCCTGAACCGCACCAGGCCACATGCCCTCAACATGGGGAGGATGTCCCCATGTTGATGGGGACAAGGGTCTCATCCCCACAACCCTTGCCCGGTGGTTGTGGGGGTATGCGGGCGGGGGGCTTATCAGAATCTGGAAGACCCCTTTAACAAAGGGGACCCCCAGATCCTGGCCCCCCCCCCTATGTGAAATGGTAATGGGGTACATTGTACCTCTACCATTTCACCCCCAAAAAAATGTCAAAGTGTTAAAAATGACAGTAGCCGGTTTTTGACAAATCTTTTAATAAAATCTTCTTTTCTTCTTTCCTTCGGGTTTCTTCCGCTGCTTCTTTCTTCTCGTTCACATCTTGCCCGACGTGTTCTTCTATCTTCTCCGTCCGTCCTTCAGCCTTCTGGTCCGGCATTTTGCCCGTTGTCTTGTCCTGTCTCCTCCGCATCTTGGGTCTTCTGCGGTGTTCTTCTCGTCCCCGGACCCAGCGTTTGAATTTGATTTGGCCGCCGTTTTCCCGCTCCTGGGACCCGCCCCCCTCTGACGCCACAAGTAAACTCCTTAGAAGGTCATGTGCGTCAGAGGGGGGCGGGGTCACATGAGTGTGACACGGCGGGAACTTCTTCTCCGGGCGGCGCGATTGAAATTGAATTCCCCCGCTGTGTGACGCTCTGCGACCCCGCCCCCCTCTGACGCACATGACCTTCTAAGGAGTTTACTTGTGGCGTCAGAGGGGGGCGGGTCCCAGGAGCGGGAAAACGGCGGCCAAATCAAATTCAAACGCTGGGTCCGGGGACGAGAAGAACACCGCAGAAGACCCAAGATGCGGACGAGGAGGAGACAGGACAAGACAACGGGCAAGATGCGGGACCAGAAGGCTGAAGGACGGACGGAGAAGATAGAAGAACACGTCGGGCAAGATGTGAACGAGAAGAAAGAAGCAGCGGAAGAAACCCGAAGGAAAGAAGAAAAGAAGATTTTATTAAAAGATTTGTCAAAAACCGGCTACTGTCATTTTTAACACTTTGACATTTTTTTGGGGGTGAAATGGTAGAGGTACAATGTACCCCATTACCATTTCACACAGGGGGGGGGGTCAGGATCTGGGGGTCCCCTTTGTTAAAGGGGTCTTCCAGATTCTGATAAACCTCCCGCCCGCATACCCCCACAACCACCGGGCAAGGGTTGTGGGGATGAGACCCTTGTCCCCATCAACATGGGGACATCCTCCCCATGTTGAGGGCATGTGGCCTGGTGCGGTTCAGGAGAGAGGGGGGGCCGCACTCTGTCCCCCCCTCTTTTCTGCGGCCGGCCAGGTCAACGTGCTCGGATAAGGGTCTGGTGTGGATTTTTAGGGGGACTCCACGCCATTTTTTTTTTCAATTTGGGGTGGAGTTCCCCTTAAAATCCACACCAGACCTGAAGGGCCTGGAATGGATATTTGCCGGGAACCGCACGTCTTTTTTTTTTTGGTTTTTACGGCGGGGTTCCCCTTAATATCCATTCCAGACCTGAAGGGCCTGGTAATTTAATTTGGGGGAACCCCTACACATTTTTTTGTTTGTTTTATGAATGAATCCCTTTAGAATTGTCAGAGCCGACAATTCATTATAGCCGCGTGTGAATTTTTAAATGACTTTTTTCCTTCTGAATGTCATTTTGTGCAGGGGGAGTTCTAAGTGCGGGAAAAATGCGCTATTTCACATGCTGACATTACACCCCCCCCTAGGTACGAAATTTAAAGGAATATTTCACTTTTATTGTTTCACTTTAAGAATTATTAATTTCACTGCTCCCGAAAAAACGGCCGTTTTAAAAAATAAAAAAAGCATTGATACATGTTCCCTGGGGCAGGACTGAGGTCCCCAAACACTTTTTAGGACAAAACTTGCAGATTAGCCTTTAAAATGAACACTTTTGATTTCTCCCATAGACTTCTATAGGGAGTTCGGCGCGGCTTTACATATTAGTTTCAATGCGCCGGCTGCTACGCTGGTTCATGCGCCCAATTAAGCCTCCACCCGGAGTACTAATTAACGCATGAACCAGCGCAGCGCACAGAGCATAGTAAATCAGGCCCAGAGTGTTTAAAAGGTCAAAAGATTGTAATTAGATTCTGTCAATGTAAAGCTGACCTAGTGTTTATAGGTTTGGTTTTCTCTTCTAGAAATTGATCGAAAATGCAAAAACTAAATGAGCCAGAAAATGTATTGCGCTTCATTGATAAGTATAGGGAGCTCAAGTGCCTATGGGAGGTCAGAAACCTATCTTAATAACAAAGTCTGAAGGGCAACAATTGACCAATTGGTCACTTATATGCAGACCTGGATACCAGAGATGACTTCCACCATGATGAAAAACAAAACCAATAACATCAGGAATGCTTACAAGAAGCGTTTTATACAGGTCCGTGCTTCTCGGAGGTCAGGAGCAGCAGCAGATGAAGTACAGGAGACCAAGCTGTGGTACTATAAACACCTCACTTGTCTGGATGATCAGATCGAGGCCCGGGAATCACTTTTGAGTCTTCCTTCCACCTTTCCCTCCAGCGTTCCTTCCACTGTTCCCCCCACCCCTGCAGAGTGTGCCGAGGAGCTGGCTGACATTGAGGAGCCAGATCTGCACATCTTCAGTCAGGTATAGTAGTTTCCTGGCCGCAAATTATTGTTGGTTTAACAAGATGATTTTTGAAACAAAATAAAAGCTTGTAAACACAAACAAAAGTCGTAGGCAGAAAAAATTGTGTCAGGGATGGCAACTGCAGGGGTCAGAATGAGAGTCTGTTCTGTTGTGTGTGATTGATGAAGCAGAAAATAAAACCAGGTCCCTTTTTTATACATAGGAGGAGAACAGCCAGGAGGAGGCTCCGGAATGTGTCAGCCAGGAGGAGGGTGGGGTGAGTGGCTGACAGGAGGAGGCTGGGCCAAGTGTCTGCAAAACTAGGGTGCCTAGTTTTGCAGACACCATTTTTTTTGTTTTCTGTAATTTTGAAAGTGTAAATGATGGAAATAAAATCCAACTTTTTTTTACATATTATAAGAATGTCTAATCTGTAATTTGATGCCTTTTGGAGATTTTTCCATTTTCCCTTGGCTTCGTTATGCACATTAATACAAATTTTTACATGGGGTGCCCAAACTTTTGATCCCCACTGTATGACATTTGCTGCTGCTTCTGATATCTGGGATTTGGAGGGACTCCTGATGTTATTGATTTTGTTGTTTATCATGGTGGAATGTGCCTTTGGTGTCCAAAGTCTGCATATATTTGGCTGATTGGTCAATTGTTGCCTTTTCATGTTGATTTTTTTTTATCCAGAATAAATGGAGATTTAATTTAAGTTAAATACTTGTCTAGTGTGTTTTTTTGGTGAATAGCCATCAAACATTTCCGAAATACAATGTGCAATTAACAAAGGACACAACCTCCTTCAGGGGGGGGGGGGATGTTGTGATAACTTGATAACAAAAAAATAAATAATGACATTTCTCCAAAAAAAAACATTGTTGTGATAACTTGATAACAAAAAAAAAATTCTCCAAAAAAAAAAAAACATTGTTGTGATAACTTGAAAAAGAAAAAAAAAAACATGAAATAAAAAATGTTGATTACAAAAAATTATTTTGGAGATCTGGCTTTTTTAAACAAAAAAATAAATATTCATGAGATCACAAGCAACAAATAAAAAAAGTCAGTATGGGAGAACTCTGTCCAAATACCATCAGCAAAACGTCTTTATTCTAGCAATAGAACAAAGAAAAAAATATGCTGCAATAAACGAGGCACTAATCTTAAAAATGTAGAATGTGCCATCTCCAAAACGAACGCGAGTTTTACCAGAACGAGCGCTCCTGTCCCAAAATTTAGTCTGAGCATGCGTGGATTTTTAACCGATGGTTCGTGCCTACCAACGATCGGTTTTGACCTATCGGTTAGGAATCCATTGGTTAAATTTAAAGCAAGCTGGCTTTTTTTTAACCGATGGTTAAATAACCGATGGCGCCCACACACGATCAGTGTTGACCGATGAAAACGGTCCATCAGACCATTCTCATTGGTTTAACCGATTGTGTGTACGCGGCATTAGACTTTTTACCAGACAAGAAACAAAGTGGGTTGTATAAGGTATTTACTGACAGAAAAAAATACTTTTACTATCCAAGTTCTGCTTTAAGAAACAATGACCACAGGTTAATTTGTTTCAGTATAAATCACAAAATTAAGAAGCACAAGGGTAATAGGGTAATACAAGGACACTGAACTTTAAAAGAGCCAACTTCCCTAAGCTGCACTCTTTGCTAGACCATATTAAATGGGATAAAATCCTAGGAACAAAGAACACAGAGGAAAAATGGGAGTGCTTTAACCACTTCCTTACTGGGCACTTAAACCCCTTCCTGACCAGAGGACTTTTTGCGATTCGGCACTGCGTCGCTTTAACTGACAATTGCGCGGTCGTGCGACGTGGCTCCCAAACAAAATTAACGTCCTTTTTTCCCCACAAATAGAGCTTTCTTTTGGTGGTATTTGATCACCTCTGCGGTTTTTATTTTTTGCGCTATAAACAAAAATAGAGCGACAATTTTGAAAAAAAATAAAATATTTTTACTTTGTTGCTATAATAAATAGCTCAATTTTTTTTTTTACGTTTTTTTTTTTATCCTCAGTCTAGGCCGATACGTATTCTACATATTTTTAGTAAAAAAAAAAAAAAATCGCAATAAGCGACTGGTTTGCGCAAAAGTTATAGCGCCTACAAAATAAGGGACAGAATTATTATTATTTTTTTTTTTTTTTTTTACTAGAAATGGCGGCGATCTGCGATTTTTATTGGGACTGCGACGTTATGGCGGACACATCGGACACTTTTGACACATTTTTGGCGCCATTCACATTTATACTGCAATCAGTGCTATAAATATGCACTAATTACTGTATAAATGCTTTTTTTTTACTAGAAATGGCGGCGATCTGCGATTTTTATTGGGACTGCGCCGTTATGGCGGACACATCGGACACTTTTGACACATTTTTGGCGCCATTCACATTTATACTGCAATCAGTGCTATAAATATGCACTAATTACTGTATAAATGTGACTGGCAGGGAAGGGTTAACACTAGGGGGTGAGGAAGGGGTTAAATGTGTACCCTAATTAGTGTTCTAACTGTGGGGGAGGGGGGGTGACTGGGGGGGTGACCGATCTATGTCTCTATGTACAAGAGACACAGATCCGTCTCCTCTCTCCCCTGACAGCACCGCTGTCTGCGAGAGCCGGGAATGAGAGATGATCTCATATGTAAACATATGAGATCATCTCTCATTGGCCGCACAGATCGCCTAGGAAACGGCCGCTCCGATTGGCCGTTCACGGCGATCTGTGACTGGCTGTGTCCAAGGGACACGGCCAGTACAGAAGTTCCCCGCCGCGCGCTCGGGAGCGCGCGCGGGGAACGTGTAAAGGAGAGGCCGTAAAAACACGGCCTGTTAGAAATTGGGAGCCGCGCTGAGGCCGTACAAAGTCGTACGGCCGTCAGCAAGTGGTTAAGAGAAAACTAAATATAGGTATTGGCAAGTGCATTCTAACAGGGAATATGTTTAAAAGAGCTCAAATTAATCCTGGGTGGCATAAAAATGCAAATGAAAGCAAAATAAAAGGTCTTTAAAATTACAAGGCTGAGGGGGTCAGCATTCCAAGAATGCAATAAGTAATGTAAGAGCACAAATCTGGGCAGCTAAAATAGACCACGAATGGCACATAGTGGAGGAGAGTTAAACAAACAGGGGCAGATCCACGTACCTTTGCGCCGGGCGCCGCATATCTAAGATACACTACGCCGCCGTAACTTATTTATTTTATTTCGAATCCAGAAAGAATTTGCACCGTAAGTTACGGCGGCGTAGTGTATCTCTGGTGGCGTAAGGGCGCGGAATTCAAATGGATGTAATGGGGGCGTGTTTTATGTAAATACGTTGTGACCCGACATAAACTACGTTTTTTTTTTAACTGCGCATGGGGGTATCCCAGTTCGCATGCTCGAAATTAAACCGGAACCAGCCAATGCTTACGACGGTGACGTCATTCTACACAAATTCCTATTCGCGAACGACTTACGCAAACAACGCAAAAAATTCAAAATTGTACACGGGAACAACGGCCATACTTAACATTGAGTACGCCTCATAACAGCAGCTTTAACTATACGCCGGAAAAAGCCGAATGCAAATGACGTAAAAAAATGCGCCGGCCCGACGTACGTTCGTGGATCGCCGTAACTAGCTAATTTGCATACTCGACGCGGAATTCGACGGGAACGCCACCTAGCGGCCGCCAAAAAAAATTGCAGCTTAGATCCGACGGCGTACTAAGACGTATGCCTGTCTGATCTAGCCGAGATGCTGTTGTATCTTGTTTTGTGGATACCAAAACAAAGATACGACGCGCAAAATATGAAATTATGCGGTGTATCAAGAGATACGCCGGCGTAATGTCTTTGAGGATCTGCCCCACAATCTTTAAATAAATCAAAAAAGTGAGGCCAGAACATAAAGGACAAATGGAAATTGGTTACAAAAGGAAAAAAAGGCAACATGTCTTAAATGCATTGGTCTCCTCAGTTTTCACAAAGGAAATGGCAGGATGTAGTAACCAAGACTGTAATGTTAACCACTTCCCGACCGCCGCATGTAAATGTACGTCCACAACATATTGTGGACGTACATTTACATGCGGCGGTCGGGAAGTACAGGCACGTACAGGCACATGGGCGTTCATGTATGTCCTTGCCTTCTAGCGGGTGGGGGGTCAGATCGGGACCCCCCCCCCCGCTACATGCGGCGATCGGGTTCGCTCGGGGAGCGATCCGGGACGACGGCGCGGCTATTTGTTTATAGCCGCTCCGTCGCGATCGCTCCCCGGAGCTGATGAACGGGGAGAGCCGTGTGTAAACACGGCTTCCCCGTGCTTCACTGTGGCGGCGCATCGATCGTGTCATCCCCTTTATAGGGGAGACACAATCGATGACGTCAGTCCTACAGCCACACCCCCCTACAGTTGTAAACACACACTAGGTGCACCCTAACTCCTACAGCGCCCCCTGTGGTTAACTCCCAAACTGCAACTGTCATTTTCACAATAAAGAATGCAATTTAAATGCATGTTTTGCTGTGAAAATGACAATGGTCCCAAAAAAATGTGTCAAAATTGTCCGAAGTGTCCGCCATAATGTCGCAGTCACGAAAAAAATCGCTGATCGCCGCCATTAGTAGTAAAAAAAAAATAATTAATAAAAATGCAATAAAACTATCCCCTATTTTGTAAACGCTATAAATTTTGTGCAAACCAATCGATAAACGCTTATTGCGATTTTTTTTACTAAAAATAGGTCGAAGAATACGTATCGGCCTAAACTGAGGGAAAAAAATGTTTTTATATATGTTTTTGGGGGATATTTATTATAACAAAAAGTAAAAAATATTGAATTTTTTTCAAAATTGTCGCTTTATTTTTGTTTATAGCGCAAAAAATAAAAACCGCAGAGGTGATCAAATACCACCAAAAGAAAGCTCTATCTATGGGTAAAAAAAAGGACGCCAATTTTGTTTGGGGGCCACGTCGCATGACCGCGCAATTGTCTGTTAAAGCGACGCAGTCCCAAACTGTAAAAACACCTTGGGTCTTTAGGCAGCATTTTGGTCCGGGGCTTAAGTGGTTAATAACATGTCACAGAATGTACCCTCGTGGCTAACAGAAGACATCATCAGAAACAGACTTAAAAAACTTAACATAAATAAATCACTAGGATCAGATGGCTTAACACCCGAGGGTCCTTAAGGAGTTCAGTCAGGTGACGGCTAGACCACCGTTCCTAATTTGTATGGACAGTTTACTGCCTGGAATGGTACAGGTTGATTGGAGAAAAGCCAATGTGGTACCAAAATGTAAAAAAGGGTAGAGATATATCCCTGGAGAAAAAATAGCCCAAAGGTTGACGCTGCGCTAAATATAAATTAGTGATAAAATTAAAAAGGTGCAGCAGCTAGCACTAAAGTTCAGTACAAACAACTAAATACAATATAAAATACAAAGGAGTGCAGCGCTAATGGTAGATATGATAATAATGCATAAACAACAAATCATTGATAAATGTGAATGAAATATAACAAACACAATGATAATGCTGAACAAATGTGAGTGATAAATGAACACTCTAAAAGAAAAAAACAATCACAGAAAAAATCCAAAAAATAAAAAAATGGATGTGGAGAATAGAAAACTAAGGCAGTGTCCCATTCAAAAAAAGTCCATATGAAGGGTTAACTACAGAAGTGTGTGATTGCAGAGAAAACAATGAATGAATACCAATCTTCCCAGAAGAACCAGAGAATGTGTCTTCAAACACCCATAAGTGTGGCTGCCTGCTTACCAGAAAAAAAAGACTGCATGAACCAGTCTAATCAAGCTCGGGGATATAGGTCTCCCAGAAACCAATCAGGTCGGCAGCTAATAAATCCAGGGATAACTGCACAGCACACCTCAGCTGTAATTGCAGTGAAAGGTGGTTCTACAGTATTGACTCAGGGGGGCTGAATACAAATGCACGCCACACAATTCAGATGTTTGTCAAAAAAATTATAATAATTGAAAACCATTTATCATTTTCCTTCCACTTCACAATTCCATGCCACTTTGGTCAATCACATACAATCCCAATAAAATACATTTACTTTTTGGCTGTAGCATGACAAAATGTGGAACATTTCAATGGGTATGAATACTTTTTCAAGGTACTGCAAATATCGTCTTCCCAATTCCTCATTTTATAGTCATTTGCAGATTCAACATTATGCGCAGTTTCTTACGAGACACCTTGGGCCAGATTCACAGAAAAAGTACGCCAGAGTATCTGCTGATACTCCGGCGTACTTTCAAATTTGTCACTTCGTATGTTTATTTTGAATTCTCAAACAAAGATACAACGGCATTTGGCTAAGATCCGACAGGCGATGGGCGTGGCCGGACGAAGATGGCGTTGGACGCTTTTTAGATGAGCTCCGTGAGGCCGAATCTAATCTGGAACCATCGGTTACCGGTGTTGCCGTTTTGGTTCTAAATTCGCCCCATCCCGTAACAGGAGGTATTCCTGCACAAAAAGATACCATTATTGAGGCGTTTGGTGGTATACTTATCCGTTGCTGTGACCCGGGGGCCTCCTCTACACTCTGTGGCGTCATCGCCATTTTGAGGCCTGCGGCTGCACGGACATCCCCGGACTCGAGTACGGATCGCGGTGCCGATTTAGCGGTATCCACCCCTCCGTCCAACCAGGATACATTGCCCTGTACTGAGAGTCAGATACAGCCATCGGCTCAGGGATCAAGGACAGACATCGATACTATTAGGTTCGATCCCTCCAGTGATCACTGCCGGATTCCTTATCCCTGAGGCCTGTAATCCCTCAGCGTTCCGCGGGCTCCATAAGACTCAGCTACTTGCTTACCTAGGAACATCCTTACCTAGGATTCGATTCTCTGCTCCTCAGCAAGCCGTCGGAAGTGACAGGAGGCATATCTCCTTCCCCCTCAGTTACTCGAGGCCCGTGGTCTCGGCCTACATACGGAGGCCCGGCGGCCATCTTGCTTCACCCTCTGTTTTACCTCACGATCGATCCTCTCTACTCGACAAGTGAATCTGCCAGTCTACTCACATCTGTACCGCATCGAGCGACGGGGGGACCCAGGACGAATGTCTGACAGGAAAATGGTGGAGATACACAGCTGATATACCTCATGCCCTCTGACATACTTTATAATCAGGCTGTGAGGGGGAACGTCGCCATCTTGTGGTCTAAGAATATATTGTTGCAGAACTAGTTTTTATCTACTATAGACTGCATGGATTCAGATTGGCCTTTTTATTTTTAATTTTTTTCTAATTAATCCATCCCCTGGAGCCCGAAAATTAGAGTGAGGTCATCCGTTTACTTGCACCAATAAAACGCTGCCTCAAGAAGGAAACTGAATAGTATTTCTGATCGGCGACCGGGAAAAGAGCCCGATCTTACTATCATAAGCCCACAGACATCATTTGAGGTCTATATGAGGAGGTAACGTTGCCATCTTGCGGCCTGCATACTTCAAGATACTATAAAAATAATATGAACACTTTTCTGTGGCAATAACTACTGAAAATACACACTTTTCTCTCAAAATCCGCCTCAGTAGCTTAAACTCGATGTGTGGTGACTTGTGGTAATTTTGAAACATACATAATCCAATGTGTCACGCTATTAGGAGTTCTTATTGTATTTATCTCTTCTCTAAACTGAGGTAATTCTTTTTACACTGGCTACCTGACTGCAATAATAGTCTAATAGCGGTAGTCAAAGATTGGTTACCAACTGGATACGGTGCCCAGGGTAGGTGTTGTATATTGTAGGATTATCCTATGATTGCCCCTGCTATGGAAACTTGCTGAGGTATTCCTACACACCGTCCGATGTTAGTCGACAAAAGCTACAAACCAATCCGCTAATATAACACCTGCATGATATGTAATTTGAGGCATTTTTATGATGCTGATCTTTTCACAATACTTACTGTAAAGGCTCAAATCTGGGCCTGGTCTGTTCACATAAGCAATACCCACTGTAAGATAGTGGTTATAAGACTGTTATGCCTATAGGAGCTGATATAGGAGTGAACTGTTGATTTTACGATATAGAGCAACTCTACCCCTGCTGATAAGAATTCACTATAACACTTATTATATATGAAGGGGAAACAGGGCAAAAAAAATAAGAACTCAATTATAAAGGAGAGTCTTTTTGATATGGACACCCCTCCTCATACAAGTCCTCAGGTGCCTATGGTGGATCCTAAGTTTACTGAACATTTCTCGTCTCATGTGACACCCTCCTCATCACCTCCTCCCTTAAGTTCTACTACATCTTCAGCTTTATTTTCATCTGTAGTAAGGGAGGGTATAATACCTATAATGGCTGATCACGGGATTCCTATGGTTTCTCCCTCACATGACCCTATACAAGTAACTGCTAACGTTGAAACTGCCCCAGAAGTTTCTTTCAATGTTGCTGATCTCTATAACAGGATCTCTGAAATGCTGGAAAGGGGTTTAGCTCACACAGCTGAGAAAATTACTAAAGATATTAGGGCAGACTTCCAATGTCTTGGCAACAGGATAGACTCAGTTGAGCATAAATTGGACACTAACGTCTCTAAAACTGAACAACATGATGATCATATCCATTTCCTACAAGAACAACTAGAGGCCGCTCAGGCTAAGATTGACGATTTGGAAAACAGATCAAGAAGAGAAAACTTCAGGGTTAGGGGTCTTCCCGAGTCCATTATGGACGTTCATTCAGCAATACGAGACATTATGAGAATCCTCCTTCCATCTGCACCTGATATAAAATTGGAAATTGATAGGGCTCATAGATCATTAGGTCCACTGAGAAGAGATGGTTTGCCCAGAGATGTGGTGGTCAAGCCTCATTATTTCTCCACCAAAGAAGACATTATGAAACGGTCCAGACAACAGGAGAATCTTCAATACCAAGGTACTAATATACAAATATTTTCTGACATTTCACCATATACCATTCAGAAAAGAAGAGCAATGAAACCGTTATTGTCTGCCCTCATCAACAAAAACATCAAGTATAAATGGGCTTTCCCCTTCGCCTTAAAATTCAATTATAATGGTAGAAACCATATAATACATAATTTCCAAGAAGGTGAACGACTTCTGTCTGATCTGAAAATTATATCTCTCGATCCTGTCATGGACACTAATCCGCCTCAACTTCCATCTGCCAAGAGGAACACACCTACTAGTCCGACTCAAAATCCTTGGAACAAGGTCAAGTACAGGAAAATTGGAGGTGACCAAGCACCCTGATATTGAATAGACTTACCCAGGACGTATCTCTTAATCTTTAATTCAGATGAATTTTTATCCCGGATGCTTTTTAAAAAAAAGAAGACTCCGGAATTACATGTCTAGTTTAATGCCGTTTTTCTTTAGATTATTCTCCTATTGTTTTTGGGTCATCCTATGATTCACATGCCTTTTTTCTTGAATTTGTTTTAAGGTGTAATATTTAATCTGTCGGCAACTGACGACGGTGAGGTATTGAACCTCAACTTACCTCTTGTGTCGACACTTTGTCGACCCAATGGGTAAGAATATAGTCCTTTTCTGGGACTATGCAAAAATTTCTTGTTTGAATGAGGGAAGGAGAATCATTCTCTTCCCCCATTCTGGGTCACGAATTGACCTTGCACGATCTATTAGTTTATTGTGCCATATGTTTTTTTATTTTTCTCTTTTTATCTCTCCTTTTCATTTCTTTTTCTTTCTTCTTCATACTCTCTTCGTTTCTTCAGCCTGCCTGCCATTGTTCGCATTTGCAAGACTATTGATGATATCTGTACGGTCCCGCATGTTCATAGATGTAGACAAGACTTATGGCTGGATCGAATGATATATCTAAACCCCTTAGTGTTGTTACTCACAACACTCAGGGGTTGAATTCTCCTGTTAAGAGGCGCAAAGCTTTTCAAGTATATAAGTCTCTCCGTGTAGATGTGGTTTTCCTTCAAGAAACACACTTTCCTAAACGATACAACCCTTCCTTTATGCATGCCCACTTTCCAATGTTTTACCTAGCTAAAGCAGAAAACAAAACTAAGGGTGTGGCCATTTTGTTTTCTAGGTATTGTAATTTTAACCTGACTAAAGAATTCGGAGATCCGGAAGGTAGGTTTCTATTGTTACAAGGTACCCTTGATGGCAGACTATACACATTTATTTCTTATTATGCTCCTAACAGAGGTCAGAAAAAGTTTTTCTCTCAGATGCTTGATACCCTCCGACCATTTATGGAGGGGATCATTCTTATGGGTGGAGACTCTAACTTAGCTTTTGACACAGGATTGGATAAGTCCAAACCTTCTGTCAACGGAATCGTCAGACCGACTAAACTTAGTCTACAAGTAGCACGCATTCTACATCAGTCTAGATTAACTGACATCTGGAGGGAGTTGAACCCCAAAATTAAGGACTATACTCACTATTCTAATCCTCATCATTCTTATTCGCGTATAGATCATATATTAATCTCTAACCATCACGTCCCAGCTGCCATTAAGTCTAACATAGTTGATGTTTCTTGGTCAGATCACTCGATGGTTCTATTGTCACTGAGGAGAGAGGACACTTCTCCTAAAGTGTCTCATTGGACACTAAATAAGTCTATTTTGAAGGACCCTGCCCTACTGAAGGATATTGAACAATCTCTTCTAGAATACTTTAAGCATAATGATACAGGAGATGTGTCCCCTGAAACTCTGTGGGCTGCCCACAAGGCTTCTATCAGAGGCAAAATTATACAAGTGGCCGCTGGCCTCAAGAAACAAAGAAACATAGACATAAGGAAGCTGGAAAACAACTATATAGAGCTCCGTAAAAAACATAAATCTGACCCTCTTAACTTTCCTACTCAAGCACTTGATGCAGCTAGATCTGCCCTAAACTTGGTACTTACCACCAAAGCTGGGGAAGATATGAAATGGACTGGAGCTAATTTCTATAAATTTAAAGATAAAATAGGCCCGATGCTAGCTCATAAACTCTCACCCAGATTTCAATCACGGTCTCTCCCTAAAATAAGGATGACTGATGGTTCTCTTACCCTGAATCCTAGGAAGATAATGGAGGCCTTTCATGATTTTTTTTCTAAGCTTTATACATCCACTGATGATTCTTCTTCAGAGGGAATGGATGATTTTCTAGACAATTTGAATCTACCTCAATTGACTGAAGTTCATAGAGAAATAATGGAGACTCCCATATCAGCTGAAGAAGTATTGTTAGTAATTAAAAACCTAAAATTAGATAAAGCCCCGGGTCCTGATGGGTTTTCAAGTGCTTATTATAAAACATATTCGAGCATTTTAACACCCTACATGGTTAAATTCTTCAACCACATGACCGGTGGAGTTCCCATAGACAGGCAACTTAATTTAGCTTATATTTCGGTTATCCCAAAGCCAGAAAAAGACCATAGCCTGGTGGAAAACTATAGACCTATATCCCTAATTAACAACGATCTTAAGATACTCACTAAGGTAATGGCCAATAGAATGTCCTCTTTCATTGGCCAGTATGTTAGTAAAGATCAAGTAGGCTTTATCGCTGGAAGGCAAGGTCCTGATCAGGTTAGGAGGGCTGTGGATCTGATCTCCATTTTGAACTCGGGTTGGACTGGTGATACTAATCAAAGGGGAATGCTTCTTTCTATTGATCTACAGAAAGCATTTGACTCAGTATCATGGCCATTCATGTTAGAAGTGATGAAACGTTGGGGGTTTGGCACGAAATTTCTTGGAATCTTATCTGCACTTTACTCTCATCCTAAAGCTAATATACGCTTTCAGGGTATCTTTTCGGAACCTATTGAGATTCATAGGGGAACTAGGCAGGGTTGTCCTCTGTCTCCCCTGGTGTTTGCAATAGTTATGGAATCCTTGGCTATAGCTATTCGTGGGAACACAAACTCCCCTGAGTTAGATGTGCCAAAATGGAGCATAAATGTGCCTTATTTGCAGATGACCTTTTACTGTTTTTGACCGCTCCAGATACATCCCTACCGGAATTATATTCTCTTTTAGACAAATTTTCTATAGTTTCAGGTCTAACTGTGAATATGGCCAAGTCTAGGGCCCTCAATATTTCTCTCTCTGAATCCACGGTTTCTATACTAAAGGAAAATTATGGATTCAAATGGGACACCTCTTATATCAAATACCTAGGTATCTATTTGACTCCCAACATCCAAAACTTGTATTTGGCCAATTATCCACCTATGTATAGAAAACTTGAGAAAGATTTGAGAGATTGGGGGACTCAGAATATAGGTTGGATTGGTAGAATTAACTCGGTTAAGATGACTCTTCTCCCTAGGCTTTTGTATCTTTTTAGATCATTACCCATACCGATAATTAAAAGTCATCTAAAATCCTTTCAAGGAAAGATTATCAAGTTTATTTGGAACAATAAGGGTCCACGCCTTCCATCTCGCACTCTCTATAACTTGCCTGAACAGGGGGGTCTGGGAGTACCCAACTTATTATGGTACTATCAATCAGCAAGATTGGCACAGTTATCGGAAACTTTTCTTAAACATGAACGCCCTGACTGGTTAGATATAGAAGAGCAGGCGACCCCGAATCTAACGATAGAGGAGTTAATGTGGAGTCCTACACCAAGAATAGGCCTTCTATTTTATCTCCGACTCTTTCTCAAACCTTTGTTTTATGGGATTCAATTAAAAACAATCCCTCTCTAATTTCTAAAGGCAGACCTTTATCGAGTATTTTTCTAGACCCACTCTTTGTTTCTAAAATTGAAGTAGATTCGTTCAAATGGTGGCATGACAAAGGGTTGTATCGTATAGGCCGTTTTTTTTCGCGCTCGGGTCCACTTCCTGAACAACACTTCATTGACAAGCTAGGTCTTCCTGTCTCAGAAAAATTAAGATTTTCTCAACTACATGACTATGCACAAAGCCTATGGGATAGTGGCTCGATATCTGGACTATTGACACCTTATGAAAGTAGTTGTGATCAGGGTTTAATCAGGAAGGGGAATATTTCAATCATATATCAATCGCTTGCTAATAACTGCACCAAATTACCTCATATGCTGGCCTGGGAAAGGGAACTTAATAACAACTGGGATTTATCTGACTGGTGTAGTAATTATACTAGATCCATTAAAGGATATGTGAATATATCCCTTGTAGAGGCTAATGTAAAAATTTATACTAGGTGGTATTTAGTTCCCGTTAAACTGGCTTCCATGTATCCGTCAACTTCGCCCCTTTGCTTCAGAGGTTGTCAGGGATTGGGGTCTATGGTACATATATGGTGGGAATGTCCCAAAATACGTGGATACTGGAATAAGGTGTTCAACATAATAAGACGTGTCACAGGCTGTAATTTGCATCAATCCCCCACTATCGCTTTACTTCACGGGATGTTACCCCAAACCTCCAAGGTTACTAGAAAACTCATCCTATACATTCTGACAGGTGCCAGGATCACAATTGCAGCTGCGTGGAAAAAATCTACTGTCTCCATCCGGTATATGAAACAAAAGGTTACATGGATTATGGAACAAGAAAAGAGGGTCTGTTCCATGTTGGATATGTCTACTCTTTTCCATGAAATATGGGAACCGTGGATGAAATTTATGGGAATATCTTTTATCCCATAAAGGCTGTGGTGATATTTATATCCTTAGGACGATGTTGTTCGTTGGCAGGCAGGCTGCCATCTCTTTTTCCTTTTACTTTCACCTGATCTTCTTTTTTTTTTTTCTTTTCTTTCTTTTCTTCTCTTTTTTTCTCTTCTTTTCATTGATTGTTCTTTGATTTGATAATTTTGTTTTTTACACGAGGATAACATCCTTGTTATTTCTCATTCTCAGAGTGTTATGTTTAGAAAAAAAAAAGATATATATAAACATTTGTATTAGCCTATGTTTGGGTTATCTAAAGATTCCACCAAATTTTTGGGGATGTTAGGTATGTTAAGGGTTTTGAAAATATATATTTACAGTTACTGGTGGGTATTGGTGATAATTATTGGAGGGAGGAAAGGGGGATTTAAAGGTTTGCTTAACCTCTTGGACACAGACTGTTCCCAGTGGGGGTGTCAGAGAGGTCTTTGTTATACAGAAATCCTGCCCTTTGTTCGTTCCATGAAATTAGACCCAGTACACACATGGGTTTTTTTTATTGTGTGACAACAATAAGTCTAAGGAATTATATAGTATATGGAAATATCCTTTTATTTATTTAATTATAAATTATTGGTTATACCTAGCTTTTCTTTTTAACTATTACAATCTGTTATACTCTCACCGTATGGTGATAGCATATGATATGGCTGTATATGATAGTCAGTTTCTATGACAAGACCATCTTCTATGTAAAGCAATGCATTGGATTTATTATTTACTGTGTATTACTAAATTGTATACTGCTGTTTTAGTACAAATGTATGTACTTTTATTAAAAATAAACATAAATTTGAATGAAAAAAAAAAAAGATCCGACAGGCGTACGGCTTCGTACGCCTTCGGATCTTAGGATGCAATACTTCGGCGCCCGCTGGGTGGAGTTTGCGTCGTTTTCCGCGTTGGGTATGCTAATTAGCTGTTTACGGCGATCCACGAAGGTACGCGCGTTTGTCGCATTCTCTTACGTCGTCGCTAGTCGGCTTTGCCCGTTGTAAAGTTGCAATTGCTATGTAGGTGGTGTAAAAATAGACAGCCCATGTTAAAGTATGGCCGTCGTTCCCGCGTCAATTTTTTTTTTTTTTGCGTAAGACGTTCGGGAATAGGAAAGGACATAACGCACGTCACCGTTCAAAAAATTACGTCGGTGCGACGTCATTTCGCGCAAAGCACGGCAGGAAATTTCAAAACGGAGCATGCACAGTACGTTCGGCGCGGGAAAGCGCCTAATTTAAATGATACACGCCCCATTTGAATTAGGCGGGCTTGCGCCGGACGGCTTTACGCAACGCCGCCGAAGTTTACAGGCAAGTGCTTTGTGAATCAAGCACTTGCGCTGAAAACTTGCGGCGGTGTAACGTAAATGACATATGTTACGCCGCCGCATTTGTACCTGAATCTGGCCCCTTGTCTTTGCCCACCCGACTCCATTAGAGAGAACTTGTGCAGAAAGCCCCTCTAGAGCCATACATTCTGACATATATCAGATCCTTGCTATTATAACAGAGAAACCATTTCCTAAACTTGAAGTCTCCATGGAGCTCTGGTAGATATTTTGGTCGCAAGCCCATAAAAGCTCCATGTGCACAGTTTATAAAGAAAATGTTTAAAATATTTTGTATAATACCCCTGAGTTTCTACATACTATTTTTCCTTTAGTTTCCAATAGGTGTTGGAGATGTGACTGGGCAGTGGGATGTCGGTTCCACATTTTATGGGCGTGCCCAAAAATTAAACCTTTCTGGGAGGAGGTTAACTTGCTCCTTTCTTTTTTTTTTTTTTAAATGGTTTTTATTTAAGAATTTTTCAATAGAAAAAACAAACAAATGGTACCATGGGTACGAAACATATTGCAAAATCAAGGAAACAGCGCACACAGTGCGACCACAACCGGATCATCCGTTATACTTCTATACAATATAAAGCTTATCAAGTGTATGCACCCATATTGATGAACAGGTTAAATGGTTAGAACCTACAAGGCACCTTTCCATTGAAAGGAGATGAGAATGAAGAGGAGAAAGGCGCAGAAACTAAGAAATAAGATGGGAGGAGGACATAAGGGAAAGAAAGAAAAAGAAGAGAAGGGATGGGAAGGTGAAGGTGAGGAAGAGTAGAGTAGTAAGAAAGGCTTGTTCCACTTTTACGGGAATAATATCAAATATCAAATACAGGGATCTCATCCCTTGCGCATATTTGAAGAATTACCCCCCTAACCACCGCCTTATGGGCACACCACAAAGTAGCCGGGTCAGTAACAGAGCCCACATTATCTTCAAAAAATTCTGACAGACATTTACCAATTGTAGCAACATGAGTTGGCATCTGAAAGACCCGGGAATTAGCCCGCCAAATATATGCAGGACTAGGAGTGTGCCCCTCCGCCACCGTGATAGAGACAGGAGCATGGTCAGACCACGTTATATTATGGATGGTGGAGGAGGACACTGCCTGCAGAAGCATCTTATCAACCAGTATAAAGTCAATTCTGGAATAGGAATTGTGCCTGGCTGAGTGGAAAGAGTAATCACGTTCAGTTGGATGGTGGCACCGCCAAACGTCAAAGAGGTCCTCCGAGTGAAGCAGCTGCTGGAGTTGGGGAAAGGATCTCTTCGCTACGGAGGAGGAGTCCAGGGCATGGTCAATAGTCAAGTTATGATCTCCACAAACCACCAGGGACCCCCGTCTCACCGAGGCAATTTTAGCATATGTCCTTTTTAGAAAGCGGAGCTGATGGGAGTTAGGTGTGTACAAGTTAGCGATAGTGTAAGGTTTGTTATTGATTTCTCCCACTACAACAAGGTATCTCCCCTCAGGATCTGCAAGAACTTGCTGTAGGCTAAAAGCAACCGAGTCCTTTATGGCTATCAAAACTCATTTTCGCTTGGCTGAGGTTGAAGCCGAAAAGACGTGTGGGAAACGCTTGTGTGAAAATCGAGGCGGGTTGTCAGTGGAAAAATGGGTCTCCTGAATACATAGGACATCAGCCTGGAGGTTGAGAGCCTCTCTCTAGACCGAGGCCCTTTTGGCAGGGTGGTTGAGCCCATTCACATTAAAGGAGACGACTTTAACCGCCATTTAGGGATCGTAAACAAAATTGAAAACAGTACCTTGGTTTCATCAGTGGAGAGTAGTTCTTCTTGTGATGTAGACAGCTTTCCGAGTCGAGTAGACACAGCCTTCCCGGGGCAGTAGAGAGAGTGGGGTACACGCACAGGGAACTCCAGTATAGAATAGGGCCCGTTGACCAGAAAAAGGGAAAAAAGGAAAAAGTCAGAGTCAAAGGAAAAATAAACAACATGAAGTTCACAAAAAAAGCTTGAATAAGCAAGAACCAGAGGGTAGTACTTCTACCCATAATCAAGGGGGGATCAAAAAGGAACGGAACAGAGGCGCATGCGCGGCAGCTCCCAAGATGGTCACCGGCTGCTAGAGCTCCGCTCCACCACGGCCCAACGATAACCCTCGGAGCTTACCGAGCGCACTACCGGCCCGATCATCGGGATATTCGAGTGGGGGAAACCTTCAGGAGCAGGCAGATGTCATCCCTGCTGGTCAGGAGGGACCTATCAAGCCAGATGGCGGATGCTCCCGGGCCCCCTTAGCTATGCCAAGATGGCAGCGGTGACGCGAGGCTCACCCGCATTGAGTCCTGCAGACGAATCTATAGCCGACCAGGACCTGGCACCACTGCATTCTCCAGGTACCGAATACCCCCCGCTGCTGCCAGCCAGCTCCCCGACCCCCACAGAATCCTTACTGGGTAGAATGGGAGCGGGCTGTCCCACTACCCCCATGATGGATCCTCACACAGGCCTGTTGCTCTCAGTGAGTGAGACAGACTTTCCCTCTATGATGTCTGCTTTTTCACAGATGCTGTCTAAAAGTCTGGCTCTGAATGCAGCACAGATTACCTCCTCTATACATGCGGATCTACAACAGATTGGAATGAGAATGGACAGTATTGAGCAGAAGGCGGACCAAGCTGTGCTTAGAAATAACCAGAACTCAACCAGACTCCAAGATGTACAGGATCAGCTAGAGACTGCGTTTGCGAAGATCGACGACCTCGAGAACAGATCGAGAAGATACAATTTTAGAGTGAGGGGGCTCCCCGAATCCGAAAAAGAGGTGCAGGCGGCAGTTAAATCCCTTATTAAAAATCTACTCCCTGGCATTCCCGACGACCGCCTTGAGTTGGACAGGGCTCATAGAGCACTTCAGGCCCCTCGCTCAGACGGACTGCCCAGAGACATTATCGTTAAGCCGCATTTCTATTCGGTGAAGGAGGAAGTAATGAGGAAATCTAGATCAGTGGATTATATCACCCTCCACGGGCACAAGATCCACATTTTTGCGGACCTCTCCCCATATACCATTCAGAGGAGGCGTGCGCTTAAACCGTTGCTCCAGGTCCTGATGGACAGAGGAATTACTTACAGATGGTCCTTCCCTCTCCGCTTGAACTTCACCTACAAAACCAAGAGCTTCGGCTTCTCCTCGTTCGCAGAGGGTGAGCGTCTCCTGACCCAACTCGGGCTGGTCCACCTGGACCCATCCCCGGCACTGGCTAATAGAGGCACCCACGCATTATCATCAAAGAGGCCACCGCCAGCGAGTCCGCTGCAGCAGACCTGGCTGAAACACTGCTCCAAACGGTCTAAGGAGAATCTGACGACGTGAACAATCTACCCACCTTGTTGTTTGGTTTTAAATTGTTGTTACCTATTCTTGTTCGTGGTTCCGGGACTTGGTCTGGGACTGGCCCGTCTTCCCTGGAACATTTCTGGGTTATGCCCTTGCTCTCCGGGCAAGGATGGCTCAAGTTGGATCGGGCTCCTTTTTTCATAATATGCCCCTGCTGATAGGGGCGACCTGGACTGGGACTTGAAGACGGGTGGGAAGGGAGGTTCCTGTCACTGGTTCCAGGGGGGAGGGTTAGCAGCTGCCCTGCAGTCGGGGGCTAAATTTAAATTTATTTTTATTAATTTTTGCCTAGTTTATCATACAGGTTCCGGTCAGAGGTTCTGTTAGAGTTTACTGCTTATTTGCTACATGTTTAGAGCCGCTAGGAAGTCTCCCCTTCCGGGGGGTCGAGAGTTGGGTTCTGGCCTATGCAGAACGGTGCTCTGACTGGAATTTACAGTTTTTCCCTCAGCTCTGGTTGGTATATTACGCTCAATACTAGTGTAGGACAGTAAAACTCCTGCACAAGGGATTCTGTCGGATCTCTGACCCCACATACCGGTGGGGGGGTCGGAGGGTGTTCACTTATTATACTGCATTTTCCCCCTTTGTTAAGGGGCGCTCGGTACATACGGGAGCGTGGGTTTCTTTGAGACCTTCAGTTTTGCTTTAGACAGGGGGGTGGGGTCGTGGTGGACTCAATGCTCCTCCATTGGTACAGAGGCACCTTCAGTGCCTTCTGTTCCGCTTCCGGGATCCCTGACATCGGGGACTCTCGGTTCCTTTAGGTTTTGGGGTTGGGGGTGGCTAGTCCACTCCTCCCCAGGAGGGGGAGGGGGTCAGGGGACCCCCGAGTAATGTTACGTTTTGTTATTTTAGTTCGATTGTTGCCTCAGGTATGTAATGATGTCCTCTTCTTTTCTTTCTCTCCTTTCTCTTTCTCTCTTGGTACTTCTCTTGTTCGTACAGCTCCTGGTATCCACAGGCTCCTCGGCCGTCTCTGGTCTCCACTCCCGGGTCTCGGGCAATGGTCTCTCCGCCTCTTCAGAACGCTCCGGGTATGTTCCCCTCTCGATCCAGGTAAGTTACAGGTGCACCGCGCAGTACACTACACCCTGATCCATGACTGACATACACTGCCCCCCGCCAACTCTTAAGATTGTTTCTCACAACACTCAAGGCCTCAACTCCCCGGTCAAACGCAGGAAGCTCCTGCAACTTTATTCCACCATGCACGCAGACGTTCTCTTACTACAGGAGACCCACTTCCCATCCACCTTTACTCCCAAGTTCCTTCACCACCGCTTTCCTCAATTTTTTCTGGCTTCTGCTGAAAACAAAACCAAAGGGGTCGCGGTGTGTTTTGCTAGAAATATCAACCTATCGCAACCCGAGACTATTATAGATCCACAGGGCCGCTACATTCTGGTCTCTGGGCATATTGATGGTGAGCTTTACACTTTTGTGTCATATTATACGCCCAACAGGGGTCAAAAGAATTTTTTTGAATCAATGCTAGAGAAGCTACAACACCACCTTAAAGGTACGGTTGTTATTGGTGGGGACTCGAACATGGCCTTTGACTTCGCCATTGACAAACTAGCGAACGGTTCCTCAAAACCGAGGCGTCCAACTAAACAGAGCGTTAGTATAGCTAAACTGCTTAACTCGGCGGGCCTAGTCGACATTTGGAGGGAATGTAATCCGCGCACCAAAGATTATACGCACTTCTCGGCACCCCACAACTCCTTTGCTAGGATAGACCACATTTTCGTACGCGCAGCGCTGATACCATGCATTAAATGTTCCAAGATTGTGGAGTCCTCCCTCTCTGACCACTCCATGGTCACTTTGATAACAAATAGGCCCACGGCGTCAGGGGGCCCTCCTCGTTGACGCTTGCGGGAGTCTCTATTAAGCGACCCAGTGCAATGCTCCTTACTGGAGGAGTCCATTAATGAATATTTCCGGCATAATGCTACGAGTGAGGTCTCCCCTATTTCCGTCTGGGCGGCGCACAAGCCGGTCATCAGGGGGAAACTAATTCAGTTGTCGTCTAGGCTTAAAGCTGAACACAATGCGACCACGCGTAAACTTACAGAGGACTTTCGGAAACTAGCCAGGGCTCACAGGGTCCACCCCACCCCCAAATCTCTAGAGAATTTATACAAGGCCCGGGCCCTCCTGAATTCATCCCTGACCACGGCAGCGGAACACCTTAGGTGGACGGGGGCTAGATTTTACGCGCACACGGACAGGATGGGAGCCAGACTAGCCACGAAACTGAGCCCCAAACAGCGAACTCTTGCCTTCCCTAAACTTCGGGTGGCCACGGGGGAGCTGACTCAGAACCCTTCCAAGATAATGGACGCTTTTTTACACTTCTACTCTGACTTATATAGGCCTATCCGCACCCCCCCTCACTCGGCGCGAAATAAATTCCTAGATGACCTCCCTTTGCCCAGGCTGACCAAAGATCACAGTGATCTACTGGAGAGTCCGTTCACACAGGAGGAAGTTTTAAATACCATTAAGGCCCTTTAATTAGGTTCATCCCCGGGACCAGATGGATTCTCCAATGGTTACTACAAGAAATTTAGCACCAGCCTGGCCCCCCATCTGACAAAACTGTTTAACTGTCTCCGGGATGGAGCCCCCCTGAATGCGGATTTAAACTCTGCCTACATCTCGGTGATCCCAAAGCCGGATAAGGACTCTAGCGAGGTGGCAATTATCGGCCTATATCACCGATTAACAATGATGTTAAGATTATGACCAAAATACTAGCGAACAGATTGTCGGGTTTCATTGCCGAGTATGTCCATAAGGACCAGGTGGGCTTCATCCCTGGGACACAGGGTCCGGATCAGATCCGGCGCGCTATTGACATTGTTTCCTTGCTCAAGTCGGGATGGGACGGGGGGTCCCCACAAAAGGGTTTTTTACTTTCCATAGATTTACATAAGGCTTTCGACTCTATAGACTGGGCATACCTGTCTGATGTCCTGGGGAGATGGGGCTTCGGCCCTAACTTTCTTAACCTCATCAATTCCCTCTATTCATGCCCCACTGCGCAGATTCGCTTGATGGGCAGATATTCTGACTCTTTCTCTATAGGCCAGGGGACAAGACAGGGGTGCCCACTCTCCCCCCTCCTATTTGCGGTAGCAATAGAGACACTGGCGGTGGCGCTACGGTCAAACCCCGATATGAAAGGGGTGACTTGCGGGTCACAGGAACATAAATGCGCCCTGTATGCGGATGATCTCCTCCTTTTTGTAACTTCCCCATTGACTTCCACACCCATAATCCTTAAGACGCTGCGTGTCTTCAGTGAAGCGTCTGGTCTAAAGGTTAACATGGACAAATCGCTTGCGTTGAATATATCGGTTCCTCCGGACCTTATTGCCCCACTTACCAACAACTTTGCATTTTCGTGGGCTCCCTCACACATCCCTTATTTGGGTATCAAACTAACACCTGATATTAACAACCTCTTCAAAGCTAACTATCCCCCCATGATCCTTAGGTGCCAGGGTGATATGGAGAGGTGGTCCAGGGCGGGACTGTCCTGGTTAGGCAGGATACACGCGATCAAAATGACCCTTCTTCCACGCCTTTTATACTTCTTTCGCTCTCTCCCAATCCCGGTCCCGAAAACAGTACTCTGTAGGTTGCAGTCAGGGATGGTTCGCTTTGTTTGGGGTAAGAAGGGGTGCAGGTGTCCCTCAGGTGTTCTGGTACGACTAAGAACGCAGGGAGGACTGGGCCTCCCGAGCTTGTGGAACTATTACCAGGCCGCTCAATTGGCTCAAATATCGATAGCCTTTTCCAGGGGTCCTAAGCCGGATTGGTTATCCATGGAAAGGCAGGCAGTCCCACTACACACCATTGATTACCTTTTGAGTTGCGAACCTAAATGCAGACCGGCCATAATGGCGCCAACTCTCTTACATTCGGTGGCTCTTTGCTCCAAGTTACATGACCGACAAACCCTGATATCGCCATGGAAGTCCTTGAGGCACTTGTTTCATAATAAGGAGTTTCCCCCGGGACTAGATATTGTTGCTTTTAAATGGTGGACAGATAAGGGTCTATATCGGATCGGCCACTTTTTCAGTCGAGCAGGCCCGCTCTCTCTTTCGCACTGCAGGAAAACATTGGACATGCCTGACACGGAGCTTTTTAGGTTCACTCAAATCTCCCACTTCCTGCACTCCATCTGGTTCAACAAACCTCTGCCCCCCTCTATTACCCCCTATGAACAGTGGTGCGCGGAAGCGGTGGATCAGAGGGGAGGAATCTCGTTGCTCTATACTGCGTTGATGACAAAGACGGACAAGCCGACCTATGCTCGAGCCTGGGAGGAAGACACGGGTGGCTCGTGGGACCCTGAAGTGTGGTTTGGTGCTTCTACTAGAGCATATAAAGGTATACTCAATGTCTCCCTCATCGAGGCTAGCCTTAAAGTACTGTTAAGATGGTACTACGTTCCTTCCAGGCTGGCAAAAATGTATCCAGGAACCTCCCCGGTCTGCTTTAGAGGCTGTGATCTTGAAGGCACCATGCTGCACGTTTGGTGGACCTGCCCTCGCATAAGACCGTTTTGGCGGAAGGTATTCCATACTATTGGTTCGGTGATGGGGATAACGATAGCCCCTCATCCTAATGTAGCACTACTTAACCATCGTATCCCGAACTTAGCCAAACACTCACAGGCACTGGCATTCTTGCTACTGCTAGGGGCTAAATTGACTGTTGCCAGAGCCTGGAAGAAACCTACTGTCTCCTTTCAAGGGTTCTGGAGGAAAGTCTCCTGGATCATGGTACAGGAACAAATAGTAGCTAAATTAGACGATAGAACGGAGAAATTCAACATTATTTGGGAACCCTGGGCCACTTACAGTGGCATCTCTCTCATACCTGGGATACCAGTGGGAGATTTGACTGTCCGCTCCCCACGGGGATAGCCTGTGTCGGTACTTTGCCTTTACCCTCTCATATCTTCTCCTTTTCTTTCTCTACTTTCCGTCGCCTCTCTTGGCATACCCGAGGTGACCCTCTGTCACGGAGGATTTTTGGTTGCATCTACGTACACATGTTTGATGAGTAGGATCATTAGGAGAGGTGGAAGCCCCTCTGCGCGTGGGCTTGGGTGCGGATATGGCGGCCGCGGTGGGGGGGGGGGGTATGGGTGGCCCCGTCTCTTGGGATGCAGCTTGTTCCCTTTGGGGCTCCCGGGGGAATGGGGGTACCTGGGCTTCTCCCTGAATGGTAAGGCATACTTTCGCAGGGCAAGGTTGCTGGGTCCTTGCCTGGGTCCGGGTAGTGGGGACACGCTGAGCGAATTAATGCTATAAGTTACAGTATGCTGTTGTGTACGGTTTACATGATCTGGGCTTCGGTGCCAGGCTGTAATGTATGTTTTATTTTATCTTCCAGCACCTTGCCTTCTGTATACTTTTTTGCTGTTCTCATTATCAAAACTTAATAAAAAAAAATGTGAACATAAAAAGGAACAGAACAAACTGAATACTCCTGATGGAGTGGGAACCTTAAGGTGTGTAACGAGCCACTTCATCCCATAGGAGAGAAATTACGCTGCACGTTTTTTGCCACTTCTTCCTGGACACTGTTTGCCATTGATAGTGCTGGTCAATCTTGGCAGATGGCAAGGTACCTGTGGGTGCCTGATCAGGGAGGATATCCAGGGATCGGAGCAATGCAAGACCCTCCTCCAGTCCTGTGATTGTTGTGTCTTTCCCATCATGAGTGATAGTCAGCTTCACTGGGAATCCCCATCTGTAGGGAATGTTGTGGTTGTGCAGAGCCTTAGTGATCGTCACCAGTGACCTGCGTTTCTGCATAGTGAATTGCGACAGGTCTGCGAACAATTGAAGCCCAGCGAATTGCTCCGGGAGTTGTGCTTTCCTGAACGACCTCATGAGCTGTTCTTTAACTTGGAAAAAATGTATTCTCATCAGAACGTCTCGGGGTACATTATCAGGCAGGAAGCCTGGCTTGGGCAATCTGTGAATCCTGTCAATCTGCAGCTCCGATTCAGAAACATCAGGGAGGACCTGCTGCAACAGATCTCTGGCAAATTGCTGTAGCTGGGCGGGGAGCACGGTTTCGGGGACCCCCTTCAGCTTAACATTATTGTGTCTTGACCTATCTTCAAGGTCAGCGACCTTTGCCCTCAGCCAAGCTATTTCATCATTATGTTCAGAATGGGCATCAATCAGTGAGTTATGGGAGGATGCAAATTCACCCATCTTCTTCTCAACATGGGTAACTCTCTCCCCCAGCTCGCCTATGTCTGCTTTAAAGTTCCTCATACATTGCAGCATGTCAGCATGCATGGAGCTCCTGAGGGAGACAAGCATGTCCTTGAGAGTCGTATCAGACACTGCCTTTCCTGAAGTGGGGAAGGCAGTGAACGAATCCACCAGCTCCCTCGTGTCCTCCAGGGTCTCATGCCCCCCGCTCACCTGACTGATGTCTGTCTCCAGGCGAGGTTTGGATTTAGCAGGGCTTCTATCCAGCGGGGTCGATCCTCCGGGAGACTGCTGAGTGGTGCCTGGACGTATCCCCGGGCTCGATGCTGTGGATGGGGAGCTGCAGGAGGAGGTAGGAGACACGTTCCCCAGGCCGGCGGTGGCGCCATCTTTGTTTAGGCCGCGGCCTTTCGGCAGGTAGAATTCCTCCAATTTTCGGGGCTGGGACCCCTCTTTCCTCTTGCGGGTCATGCTGCCAGTGTCTCCGGACCTTCAGGCAGGAATGGGGCTAGTGATGGGCGACACAGTCGCCGCTGTAGCTATTGGTTCGGTTCCACGTCCATGCGGTAGCCACGCCCACCTCAACTTGCTCATTTCCAAGTTGGTTAACAGGGCTGTCCACCTAGACAAGCAAACTCATTGTTTTGCCCTTCTGTTACAGGAACTAAAACTAAAACATTTTCGGACTTCCTACAGCGGGTTAACGAAGGGAGATCCATAGGATAAAGTACGGCTGCACTGCGTAATAACCAAGCTAAGTTTACTGCTGTATGGAATGCTTGGAATGAATACTTGGCCATTAAAGAACTTAATCACCTGCTATGACACACCAAATGGTTTATTTTTATTCTTTCAGGGGGTCTGGTAACCAGTCTCTTGTTTATCTCCTTTGCTCTTGATACATTCCATCCCTCGTATGTACCATGTTGCTGCATTGAAATCCTACATCACTTTCTTTTGACTTGTAGTTTTGCATGTTCTTGTATAGGCTTGGCCTATGCTGGGGTCGCTGCTGTGATCTTTAAGTGAGTCACCCCAGTTATCATTTCCATTGCATGGGAAGCGGTTTATTCGCTACTGTTTTGTCACTTGTGCATTCTCATGTTTTGGTGATTTATTTTTTTATTTTTTATCAAGTAACTTTTTATTGAAAATAAGAAAGA
The DNA here is from genome assembly GCF_905171775.1 of Rana temporaria. NCBI lineage: Eukaryota > Metazoa > Chordata > Amphibia > Anura > Ranidae > Rana > Rana temporaria. The sequence continues at coordinate 82,483,319 of NC_053495.1, read as the reverse complement.
GAAGGAGTACATTTCTTACAGAATACAGAGCCACATGTCGCAGCATGAGGAGACACAAGTAGACAAGGCACAGGTCAACTTTCCTTTGGATTCCTACTGCTTCAGTGCATACAATAACAAGTATGAACCGTCTACACGATCCTATATAATAACAGGCACATAACTTAGGTTAAGAATGTCGCCGCACAGCGACCAATGTTTTCATGTTGCGAAACTGCGCACACAAAAGGGTAGAGATGGATAAAGAAAGTGAGAAAAGAAAAAGAAAAGAAAAAGAACACAGAAAAGATAGGAGGGGAGGGGTGGGAAGAGGGGGGAAACGATCATCGGAATAGTACAACTACCTGATCAAGATGCATCCTCCCGAAGGCGCCATGGTTCCCAGACAGTGTCGTGGGTCTCCAGTCTATCCTGTATCCTGGCAGTCATTCTCTCCATCAGCTCCACATCCTTAATCCTGGCGTGCAGGGCCTCAGGGGTAGGGGGAGACCATTTTTTCCAGTTCAGGGCAACAAGACAGCGGGCAGCCGTGAGGATGTGGCGTAGCAGTTTTTTGCAAGGTGTGGAAATCTTCAAGGGGGATAGACCCAGAAGAAAACATTTGGGGGACATGGGGATCTGAGTGTCTAGGAGGCAGCTAAGCAATTGCTGAACTTCAGACCAGTAGGGGGTAATCAATGGGCAGCTCCAGTAGATATGGAAGAGGGAGCCCCTGTCCCCTTGGCATCGCCAGCAGCGATCGGAACTAGCGGGATATATGGCATGGAGCACATCGGGAGTCATATACCAGAAGAGAAGTATTTTATACTTGTTCTCCTTGTATAGGGTGCAGAGGGAGCTCTTAGCTGCATGGGACCAGATAGTCCGCCATTGCTCCAGGGGTATTTCCTCATTAAGAGCTTTTTCCCACTTTAACATATAGGAGTGTTTGCCTAGGGATTCCAGGGGATAGGTATTTAGTATTTTATAGATATCAGAAATTAGGCCTTTCTGGGTCGATCTGGCCAGGACCAATCTTTCGAAGGGGGTTGGGGGGGAGAATTGCAGATTGGGTGTTATAGACAAAGCGTAGCGGCGAATTTGCAAGTAACCGTAGAATACCGTCTTGGGGAGATCATATTTGGCCTGCAGGGTAGAAAAGGGCAGGAGATTACGAGACAGGGGATCCACCAGGTTCCCAAAATTAAATAAGTTCCGTGACGTCCACGGATGAGACATTTGGTGGGTGAGGCTATCTGGCACCTTGGGATTGTACATAAATGAAGTCAAGAGCGAGCGCTCCGCTGAGAGTCCACACGATCGTGACAGTCGACGCCATAGTCGTCGAAGCTGCGACACTGAGCCCAGTAGGCGTTCAGGGGGAGAACCGCATCCGCACCCCAAAGTAGACTATTAGGGTGGGTCGGGGCCAGCCACAACTTCTCGATCTCCGTCCACCTGTTGTAGGACCGTTGGGTGAACCAGGAGGCCACTGCGCGCAGTTGCGCAGCCTGATAGTACTTGACCAGATTAGGAAACGCAAGGCCGCCGTCCGAGCGCGCTAACATTAGTACCTTCTGGGGTACCCTGTGTCTCTTGTAATTCCATGTAAATTTAAGTAGGTCAGCTTGAAGTTTTCTCAGATGCTTATAGGGGACCGGAATGGGCAGTGTTTGAAAAAGGTAAAGGAGCTTCGGGAGAATTGTCATCTTGATCGAGGCGATCCGGCCAAGCAAGGACATATGATGCTTTTTCCATCGTAATAGCAGGGATCGGATAGATCGGAATAGGGGGGGGGGGGGGAGATTTCTTGATACAGGGTAGTGAAGCTTGGGGTGATATGTATCCCTAGATATTTCAGGGAAGTTGTCTTCCATTGGTAAGGGAAGTTGGCCCGTAGGTGATCGACCTCCACGGTAGGGATGTTGACAGGGAGGGCCTCAGATTTAGAGGTGTTAATTTTGTAGCCCGACAGGGCTCCATATCGGGTCAACTCCGCATGGAGGTTTGGGATGGAAATCCTGGGTTGCGTGAGGGAAAGGATGATATCGTCCGCGAACAGGGATATTTTAAATTCCCTACCCCGGACTGTCACCCCTCGAATAGACGGGTTTCCCCGAATGGTGGCTGCTAAAGGGTTCAACACAAAGTGCGAATAGGAGGGGCGATAGTGGACACCCTTGTCGGGTGCCGTTAGTAATGGGAAAGGAGGGCGAAAGGGCAAAGGGTGTCTTAACCTGGGACGAGGGATCGAGGTAGAGATGGTGAATTGCATTCATAAATGGGCCCCGAATCCCTACATGTCTTAATGTAGCAAACATGAAGGGCCACCCAAGCCGGTCGAAGGCCTTCTCGGCATTTTCCCTGTTCGCCACATCCACCAGATCAATCACCTTTCGGGTGTTATCGCCCGCCTGCCTAAGGGGTACAAAGCCCACTTGATCCTTGTGGATAAGGGAGGGGAGAATCCCGTTCAAACGGATAGAGAGTAATTTTGTAAAAAAATTCAGGTCCGAATTAAGCAGGGCGATGGGTCTATAGTTAGCGCAGAGTACGGGATCCCTGTCCGGCTTGGGGATCAGAGTAATAAAGGAGCGTTGCATGTCTGCCGGGACAGGGGTGTCTCGGAGGAAAGCGTTAAAAATTTTGCACATGTGAGGGAGGAAGAGGGGCAGAAATGCTTTGTAATATTCATAGGGCAGACCATCTGGGCCTGGGGACTTGCGGGAGGGCAGGGATTTAATAGTCTGCTCTATCTCTTCTTCGGAGATCAGCATGTTGAGGGATGACAGGTCGGAGGGCTGGAGGCGGGAGACCCCACTCTGTTCCAGATATTGTCTTATACTAAGAGAGACGTCCGGGGGAGGTGGGTTACCGGGGATGTCATGGTTGTTATAAAGTTTTGTGTAAAAGTCTGAGAATGTCTGGGCTATGTCTCTGGGGTGGGACTGAAGGCATCCCGAACTGTCTTTGATTTGGTGAGGTGTCGTCGCAAGATGTGTGTCACGTAGTTTCTTCGCTAACAGTGAGTGGGCCTTGTTGCCTTTGTCGTAGTAGATCTGTCGCAATCTAACCAGAGCCTTCTCTACGCAGCCAAGAGCTAAGTTCCTCAAGATTGCTCGCAGATTTGCAGATTTGTGATTTTCTTAAGGAGGGCAATGGAGGGGGTTAGCTGCAAGCGGCGCTCCAGACCCACTAGCTCCTTTTCAGTTCTCTGTTTAGTGGCCTGTGCATCTTTTCTCAAGGCGGCGGATAGTGCTATGCATTTACCTCGAAGGACTGCCTTATGGGCCTCCCAGAGCGTGGAAGCAGAAATGTCAGGAGTGTTGTTCTCTGCAAAGTAAAGCTGGAGAGTGGAAGTGAGTTCTGTCTTGGACGGCAGGTGCTGGAGGAGGAAGGTATTTAGTTTCCACTTACAAGGCCTACGGGTGGGGGAACCTAGGTCCAGTGTTAGGAGGACAGGAGCGTGGTCTGACCATGATATCGGAAGAATCTGTGTCTCACGCGTCGCCCGGAGTGTGGTACTATTAGTGAAGAAATAGTCGATACGGGAATGAGCTCTATGGGGGGCCGAATAGAAGGTATACTGCTGATCCCCGGGTGAAGGGCCCTCCAGGCGTCGAAGAGAGCATATCGTCTAGTGATTTGGCGGAAAAGCTTCGAGTCTCTGAGGGCTCAAGCTGACGGCACCCGGGGCCCACCACGCGGCGATCGGCAGTTGCAGATTGGGTCAAATTGAAATCCCCCCCACCACCAGTAGCCCATGGTCTGATTTAAAGAGATGGGTGAGTAACCTAGTTAGGAAAAAGTAACCTCCTGTGTCTGCCACATGCCTCCAAGGATAACGAAATGTCCCAGGGGTTCGCTATAGCAGCTAGAACAGGTGAACGGAGATCCACGTTTGAGAAGTATCGCAACCCCAGCTCGTTTACGAGGGCCCAAGGAGGAGTACATTTGTGGGAATTGTCTGGTGGCGAACGCGAAGAACCCCCCGCTATCAAAGTGAGTTTCCTGGACAAAAATTACGTCAGCGCCCGACTGTCTAAATTCCCTCAGTGCCAGATGCCTCTTCCTATCCGAATTTGGACCATGTACGTTCAGGGACAGTATCTTAGCCATGGGATTGGATAGAGGGAAGGGGGGAGCGTCCTACCTGGTGTGATGTGGAGCTGACGGAGATCAGAGGCCGAGGGTGGAGGTGCCCCGGGAGGAATTCCAGGCGGGTTCCACAGGTTCCATAGTGAACCATCCGACGATCGGGGAAAAGGGAGGGGGGGTGGCAACTGAAAGAGAGAAAAGACGTTAGAACACAGGACAAAACAACGTGTCCATCACGATTCTTTTTTCTTATTTTTCTTTTATTTTTTCCCTGTAAAACTTTTTTTTTTTTTTTTAAATAAGCAGTTAAATAAAAGAATAAAAAAGCATGGAAAACATACAAGAGTTACATTAGGGCTAAGAGTTAGCTGGCAGGATGGCATGCAGGCTTATGTTGGAGAGCTGCACAAGAGTTGCCAGTGAGCAAAAGGATGATGAAAAGATGTTGTAGAAAAATTTGGATTGTGTAGGCAATAAGCAAATGGTTTATGGAAAAGTCCATGGTAGAGTTGAGTGTTGTGTGGCCACTAAACTGAGGGTTCATTGTGAGGTTCCCTAGATAGGTGGGCAACATATGGGCAGTGAAGGAGAGGTTTGATGGTAATGTGTTGGTGAGAGATGTGAGTAGTAAGCAGAGGATTGTTTAACAGGTAAGCAAGGTGTGAGGCAAAGAGCAAAGGGTTCATGGGAAGGTTTTACAAAGAGATGTGGTCAATGAGGGTTAAGGAAAAAAATTCAATAAGAGACAAGGTATGGGCACCGAGATAGATAAAGAAAACTCCCCTTGGCACCCAGAATTAAAAGTATACAAACAGTGTTGGGGATAACAAAATGTACACTGTCTGCGGTGACATGTGCCAATGACAGCACTGTCCACCGCCATTGCAATAAGAGAAAATGTCGGCAGAGGAGGAGCTCAGCGGTGAGGTAATGCCTGCCTAGAGCTCCCTACACTGCGGACCTGAGGAGCCTGATAACGGCAGAGGTACCCAAACCTGCCCAAAAAGCCACCCAAAGGGACCACACAGCCACCTACCTCACAAGGGTACCCTTTTCGGGGGGTTTTGGAGCACATTTTGTGCCAAAAACAGGCATGAGAGAGCCACCTCACAGTGCTACAGTGTTCTTGTCATGGCACTGAAGCCATCCTATGCAGTTGTAAGAGGGAGGGAGTTGAAACAGCAGACAGCCCCTCCTGCTGTGTCACAATGAAGCTCCGGCCCCATTAAAGGAACAAAGCCAAAATAAATACTCTCCAGGGAATATTATGGAGAACTGTGATAAAACATACATACCACAAGTAACACTGGAACAAATAGAGCCGCTGTTACAAAAATCATTAAAGGCTACCTCAGACTATATCACTACAAGCCTTACTAAGGAGATAAGGGGAACTAGGACAGCGGAACATGAGCACTAGAATTAAAAACTGAGGATTTGGAAAAAATGTACAGCTGATTTGTCCTCAGAAATCGATAACCTTAACCACTTCCCGACCGCCGCATGTAAATGTACGTCCACAGAATGGCACGTACAGTCAAATGGGCATACATGTAACGTCCTTGCCTTCTAGCGGGTGGGGGGTCCGATCGGGACCCCCCCGCTACATGCGGCGGTCGGATTCCCGCGGGGAGCGATCCGGGACGACGGCGCGGCTATTCGCTTATAGCCGCTCCATCGCGATCGCTCCCTGGAGCTGAAGAACGGGGAGAGCCGTATGTAAACACGGCTTCCCCGTGCTTCACTATGGCGCTGCATCGATCGAGTGATCCCTTATATAGGGAGACTTGATCGATGACGTCAGTCCTACAGCCACACCCCCCTACAGTTGTAAACACACACTAAGTGAACACCAATTCCTACAGCGCCCCCTGTGGTTAACTCCCAAACTGCAACTGTCATTTTCACAATAAACAATGCAATTTAAATGCATTTTTTTCTGTGAAAATGACAATGGTCCCAAAAATGTGTCAAAATTGTCCGAAGTGTCCGCCATAATGTTGCAGTCACGAAAAAAATCGCTGATCGCCGCCATTAGTAGTAAAAAAATAATAATTAATAAAAATGAAATAAAACTATCCCCTATTTTGTAAACGCTATAAATTTTGCGCAAACCAATCGATAAACGCCTATTGCAATTTTTTTTTAACAAACAAAAATATAAAGGGGATGACACGATCGATGCAGCCGCCACAGTGAAGCATGGGGAAGCCGTGTTTACACGCGGCTCTCCCCGTTCTTCAGCTCCGGGGACCGATCGCGTCCGCGGGTCCCAGAGCTTCGGACTGGGTCGTGACCCACGGGTGGGTAGATGTACAGGACGTACCTGTACGTACATCTGCCCAGCCGTGCCATACTGCCGACGTATATATGCAGGAGGCGGTCGTTAAGTGGTTAAAGACTTTTTGCTCAAAAAAACATTATATAAACAGAATATTGAAACTGCACTAAGGGAGTACCTAAAATTTAGATCCACTCCGGATATTTCCCCAAACTACTTTATGGGAAGCCCATAAACCTGTTCTCTGGGGTATATGTTTACGCTAAGCTAATTTATGTAATAGAGAAAGAAAAGCCTTGTACCATACCTGGAAACAAATTTTAACTCTGTCATATGGCTTTCCAGAAAAATCCCTCTACATCATCCAGATCGCGACAGAGAAAGCCAAGCTGGAATTTGATCTATTCCTCACTGAGTCAGTGGATAGAATATTTAAAAAATCGAAACATAATTATTTCATAAATGCAAATAACCAAATACACTTCTAGCCCGAACATTGAAATCCTGTCAAAATAATAATAATAAACCAATTTGCCTTAAGCTTTCAAGGAGGAGTATACTCCACTAAACCTATGAAAATCCTACAAAAAGGACTTAGTTAGACTTACCGGTGACAGTATTTCTAAGAGCCTTTCAGGACAACCTTGGAGAGAGAGCGCAGCTCCGCCTCTTAATTAGGAAACACATGCCTTCCTTAACCACTTAATAAAATATCCCCCAAAAACATATATACATTTGTTTTCCTCAGTTTAGGCCGATACGTATTCTTCTACCTATTTTTGGTAAAAAAAATCGCAATAATCGTTTTATCGTTGGTTTGCGGAAAAAATTTATAGCGTTTACAAAATAGTAGATAGTTTTTATTGCATTTTTATTTTTTTTTATTTTTTTTACTACTAATGGCGGCGATCAGCAAATTTTTTTTCGTGACTGCGACATTATGGCGGACACTTCGGACACATTTTTTGGGACCATTGTCATTTTCACAACAAAAAATGCATTTAAATTGCATTCTTATTGTGAAAAATGGGCAGTTGCAGTTTGGGAGTTAAACACAGGGGGCGCTGTAACATTTAGGGTTCACTTTGTGTGTGTTTACAAACTGTAGGGGGTGGTGGGCTGTAGGACTGACATCATCGATCGAGTCTCCCTAATAAAAGGGATCACTCGATCGATGCGCCGCCATAGTGAAGCACGGGGAAGCCGTGTTTACATATGGCTGTCCCCGTTCTTCAGCTCCGGGGAGCGATCGCGACGGGGCGGCTATAAACGAATAGCTGCGCTGTTGTCCCGGATCGCTCCCCGACCGCCGCATGTACCGGAGGGGGGTCCCGATCGGACCCCCGACCCACGTCAAGCAGAGGACGTACAGGTACGTGCATGTGCCTGTCCGTGCCATTCTGCTGACGTATATTTACATGAGGAGGTCGGCAAGTGGTTTAAAAACCCTCCTCTTCCACCATGGCCTCCGTTATTGTGGTCCGACTCTCTGAAAGATAAAGCACAGAAAACCACAACACCATGATAGATTTTATTAACTATTACTTTAACATACATTTAGGGAGGGAAATAGTGGTTGTCCTGAAAGGGCTCTTAGAAATACCGTCACCGGTAAGTCTAAGTCTTCTCAACTCGCCTTTCAGGACAACCTTGGAGAGGATAAACAAGTAACTTACCCTAGGGTGGGACTACTGCCTGCAGTACCTTCCTGCCAAAGGCTTGATCTGCGGCAGACAATAAGTCCAACCTATAGTGCCTGAGGAACGTTGAGTAGTTGGACCAGGTGGCAGCCTTGCAAATTTGCTCGGGTGTAGCACTGGCCCTTTCAGCCCAGGAAACTGCAGTGATCTTGTCGAGTGTGCAGCAATACCTGAGGGAGGCACAACACCTTTGGCTTCATAGGCTTCTGTAATTGCGAGTTTAAAGCGGAGTTCCGGCCACAATTTCACTTTTTAAATATAAATACCCCTGTAATACACAAGCTTAATGTATTCTAGTAAAGTTAGTCTGTAAACTAAGGCCCGTTTTGTTAGGTTGTTACAGCATTTAGACACTTTATAAAATAGAAATTGACTGGGGCCATCTTAAGTGTGGGCATCATGAAGCCAGACTGTATGACTTCCTGGATTTCAGCCTTGCAGACCTCGCACATGCTCAGTGCTGCACAAGCAGTGTCAGATCAGGTTTCAGCACCTGTGCTGTCCAAGTCACATGATTCTTTGAGACTGGGGAGTGCACAGACTCCTGGAAAGTTACACCCACTACATTCCCAGGAGTCTGTGCGGTGTAAGTTAGGAAGCAATAAGCACCTAGGTGCAGGAAGTGGGAAGATTAACTATTCTGCCTAGCAACAACACTTTGAAGGCATCTAAAAAAAAAAAAAATATTCCGTAAAGGACTAATGACATTTTTTTTAAAACTACTGATGTAATGTTATATTTATGGGTGGAACTCCACTTTAAGCCATCTTCCTAGCGTACTTTTGGACCTGAAATTGTTATAAAAAGAGCATTTGATTTTCTGAATTCTGTGAGCGTGGAGCAGTGGATTACGTCGGGCGTATCTTCCACGGAACATGCGCAGTGATGTCGACGTATGATCGCTTCTTGTGCGCATGCTCACAACTACGCCGGCCGAACTTCCTGTTTTACCCCGGCCTACCGGCTTACGCTGAGCGCATAAATACGCCCAGACATGCGCCCGTCCGACGCAAAATTACATCCCTGCTTTCCCCCCCCCCCTGAGCAAGGTAATTTTGCTGTGTTATGGCTGCTCCAGTCAGTAAGATGAAGAGGAATTTTACTCCCCAGGAGAGGGCAATCGTGATTGCTGGCATGGAGAGATATGATACGTTCCTCCATGGTGCCCAGAGTCGGGATACCAGCCGCGCCAGGAAGCAGGAAATACTGGATACGATTGCGTCTCAAGTTAGTGCCCTTGGCAATGCCACCCGCAGCGCTAAGGACATTAACAAGAAAATGAATGACATGAAGCTCCGTGTGCGGGAGAAGCTGTCCGCCATTCGGAAGCACCAGAGTGGCACGGGGGGTGGACCACCCTGCAATATTGTTTTGACCCCGGATGAGGAGGTGGTCGCCCGGTGTATACAGGAGGGAGCAGTTGGATGGAGTTGAGGGCTTTGATTCCAGTGATGAGGCCTCGAGGACAGGTAAGTGTTTTATATCTCCTATCCGGTGTGTAGCATGTGAGGGGGTGGAAGGGAACATGCGACAAGTGTGTGGGTCCCCCAACATGTGACTGCTTTATGTCATCCACAAATGTGCAGGAGGGAGCGGGCACATCTGCTGGCGGTGGCTGTCCCACTACATTGTCCCCGGAGCAGCCTCAGCAAGATGCCCAACATCCAGCGGTGGAGGGGAGTGCCCACACCTCTCCTCTCGAGGAGGTGGTTGAGGAGTCGGTGGACCTAGGGCAGATAGGCCTGATTATAGAGTTGTCCAGTGTTCTGCCTGGGCCCTCTTGCAACTCCCCCCCATCAGGGGAAGCCCCTCTGTGTCTGCCACCAGCAGGGGAACCCCCTTAAGGGGCTCACCATACACCCGCTCGCAAGCGTTTTCTGCCCCAAGAAAGGCGACAAGGAAGACCAGGGGTGTACCTATCAGTGGTCCAGGACCAAATAGCCCTGGACCAGGGGCCAGCAGACCCGGCATATGGGGGATATAGCTGGGCACCTGCAGCAGATGGCACATAACACTGGCCAAATCTACGACGCAGTGTTGGATGGCAATGCCAATAGTGCTGCAGTGGTCACCTGTGTGGGGGAGCTGCAGACCACCACTGTGAAATCTGGTGGCCGAGGTTGAAAGCTTACTGAGGCCGTCAACGCCAACACGGCTGCCATCCAGGAGGAGGGGAGACAGAGGCAGCGCAACCAGCGGCATAACATCACCCGCCAGCTAAGGATGCAGGCCCAGACAAATGTCTTTCTGAGCCGGATTGCCGTGGCCTTGGAGGGCAGGCAGCCATCACCTGCCAGGAGTGGCCCACCCGGGGGATGAGCCACCTCCAGATGTCCCACCCCCCCACCCCAGGCTCACCCCCAGGCAGCTGAGGAGCCAGAAAGCTGCCACCAGGCACAGCCCCCTTCAGCCCAAATAAGTGCCTTTATTTTTTTTTTGACTATTATTTCTATGCTCAGGTCATGAGCTTATTTTTATAATTTTATTTCTACGCTCAGGTCATGAGCTTATTTTTTGTTTTTTTAAAGCACACCGTGAGGAGTGCTGGCTACAGTGTGAGTGGTGGGTGAATGGGGGGGGGGTGAAACTCCTGTCAGTAAGGGGTGTCACCCTTGGTCGTCCCACAACCCGTTTGAATGTGGTATGAATGTACAGTGACATAATTGGAGCCTTGGCGTGGCGTTGCTGCTCCCAAATCCTGCATGTTGGACTTGGGCTAATCCAATGTGATGTGGATGTGGGGTGTGTGAGCTAGGGACCACAGTGGTGTGCATGCGTGCATTCTCCTTGTGCCATGATAAATGTGTGTGTTTAACGTGCAAACATGTCTTCTGTGAGGCGTCTCCTGACTGCTGCTCCCTCAGCAGACGGGTTACCCTCGGTTAGGGGGGGATTGTGTGGTTCGGGGGTCAGGTCATCACATATGTCAATCTCCAGGCCCTTTCTCACGGTGTAGTTGTGTAGAATGCAACATGCACCGATGATCTGGCACACAAAGTTTGGGGAATACAACAGGGTACCCCCGGACTTATCCAGGAATCGGAAACGGACTTCAGAAGGCCAAAAGAGCATTCCACCATATGGCACGGACGTGCCATATGAGGCATTGGGCATCGGCTATCACCTGTACGTTGATGGAATGCCAGTGCTTCCGATTACGGTATATGTGCTCTGTGTCACGGGGGGGCCATAGTGCCACATGTGTGCAATCAATAGCCCCCACAGTGCGTGGGAATCTGGCAATTCTGTAGAAATCATCCATTGCCTTCTGCTGCAGATGCTCCTGGGTGGGTCTGATGAAGTGGTGGGACATGCGTTTGAGGATTGTGGGGACAACCTGGTGCACACATCTGCTCATGGTGGATTGTGACATCCCAGCCACGACTCCACTTGTACGCTGAAAAGATCCACTGGCGAGGAAATGCAGTGTTGCCAGTACCTTGACCAGTGGCTGCACTGCATGTGCACGATGTGTCTTGCTGGTGATGTCATCATGCAGGGTTGTGGCTAATTCTAGGATGGCATTAGGGCTGAATCTGAAGATGGCGATACACCTCGAATCACCCCATGCCAAAGACGTCCATGCGCGTGCGGTATATCCTCTCCCGTGCCCTCCTACGAGTCGGTGGACCCATTAGTAGTGCTAGGACCACGCCTGCCCCTGGCATGTTGGCACACATATGTGTTGTCCTGCAAGTGTGGTTGCTCAGCTCGTCCGTAACGGTACTGCTGTAGCTGCTCTCCAGCTGACCTGCACACATCTGGTGCAAAGATATTCCAGCTTTTTGATGGAATAACTTTAGGCCTGACGTACGACTTATGCGTAGCCTGCGTCGGGCACACTTGTACATGTGTGAATTGGCGTATCTCCCTCATTTGCATATTTGAATAGGAAATCAATGTGAGCGCAAGATGCGTCGAGCGTAAATATGCGCCCACGATAAGCCGGCGTAGGAAAGTTACGTCGATCGGAGGAAGCCTATTTTCAGGCGTATCTTTTTCTGTGGGTACGAAACATAAATACGACGGCGCATATTTACACTTACGCCGCGTATCTGTAGATACGCCGGCGTAAGTCTTTCTGAATCTGGCTATTGGTTTGAAAAACTTTGGAAGAACACCAAGAATTATATGTCTACCATACTTTTAGGTAAATAGATCTAGTTACCTCCTTTCTACTAGACAGTAGAGTCCTTACTATTTTGTCGGACAAACCTTTGTTTTTTAGAATGTCTTCTTCAGAAACCAAGCGCTTAGGTGTAACCTGTCTGTTTCTGGGTGACACACCGAGCCCTGTTAGACAGAGCCATGTGTGTCCTGGACGGCAATTTCCACTGAGGTTTTACGGCCAGATTCAATACTGTTGCAAACCAGGGCCTTTTTGGCCAAAAGGGAGTAATCAGAATTAGGTTGTTTTTCTCTTCCCTGAATTTCCTTAAAACTAGCGGGATTAGGGGAAAGGGGGTAAAAGTGTAGCACAGTTGGGTAATCCCATGGATGGGCTAGCGCATCTATGCCTATTGCCTGGTCCCCTCTGTGGGGAGAAAAAGAAACTCCTGGACCTTTGAATTTTGTTGGCTGGCAAAAAGGGTCCACTTGAGGATGCCCCCATTCCTTGGAGATCATGTTGATATCTCATGATTCAGACTCCATTCTGCTTCTTACTACTCTCCTTCTGCTCAGGTGGTCTACTAGTAGGTTTTGAGACCCTTTTAGGTGCACCGCTGACAAATAAGGTCATGTTTAGCTCCGCCCAGGACAATAACTGGTTGGCTAAGTTCCATCAGACCTCGACTCCCTGGTCCCGCCTTGTTTGGTCACATAGGCTACTGCTGTTGTGCGTCTGACCATGACTTGTACATGACGACCCTTCAGCATCTGTTTGAAAAGCCAGAAGACCCATAAAAATGGCTCTTAGGCTCTCGCCAATTTGATGACCTCCTTGCCTCCACTTTGGACCAAGATCCTTGTGCAGTTTTGCCCGTCCAAGTGAGCTCCCCATCCCAAGAACTTGCGTCTGTTGTCAGGCGCTTGTCCGAAGGGAGGACCCATGAGAGACCCTTCGACAGATTGGAGGGATCTCTTCACCACCAGAGGGCCCGTTTTACCCTTGATGTTGGTTTGAAATGTTTTTCCAGTGATTCCTGGTGAGACCACACTTGTAGGATGTTCCGTTGTAAGGGCCTGGAATGTAATCTCATTGGACAGCAGGAATCAAAGCCGTGAGCTGGCCTAGAACTGCCATGGCTGTGCGTATTGAGACTGATAGATTCGTCTGAATCTGACTCACTGCGGTATCAATTTTCTCTATCTTTTCCTGAGGGAGAAACACCTTCTGGAAGACTGAATTGATGGTTTAATCGAGAAACCTCATCTCCTGCGCAGGGTCTAGGTTTGACTTTTCCAGATTCAATAGCCACCCTAGGCTCTTGAGATGAGACTGACACCTGAAGATTTGTCACCAGCTGGTCTCTTGAATCTGCAAAAAACAGGAGGTCGTCCAAATATGGAACTGAGACCCCCATCACCTTTGTGAAAATACAGGGGGAGGACAAAAGGCCGAATGGTAGAGCACTGAATTGTAGATGCCAAAACTGAAGTCCCCTAGATCGATAGCTAGGCAGATAAACCTTTAAGAGTCCTGAGCTATTGGTACATGTAAGTAAGCATCCCTTAGATCCAGAGATGCCATGAAACATTCCGGTGTTAACAACTTCGTTATGGAGTGAATAGTGTCCATGCGGAAGTGCTTGTACCGTATTGACTTGTTCAGGATCTTCAGATTCAGAATTAGGCGAAATTTTGCCCAATGGTTTCTTCACTAGAAATATATGGGAGTAAAACCCCCTTCCCTCCTGTTTTGGGGACCTGGACAATAACTTCCTGTTGGATCAGATCCTTTAACAGGTATATCAAGCGGAGCGGCTTTTTCCTGTCCCTTGGTAGGGCTGTGACATAAAACCTGCATGGAGGACATTCTGAGAACTCCAGTTTGTACCCTTGTGCAATATGTTTTTTTTACAAAGGGACTTTTGGCCAATAGGTTCCACTGATGAAAGAAAGCGGACAATCTTCCCCCCCACCGGAGTCAGATTGTCACTTGTCTTTTGAGGTCTGATCTTGGGGGGATCTGAAAAGAATTCCTCCTCTTCCCCTTACCCTTTTGAGGAACCCAGCGTTTTTTGTTCTCCTCTCTATTTGTGTAGGTTTGTTGAAAAGAACGAAAATTCTTCTTAACCAGGTTTGTTTCTTTTTGGCAGGGAAGGCCTTCTTTTTGTCGGCTGTTCTGTCCAAAACTTTTTTAGATCTGGCCCAAAAAAGTAAATCCCCTGCAAAGGGTAAACCGCAGAGTTTGATTTAGAGGCTGTGTCCCCTGTCCAGGTTTTTAAGCCAGACTGCACGCCTGACTGAATTTACTAGGGCAGAAGATCTAGCTGCCATCTTGATTGATTCAGCTGATGCATCAGCCATATACCTGATTGATTTTAAGATCAGGGGAAAAGATTCCAATACATCCTCTTTCTTGGCGTGCCTGCTTCTGCATGGATCATCAGCTTTTTCCACCCAACACTCTAAGATTCTTGCCACCACTGTGGAAGCCATAGCGGGTTTAAGACTGAGTGACGTAGAATCCCAAGCCTTTTTCAGTAGGGAGTCCGCCCTATTATCCATGCTGTCCTTCAAAAACCCCATGTCCTCAAACGCAAGATCTGTGCGTCGTGACACCTGAGAGAAAGCCGCATCTACTCGTGGCTTCTTATTCCAGACTTCGGAATCCTTATCTTCAAAGAGGGGAATCTCTTTCTTAGGGTTTTAGAAAAGAAAAGGACCCTTTCTGGATCTTTCCACTCTTTTTTAATAGCGCCCGATACTACTTTATGCACTGGCAACACTATGTTTGGAGTCATCCAGCCCCAGATTACATTTTATCGTGAAGAGACCAGTAGTACCTTTCTCTTCCTTAATCTCACGTGTAGTATAAATTGCCTCCAGCAGATCATCCACTTCGTCTAAAGAGACTTTGTATCTGGAACTTCTGCTATGCTCTTCCTCTTCCTCCTAATCTGAATCTCTGATGAGCGAAGAGTACTTCTTTCCTTCATCCCCTGAATCTCCAATCTCTGACCTAGAGGTGAAGCTTTTGATTGCTGAGGCTCAGTACGTACGTACGTACGTACGTACGTACGTACGTACTGCTGAACTCTGAACCAACAAGGATTTAACTGAACTCAGAGAACTTGTGTGCACTTGTGTGCACAGAGTAAAATAAATTATTATATTGCTGGAATGTCTCTTCTTCTACCAGATCCCTGATACAGGTTTTGCACATTGCCTTCTGCCATGTGTCTCTAAGAGGGTTCTTTTTTTTTTGGTTTTCGGTTTTTTTCCTAAAGAGACATAAGGAGGAGAAATATCCCACTTAATTTTTATTTAATTTTCTAAATAAAAAAACACCACCAAAACCAAGGGAAAAGCACCAGAACAAACAAATCACCACCACATGTGCAAAACTGACAGGGACCAAGAAAAAGTTACCTCTGACCCTGCAGTACAGGCTCCTTAACCGCTTCCCGACCGCCGCATGTAGATAATACGTTGGCAGAATGGCACGTACAGGCACATTGGCGTACCTGTACGTCCCTGCCTAGACGTGAGTCGGGGGTACCGAACGGGGACACCCCCCACCCCCCCGCTACACGCGGCGGTCGGATTCCTCGGTGGAGCGATCCGGGACAACGGTGCGGCTATTTGTTTATAGCCGCTCCGTCGCGATCGCTCCCTGGAGCTGAAGAACGGGGAGAGCCGTATGTAAACACGGCTTCCCGTGCTTCACTATGGCGCTGCATCGATCGAGGTGATCCCTTATATAGGGAGACTCGATCGATGTCAGTCCTACAGCCACACCCCCCTACAGTTGTAAACACACACTAAGTGAACACTAAATCCTACAGTGCCCCCCTGTGGTTAACTCCCAACTGCAACTGTCATTTTCACAATAAACCAATGCAATTTAAATGCATGTTTTGCTGTGAAAATGACAATGGTCCCAAAAATGTGTCAAAATTGTCCGAAGTGTCCGCCATAATGTCGCAGTCATGAAAAAAATCGCTGATTGCCGCCATTAGTAGTAAAAAAAAAAATAATTAATAAAAATGCAATAAAACTATCCCCTATTTTGTAAACACTATACATTTTGCGCAAAGCAATCGATAAACGCTTATTGCGATTTTTTTTACCAAAAATAGGTAGAAAAATACGTATCGGCCTAAACTGACAAAAAAAAAATATTTTTATATATGTTTTTGGGGGATATTTATTATAGCAAAAAGTAAAAAATATTGAATTTTTTTCAAAATTGTCGCTCTATTTTTGTTTATAGCGCAAAAAATAAAAACCGCAGAGGTGATCAAATACCACCAAAAGAAAGCTCTATTTGTGGGGAAAAAAGGACGCCAATTTTGTTTGGGAGCCACGTCGCACGACCGCGCAATTGTCTGTTAAAGCGACGCAGTGCCAAATTGTAAAAAGCCCTTGGGTCATGTAGCAGCATATTGGTCCGGTCCTTAAGTGGTTAAGGAGGACAATTCAAACAAAACAATAGGTCCATGAGGTAAAGAATAGAGGCACCATTGTACCCTCTTACCTGGACCTGACCGGTGTCTAGGGCGCCTGTCTCCGCCATCGCTGTCGATCCCTCCTCCATTTGTAACAGGGAAAGCAGCTGGGACCATCCGATTTTAAAATTTCCCGTGTCCTGCGTCAGAGATGGCCGGAACCGAAGACCCCAGCTCAATAGGCCTGTCCCCCTAGCCTCTGTGTTCCAGGCGGCGTGGACCCGAGCGACGCCACGCCCCTTGCAGGAAGGCCACACCACTGACATCACCCGCCTGCCAGGACCCGGGACTGCCATGCAGAAAGGAGAACTGCTACCGTAGCAAACAACTGCCCGGCCACCTGAGACAAAACGTGCGGACCCCGAGCACTACAGAACAGACCTCCTGCAGAGCCTTAGCTGCCGCTGAGCGTGGAAAGGCTGGGGACTCCGGAACACCCCCCCATTCGTTAAGGGGGAGCTGGGATGGCCACTGCACCAAGCAGAAGACTACAGAAAAGGTAAGCCTATACCTCCCCCCCTTGGAGAGAGCGCGGCTTCCCCTGGCCCACAGCATGTACTTCCACCATGGCGGAGGGAAACACAATAACTGAGGCCATGGTGGAAGAGGAGGGTTTTAAAGGAAGGCATGTGTTTCCTAATTAAGAGGCGGAGCTGCGCTCTCTCCAAGGTTGTCCTGAAAGGCTAGTTGAGAATTTAAAAACACAGTTATAAAGTCTATACTCATCTAATAATGAGTTGAATCATACTAAAGCAAACAGCTTTTTCTCTCAGCTCTCCCTTCCTGCATTATCCAAGGTGCAAATGGAAATAATGGAGGAACCGGTGTCTAGTGAAGAAGTGTCCCAGGCTATCAAAACTTTGAAAGTAAATAAACGACCAGGGCCTGATGGGGCTTCTGCCCTCTACTACAAAACCTTTACAGATATCCTGTCACCAATTCTAACAAATACCTTTAATTCTCTCTTGGATAACCATTCTTTTAGGAAAAGAAACCTTAACTGCAACTATATGCATGCTGCCTAAACCACATGCGGACGATTCAGTTTGGTCAAACTATCGCCCCATCTCTCTGCTGAATATCGATGTGAAAATTTTAGCCAAAGTTTTAGCAACCAGATTAAATATGATAATTTGTCAAACTAATACTCATCCCTATCCGACAAGCTGGTGATAATATTAGACATGCTGGCTCTTCTATCCCATGCAGCTAAAATGCGTCAAATACCCTTGTGTTTTCTTTCTCTCGACATAAAAAAAGCATTTGATACAGTTTCATGGTCGTATATGCAGTTCGCTCTTAGGAAATGGGGCTTTGGCCCACATTTTATGGGTTGGATTGAAGCACTGTACCACAATCCCAAGGCCTACATTAAATATGCGGTTACAAATCGGAAGAGTTTAATATACAGAGAGGGACTTGTCAAGGGTGTCCTCTATCACGCTATTATTCGCTTTAATTATCGAACCTCTAGCACAAAGGGATAAGGATGGAACCAACGATCAAGGGTATAGAGCTAGGCGGCATGTCACCACAAAATAAGTCTATTTGCGGATGATATACTCTTATTTTTATCCTCACCGCAGATATCGGCCCCTAATCTAATGCGGGGTCCTTCACGAATTCTCCCACCATTTCCGGCCTCACAGTTAATAACCAAAAATCCCTGGCACTGAATATTTCACTCAGTGACACGGTGACCCACAAATTTACAGTCCTCACTGCCCTTTAAATGGGCATATCTGGGTATACACCTTACAGCTAATGCCTCCGAATTATTTACCCGCCAACTACCCTCCCTTACTGAAAGTGTCACTAGATTGTTATCCCGACTGGTCTTTATCGATCTTCTGGTTTGGAAAATCAACATAATAAAAATGGCTATACTCCCAAGTTTTATATCATTTCGAACCCTTCCAATCACATTCCTGCTTATTTTCTTAAATTGATCCAGCATAAATTAACAGTTCACGTGGGGGAAAAAAAAACCCCAGATTGCCTGGAAAAACATTAATCTACCTAATTGATGGGTGGGCTGGGATTTCCAGATTTTGCAACATATCACAAAGCAGGCACAATTGGCACAACTATCAAAGTACCACTCAAACACAGAAATCCCATTGTGGGTACTTATTGAGGCAATAGACTTTGACCCTCTTCCTACTAATAATATCCTTTGGCTGAGCCCTCAAAACCGTAGAAAAATTAAAAATCCAATCTCGAAACACTCATTGTCATTATGGGATAGGTACAAAACCTCTCATGGACTGCAATCCCCACACATTCCGCTTCTTTCATTGTATAAAAATCTGACCTTTTATCCAGCATAGGTATTTTCAAAAACTTTTAAGGCTTGGATCAGGGCTGGTATTACGGGTTTATATCACATAGCATCAACACCTATAATTTTGACCTTTGTGAGGCATCCAGCATCCCCACTACAGAAATTTTCAGATACCTTCAAATCAAAAACTTATATGGACCTTCCCTTAGCGATAATTTAAATAATATTACCCGATTTGAAAGGATATGTCTCAAAGATCCACATGCCAAAGGTCGTATTTCAATAATTTATTCTCAATTGATCACTAAACAAATACCATAATACCTTCTTATATTGCTAAATGGGAATTAGACCTGGAATGTAAAATTATAACGAAACCTGGGCAAGCATTTGGTCTAATACTAGCTCTTCATCTATAAATGTATTGGTAATGGAAACATCATATAAAGTGCTTTCCCGCTGGTACCTGGTTCCCAATAGATTAGCAAAATTTTCAGCAAACTGTTCAGATCTCTGTTTCTGCGGTTTCCCAGACAAAGGAAGATATATCCACATCTAGTGGCAGTGTCCACTTGTAAGGAAGGGATTTTTAGAATCGCTTCTAAAATATTTGACTGTATTATATTACCAGATCCAATGACGGCCTTACTTAACATTAAACCAGAAACTCTTTCTCGGAATCAGCATAAGTTATTTCTTTTGTTTATGATAGCCGCAAAACAGATAATAGCTAGTGCATGGAAATCACCTGCATTACTGTTGTCGGAAGCCGAAAAAAGAATGAATCGTTCATTCGTACATGCTAAACTAGAAGCGCTAGACAAAAATGGATTGGAAACATTTGATAGCATATGGAAACCCTGGGCCATATACTATATGTCAGACACTTTTGACTCAAGAGTTCTCATGTCATGGTATTGATACCCTTTCATGGATAATAGTGAAATAAAAAAAATGAAATCCACCTTCGGAACACCACTACCCTCTCCCTTCCCTCCATTAGTTCCCATTCCCATATTAGTAACTTTTTGTATTTATGTTTATTTATATGTGTATAATACTTCAACTCCTACAACAGTACAATTATTATTGCATTTATCTGTATTTCAATGCTGTATCTCATTCTAAGTTGTTGTCATCTGACATACTGTAACTGTTGTAATCTAATACTTTAAAATAAAAACATTATAAAAAAAAAAAAGAGAAAATGTCAACAGTGCATGTCCACACTGCACACTTGTTCTCAGCTACAAAAGACCTGCTAAACGTTCCATGATAGGACAGCATGTGAGAGGTAGGGTGAAGCTCCCTCTCACTTCCTTTAATTGAAAATAATTTATAAGCTACTGTATAACTGCAACACTGGTTTGTAAATTTGAATCACATATTTTAATTTGAGCCTTTGCTTATTGTACATATACATTAAAAAAATACAATAAGACTAAAATACCTGTATGTTAAGGTGAAGCTTTCTCAGACGCTTAATAAGTGTATCCTTGGTGCACGGAACAAAGGCTTCAATATAACCATATACCTCATTCCTGTTGGATGGACTCAGCTCCTGCAGCTGTAACTCGATGCTATCAAACAACAAGACTAGATTATTACCAAAGTCCTCTCTATTCATACACATTTTCATTGATAGAATCAGGTTATCTGCACTAAAATCTAACATTGGACATTATGAAAATGATATGCAAAAGTTATTATGACACCATGATCTTGAACTTTTCTGGACCGCCAATTTCTAAATTGCCATAGCTTTACTAAACATTTTGTTTAACCTCCCTGGCAGACCTTTTCACTTTTTTACCAGCTTTGGAAGTTGGTAAAATATCGTCCAAACCATATCTTTTCTGAAAGTGCAGGGCAAGTAGTATTAAAAGATGATTCTACAGATTTTGTAAATTACATGATGGTTAAACAAATGTTCAAACTATATTTTTTTAATAAAATAATACACCAAAATTAAAATGACATAACTTCAAAATGTCTTACAAAGTCTTAAAAGAAAACTGTACAGATGTAACAAATATTTGTAAATAATGAATCCTGCATTTTTGCAAACCATAGAAATACAGCAAATGCAAAACTATAAATAAAGGAACTTGGGCTAAAAACCTTGAAGCCATCTTCACATCTATGTTTTGGGTATCTCATTTAGAATGGCACCTTAACTTGCCAGTGTACCTAAACCCATTTGTATTTCAGCAAACGCAGGGATGGGAACCAGCTGCATTGAAGAAAAAAAAGGTGTGTTTGCTCTCATGTTGTGGTGTGCATGCTCCCAATTAAAAAATGAATGTCTGCCTAACACAATGTACAACAGTCATTTTGCCCAGACATACAGCTATGTGCTGGATATATGTGAAGAGGATTGGAACAGATGCATCCGAGCTACCTCGTGTGTAATGCTTGGTGAGCCTTAGGGTCCTTTCACACGTGCGGACCGTTCGTCCGTTTTTTAGACGTCTGTTTACGGACCGCAATGCTTTCCTATGGGTTGGCGGATGAGCATCCGCTAACGTCCGTTTGCATCCGTCAAGCTCTGTTTTTTTCCTATTTCCCTATTTTTCTTCCGTTAAAAAAACGGAACGGACGAAAAACGGATGTTAGCGGACGATCCGTTTAACATCCGATCCGCTAACATCCGTTTTTCATCAAAATATGTTAAAAATCAAAATTCAATAAACTTTAATATACATTCAATATGCATACATCACAATACCCTTTGACCCAGGTAGTGTAAAGTCCAAAGTCACATGCTTCTAGTACATGCTGCCCAGTGTCTGTAAGAGAACACAGTGCCTGTAGATTACTTGAAAAAGAGACAAAAATGGCCAAAGACGTCGCACATGAGGAGCTGATCCAGCTTGTTCACGATCGGCCTGCCATATGGGACAAGAGGTCCACAGAATACAGCGACCGAAATATATGGTCACTGAGCAATAAGGACCGTATGAAACATGGTAAGTAGTTTGTGGTTTAAGGGGGGGTTGGGGGTCACCTGCCACTAATTGTGGATTGTCCACTGGCCACGTCACCTGCCACTAATTGTGGATTGTCCACTGGCCACGTCACCTGCCACTAATTGTGGATTGTCCACTGGCCACGTCACCTGCCACTAATTGTGGATTGTCCACTGGCCACTTCACCTGCCACGTCACCTGCCACTAATTGTGGATTGTCCACTGGCCACGTCACCTGCCACTAATTGTGGATTGTCCACTGGCCATGTCACCTGCCACTAATTGTGGATTGTCCACTGGCCACGTCACCTGCCATGTCACCTGCCACAAGACCTAGAACACTACAAAACCTAAATACACCCCTGCTCTCTTGTCACAACTGTTCCTTTATAGGAAAGAAAATCGTGACAAGATGGTGCTCTTTAAGAGACCGCTACAGGCGGGACCTTAAAGAGGAGGCAAATTGCCGGAGCGGAGCTGGATCCTCCAATTTTAAAAAGGGGACATTTTTTGAAATGCTCGAGTTTCTACGAAATGAGATGAGCTTAAGAAGGTAACTAAAAAAATTAGTTAACCCCTATCTTAAATTAGTTGACCTAGTAAGCTCCAAATATTAAACTTTATCCACACAAAAAATAACTGTATAATACAAAGGCATAATGACCTAGTATGCATAGCATACTAGCTCATTATGAATTGCTTACCTGAGATAGAATTCCCCGTAATTAGTCTTCTTTCCCCTCAATCATCGCCGCCATCACTCCTTGAGTGACTTGTGGGCTCCGGGGCTGTGATTGGCCCTAACCTTGATGACATCATGCGTGTGGGAGCCACTAGTCATAGCAAGATCACCTTCATAAATGGCACGCTTAGTCAGGCACCGTTGTCTATGTAGAAAATAAATGGAGTACCCGCGCTTAGGATAAGAGGTGGGAAATGTAAATAATGTAAATTATAAGACTGCGGCCCCCCCTCTTTTGTATCCCCAAGAGGATACAAATAAAAAAGGAATAAAATTGGGGTGTGGGGGTAGTGGCACTGTCTGTTCAGTAGCCACTGGCTAAAGATAAAAATAAAAAGGCACACGGCAATATATATGCAGTAATGCACACTAGTTCCACCAGAAATGGCGTCCACCAGCCTGGAATTATGATATAATGCTAGGCACAGCTGAGTATATCTAAACCAAAATATGAAGCATGAAGCAGCATCTAAACCAAAGTAATGTAACTATATAGTGAGTACCTAGAGTGGAAAACTATTGCTATATAAATATAGTATGTGCACAATTGTGCAAAGAACATCAGCATATATCACCAAAAAGTATTGAATCCTGTGATAACCAGAGTTGGATATATGTACCCAACTGTAGTTGGATATATGTATACAATTGGGGTGGACATATATCCAACTCTGGTTATCACAGGATTCAATACTTTTTGGTGATATATGCTGATGTTCTTTGCACAATTGTGCACATACTATATTTATATTTAACTATTATGCTACGGGCATCACAGGACTTTATCTCACTTTAGGTTCACATATATTTATATTTTTATATTTATATTTTGCTAGCGGAGTTCTAGTTTAATTTATTTTTATTTGTATCTATTTCACACTTATGCGCCTATTTTTATCCACATAGTATGTTTGGTCTAACTAGCAATAGTTTTCCACTCTAGGTACTCACTATATAGTTACATTACTTTGGTTTAGATGCTGCTTCATATTTTGGTTTAGATATACTCAGCTGTGCCTAGCATTATATAATAATTCCAGGCTGGTGGACGCCATTTCTGGTGGAACTAGTGTGCATTACTGCATATATATTGCCGTGTGCCTTTTTATTTTTATCTTTAGCCAGTGGCTACTGAACAGACCGTTGTCTATGTGTTTTCTGCAAATATCTCCAAAACCATGTAGGTTTAGGAGATATTTAGTGCACCTACAGGTAAGCCTTTAATCTAGGCTTAATTGTAGGTAAAAGTGGTATGTAGGGTTTACCACAACACTAATTACACACATGGATCTATGTATTGTAATAACTCCTCTGTATTGACCTTTAACCCATCTATCAACAAATATTTTACAGTACTGCCAGTAACATTTCGGACACAGATGAGGAAACAGATATTGAGGGTACACAGCAAGAGGGAGAGATGGGAGATGAGGAGAGACAACCAACTCCTCCGGAAAACCCACCAGCGGCAGCAACAGACATGCCACCAAGACAACGTGTGCCTGTAAGTATCATATCTAAAATGACTCTTGTTGAAATCTTTAAAAAATAAAATGTGCTAATAATTAATGTTCCACCCCTGAGATTTGTTCTGTTGCTACCGCATCAAGGGGAAAAAGACAGAAAAAAAAAGATGTAGATGAAGCAATGCTCAATTTCATAGAGGACATGAGAGGGATGCGTCGAGCTGACATTAACGATCCCTTTTCCGATCCTACAAATGAAGACGCCAGTTTCCTGAGAAGTCAATACCACCATCTTCAGAAAATACCAACCAACATCAAAATGGACGCACAATTAGCAATTGTTAATTATATTGGGGTGTGTGTGAAGGCGGCTATATCCGGTGACCCTTTTCCCCCAGTTATCCACCCTCCCCAACTCCCATTCTATCAGGAGCATGCGCCACCTACTTCATTTAGTGGTCAGCAGTACCATCCGGCCATTATCCCCCATCACCAACGTGACCCAGCCACCACTGCCCAACATTTTGGACCCCCACCCCAAGCACACACCTATGAATCCTCTTCTTCCCAGGCCACTGCATATGGCAGTTCTTCCCAATCATCAAATCTTTACTCAAGTTCCCCCAGTCCTTACTATACCAACCTTTGAGTTTTCTTAATTTTTTTTTTCCTCAGTTTTATTCATGTTACAATTTGTTACTTGCCCCCGTTTTCATTTGTCACCAATTCAGCCTTAAACAGTTGGCTACTATTCTCCTAGTTATTGCTGTGTATCATCTGGCCATTTTTTTTTTGTTTGTTTTATGTTTTTACAGTATTTTATATTGTATGTTTTGCGGTCATGAAATTAAACATACTTGACTGCTTTGAAAAGTATTGTTTTTTTGTACTTTATACACATAGAAAGAAACTGATACAAAAAGGTGACGATCATAAGGTCACCGATAATGAGACTAGGAGAATGAAAGAATACGCTGATATAAATCACAAGACTGCAATACTAACGAGATAAAGTAGTATTTTTTTAAAGTATTTCATTAACATTTTCAGTGGGACAAGAAAGATCATGCAGGTTAGCAAAAAGGGGTCAAACATGGTACTACCAAGGTGCACATAATAAAGTGCCTCGTGAGTGTTTTTACACATGCTGATACTGCCACGGAACCTCTCCTTCTGGGGACATGAAAAAATGTGCAAAATGATCACGCATGAGAAGAACAGAATTGCTGGGTCGCAGTCCCGAAAAGCGTACAGAAGGTAAGTCGATCTTGTCCTCTTCCTCAACACTAATTCCTTCTTTCTCACGGATTATATTATGGAGGACACAGTATGCTTGGATTGCTAGTTGGGCATTCTCCACGCTCAGTTGTATTGTAGTGTGAAATATGCGCCACTTGCTGCTCAAAATGCCAAAGGTGCATTCAATAAGGCGCCTTGCACGACCGATAATTGAAAAAAAAAATTGGGGGCAGTTAAATTGTGCCTGGCATAAGGCCTTAGAAGATGCTGGGAAAGTCCAAATGCCTCATCAGCTACAAGCACATGTGGCATATCTGGCCCTACAGTTCCTGGAAGAGGTTTATCTGATGGCAAATGAAAGTGGCCCTCAAGTAGTCTTCTCCCCATTTGCGATGCTGACAAGACTATTGTGTCTGCATTTGATCCATACGCCCCAATATCGACAGCTACAAACTTGTAATTACTGTCACAGATTGCCATTAGCACAAGGGAGAAGTATTTTTTTGTAATTATAAAATTGAGAGCCTGATCCAGATGGCATCTGAATCCGGATGTGTTTCCCATCCAGGGCTCCAACACAATTAGGAAATTGAGTTTTCTTCCAGAAAGCTTTTGCAATTTCCTGCCACATGCATGTACCGCGTTTCCCCAAAAATAAGACCTACCCCGATAATAAGACCTAGCAGGATTTTCGGGGAGGGCTGCAATATAAGCCCTACCACGAAAGTAAGCCCTAGTTTAAAGTAGTTGTAAACTGCTAGAATCCTCACTAATGCTGTGTTATAGTGTGGAAGGTGTGTGTTTGCTGTAGTCTGCTTTAATCGGGTACCTTCTTTTAGTGCCGCTATATGATCTTCAGCTGCTCTCCCCTTCTCTTCTTCTGGCTGTCAGTGGGGGATCTCGACCCCTCCTCTATTTGAATTGCCAGAGCAGGTCACGGAAGCGCGGCTCAGCTAATCTTCACTGCTCTCCCCTTATCTTCTCCTGACTGCCAGCGGGGGATCTCGATCCCCCTTTCCTCTGCATTGCTCGGTGCGGCAATGAAAGCGCTGTTAATCTAATCTCTGCTGCTCTCCCCTTATCTTCTTCTGACTGTCAGTGGGGGAACTTGACCCCCCTTCCTCTGCATCACTCGGTGCGGGCAATGAAAGTGCCGTTCATCTGACCTCTGATGATCTATTTTTCTCCTGACTGTCAGTGGAGGATCTTGACCCCCCTCCCTCTGCATTGCTCGGAACAGGTCATGGAAAGTGCTGTTTATCTTCACTCCTTTCCCCTTCTCTTCTCCTCCTATCAGCAGGATCTCGACACCCCCTTCTGCAGTGCTCAGTGCAAGGAAGACAGCTAAGGCAAGTCATGGAATGCTTTAGGAAGGTGAGACATACACATTTTGGGTTGTATTGCTGTGGTGGCAAGGATTTTGTCAGTTTACAAGCACTTTTGTTATTATTAACACTTGGCACATTGCATAGCAAGCCCTACCCCGAAAATAAGCCCTACTGTGTTTTTGGTGACCAGAATTAATATAAGACCCGGGCTTATTTTCGGGGAAACACGGTATCAGGAACATGCATTGCAGTAGACCGAAGCTCCTCCCATATAGCTTGACAGGTGTCATGTACAATTCCTGAAATTGTTGAGGTTCTCAACAAAAAATAATGGCTTAGGGATGTATAGGATACTCCAGATGCCAGAAAGGTTTCTGGCATCTGGAGTATCCTATACGTCCCTAAGTCCCTAAGAGTAGAAGAAATTATGAAAGGAATCCAACATTACACTGGACTTAATCAAGCAGAAAGGCTGGCTGGCTTACCTGAGGGTAAGGAGAAGTCGCTCCTCTGGAGGCACATAACGTCTCATATCTGTGTTCATCCTGTCTAAACAGGGATGCAACTTTTCCAACAAAAATTGAAAGGTTGGAACAGTCATTTTTGTAAAAAAATAATTTGAGGGAAACGTCGCAAATCTGCGTAGCGTAGAGCAAAAAAACCCTCAGTTGGCCTCTTGAGCAGCATGGGATGTGTCCAGTACCTGTGTCTCCTCGCAGACATCTTCGTGGTCCTGCTTTTTTGTCTCCTCAAATAGAGCATGACAAATGATTTCACATCCTCATAATATCTCCCCAAATCCATTATAATAAGCACTACAGTACAGCAATGTTTTAGGAAGCACAAAGCCTGCTGTAACCACAAAGCAAGATAGGAAGCACAATGCACGCTGGGGAAAACAAAGAATCATGGGAAAATTCTTGAAAAGCTGATTAAATAAAGTTCTAACCAAAAAAACAAACAAAAAAAAAAAACGGATGAAAAACGGGTGTTAACGAACAAAAAACGGATGCGAACGGACGAGAAACGGATGAAAAAACGGATCAACTGATGAAAAAAAACGGTCCGCACGTGTGAAAGGACCCTTAAGAACACAGCACTCAGCCTGGGAAGTCTCTGTAAACCTCCATGTACAATCCATGCAAAAAAAAAAAAAAAAAAATCAACCAAAAACAGGTGCAAGCAAGGATACTAAGGAAGTGTTAGGGGGTATTTGGATGGTAGTAATATTCCTTGTTCATATTTATTTTTTTCTTTTTATGTTATATTTTTTTAAATATATCACCACATTACATTTTATTGATTCATGTATATTATTATTCCTGGTTTATTTTCACCTTAATTGATGTAGCAACATAATAGGGTTAGTGCATCACCATGGCACATATATTTAATATATTTAATATTTTTTTAACCTAATTTTTAACCAATTTTTTGAGCTCATTGTTATCCGTCTTAATATAGCACATTGTGACCTGGGGATTAGACGTTACAAGATTCCAGTAACACATAGCATGTTTTACAACCTTGTATTGATCTGTGTCTCCAAAAGTAATTTAAACGGCCATCAGGCTAATACTAACAATTTACTTATAGGAAGTAAGACTTATGTCTCCAAAATCCCACCAAACATGGCCGCTGCCTGACTATTTGTGGTCTTCGGTCTTCAAAAACCTACCCAAAATGGTGGGCTATCTGCTTCAGGCTCCAGTCTTCAATATCACAACCAAAATGGTGGAAGACAGGTCACAGTCTGCTATAAAAAGGAAGTGAAAGTGACACTCAGCGTGTTCCAGATGAAGTTACATGACGAAACCGGTAGAACATGCTACGAACGTCACATCATTTCCAGGCATCAGAATTTTGTCAACATTATATGCCATACTGTTTTTTTTTTTTATATATATTCTTTATTTTACATTTTTCACCTTTACATTGTCTTGAACTCAGTATTAGTATCATTACACACAATATAAACAGTTTTCTATTGCTGTGTTTCTTGCATTTCCAAGAACTGTTATTCCTTTCTATCCCGCTTCATCCTATCGTATCGTCCCCTTACTCGTGTTCTCCCCTGGTTCAAAACCTCACATCCCCCCCTCCCCCCCTTGCCCCCAAGCTCTTCTTCCGGGCTTAGAGAAAAAAGAAAAAACACACCAAAAAAAAAAAAATCCTCTCTCTCTCTCCTTTCCCCCTCCTCTCACACCCCGTCGTCCCTCCCTAGTCCTCTCCCCGCTCCCATCTCACATAGGGTTCCCATGTCTCCCTCACTATCTCCTCCCTCTCCCCTAGAGATGCCGTAAGGTTCTCCATGCATTGCATTTCCTTGATTTTAGCTAGCCATTGTGCCTTACTTGGATAGCATGTGCTCTTCCAAAGTATCGGGATACACGATCTAGCTGTAACCACTAAATGTCTCACAAGGGATTTTTTGTATTTCTCTATTGACATAGGTATGTCTAATAGCAGGTAAGTAGCCGGTTCCTCTCCTAGTGCTATCTCCGTTATTTCTTCTATCACTTCAGATACCATTTTCCAGAAATCTTTAACCCCCTCACAGTTCCAAAAAATATGTAAGAGTGTTCCCTCTTCTTTTTGACATCGCCAGCAGGTATTTGACACCCGAGGGTAAATCTGGTTTAATACCTCCGGTGTCCTATACCATCGGCTCAGTATCTTATATCCTCCTTCTTGAAATTTGGACGCTATTGAAGCTTTATGGTTAAATTGGAAGATTTTTTTTTTCTGAATTTCCGTAAATCTAACTCCTAAGTCTGTTTCCCACTTCTGAATAAAGCCTATCTCCCGCTGTGCTTTCATTTCATTTATCAAGGAGTAGAATATGGAAAGTGAATGCCTCACCGATTCTCCCCTAAGACACATTTTCTCGAACTCTGTTGGTATTTCTCTCATCCTAATATGTCCCCGTATAGATCGAAGAAATCCCCCTAACTGTCTCCTCCTGTAGGGATCAATGTACTCTGATAAATCTCTTTCTATTTCTTCCTTTGTCATTATCCGATTCTCTCTCTGGAAATGTATCAGTCTGGTTTGTCCGCTATTTTTTAAATTCGCGAACCCCAAGTCCTTCATACCCGGTACAAACGCTGGGTTCCCTAGGATTGGAGTCATCGGGTTCGCTCCGTTTTCATCTGTTACGTTTTTAAATATTTTTTTCACAATGTTAATTGTCGTCCCTATCATCGGATGTCTTTTCACTGTCTGAGGTATCACCGATTTCGAGAGCCATATTAGTCCCTCCAGTGGAATCTCTGTCACTTCTTGTTCTAGTAGAATCCAAGGTTTATTTTTTGGCCTTACACACCAGTCTAGCACTCTCGATAAATGTACTGCCTCGTAGTAGGCTAGCGGGTCTGGAAATCCTACTCCCCCCTTTTCCTTAGATAATGTAAGGATATCTCTTCTTACTCTAGCTGGTTTCCCTGCCCATATGAATCCTACAAACTTCCCTCTGATTTCTTTGAGGACTCCCTGAGATATTTTTGTTGGTAGTGTCTGTAATAAATATAGCACTCTCGGCATTGCATTCATCTTAATAATGTTTATCCTACCAAACCAGGTAAACACCTCCTTATCCCATTTCTGTAGGTCCTTTTTCAATTGTCTTACCAAAGGTGCTAGGTTTAACTCATGTATTCTGCTTAATTTCTTTGGAATCTTAGTCCCCAGGTAACCTATATGCGAGTTTGTCCATCTAAATGGGAAAAAGTTAGTCAATTGTTGTTGTTGTATAATGCTTATCTCTACCCCCATCGCTTCCGATTTGTTGTAGTTCACCCTGAAATTTGAAAGTTTGCCATACTTATCTATCTCAGCTAACAGTGGGGGTAGAGATAGTGCTGGTTCCGAGACAAAAAACATTAAGTCATCAGCAAATGCCGCTAGTTTCTGTTCTCCCCCCTTCGCTTTTATACCTCTAATATCTGTACATAATCTTATTGTCCTCAAAAAAGGTTCTAACGTCAAAATAAAAATCAATGGTGACAAGGGGCATCCCTGCCGCGTTCCGTTTCGTATTTCGAAGGGTTTGGACATCATGCTGTTTATCTTAATTTTCGCTTTGGGTCTGGAATAAAGGCTCGTGATCCATCTTTGCATCCCCTCTCGCAGACCTATATGTTGTATAATTGCTTTTAAAAATTTCCAATCTACCCTATCGAATGCTTTTTCAGCATCGGTAGATACTAGTACTAAGGGCATTTTATATGTCTGCGAGAGGTGGATAGCATTTATTACTCTTTGGGTGTTTTCCCTGCCTTCTCTTCCTGGTGTGAAGCCCACCTGATCTTGGTGTACCAGCCCAGGAATGTATGGTATTATTCTATTAGCAAGAATCTTTGCAAAGATTTTTAGATCGACATTCAGCAATGAAATTGGGCGATAGTTGGCACATTGCGCTGGGTCTTTACCCTCTTTCTTTATGACCGCTATGTGTGCCATTAAAGTTTCCTCTGGCATCTCCTGTCCCTCCCGTATCGAATTAAATGCATCTAAGAATCTCGGCATCAGTTCTTCTACATATGTCTTATAGTACAGGAGGTTGAAACCGTCTGGTCCTGGGGCTTTACCTGGTTTTAACTGCTTTAGCGTATTTTTAACTTCTTCCGCTGTTATTGGGTTTTCTAAACTTCTTCCTATTTCTTCTGATAGCTTTGGCATTTCCGACTTCTCTATATACTCTTTTATTTTTCTCTCCCTCTCCCCAGTTTTTTCTGACTCCTGCTCCCCCTTCAACTGGTACAGATCCACATAATAATTCCTAAATACTTCCGCCATTTCCTGTGGGGATTTTATTATCTTATCTCCTGTTGATTTTATACCCTCTATATGGTTTTGCGCTCTTACCTCTCCTAAAGCTCTTGCTAACATTTTACTTGGTTTGTTGCCAAATTCGTAGAAAGCTTGTCTACACCTTCTCAGCGATGCTTTTGCTTTATCCGTTAGCAATAAGTTCAGTTCCTCTCGTGCCTTCCTCAACTTCTTCTCTACCTGTATAGCTAATGATTTTTTATGCATTTTTTCCAATCTTCGAATTTCTCCTAGCAAGGTTTCCATCTGTGCTTCTGTCTTACGTTTCCTATGGGACCCCAAAGATATCAGGATTCCTCTAACAAAACACTTATGTGTTTCCCAAATACACATTGGGGACACCTCTCCTGCAACATTGTTGGAGAAAAACATCTTCATCTCCTGGATTATCTTTCCTTCATATTCTGGGTCTTTTATAAGGGACTCATTAATTTTCCATTGCCATTCCCGTGCTTCAGTACTCCCCCATTTTAATGTACATTTTGTCGGTGCGTGATCTGATATTGAAAATGACCCAATGGAAGCCTCTTCTATACTTTGTAGGGATTTTTGTGATATAAATATATAGTCTATTCTAGAATAGCTTCCATATTTAGCTGAAAAGAAGGTGTAATCTTTCTCATAGGGATGATTGGTTCTCCAACAATCTACTACCTGTATCTCTTGCAAGAGTCTATTAGCTTTGCTTAGTTTACTGTATGCCAGGTGTGAGGATCCCCTCGATGTATCTAGAATTGGATCCAAAGCAATATTTAGGTCTCCTGCCATTATTAAAATCCCCTCCATATTCTGTTGTATCCTGTTTATGTATCTCTCTAATGCCCCAACTTGACCCTCATTGGGCAAGTATACATTTACCAGGGTCACCTTCCGGTCGTCAATGTATCCTTTCACAATAAGGAGCCTTCCTTCCTCTTCCTGTATTACGCTTAATTCTTTCCATGAGATATTTTTAGAGAGCAATATTGATACTCCCTTTGTTTTTGTTAGAGTTGAGGAACTATGATACACCTTTGGGAATCTATAATTTTCTAGTTTTGGTGTTTTGTTTTTTTTAAAGTGAGTCTCTTGGAGAAATACTATTTGTGCCTTCGCTCTCCATAATTCTGCCCTTAGTTTAGATCGTTTCTCCGGACTATTCAGTCCTTTGACATTATAGGACATTACTGTGATTGACATTTTTCCCCTTTTTTTTTTTTTTTTCCTCTCTTCTCCCTTTAAATTTTACCGTGTTCCCCCTAAGCTGGAGATCGAGGGAGAGGAGGCTCCCCTCGGTCCCCTCAGTTGCGAGAACGCCCGACCCCTAAGGGGGGTAGGGGGCGGGGAGAGGAGGGGGGCGCCGTGCGCGCGAAGAGAGATAGAGCAAAGGAGGAGAGATAGAGGGAAAAAAAAAAAAAAAAAAAAACCACCGGGACAAAAATCCCCTAGGATCTCGGACGAACAACTATCCAAAAAAAACAAAAAAACCCCCTAGCGTCTCTGACTTCCCTCCACACGGAGGAGAGGCGCTAAAAATGGGGATCAGTATATGAGCACCGAGGCGAGTCACGCCTTCGCATAGGACCGGGTGCACCTCATCTAATTATCTCTTGTAAACCCCCCCCCTCCAATCTATCCGGTGGGAAAGGAGTAGGGCCCAAACAGGGAATGGGGAGGAACCGGGTGCTGGAGGGAGCATACCCCCCCCCCAATTGACCACCCGCCCCGCCCCCCACCCCGCTCGTCCACCCACAGCAACCTCCGCTTCTCCATGATCACAGTATTATACAATATTATACATAAATTTTTTATACATAACGTTCCCCTCCCCCCCCATTCTTCCCCCTCTCTCTCCTCCCTCCACTCTTTAGCTCCCATTAATCTCGTCCTCTCCTTTCATTCGCTTTGGTGATTGCTTATTACCCCCTCCTTGCCCATCGATCCCCCCCCCCCTACCCTCCTATCCCAATCCCCCATCCTCTCCCTCCCTCCAGGTTTAACATTCCCTATCCCCCCCCTGTTACTTCAGTGCATTGTGAATTGGCCCTGTGAAGGCCTTATATACCCCTTGTCTTTGGTGTCTTTAGTGTCTCTAAATAATACTGGACATTCCCTATATCCCTCTAATTAGTACCCTTGTGAGGGGTTACTCTCATGCACCCCTGAATCCCTTCTACCTTAATCATATAGTGTTAGCCCCCCTTATGATTGAATTAGTGTCATAGTGAGATAGTGAACTCCCCTAATCCCCCCCGCCCTAGCCCACCCATCCACCCCCCCCTTATCCTCGCCCCCCTGCATAAAGAAATACCACACATGAACCCCCCCAAAAAAGAAAATTACCACCGTCCCACCCATCCCTCCCCCTTTCCTTCCCTTCCCCCCCTACAGTGGACAAGAAGACCAATCCTATCCGCAACTCTTAAACCCAAAACGCATGCATATCATTATTACATATCATTATTACGCCATCAATAGAACTTCTTATTCAATGTCTATGCAAAAATCACAAAATTATGCCCTTTCCGGGTTCAAGGGTGAGAAGAGATAAAAGAAAAAAAAAAAAAGGGTTTCCTAATCCAAAACCAGCGACTTCCAGCTTTCAGGTTTCAGGTTTTACCCTTCTCTACTCAAAATATGAGATATCTCTCTCAGAAAAAGAAGAAAAAAGTCCTAAAAAAAAAAAAAGAAAAAGGATCCTTCCCTTGGAGAAAGGAGAAAAGAGAGAGAGAGGTCCAGGGTCCGCGACTTGAGGAGGGGGGAATGCACACTGTTATTCTCGTCTCATCTTATATCCTTTCGAAGCCACTCTCGGCTGGCGTCAAGTCCAACCAGTTTGGTACCTCTATGGGCATTGTACCAAGAAATTCA
Organism: Rana temporaria; assembly: GCF_905171775.1. Lineage (NCBI taxonomy): Eukaryota > Metazoa > Chordata > Amphibia > Anura > Ranidae > Rana > Rana temporaria. Next base: position 82,448,938 of record NC_053495.1, on the reverse strand, counting down.
AAAAGTGCTGGAAGCTGTGATGGTTCTCTTAGATTAAAATTTCTGCCACCCCTTTTAATATTAATAGCCAGCGGGTACCCCCATCTGTATGTGGCCTCTTGGGAGCGTATGTGCTCAAGCAACGGCCGTAACAAGCGGCGTCTTGCCTTTGTTTGCCAACATAAATCTGGGAACAACTGAATATTCGACCCCTCCCATTCCACCTCTCCAGCTTTCCAGGTCTCCCTCATAATATCCTCCTTTATTCCAAAAAAATGTATCCGACACAGTACATCTCGAGGGTCACTCTGATCCAGATTCCTTGCTGCGGGAATCCTATGTACTCTATCCAGCTCTATTGGTGATCCTGGGCTTTTTTTAAAGATTTTATTAAAGATTGCTGGGACAGCCTCCCTTAATGCCAGCCCCTCGCAGCTTTCCGGTATGCCTCTTATGCGAACATTATTTCTCCTGCTTCTATTGTCAGCTTCTTCTGTCTTTAATTGCAATCTGATCAGCTGCTGTTGCTGTATTTGGACTTTTCTTTCCAGTGCTTCCAGTCTACAGTCCCCTGTGGCTTGCTGGCTCTCTAAAACCGATATTTTTTGTTCACCGGCGGATACTCTTACCCGCACCTCCTCCATCTCCTCCTTCAACATGCCAGTTATATCCATCAGCATTTTTTGTATGTCCTCTTTTGATGGGAGGGCCTGGATAAGCCTACTTAGTTGTTTCATATCAGGGGGTAACCCTTGCTCACATACCTCAGTCATCCCCCCTGCCCTCTGGGGATCCGGCTGCATGTTCCCCCCCACCAGGCCATCATCCTGCTTTAATTTATCCACTTTATTGTCCATACCCCCACTCCTGGCTTCAAGTGTTTTTATTACAGGGCGTGTTTCCATAGGCATTACAATATAGTCCCCTGCCAGGTCTCGTGTATCTTGTGCAGTCAATGCTTTACTTATTGATACTATCTGTACCTCTGCAGAGGAGTATGGGGTTCCTCTGAGCTGTTCCTCCGTCTCTGTCTCCACCTCAGGGGGTACTGTAGAGCTTCCTGTTGCGACTGTCTCTCTCAGCGTCTCCCGGCTCTGCGCTGTAACCCCTGGAGCTGTAGTTGGGGCTATAGATGTTAAGGACCTCACCGCTCCGGCGTCCAGCCTTTTTCCTTCAGCTCTCACCTCTGCAGTTACTCCGGGTGTCACAGCGGCGGCTTGGTAGGAGCTTTCTATGAGGGATTTCCTTCTCAGAGTGCTGTATCCACCAGCGTCTGCCCGCTCTGTGCTCTCCCTCCTCACCGTCATATACCTCGTTATGTACGTGTGACTCGGCGTCTGTATGCTTCCCGAGCTTCCAGCTCTCCTTCCCCGCCGCGGCATCAGCTGTTCAGGTGAAGCTACTGCAGCCGCTCTCAGCTGACGCTACGGAAGCCGCTCTCCCTGTCTGTCGTCTCCAGTGCTGGTCGGGGTTTCAAATCCTCCGCTCTCCTATCGAGGTGCACCACGGACCTATGCTGAATTAGCGCGCTCTCACTCCTCCATGCTCACGCTACCGTCCCCGGAAACGGACATGCCATACTGTTTTTGTCTACAGGTGAGTACCCATTTTTTGTTTATTTAAATAAAGTATAAAACAATACTACACTATCTGGGGCTCCTTTCTCTCCTATGTATGGGCTATTACTGGACTAACATCATCAGCGCAGGGGGACGGGTAATGGGCAGAGGGCTACACCGTGGCCTATACTGTGAAGGCACCAAACCCTAAGAAGGGGTGAATAAGTTGGTGAGTGCGGGGTGTATAAGAGCACAGATTGCAGTGATCTCGGCATACAAGAGCACAAAGCACTTTTAGAATCACTCAGCACTTGGCAATTGGATTTGTTTACTTCCAATAAGGACATTATATTGCACTGAGAAACATTTTTTTTTTTTTCAGCACATCTCTTAAAGCAGGGGTGGGGAACCTGCGGCCCGCGGGCCACTTGCGGCCCACAAAATCATTCAATCCGGCCCCCCATGCGATCGTAAAACAGCGCCGCCGATTGTCACTATGGAGCGGAGTAAATGTATTGCTAAACACACTGACAATGAATGATCATGGCGATCATTCATTCATTGTCCGTGTGTTTAGCAATACATTTACTCCGCTCCTGCGGCCCGCTCGTTAGCCGGCGCCAGCCTCCAGCCAATCGCATTTACTCCGCTCCTGCGGCCCTCCCCTGTTAGCCGGTGCCAGCCTCCAGCCATTGCACTGCAGCGGATGAGCTGCTTCCCTAGGTTTACAGCCCCGCCCGGCGGCGGCGGCGTGACGTCACTCACGGCGGGCGGGGATTACCATTCATGGCTGGCTGGGATGGCACTGATGGGAGGAGCATAGAGAGGACGAGCCAGCGCCACCGACGAGGAACCATTTCCAGCAGCAAGTAAGGCAGCCATAAATATTATGCTGACAGCATCATGAAATACGGCGATTTTTTTTTAATATGCAGCATAGCGGCGGGGGGAGGGGGGTAAATGTCCTGCACAGTGCACAGGACATTAATACATAAGTTACCATGACCAGTGCAGGACATTTACCCCCCCCCCGACATGCTGCATATTAAAAAGATCATATTCATCATATTTACATTTAATAATTTTCAAATTGCATCATTGATGCAATTTGAAAATTATTAAATGTAAATATGATGAATATGATCTTTTTAATATGCAGCATGTCGGGGGGGTAAATGTCCTGCACTGGTCATGGTAACGTATGTATTAATGTCCTGTGCACTGTGCAGGACATTTACCTCCCTCCCCCCGCCGCTATGCTGCATATTAAAAAAATCACAGACAGTCATCAAAGTTAATAATCTTCAGACTGCATCATTCTGTATGCAGTCTGAAGATTATTAACTGTGATGACGGTCTGTGATTTTTTTAATATTCAGCATGGCGGCGGGGGGGGAAGGGGTAAATGTCCTACCTACAGAGGTGCACTGGTCATAGTAACTCATGTATTAATGTCCTGCACTGTGAGTTACCATGACCAGTGCAGGACATTTACCCCCTCCCCCATGCTGCATATTAAAAAAAATCACAATGTCATTAGGGGAAAGTTCTTATCTTTATTCAGCAGTTCTGAGTCCCGACAATCTAATCTCCCCACGTCCTCTTCTATACAGATCCCTGGCTGAGTAATGTAATTGCCGAGAACCTCTGCACAAGGATTACTCCGCCTGAGCCCGAAAACCATCAAATAGTCCCTGCAGAGTAATCCTTGTGCTGCTGATCCTGGCAATTACATTACAGTGTATCTGTGTACTAAGTGCCAGGGAGGCGAAAGTGTTAACACACACTGGATAGTTAGTTATTAAAACTATAAAAAGTGGTGTGTGATCATATAAATGGCGACTACAAAGAAAATAAAAATTGATGCAGTGTCGAGTTTTCCAAGAGAAATGGACAAATGATTATTTTTTTGTTGAAGTCAAAGGCAAACCTGTGTGCCTAGTTTGTGGCGATGCATTAGCAGTAATGAAAAAAGTGAATCTGGAGCGTCATTACAGCTCAAAACATGCTAAACTCAGCAAATTGGGAGGCCAATTGTGCCTTGATAAAATCAATGCTCTTCAGCGGAGTTTGGAATCACAACAAGCCACTTTCACTAGACCTCGTTATGACAGAGACAACGTTATTCAGACGAGTTATGTAGTGAGTGAGCTAATAGCAAAGAAGCTCAGGCCTCATGTAGAGGGAGAGTTTGTGAAAGAGTGCATGGTTGCTGCTGCGGAGTTGTTAGCGCCAAAGTAAAATTGTTTCAGAGTGTTAGTTTGTCTCGGAGAACAGTCTCAGAATGGATTACTGACTTGGCACAAGATATTGAAAAAAACATTGAAGGATTCTGCAGGAGATTTCCAATTTTTCTCTCTGGCTTGTGACGAGACAACGGACATAACAAATACTGCTCAACTGGCTGTTTTTGTTCGTGGGATAACTGCAGAGTTTGACATACGAGAGGAACTGCTTTCACTGGAAGCTATGCATGACACTACAAGAGGTGAGGACTTGTTTGAGAGACTTGTTTTATCAATGAAAAAACTTGAGCTAACTTTTGAAAAGTTAAGTGGCCTTACTACAGATGGAGCTCCAGCCATGGTTGGCTCACAAAAAGGGTTAGTTGCCTTTGTCAAGAAAGAACCAAGTCGTCTCAATCTTGATCCAAATGATTTAATTATATGCCACTGCATCATACACCAAGAAAGTCTCTGTGCACAATTGTTGCAATTCAACAATGTGATGTCAACTGTAGTGTCATGCATAAATTTTATCAAAACCAGAGGGCTTAACAGCCGCCAGTTTAAGGAGTTACTAAGTGATCTTGACTCTGAGTATGGTGATCTTGTTTATCACTGTGAAGTGTGGTGGCTGAGTCGCGGGAACATGCTCAGGAGGTTTTACGAACTGCAGAATGAAGTCAAGCAGTTCATGGAGATGAAGGGAAAACCTGTCATGGAACTCACTGATAGCAAGTGGCTGTGTGATTTAGCATTCATGGTGGACATTACCAAGTACCTCTCAGAGCTGAACGCCAACCAGCTTCTCAGCTCACTGCTTTCAAACGTTAAATCATTTGAAGGTAAATTAATGTTGTGGAAAGTGCAACTCGAGAAGAATAACACGGTGCATTTCCCCACTCTGGAAGGACAAAAGCCTTCTACGACACAAGAATATGTCGGTGAATGTGCAAAACTAATTAAGGCATTTAAAGAAAGATTCAAGGATGTGAAAAGTAAACAAATGGAATTGAACATCTTTGCTACACCTTTCAATGTGGAACCAGCTGATGTGCCTGATAACCTACAACACGAAATAATTCAGCTGCAAAGCGATGATGTTCTGAAAGCTAGGTACAACAACCTCCCACTGCTTGAGTCCTACAAGCATTACATAAGTAATGATGAATTCCCAACTTTGAGAAGACATGCATTAAAATATGCATGTGTTTGAAACAACTTACTGCTGCGAGCAGTTATTTTCCAAACTTACCATCGCAAAGAGTCGACTGCGCTCCAGACTGACCGACGCAAACCTGGAAAACCAGTTGCGAGTAGCAACATCATCAATATCGGCCAACATCACACACCTCGCCAAAGAGAAGCAGTTCCAGCCATCACATTAGCGGTTAGTTAATTAAATGTTTGACCAAATATGTGGTGACAGTTCATGTCCTTGTTTATTGACAGCCTTATTTTGTTTACATGTCCATTGTTTTTCCTTTGTTCTTTATTTGTAAAAATGGAGTATATAAATAAAGATTATACAAAAAAAAATGTTTGACCAAATATAACAGGCTAATTTTTAAGTTGATCATTTTGTACGGGCCCCGAATGATGCTACAAAAATCCAAATGGCCCTTGGCAGAAAAAAGGTTCCCCACCCCTGTCTTAAAGGGTTAACATAGGTACCCTTATGGTACAGGAATTTTACGTTTTGCACATTTTCTTTACCTAGCAGTGTTTACATAGGCACAATAGCACTTTAATTTGCACAGCACTGTGATATACATTTTATGTATTTTTTTTATAGCTGCATTTATGATATACACTGTGGAATCATTCTAGTAGTTTACATAGGCACTTGGCACTTTGGATCGTTTAGCACTTTGTGTATATTTTGCACACTGCAACTTACACTAGGAGCCTCTTTTATGGAGCATTTGTCTCCGTAGGACCAGCGCCAACTCTACTTTCTTTTTCTTCTCAATAATTGGAAGAATAATGATCACCAAACTCAAAAGACCAAATGAGAAATAACATATAAAGACAAATAGGGAAGCGCCGATCCAAAGGATGATGAATAGAAAACCATAATGGAAATCCCATATGATGAAGGTTCTTTATTGGCAAGAAAACAAACTGTAGTAGCTGCCAGAAGATAACAGGTGGGGGCGCGCCGCCATCCTATTTTCAAAGTTTTCTCATCGTGAACACGTGACCTAAAGAAGGGGTTTGTCTTGTGAAAAAAAAGGAACGGGTTAATCCCAGAAAACATAGTCCCTGCACTGTTCAAGATCTCGGCAACCTTTTCCAAAATAATCTCCTGGACAATTTTTCCCCTTTGGTTTTTGACCCTGGGATGTTTTGGAGCCCACTGGAGCCTGTCATTGCATGGAGGCTTGATGCGGCTGGTCAGCAGATCGTAGCATCTGAAACCCAGAAGTTAAGCCATGGGAGATTTTCACCACTCTCCCTGGTTCATTCCAGTGGTTCCTGTTCTGCGGCTCTCTCTCCTGGATCTCCGGGTCACACAGCTGGCCCTCATTATAACTTCTACAAGTAGTCAGTGCTGTAAGGCTTGGGGCTGGTGGCCAGTCCCTCGACACTGGCACTCTTGTCGATTGTCATTTCCCTGAGCACCCCATAGGCTTTGTTCCACCACCGGCAGTTTATTCCACTTTTGGAGGTGGGATAATCTCCTTTTCACCTCTCCTGGCTTCTGAGTGTTCCTGCAGTCCTTGTAAGTTCTTGTGAACGCCAATCAAGTCACCTGTATTTTTATCTTTCAACAATTTTTATGGATTATGGTTCTGGCTGCCACAACAATTTTTGTTTTCTTGCCAATAAAAAATCATATGGGATTTCCATCATGGTTTATTATTCATCATCCTTTGGATCAGCGCTTCCCCATTTATCTTCATAAAAAAAAAAAAAGGGGGAGAAAGGCTACTGCCATGAAACTGTTAAAACATTGTTTTATTATGGCGCTCTTCAGAACCACCAACTATAGCCAACTGTCTCAAGCGCATACAAACAACTGCAGAAATGGAAGACCTCATTCACCAAGTGAAAGACACCCCCTCCAAAATATGGTCTTGCTGGCTACACTTCGTTACAACCGACGAATAAAAGCAACTTATGAATTGACATAAGGCTGCGGCGGCGGAGGAGGGTCAAATTCTTCGTTAAACACCCCCATCCTTCCCTAAAATATCCATAGCCACTCCCTCTGACCCCTTACATACTTCCCCCTCCTTTCCTATTTTCTTGCTTCCCACAATGCAATTTATTATACTATAACAGCAATCATACATAGTATGACCTGACAGTCTCTGATAGATACAGAGAGAACAGAGATTTAATCCCTAAGATGTGTTAGTCCCAAGACGAAACATACAGCCGTGTCCACACGCCAGAAACATCAGATCAATGTATCCAATGACCGTATGTGTATTGTCTTGTGGATTACATTACTTAACATTTGACCTATTTTAAATGATCTCATTTCTGTATTCTACTGTTTACTACAGTGGCTGCTCCCACAAATATGCTCTCTAATGTCCTGTCTTTATCCCACAAAATAAAAATCCTTTTATATATATATATATATATATATATATATTTTTATATATATATATATATATATATATATATATATAGTGAGGGGTTAGCTCGGTAGCGGGTGTGTAACCCCTTGGATGGGTTCACCACACACTGAATTTATAAAAACTGGCAGTCGAAGACGGTTGAAAACAACGTTTTTGGTTTATTTTTCCATCTTGCTGGAAAACAATTGCAAGCATCCAAACAGCATAAACAAAATCAAACATAAAATAACTCCTAGCCACTTTGGGCGTCTACCTTCCACACAGGAACCTATCTATGAAGTCTAACACAGCCTACTGCTGGGTAGACAGTGCTGGTCATACAGCACAAAACAATAGTCTTTTGATTTTGTTTCACACAGAAAAAATCAATCCTCTCCTCACCTCCACAGAAGACCTTCTGACACTGCTCTCCTACTCACACAGCCTTAGGAGTGATGCAGCTCATTAGTGGTAATCCTTTGGACTTCTTATAGAGGCCTTATTTGCCTCACTCTGAACAGCTGGAGTCTTCCAACGGCCCTTAGACATCCTGGCTACATTTTCCAGCCGACGCCTAATAATGATTGGTGTATTGTCTAAACAAGGCAAAAAGGTATGTTTCGTCTGTGACAACACCCACAGATTTACCTGACTTCCTGTCACAATATATATATATTTATTATATTTTTAATTTTTGCAGGTAAACAGCAGTCAAAAAAGCCACATGAAGAGGGCCATACTGCAACCTCTATTCGCATTGTATGAAAATAAAGCCCAAGGATTATTTACACTTGTGCCTTGTATAAGACACACATAATACCACAGCAAAGCTCAGCAAATCCTCACACTGTTGTGCATTGCAGTCCACCCCAACACACTAAACCAGTAGTGAGCAATATACTTACACTTAAAGTGATTGTAAAGTCTTTTTTTTGCTAAAAATAACAAACATGTTATACTTACCTGCTCTGTGTAGTGGTTTTGCACAGAGCAGCCCATATTCTCCTCTTCACGGCCCCTCTTTGACGATTCTGGCTCCTCCCTCCTGTTGAGTGCCCCCACAGCCAGCCGCTTGCTATGGGGGCACCAGAGCCGAGCCACAGCTCACTGTGTCCATTCAGACACACAGCCGCAGCCCGGCCTGTTCCTCCTCATTGACTTTGATTGAAAGCAGTGGGAGCCAATGGTGCCATGGTGCTGTCTCCGCCAATAAAGGGAGTCCTGGGCAGCCGAGAAACACCTGCAACATTGCTGGTTCTAGATGGACCTCAGGTATGTATTAGATGGGCTAGATGGGCTGCTGCACACAGAAGGCTTTTGTTCTCAATGCAAAGAATGCATTAAGATACTACCCAGATTTCATTCCTGTTGGGATGCATGGGTAACATCCTATCCTAATAATGATTAATGATAGGTTGTTCACTTGCGTATATATATATATATATATATATATATATATATATATATATATATATATATATATATATATATATATATATATATATATATATATTACATGTAACTTATTTGTTATTTCTGTTAATTTTATATATTTTTTGTTGTTTGAGTTATGCCTTAATGTACAATTGGTCAAAAGGGGAAAAAAGTGATAATGTTGTGTATAATAGTCATATGGCAACGTGTATAGCAGTAGAAAGGGTGTGGTTCTGAGGTCTGTGGCACAGTTAGATCCCATTGGGGGTGCCGGGGGAGCGGTATCGGCACCATTACCAGGTAGTAGTCTAAAGTTTGCGAGGTCACTTGACTTACAAAATGGAAGAATCCTTTATCCTTACTTAAAGTGGAGTTTTCATCCCAATTTTTTTTTTCCATTATTGTGCTCATTAGACCTAAAAAAGAAAAAAAAAATGCTTCACGCATCTGGAAATGCCTGTTGCTATGCAGTCCCACGAAATCTGCCTTTGGAATCACCTAGGATCCTGACATCTCCCTCTAATGCTCTTGGGAAATGTGTGTCATCATTTCCCAGGATGCAGTGCGCTACCCAATTATCACTCATCATCCAAGACTTCCAGGAAGTTAGTGCGTGTGGGCTTCACAATGCCCACAAGCAAAAGGACAATGGTGTGGACATTTTATAAACTATCTTTTTTGAATAACTATGCGGAGCGGCGGCGGATTGTAAAATAGTAAGTGACCGGATTTATATTATAAAAACGCATGATGAAAGGACATGCATTTAAAAAATGCTAATTGTGGTTGGAACCCTGCTTTAAATGTATTATTACCTTCCTTACTGACGGTGAAATGTGTATTTTGCAATATTATGTAGCTATGTTTTACTGTTAAATACCCAATAAAAAACTAACTGAAAAGAATGTATTAAGATAAAAAAAACTGCTACCTTTACAGCCACTCTAAGCACACCACAGCAGGCATGACTTTTGTTGTGGTGTACGGTTGAAAAAAAAAAACTTGCCAGTGCTGACTGTCATTGTCAGCTTTTAAACGTAATTGCAAGCTTTTTTTTTCTATACTTCATAGTGCAGAGGAGCAGCTGTAATTCAGGCCCGCCAAAAAATCAAAGGGGTGTGTAACCCAGTAACATCATCCCTGGTGACCCCACCACTTTGTTTAATTTAGAGGTGGGCCTGAATGACAGCTCCTTCTCTGCACTATGAAGTATAGAAAAACAAAGCTGACAATTATGTTTAAAAGCCCAGTGTCGGCAAGTGAGGTAGCCTGTCAGTACAGACTGCTCCCTCACTGTGTACTGCTCTTTAACATCTCCTGTTTTTCTCCACCCCACCCCCACAGTGATTGGTTGCTCCTATTAACCAATGCTAAAACGGATGCAACAACGGACCGCTTGTTCATTTGCATCAGTTTATCCTCCAATCGTTTTTTTTAAGGGATGGAAAGTAGGGCTTTCGTACGTTCAAGCGGATGAAAATTAATGTAAATGGATGATCATCCATATACATCCATTTTTCCATAGGATTGCATTGATGTCAGTTTTTCATTCGTCAACGAATGGATGAAAAACCAGACGAACGGTCTGTATGTGTGAAAGGGGCCTTAAGGTGACTGGACACTGGCAAAAAAAATTGCTAGTGCAGCCCCTAGACTGTAACCCTAGAACCCCACCCACTCCATGAGATTCCAGGTTTTTTGTGTTTGGCGTTTTTTAGCAAGCAACAAGGAGTGAGTGGGCCTGTGTCCAATACAAGATAAAAAAACATTTACAGATTAATATAAATTGCTATTATCTCAATTGTACACTACAGGAAACAGGGCATGTAATCAAAGACAATGAAATATATCCAAGCAATAAACTTGGGTGTCGGCAACAATATAGCAAGGAGAACTGCCCCCCTCCAAAAAAAAAAGGGTTAAGAAACCCAAACAAAAACCTCAGATGACAATTTGAAGAACCTTGCAGCCAAAGCTCACCATAAACCAAGACATGAACATTTACCTTGTAGTAGAAATAGGAAAAGAGGACCAGATGGTGGCCTTGCATATTCATGACGATGCTTGATGCTGAAAAGCCCAAGAAACAAAAACAGCCCTCGTGGAACGAGCTCTGATAGAAAGAAACCTCGGTCCTTAAGAGTTTAGGCCTGGCAGAAAGTTGCCGATATACAACTGGCAATGGTGGCGTGGGAAGATCTATACACTCTACAAGAGTCCACAGGCAGCATAAAGATAGACTCAGCTTGTGGCTGCTAGTTAGACCCCCAACAGCCTTGACTACATCCAGGCAAGGTAGGACATTTTCCAAAGGTTTTGGGGCAGGACAAAAATGAAGGAAAAACAATGTTTTCATTGAAGTGGAATGAAGAATAAAGACACCAGTTAAAAAGGAAGGATTTGGTCTCAAAACCTCCTTGTGCAAAATAAGAAAGGGCTCTTTACAAGAAAAAAAGCTGCATAATCTGCATAATGACTACCAGAACCTTACGAGTGGGGTCTTCCAATTGAATGGCTCTGATTGGTTCAAAGGGGGGGGTCAATGAACAACAGACCATTAAATGAACAAAGTCTGGCACTAAGAGAAACAAGGTAAAACTTCTTTCATGGTGGTACGTGGTGTTGTGTTGGGGTCCATAAAGCAGCAATGAGGGGCACAAGCACCAGGGGCGATGCTAAAAACAAGTAGAGAGCAAAAAAACACACAAAAAAACGCTAAACAGGACCACTGGGTTTAAGGTGCAAATAGCAAGTACATCCACTGAAGAGTGATCCAGTAAGTATGATGAAAGCAACATTAACCAGTTGCCGACTGCCACACGACAATTTATGTCGACAGAATGGCACGGATGGGCGTATATATATGTCCCTGCCTCCCAGCGTTCAAGCGCCGCCCCCCGGCACCCATGGCGGTCAGTATCACTTCAGGAGTGATCCGTGATGAGGATGTGGCCATGGATTTGTGGCCACCCCCTCATGATCGCTTCTGGCGAAGCAGATGCTTCCCCTGCATGTGAATAGTAGACACAGGCAGGAGGAAGTGATGCCATCTCTCCTCGAGGCGGTCTTTTCGTCCAGAGCTCGAGGAGAGAAGACATCAAGTACACCAACGGTACACTGACACCAGGACACATAGGCACACTTTCCACGCCCCAGTCACAGTGTCACCGATTGCAGTGGTCATTTATTTACTGATCACTGCATTTAGTGTCATTTGTGACTGCAAAAAGTGTCAAAGATATCAGTGTTAGGTCCCTTTAGGTCCAGGGTAACCTCCCACCCCCCCAAATAAATGTTGAGCCCCTGTTGCCAGTGTCACTAAGCAATATTTTTTTTGATCACTGTATTAGTGTCGCTGGCGACGCTAGGTAGCCAGTTAGCCATATAGGTTCACCACCAGGTTTTTATAGCATCAGGTACCCCCATATACAACCTAATAAAGGTTTTAACCCCCTGATTGCCCCCTAGTTAACCCTTTCACCAGTGATCACTGTATAAGTGTTACGGGTGAAGCTGGTTGGTTACTTTGCTTTTTATACCGTCAGGGCACCCGCCTTTTATTATCCAATAAAGGTTTAACCCACTGATCGCCGGGAGGGTGATATCAATTAGGTTTTAGCGTCAGATAGGGGCTGCGTTGCCTCAGGCGTCAGGTTAGTGCCAGTAGCGCTAACACCCACGCACGTAGCATACACCTCCCTTAGTGGTATAGTATCTGATCTATACTAGCGTCCCCAGCAGTTTAAGGTTCCCAAAAATGCAGTGTTAGCGGAATCTGCCTCCTAGCACCTGCATTTTGCCCCTCTGCCCAGCCCAGCCAAGTGCAGTATCGATCGATCACTGTTCACTTACAAAACACAACACACATAACTGCAGCGTTCGCAGAGTCAGGCCTGATCCCTGCGATCGCCAACATTGTTTTTGGTGACAGTCAGGTGCTTTTTTTTACCTTTGAATCTTACTAGTTGTACCAGTAAATTTATAAGCCCAAAATGGCAAATCGAAGGTACACTAGTGAAGAGGCCTACACGTTTCTGAGAATGACAGATAGTGAAGAGGAGGTCACTCATCTGTCAAAATTCAGGCTCTACAATCCTGTAGATGACAGCGGCTCCATGACAGTTAGCTCTAACGACGAAGTTGAGGTCTCTGCCAATGTCAGGCGTACCTGACCCCATTCTTCTGCTGTTTAGGTGCAAGAACCGCAGGGCTCTCGTATGGAGCAAAGAAGTACTAGCGCCGCTCATCCTGGTGAACTGGCAAACAGCGGCCCAGTACACCCTGGTCATACATCCAGCACTGCAGTAACACTTGGTGACATGGCAAGTCCCTTAAGCGCAGTTCAAGCTGGGGAGGTGGCAAGCACAAGTACTGTCCCGCTACCACCAAGAAGACAAAGACAGGCCCGTTGTGCCAATGGTGTCCTTCCTGCAGAATTCGCCAATCCTGATTGGATGCCCACCACTTCTGCAGCACCCGTACTTCCCCCATTCACTGGTTAACCCAGAATTCAGGTGGAAACGGTTGATTTTACAGCACTTGATTTGTATTCACTGTTTTTCACCGAAGATCTCTATAGATCTATTGTGGACTAAACTAATTTGTATGCTGAACAATTTATCACCGCTTGTCCCCAGACCTCCCTTGCCAAAGAATGGAAACCAATTACGGTTTGCGATTTTAAGACATTTCTGGGCTTTTCCCCTGACCTGGGCATAGTTAAATTGAGTGAGCTGTGGTTATATTGGTCCATTGACCCAGTTTACCATGTGTCCATGTTTCTGCCTCTATGACCAGGGAACGATTCAAGGCGATCTTGCGGTTCATGCACTTCAACAACAAAAGAACTTTGTCGTCCTCGTGAAGACCCTGAATTTAATCGGCTCTACAAAATTCGGCCCTTCATAAACCACTTCAATGAACGTTTTGCAGCCTTGTATACTCCCCATCAAGTTGTCTGCGCTGATGAGTCCCTGATTAAATTTTTTGGCTGCTTGCCTTTCAGGCCGGAATCACACTAGTGCGTTGCGTTTTGGAGCTGCGTTCTCGTTGCGAATTTCTCTAGAGGGTGTTCTGCAGATCAACTGCGGTTTAGCTGCAGATCAGGTGCGAATTTGGAGACCTGGGAGAAGTTCCGGGTGAGAGGAGAGTGGGGGAGAATTGTATTGAGCTGAATGAGAGAAATTCCTGCAGAGAACTGAACACATGTGCGAATTAGATGCGTACCCATAGAAGATAATGGGACTGAATTCGCACCCGAGCCGTACCGCAAGACATAAAAACCGCATGCGGTTTGGAGGCAATACGCAGTGCGGATGCATCGCACATATGTGAACCAGCCTCATTGAAAACAATGTATTTTGAAATGTCCTGCGAATTAGATGCGGTTTAAACCGCACTCAATTCGCATAGGTGTGAACCTGGCCTCAAACAGTACCTTCCCAGCAAGCGTGCCAGATACGGGGTCAAGATGTATAGCCTGTGGCCCTGTCACAGAGCTTATACATGTAGTTTTATGGTTTATGAGGGAAAAGATAGTCATAGACCCGGAGACCTGCCCAGATTACATAGGGATCGCTGGCAAGATAGTGTGGAAATTGGTGTCACCCTTATTCGGAAAGCGGTACCACTTATATGTGGACAATTATTACACGAGTGTGCCGCTTTTTAGTCACTTGTTTGATCATCAGATTGGCACATGCGGCACCGTGTGGCCTAATTGTCGGGGCTTACCCCAATGGCTTGTAGATTCCCGTATTAGGCTGGAGGCCTGCTCAAGGTGTAATAATTTGCTCGCTGTTAAGCGGAGGGATAATAATGTTTTTGTTCTTTCCTCCCTTCATGCAGGCACGACTTTTACGGTGACTGGTGTTGTGGAGAAACCCCTCTGTGTCCATGAATATAACCAAAATATGGGAGGGGTGGATCTCAACGAGCGTATGTTCAACTTTCACTATAAAATATACAAATATAAAATATAAGTATAAAATAAAAACACATTGCTGAGTGCCTTCAGACCAGCACCAAGTCTTTCCAGCAGTACCGAGCGAAAGACGCTCACCAGTGTGTGGATCCCCTCGGCTGGCATGCGCTCCAAGCCTCAGTAACTGTGCGGGTCAGAGGCAGGAGGTGACATATGACATCCAATGTTTACCCAGAAGCCTCTACGCGCTTCGCAATCCACCGTGCGTTGTCAGGGTGTATTGCGAAATGCGTAGAGGCTTCTGGGTAAACGTTATATATTTTATAATAAAAGTTGAACATACTACGCTATGATCAGTCCCTTGCTTTATATGAAAGGGCAATAACCAGGAACCCTATGAGAGGATTATTGGAATACATTGGTGGAAACGAACGGTGAACTAGCCCCAGGGAGAGGAGTGATCTACCCTGAGCTAAACGACAGGTGTATTTTATACTTGGTTCTGGTGAGTGCCAACTTCAGAAGTTGGTGGCAGTGGCACGATTTGGTGGATTAGCAGTCACTTATTTGCTTTCAACACAGAGCAGCATATAATTGGACTTTCTTTATGGGCACAGTTTAAGTTACTATCACTAATATGGGAAATTTGTTATACAGTATTTTTTTTTACAGATTGGGTTTTCTTGAGTATACATTATGGATGTCATTTATATTGGGTTCACCATTACAGTAATAAGATTGTAAGATTGGCGCAGTAACACATTATACTATTGTAACGCCACTGGCGTTATTCAGTATAAGACGAGCGCAGCCTTACCTATTCCATCGGCTGCGCTCCTCTCTCTGCACTGGTCGCGTCACTTCCGCCGCGCCAGTGTTTGCGTTCCACGCTGGAACGCGGAAGCGCGCCCAGCGTGCTCTCCTCTTTCCCGCGCCCCGGCGGCTATTTAAATCGCTGGAAATGACAGCAGGGTGTTCCACTATTCTGTTGGACCCCTGCTGTCCCCCGGGAAGCACGCTACAGACCCCAGAGAACCTGCTGCATTGAGGCACACTCGTCTCAGCCACAAGACGCATCCACATCCAGGCTTCAGACTCCAGCTCACCCTCTACAGGCTCAACCCTCCATCCATAGCTTCCCAGCCTGGGAACACACTACAGGGAGGATTCCTTACAGTTTATACTCTGGAGACCAGGTTATACCTATCTGAACTGACAAACCAGCAGTACCGCAAGTATCTTTATAAGACTTATTATTATTATCTAGCTGTGCTGTAGTCTGATGGAACTTTGCCTATCATAAAGTCATAACTGCTCAGTTGAAGTCTGCCTGAACATATACTTGTACAATCTGGAATTGCCTATGTACTGATTCATTATCACTGTTTTTACTTCAGAGACTTTTGTTTAAAACCACAACAACCCTCATCATAACTATAAAGTTCTATTTACACATTCTACCTTATTCTTATGCTACAGAATACAAGCTTATGAAGTAATAAGCTATTTGATTATGTTGGTGTTGCTTTTGAGGTTGTGATGATATAAACCATTAACTCTTATTACATATTAGAGTGACTAATTGGTTTACACCTGAGAAACCTCCGCAGCTGAGATCCAATTAAACAAATCACATATATCAAGACAGGATCGTCACATAATAGTGGAACCCTAAAAATTATGGATCCAGCGGAGCTTGCAAACCACTTAGTGGGACTTTCACAGCGTGTGGACACTCTCACCACTAATTTAAATGATCTCCGTTTAGAGAATGAGGTTCTCCGTAATCAAAATTTTCCTCAAGCTAGGGAGCGACCTGAACCCAAGGTCTGCCCTTCAGAACCGTTTTCAGGTGACAGGAAAAATTTCCGGCAATTTATTAGTTCTTGTCGTCTTGTGTTTGAGTTACGCCCCCGTACCTATTACTCTGACAGAGTCAGGATTCTGACCTTGATCTCATACCTCAAAGGGGAACCAAGAGTTTGGGCTGATGCCTATGTAGATGAGCACGGCGATCTTCTCGGTGCTCTTAATACTTTCATAGATGAGATGTCTCTCCTCTACGAAGACCCTAACAAACAATTAACAGCAGAAAATTTTATCCGTAACCTTAAACAAGGGAAAAGACCTGTAGAAAACTACATTTCAGAGTTCAAGTGTTGGTGTCGTGAAACTTTGTGGACTGATATAGCCCTCAGGAATCAATTTTGTCTCGGGTTATCTGAGTCAATGAAGGATGAACTCGCCCGTGTGGAAATTCCTACATCTTTGGAGGATCTTATGCTACTCTCACTCTCGATTGATCGCCGTATCAGAGAAAGAAAGGCTGAACGTGCCTTTTCCTATCAACCTACACCCTTTGGGAGGTCCAGATCTCCCCTAAAGGAGGTACCTATGGAAGTTGGTACAATCAAGGGCGCATTATCCCCAGCTGAGAAACAAAGAAGAAGAGCCCAGAATCTTTGTCTTTACTGTTCCGCCCCTGACCACATGGTGTCTTCTTGCCCAATCCTAAAGAATAGGTCTGAAGGTAATAACTTTAATATTAGTAAATTTAATGTAGCTAGTACTACATCCGCATCTACCACTAATAATTATATCTCTCTCACCCTTACCTTACAGTGGGATCAAGATAGGACAACCATTGATGCGATGGTCGACACTGGTGCCTGTGGCAACTTTATTGATTTAGATTTTGTTAATTTAAATAAAATCCCTTGTGTGGTAAAGCAAACCCCTTTGTCTGTCATTTTCATTGATGGTTCTACTTCCTCTTTTGGCCCAGTCAAATCTCAAACTATACCCCTGTTGGTTACTAGTGGTAATGCCCATACTGAGACCTTGGTTTTTGATGTCATACCATCACCTTTATTCCCTATAGTGTTAGGCCTACCATGGTTACATCTTCACCACCCAACTATTCATTGGTCCGATACTGCAATTACTTTAGACTCTACATTTTGTAAACAAACTTGCTACCCAATCTATAACATACTTTTAACTACTGTAAATTGTGAGGGTCTTCCAACTTATCTACATGATTTTTCCGATGTTTTTAGCAAAACCAATGCAGAGACACTTCCACCTCATAGAATATATGACTGTCCTATTGATCTTATCCCAGATAGGCCTATTCCAACTGCTAGAATCTACCCACTATCTCAGCCAGAACTATTTCATCTCAAGGACTATCTCGATGATAATCTAAGAAAGGGTTTTATCAGACCTTCCACTTCTCCGGCAAGTGCAGCCATGTTTTTTGTAAAAAACAAAGATGGTTCACTTAGACCTATAATCGATTATCGATCATTGAACAACATCACGGTAAAAAATCGTTATCCCCTGCCTCTTATCCCAGAATTAATAGAACGGTTGCAGACCTCCAAGATCTTTACAAAATTAGATCTCAGAGGTGCATACAATTTAATCAGGATTCGTCCAGGCGATGAGTGGAAGACCGCATTCAAGACTCGTTATGGACTTTTTGAGTATTTGGTAATGCCATTCGGGTTATGTAATGCACCTGCAACTTTCCAGCGTTTCATCAACGACATTTTTCGTGATTTATTAGACATTTGTGTTGTAATTTATCTGGACGACATTTTGATTTTTTCTGACACTTTTGAAGAACACACTAAACATGTAAGATGGGTTTTGGGCAGACTTAGAACTCATTGTTTATATGTCAAGCTTGAAAAGTGTGTTTTCAGTCAGACCTCTATTTCTTTTCTTGGCTATCAAATCACTCCTGAAGGTATTCAGATGGATCATTCAAAAGTTGATTCTATTCTCTCTTGGCCTATTCCGTCTTCAAGGAAGGCTTTGCAGCGCTTCCTTGGATTCTCTAATTATTACAGGAAGTTTATCCAGAACTTCTCAGAGATTGTCAAACCACTAAATGCTTTAACTAGCAAAAACACACCTTTCACTTGGTCAGTTGATGCACAAAGATCTTTTGAATCTTTGAAACTTTCTTATACTACGGCTCCAATCCTCCAACTACCAAACCCTCAATTTCATTTCACTTTGGAAGTAGATGCCTCTCACTTCGCTTTGGGTGCTGTACTTTCCCAACAAGCAAGTTTGTCTGAACCTCTACACCCAGTGGCTTTCTATTCTAGAACTCTAACCTCTGCAGAAAAGAACTACCCAATAGGAGAAAAAGAACTCCTCGCAATTAAAGACGCCCTAGCCAATTGGAGACATCTTCTAGAGGGATCTACGTACCCAATCTCCATACTGACAGATCATCGTAATCTTCAACATTTAAAGGCCTGCAAGACCTTGTCCGCCCGACAGGTGAGGTGGAGTTTATTTTTTGACAGATTTGACTTTTTTATTTCGTATAGGCCAGGTTCACAAAATTTAAAGGCGGATTCCCTATCTCGCATCTTTGAAGATGACACTACTGAGATCCCACCACATTCCATCATACCCTCAAACCGCTTCATTGGAGTAACCACCTCTTTCAAACAATTAGTCTCCCAGTCTATTTCCAACAATGTATCTGACCTACCTAAGGCAGTCCTAAAGCGATCAGACGGTGTATACACCTACAAAGATAAGTTGTACGTTCCTCCACAATTACAGTTGTCACTACTTAAACAACTACATGATTCCCCCTTAGCTGGCCACCCTGGAATCACTAAAACAATTCAACTTGTAAAAAGACATTACTGCTGGCCCCATTTAACTAAAATGGTCTATGACTATGTCAACTCCTGCGAGATTTGTGCCAGTAACAAACTCTCAAGAAAACCTCCATTTGGTCTTCTAGCATCCATTCCAGTACCAAATAGACCATGGGAGGTTGTCTCAATGGATTTTATTGTCGATCTTCCTAGATCAAATGGTGCCAACACCATCATGGTCACTGTAGACCTACTTACAAAGATGGCACATTTCATTCCTTTAAAAAACCTACCAACCTCTCTTGAGACGGCAACAGCCTTCATTAATAACGTCCTCAAACTACATGGTTTACCCTCTCAGATTATCTCAGACCGTGGATCTCAATTAATTTCCAAGTTCTGGAAAGCTCTATGTAAGGCATTAAATATTGATCACCGCATGTCCACTGCTTACCACCCACAGACACATGGGCAGACAGAGCGCATCAATCAGATCTTGGAACAATATTTACGTTGCTATTGCACCCATCTTCAAGATGACTGGTATCAATTACTTCATCATGCGGAATTCGCGTATAATAATTCTACCAGCTCTTCATCCCAATTATCACCATTTTATGCTAATTATGGTTTTCACCCAAATAGTCTACCATCCACCTTTCTCTCAGATAACGTACCTGCAGTAGGAAATTATATCAATAACCTAAAGGAAACACTCCCTATCTTGCGCTCAAATTTAGAAGCTGCTCAGTTACGCCAAAAACGTAACTATGATCTTCACAGATCAAAACCTCCTGACTATAAAGTGGGCGATTTAGTGTGGCTCTCCACCAGAAATTTACGCCTAAATCTACCCTCGAGAAAATTAGGACGTCAATTCATCGGACCCTACCCCATTTCTCAAGTGATTAACTCCAATGCAGTAAGACTACAGCTACCTCCTGATTGGAAAATACATCCTTCATTTCATGTCTCTCTTATTAAGCCATTCGTACCTAATCCATTTTCTAACAGAATCTCACGTCCCCCTCCTCCAGTTGAAGTTATGGGTGAGACCGAATATGAAATTGAAAAAATGTTGGATTCTAGAAAAAGAGGTTATACAATTCAATATTTAATACGTTGGAAAGGTTATTCTCAACTTGAAGATTCTTGGGAAGATTCTTCGCACCTACATGCTCCCCGTCTGATTAGGCATTTTCATCGTAGGTATCCTACTCGTCCATCACCGAATACTGGCACTGGTGGAGTCCCCTTGAGGAGGGGAGTATGTAACGCCACTGGCGTTATTCAGTATAAGACGAGCGCAGCCTTACCTATTCCATCGGCTGCGCTCCTCTCTCTGCACTGGTCGCGTCACTTCCGCCGCGCCAGTGTTTGCGTTCCACGCTGGAACGCGGAAGCGCGCCCAGCGTGCTCTCCTCTTTCCCGCGCCCCGGCGGCTATTTAAATCGCTGGAAATGACAGCAGGGTGTTCCACTATTCTGTTGGACCCCTGCTGTCCCCCGGGAAGCACGCTACAGACCCCAGAGAACCTGCTGCATTGAGGCACACTCGTCTCAGCCACAAGACGCATCCACATCCAGGCTTCAGACTCCAGCTCACCCTCTACAGGCTCAACCCTCCATCCATAGCTTCCCAGCCTGGGAACACACTACAGGGAGGATTCCTTACAGTTTATACTCCGGAGACCAGGTTATACCTATCTGAACTGACAAACCAGCAGTACCGCAAGTATCTTTATAAGACTTATTATTATCTAGCTGTGCTGTAGTCTGATGGAACTTTGCCTATCATAAAGTCATAACTGCTCAGTTGAAGTCTGCCTGAACATATACTTGTACAATCTGGAATTGCCTATGTACTGATTCATTATCACTGTTTTACTTCAGAGACTTTTGTTTAAAACCACAACAACCCTCATCATAACTATAAAGTTCTATTTACACATTCTACCTTATTCTTATGCTACAGAATACAAACTTATGAAGTAATAAGCTATTTGATTATGTTGGTGTTGCTTTTGAGGTTGTGATGATATAAACCATTAACTCTTATTACATATTAGAGTGACTAATTGGTTTACACCTGAGAAACCTCCGCAGCTGAGATCCAATTAAACAAATCACATATATCAAGACAGGATCGTCACAACTATATAAATGCAGTAAGCCGGCTGTATGAGAGCCATTTTCCGTATGCCCTCAAGTACCCCTACCCAAGGAAAACCCCCAAAGAAAATGTTGTGTCTGTAGAAAGCGCAGATTTAGGCGGGACACCGTTATTGTCAACACTGTCCTGATAATCCTGGTCTTTGCATTGGTGAATGTTTTGAACGCTACCACACACTAGTGCAGTATTAGTGTAGGGTACAGCATTTCACAGACTAGGACACACTTCCTTCCACAGGGTCTCCCAAGATGCCATTGCATTTTGAAAAACCCAAACCTGGAATCGAACACTTGGAACAGTTACAAAAAAAGTGTTAAAAAAAGTAAAAAATAAATACAAAAAATATATAAAATAACCACTTAAGCCCCGGACCAATATGCTGGCTAAAGACCCAAGGTGTTTTTACAGTTTGGGACTGCGTCGCTTTAACAGACAATTGCGTGGTCGTGCGACGTGGCTCCCAAACAAAATTGGCGTCCTTTTTCCCCACAAATAGAGCTTTCTTTTGGTGGTATTTGATCACATCTGCGGTTTTTAGTTTTTGCGCTATAAACAAAAATAGAGCGACAATTTTGAAAAAAATGCAATATTTTTTACTTTTTGCTATAATAAATATCCCCCAAAAACATATATAATTTATTTTTTCCCTCAGTTTAGGCCGATACGTATTCTTCTACCTATTTTTGGTAAAAAAAAAAAAATCGCAATAATCGTTTATCGGTTGGTTTGCGCAAAATTTATAGCGTTTACAAAATAAGGGATAGTTTTATTGCATTTTTATTTTTTTTACTACTAATGGCGGCGATCAGCGATTTTTTTCGTGACTGCGACATTATGGCGGACACTTCGGACAATTTTGACACATTTTTGGGACCATTGTCATTTTCACAGCAAAAAATGCATTTAAATTGCATTCTTTATTGTGAAAATGACAGCTGCAGTTTGGGAGTTAACCACAGGGGGCGCTGTAGGAGTTAGGCTTTACTTTGTGAGTGTTTACAACTGTAGGGGGGTGTGGCTGTAGGTGTGACGTCATCGATCGTGTCTCCCCTATAAAGGGGATGACGCGATCGATACGCCGCCACAGTGAAGCACGGGGAAGCCGTGTTTACACACGGCTCTCCCCGTTCTTCAGCTCCGGGGACCGATCGCCGCACTCGAGCGGCGATCGGGTCCGCGGGACCCGCGGTCCCGGAGCTTCAGACCGGGTCGCGGGAGCGCACCGCGGGCGCGCACCCGCCACCCACGGCTGGGTACAAGTACAGGACGTATATATACGTGCTAGTGCCCAGCCGTGCCATTCTGCTGACGTATATGTGCAGGAGGCGGTCCTTAAGTGGTTAAAAACAAAAATTGTTTTATTGTTCGCCCCCTCTCTATTGTCCTGCTCTTTTTACTGTATTCTATTCTGCACTGTTTTATTGTTATGTTTTATCATGCTTGCTTTTCAGGTATGTATTTTTTTTTACACTTTACTGTTTACTGTGTTTTATTGTTGACCTTTTTTTTTGTTTTCCAGGTATGCCATTCAGCTGGAGCGTGGATTTATATATGTTGACAGCAACAGCGTTTGCGCCCACGATACCTAAAGCCGTGACTCCAGTGCTGTAGGAGGTGATTTCATCACCACAGTTTAAAAAAAAACAAAAAAACATGTATGCCGAAGCATGGGGGCAGCAGGGGCGGAGGAGCCATATGCTCCTAATGTGGCATACATATGGTCAAAATTCAGACGGAGGCTTGCCCGTGGAAAAGTCTGACTGTATGTATGCAGCATAACTTTTGCGGGTGGATGCCCCCATGCTTCAGCATATATATTTTATCAACAGGTTGAGTTAAAAAATGTTTTCTTTTTTTACTTTGCAGGTATGGTATGGTAAGGTCTTACTGTTATACTGTAATGTTACTTTGTTTTAATGTTAACCACCATTGCTTAGCAGGTACACCATTCAGTTGCAGCGGGTATATATTTATCTTGACAGCAACAGAGTTTTCTCCCACGATACATAAAGCCGGGACTTAAACGCTGTAGGAGGCGATGTCACCACCACAGTAATAAAAAAAAAAAAAAAAGAGCATATACGCTGAAGCATTGGGGCAGCAGGGGCAGAGGAGCGATCTGCTCCTAATGCTGTGTACAAACGGTTGAAATTCCGATGGAGGCTTGCCCGTGGAAAAGTCGACCATGTGTACGCGGCATAACTTTTGCGGGAGGATGCCCCCATGCTTCGGCATATATAAATAGTGCATGTATGCCCATCATTAGAAGTGGGTGGCTGAAGGAAGGTATTCGAGTTGTGGGCATACCCACCAATCAATTTTTTTTTTTTTTTTATTCAGCCAACAGGCTGCATAAAAAAAAAAAAAAAAGATTACAATTTATGCACAACAAGGACCAACAACGTACTGGTATGTTGCTGTACTTTGAATGGTTATACCAGAATGATGCCTGTGGGTTTAGATATCATCTTGGTATCATTCTTTTCAGCCAGCGGTTGGCTTTCATGTTAATGCAATCCTAGCGGCTAATTAGCCTCTAGACTGCTTTTACAAGCAGTGGGAAGGTATGCCCACCCCCCACCATCTTCCATGGTTTTCTCTGGCTCTCCTGTCCCAATAGGGAACCTGAGAATGCAGCCGGTGGTTCCGCCAGCTGACCATAGAGCTGATAAGAGATCAGAATGGCTCCAATCATCTCTATGGCCTAAAAAACCGGAAGCTACGAGCATTTCATGACTTAGATTTTGCTGGATATAAACAGCGCCAAAAAAGAGTACCTGTCACTACCTATTGCTATCATAAGGGATATTTGCATTCCCTGAGATAACAATAAAAATGATTAAAAAAAAAAAAAAAATGGAAGGAACAGTTTAAAAAAAAAAAGCAAAATAAATTAAAAAAATAATAATAATTACACCCCAAAATACATTGTTACTTCTCCTGAGTACGGGGATACCACATGTGTGAGACTTTTTGGGAGCCTCGCCGCTTACGGGACCCCAAAAACCAAGCACCAGCTTTCATTTTTGATTTCACTCCTCACTGCCTATCACAGTTTTGGAGGCCATGGAAAGCCCAGATGGCACAAAAGCCCCCAAATGACCCCATTTTGGAAAGTAGACACCCCGATCTATTTGCTGAGAATACCTTTGGTGAGTATTTTTCAGATCTCGCTTTTTGTCAAAGTATTGAAAAAAGAAAAAAATATATATTTTCTTTCTACATTTTCAAAAACAAAATGAGAGCTGTAAAATACTCACCATGCCTCTCAGCAAATAGGGTGTCTACTTTCCAAAATGGGGTCATTTGGGGGGGTTTTGTGCTTTCTTGGCATTTTATGGCCTTCGAAACTGTGATAGGTAGTGAGGAGTGAAATAAAAAATTTGCGCCCTTAGAAATCCTGAAGGTGGTGCTTGGCTTTCGGGGCCCTGTACGCGGCTATGCTTCCAAAAAATCCCACACATGGGGTATCCCTGTACTCAGGAGAAGCAACAAAATGTATTTTGGGGTGTAATTCCACATATGTCCATGGCATGTTTGAGAAATTTATCATTTAGTGATAACTTTGTGCAAAAAAAAAAATAGTTTGTCATATTCCCGCAACTTGTGGCAAAATACAAAATATCCCATGGACTCAACATGCCTCTTCAGCAAATAGCTTGGGGTGTCTACTTTCCAAAATGGGGTCATTAAAGGGGGGGGGGGTTTGTGCCATCTAGGCATGTTATGGCCTTCAAAACTGATAGGTAATGAGGAGTGAAATTGTAAGGCCTGGTTCACACTAGTGCGTTGCTTTTTTGAGCTGCGTTGTCGTTGCAAATTTCTCTAGAGGGTGTTCTGCAGATCAACTGCGGTTTAGCTGCAGATCAGGTGCGAATTTGGAGACCTGGGAGAAGTTCCGGGTGAGAGGAGAGTGGGGGAGAATTGTATTGAGCTGAATGAGAGAAATTCCTGCAGAGAACTGAACACATGTGCGAATTAGATGCGTACCCATAGAAGATAATGGGACTGAATTTGCACCTGAGCCGCACCGCAAGACATAAAAACCGCATGCGGTTTGGAGGCAATACGCAGTGCGGATGCATCGCACATATGTGAACCAGCCTCATTGAAAACAATGTATTTTGAAATGTCCTGCGAATTAGATGCGGTTTAAACCGCACTCAATTCGCATAGGTGTGAACCTGGCCTAACAGTAACCCTTCCATAAATCTTGCAGTTAGATTTTCTTGCTTTAAATAAGGAAAGAGTAGCAGAGTCAGAAACAACCCAATCCTTTAGTATATGAGTTTCAGCCATAAAAAGTTTAGTGCATTTGCAAGAATCCAAGAAGTCAGTGGACCACATTTTTCTGGGCAGATATATTGTGACGCAAACCACTGAAACTCTGTCCCGTTATATCCTGTTCAGCAGTCAAAGGATGATCAAAGATGAGACAGATGGAATTCATCATGCTTCTTCCCAAAAGTTTCTATAACTGCTTGCCGACCAGCCTCCGCAGATCTACGGCAGCAGGTCGGCTCTGCCGGGCGAGAGCACGTAGCTATACATCACCTCGCCCAGCAGCCAATGGGGGCGCGCCCCCGACTCCCGTGCCCGGCGAGCGCGATCGCCACCGGGTACAAGCAATTGCTCATTACAGAGCGAGGACCGGGAGCTACGTGTGTAAACACACAGCTCCCGGTCCTGTCAGGGAGAGAAATGCTGATGAATGAACAGAAGATCAGTAATTTCCCCATGTCAGTCCACCCCCCTACAGTTAGAACACACCCAGGGAACATACTTAACGCCTTCCCCGCCCCCTAGTGTTAACCCATTTACTGCCAGTGGCATTTTTATAGTAATTCAATGCATTTTTATAACACTGATCGCTATAAAAATGCCAATGGTCCCAAAAATGTGTCAAAAGTGTCCGCCATAATGTCGCAATACCGAAAAAAAAACGCTGATCGCCGCCATTACTAGTAAAAAAAAATATTAATAAAAATGCCATAAAAATACCCCTATTTTGTAAACGCTATAACTTTTGCGCAAACCAATCAATAAACGCTTATTGTGATTTGTTTTTACGATGAATATGAAGAAGAATACGTATTGCCCTAAACTGAGGGGGAAAAAAAAGTTTGTTTAAATATTTTTGGGGGATATTTATTATAGCAAAAAGTAAAAAAATATTCACTTTTTTCAAAATTGTTGCTCTATTTTTGTTTATAGCGCAAAAACTAAAAACCGCAGAGGTGATCAAATACCACCAAAAGAAAGCTCTATGTGTGGGGAAAAAAAGGACGCCAATTTTGTTTGGGAGCCACGCCGCATGACCGCGCAATTGTCAGTTAAAGCGACGCAGTGCCGAATCGCAAAAAGTGCGCTGGTCTTTGACCAGCAATATGGTTTGGGGGTTAACCACTTGTCGCTCATCATATAGTAAAAAGATGGAGGCGGGGTGGTAGGCTCGCTCTAGGACAAAGTCATATGACAGCACCCCAGAACTGCCGCGCAGCGATCGCTGTAGCGTAGTGTTGCTAGTACATCTCATCTCGGTAAAAAGCCAATGACGCAGATCTTCGGCTGTGTCCAATCGGCTCAAACTGACAGTGTGTGGCGAAGAGAGCCAATCAGTGACATCTCCTCGCAGGGGAGACCTGTACAGGTAATCAGGGCACTGATCATCAGTGCCCCGATTACAGAACAGCCCCAGACGTGCCCATCAGTGAAGCCAACCAGTGCCCATTAGTAATGCCAGTCAGTGTTGTCTTTCAGTGCCCATCAGTGCCGCATTTTATCTCATTGGTGCCGCCTCATCAATGCCCATAAGTGCAGCCTATTCGTGCAAATCAGTGAAGGAGAAATAAATTTGGGTACACAGTTGCATGACCACGCAAATGTCATTCAATGTGTGAAGGAGCTGAAAGCTGAAAATTGGCCTAGGCAGGAAGTGGGTGAAAGTGCCCAGTAAGCAAAAGGTTAAAGAGTAACTCCACTTGTGTTGAAAAAAATAAAAATGAAAAAATATTCCCCTCTGGGTTATCCATGTACATTGCAGCGATTTTAACAAACTTTGTTGCAGATTCCTACCTTTTGTTATTCTGAAGAAATTACTGTTTGTCTGTGTCCATGTGCTCAGTGAATCTTGAGGCTGGGTTCACACTGGTGTGACACGACAGCAGTCCTACTTTGGATCCGACTTTGCCCTGCAACTCAAAGCCGACATAAGTCCGACTTTCAATGAACGGGGATCCAACTTGGATCCCCGCCAATACCAGGCACGGTGTTTGGTATGAATCTTGAGGCGGAACTCCACGCCAAATTTTAAATAAATAATAATAAAAAAGAAAAAAACAGCATGGGGTCCCCCTCCAAGAGCATACCAGGCCCTTCGGTCTGATATGGATCTAAAGGGTAACCCCTACGCTGAAAAAAAATGGCGCATGGGTCCCCCCCAAAATCTATACCAGACCCTTATCCGAGCATGCAGACCGGACGGTCAGGAAAGAAGGTGGTGATGAGCGAGCGCCCCCCCCCCCCACGAACTGTACCAGGCTGCATGCCCTCCACATGGAGCCGGGTGCTTTGGGGCAGGGGGGTGCCCTATGGCCCCCCCACCCCAAAGCACCTTGTCGCCATGTTGATGTGGACAAGGGCCTCTTTCGGACAACCTTGGCCGTAGGTTGTCGGGGTCTGCGGGCGGGGGGGTTTATCAGAATTTGGTAACCCCCTTTAATAAGTGGGGCCCCCACCCTATGTGACTGAGTATGGGGTACATCATACCCCTACCCATTCACCTGGGGGAAAAAGGTGTAAAAAAAAACCCCAAAAAAACACACTACACAGGTTTTTAAAGTCATTTATTAAGCAGCTCCGGGGGTCTTCTTCTGACTCTCCGCTCTCTTCTCCCACTCTCCGGTGCCTTCTGCAGGGCTCCTCAGTTTCCTTCCAGCTCTTTTACTAGTGTTGGCCCGGTCTTCTCTGTCATCTTCCCTCTCTTCTTCAGATGTTGACACAACACTCTCTCCCGCTGTAATGCCCTGTGCGCAACGATTTATATAGGCATGGGGCTTGGTCAGAGGTGATGTCACACGGTGACCCTGCCCCTCATGACCTCACAGTCACAGGGCATGATGGGACTGACGTCATGAGGGGTGGGGTCACCGGGTGACATCACCTGGTGACCACGCCCCATGCCTGGATAAATTGTTGTGCGCAGCGCACACAGCATTACAGCGAGAGAGAGCGTTGTGTCAACATTGGAAGAAAAGAAGACGGAAGAAGACGACAGAGAAGCCCGGCAGAAGGCAGAAGGCACCAGAGAGACGAAAAAACAGAGCGGAGAGTCGAAAGAACAGAGCGGAGAGTCGAAAGAAGAGCGCGGATAGTGGAAAAAAGAGAGCGGAGAGTCGCAAATTCTGATAAGCCCCCTGCCCACAGACCCCAAAAAACCTACGGCCAGGGTTGTCGGGAAGAGGCCCTTGTCCTCATCAACATGGAGACAAGGTGCTTTGGGGTGGGGGGCCGCAGGGCTCCCCCTGCCCAAAAGCACCCACGCCCCATGTTGAGGGCATGCGGCCTTGTACGGTTCAGGAGGGGGGGCGCTTGCTCGTCCCCAACCCCTTTTTTGACTGGCCGGGCTGCATGTTCGGATAAGGGTCTGGTATTAATTTTGGGGGGACCCCCACACCATTTTTTCGGCGTAGGGGTTCCCCTTTAAATCCATACCAGACCAAAGGGCCTGGTATGCTCTGGGAGGGGGAAACCCATGCCGTTTTTTATTTAACATTTGACGTGGTGTTCCCCCTTAAGATCAGCAGAGCACAAGTCGCATTCCAAAGTCAGATCATGCAAGACGGTGTTCCAACTTTGATCCGATTTCAATGATATTCAATGGGCTGAAGTCGGATCAAAATCGGACCAAAGTAGTACAGGGAGCATTTTCAAAGTCAGACTGACATGTGTCGGACCAGTTAAGACGGCTCCCATAGGGAAACATTCATTTTCACACGTCATGCGACATGAGCTCCCAATGTCAGAGCGTTTGTCGCACCAGTGTGAACCCAGCCTGAGGGGAGTTTTGTAATTATCAATCAACTGCTGCACCTGCAGTGCTCCTAATGAGAAAAATGTGCAAGGCCTGCATACCTTTAGATGAGATTACCCTTTGGGAGTATCAAAATTGAATCTGTATCTAAGTGCTGGGAAAATCAGTAAGCCAATTACCCAAGCAGGAAATTACATAACTGGGGGGCGTTCTGTACACCATCTGTGTACAGAACACCTACAGATAGCCATATTGCATTTAACAAAAAAATGACAGTGCTGCAGATTGAAAAGCAAGTACAGTAATTTTTAATACCATTCAATTACAATATAACTTGTGTCGCTATATTTTTTTTTTATTTACGGAAAAGTGGAATAATACCGCACTAGAGAATAAAAAAATCCAGAAACAGCTAAAACACAAACCATCAAATATCTCTATGGTATAAACAAAATAGTAAAAACATAATTTGCGCATAATATGAAAAATTACAAAAGGTAAGTGACATAGTGCAAGGAAATTAAAAAATGGTTAACATTCAATAAAGTCGTATGCATCCGAATTTCCGAATTACAAAATTAACGAATTAAAACAAATTCGAAAAAACGCGAACGAAATTCGAATTTGAATCCGAATCAAATTTGAAAACAAATTCAAATCGAATTTGAAAAAAATCGAAATCGATTTTCTAAAAACAATAAGATAGAATATAAAACAATAAAGCAATATAATCAAAAAGAATAGAATAGAAGTTAATAGAATGTAATAAAATAGAACATGACAGTGTTCCGAAATTTGAATAGTATAAATTTGAATTCTAGAATAGATTGGAAAATAATTAAAATGTATGGAAACTAAAATATAAAAGAATAGAAAAACAATAGAACAGAATAGAATCAATTATAATATATATTATATTTTATTCTATTCTCTTGTTTTTCTTTTCTATTCCATTCTAATCTTTTCTATTCAAATTTGAATTCATTTTATAGGAAATTCGAATTTCTTATTGAATGAAATCGAATTTGAAGAGAAACGATTATAAAAGATTAGTTGCATATTAGAATTTGAATTTTTTTTACCGAATTCCTAAAAAGTCGATCAAATTTGAAAAATTTTATTAGATTAGAAAAAAATCTACTGCATTCGAAAAAATTCTACCGCATTAGAAAAAAATCTACCGAATTAGAAAAAAACTACCGCATTTGAAAAAAAATCTACTAAATTAGAAAAAACTACCACATTCGAATTTTTTTTTACATATAACCATTTTCCAAAATTCGAATTTCATATAAAATGAAATCAAATTGGAATAGAAAAGATTAGAATAGGATAGAATATAATAGAAAAGTTAATAAACTAGAAAAGGCGTATAATACTCACTTTTTTAAAAATAGAGGGTAAACACTGCCTGCATGTTATACGCAGGGGGCTGTGGAAAGTTTTTTCCCTGAAACTTCCCTCTTAAAGTTAGGGTGCGTGTTATATGCCTGTGCGTGTTATACGCCGATAAATGAGGTATATATTAACCCTTAACCCTAATATTCATAGATATATTTAACCATTTTCCGAAATTCGAATTTTGTATAGAATGATTAATTAGAATAGAATAGATTAGAATAGAAAATATAAAAGAATAGAATAGAAAAACAATATAACAGAATAAAATAATATATGTTTTTCAGCAGAGGGAGGGGCCTGATGGGAGAGCAGAGATGGAGCTGCCGCTGCTGCTGAACGTGCTCTAACCACCTCCAGGCGGCATGAAGATCTAGAGCCGCCACGAGCCTCCATCCAGTCCATGCATCCTCGCATCCTTACACCCTCCACAGCGTTCGGGCTTTTGGGCTGAATGGAAGCAGATTAGAAGCTGCCAGCCGCCGGCATGCCGTTTGTGTCACTTTGTACCATAAGATAGCCGTACGATAAACAAGGTACTCTGTATTCCCTGCATTCCCTACCCGCCCTACCTGAGCCACAAGCAGCCATAGACCAGCCATAGATCTGCACCTGCACATACCTGCATTTACGCACACGTCTCACGTCCTTTTTGGAATCAAATCTGTAGAGGGTCTGTAGCGGGTCTGTTGCGGACTCAGGCGTGTCATAGCGGCGCATCGTATTCCCGCATGTGGGATGCGGTAGTAGTGGAGAGTAAGGGATCGGGTCGGGCTGGGTACTGGGCGCTGCTCCCTGGATCCTTCATATCCATTGCATCCGCTGCTGTTGTTACTGTTGCCGCCGCTGACACTGCTAACATTGACACTTCTGACACAGCTGATACTGCTAACATGGCTGACACTGCTAACACTGCAGCTGCGTTGCGACCTTTTTTCAAAGGGCACTAGTGTAGTGCATTGCAGTACATTGTATAAGATCAGTGATAGATCATTTTTTTTTCTGTTTGCTGGTTTCTGATCAGTGCATGACACTGGTAATATCTGGTAATATCTTTGATCTGTGACAACTCTGACAACTATCCGTGGCTATCCGGGACACCTGCCATTACAGGCCGTGTTAATCTCACAATGACCCGTATTGCTGCTGTCGCTTCTGAAGGCGCCCAGGTGTTTGGGTGGCGATTAGCCGGGGGGTTAGTTGGCTGTTCGGTGACCCGACGGCTGATTGGCGTGCATTTAATTGGTGCCGGCCTGTGGGGACAATGCTCAAATGACTAAATGATCAAAGAGACTGGAGATAGTACGGTAGGAAAGAAAAACAAGAAACTGAAAAATCTCTGAAGTACTATGGTGATTATGGAACATGATGGAAAGGATTGTTACCTTTTTTTGCTAAATAGTTGTCAGCGGATCATACAATCATTTATTACCATTCGCTCATTGTATACTGAATCATATAGCAGTACTAGCTTTGATATTCTGACAGTATCGCTAATATTTTACTAGCATTGATCTTTTATGCTATCACTTATATGCTACCATATTGCTATCTGACGCTCCGAGGAGATCTCTGAGTTCATACGCTGCTCTTTATTTATCCTTATCACGGTATTAATATCTATACCCTTTTGGAATTACCAGCATCTATTGGCAATTACTAGCATTATAAGTGTATGTCTCTCTATACTTGAAGCTGTGCTTGATGATTGGGGGTTTCCATTGGTGACTTCCTTCCTGCCCGTAGGAAAAAAAAATAAAAAGGGGAGAGGCGGAGCCTGATAAGATAGTGTTATTTGATATTGGTCAAAATAGACTCTCGGTGGACTGACTTACCGACTCTTTTATACCAATTGTCTCCTACTTGTCTCCTACTAGGACACATGGTGTCCTATATTGGATCCTACACTTCCCCAGTTTTTCTCATACTTTTTTGTTTTTAGTCTGGAACTCCCTAGACTTGTGGCCAATCCCACTAGCCGTATCGATCAGCAAGCCTAGGGAGAGCTCAAAGGGTCAAAGTTGGGCTAACCTAAGATAGGTCTAAGATTGCCCGCTAGGCTTGCACAACCCTCGTTACCCTTTGCTCTCCCCTACTGAAGGGGCACATACAGGGCACTCCTTGCAGGAGTCTAAAGATGAGGGGGAGATCGGGGAGAGGAGTGGTGGCAAATATTCCTAGAACAAGTGCGAGCCCCGGATCCATAAGAAAATACATACTACAGGAGGGGGGTAAAAGCCAGCCCTAGTAATAAGGCAGGTGCTAAAACAAACCCTGACTCTGCCAGCTTGTTGAGAGAAGAATTAGAGGACGAAGGGGAAATGGAAACAAGACAAAAAAAAGCAACAATTGACTAAAGGGGATATGGCAGAAATGCTAGCAAGCATGGAACTAAGATTAGAGTCCTCTATAAAAGGAGAAATAAACAGCCTACAGGAGAACATGAAACATATGTTGAAAAGAGTGGAGGAAGTAGAAGAAAGAATGGACTGCCATAGCCTAGAAATAAAAGGGTTAAAAGAAACAACTGGAGGATTTATGTAAAGAACAGAGATACATGAGGTATAAAATCGAGGACCAGGAGAATAGGAATAGAAGAAAGAATATAAGGATTAGAGGCCTACCGGAATAACAAGGAGAAGATAATTTACAAGAACAATTGGATGAGATATTTGGTCACATGGTGGGAACAAAAGAGGCCCCAAGTAAAATCAAGTTTGAGAGGATACACCGGATCAGAAAACCACCAGAAGTAGGGACGGAGGTCCCAAGAGATGTGATGGCTAGATTCCATAACTATCAGGATAAGGAGATAATAAATAGATATATGAAAGCCAACCAACCGACTAAATATCGAGAGACTAGCTTACAGGTCTTTCCAGACTTATCAGGAGAAACTCTATCCCGGAGAAGAACACTAAAGCCATTACTGGATTTACTTAGATCTCAAAATATTCAGTACACTTGGGGTTTTCCTGCTTGTTTGACAGGCCGTAAGGAGGGCCGTTCGGCAACATTAAGATTCCCAGAGGAGACCCCAAATTTCTGCAGGAGACTGAATATAGATCTAATTGAGATCCCAGGATGATGGGAGAAACAGGAGCAAATAGATAGCCCAGAAGAAGTTCAGGCTTGGCAACCGGTATGGAAGAGACCACCGGGTAGAAAGAAAATGTAGGGAGATATAGAAAAGGGGGGAGGTGTATAAGAGAATGGCGTTATGTTTAGAAAAAAGAAGGAAGAAAAGATAGAAAGGAAAGGGAAGTGAAAAGGAAAAAAAAAAAGGGGGGTAAGAGTAATCTGTTTGTATTGAGACACATAGGTAGAGGGATGCATATGCGAGGATGTTTTGGAGGGGTGGAGCTGGAGTGGGTGGACACGGGTGGGCAGGGTGTTCGGTTTCTGTAATCCCTCAGAGCTCAACCTCTAGGAGGAGAATCCGGGGGCCGGGAAAAGGAAAGGAGGGCGAAGGGTTTTAGAGAGACCAGAATTTCCTCCAAGGGAAAGGTGGGGGAGGGGGAAGGGGTGGGTAGGAGGTAGAGGAGGAGGGGAAGACAGGGAGGGGGGATTCGTAGAAGGGAGGGGGGACTCCAGAATTCCGTGAAAGGTCAAGACGAATATTTTATGAAAAATGATGGAGATAAACATAATTTCCTATAATGTCAGGGGCCTAAATGCACCCATTAAGCGTGCAAATATAATGAAGGAGCTTAGCTTACTGAAGGGGGATGTGATCATGTTACAGGAGACCCATCTCACCATAGAAGCAAACCGTAAAAATATGACACAATTTTACCCGGTATGGTATTTTGGAGATTCTCCAATTAGTCGAGCGAAAGGGGTAGCAATAGGTTTTGCCAAAGAGATCAGGTTTATAATAGAGGAGAGAAGTGCAGATCCAGAGGGTAGATACTTATTCTTGAGAGGAAAACTGAATGGAGCAGAAATCTCTCTGGCAAACATGTATTGCCCAAATAAAAATCCTATCCACTATGCAATGAAAACAATAACGGAGTTCATGGAGTTTAAACGGGGAATAGCTATAATAGCAGGGGATTTTAATTTTCACATGGATCCAGATTTAGAAGGTTTCGTGCACAGGGGACCGGAATGGCTTGGAGAAATAAACTGAAAAAAAAAAACTCCATCAGTCTCAATTAGTAGATGTATACAACAAGATTATACATTCCGCTCCCCTGTACACGAGACTTACTCGAGGATAGACTTTTTTTTGGTGGAGCATAGGTTTTTAGAAAACATAAGTGATTCCAGCATAGGTATAGCAACCTTCTCTGACCATGCGCCAGTGTCATTAAGACTAAAAATAGGGCAGAAACAGGTAAACAATATGAAGTGGAGGCTTAACGAAGAACTACTTCAGGATAAAGATATAGAAACCAGAATAAAAAGGGAATTGGAGGAATTTTTTGAAATAAATTTAACAGAGGATGTCTCAGAGGCCATAGTCTGGGAGACCCATAAGGCTTTTGTGCGCGGAGTACTAATTAAGATCGGGCGAAAAAAAAAAGAGAATAGAATAACACTCATAAAAGAAATTTATAACTTAGAACAACAACATAAACAAGATAGAAATAAAGAAACTTTACTAAAATTAAATATCAAGAGAGAGGAGTTAAGAGAGCAAATAGAGCAAGAAACTAGAAGTACATTTAATCAAGTAAAGAAAGAGGTACTTATGGGATAATAAACCAGGGAAACATCTAGCAAATTTATTAAAAAAGAAAAAAAATCTTAACTTTATTGAGAAAATACAAACAAGTCGGGGTGAAGTAGTACATAAAACTAGCGAAATAGTGGAGAGTTTTAAAGAATACTACAAACAACTTTATTCAATCAAAAAACAGGAGACTAAGGAAAAGCTAAGTTTAAAGGGAAAAAAAATATATGAATTTCTAAAGGAAATAGAGTGGGAGGCAATTTCTGAAGATAATTTCAAGAAGCTTGAAGCCCCGATCTCAGAAAGGAAATTAGAGAAATAGTTAAAAACGCGCCAAACGGAAAGAGCCCAGGACCAGATGGTTTAACGGTTCTTTATTACAAAAAGTTCATTGACATTTTGGCCCCAAAAATGTGTTCGTATATGAATGGTTTAGGTGAAAAGTGGGACATCGGTAAAGAAGCTATAGAAGCTACTATCACTCTAATCCTGAAAGAGGGGAAGGATAGCACACTCTGCTCGAGTTATAGACCGATCTCCCTTCTAAATTGTGACACCAAGATCTTTTCTAAAATATTAGCAGAAAGGATGAAACGAATAATGAAGGACTTGATCCACACTGACCAGGTTGGTTTTGTACCAGGACGTGAGGGGAGAGATAATGGGATCAGAACGTTGTTAGCCATTCAGAAAATTAGTGATAGTAGAGCCCCAGGTCTACTCTTATCAGTAGATGCGGAAAAAGCATTTGATAGAGTAGACTGGGGTTTCTTATATAAGACACTAGAGAGAATAGGAATAGGCCCAAAAATGTTAACCTGGATTAATGCACTGTATAATAAACCCGGTGCAAGAATAGAAATCAATGGGACCCTGTCGGGTGCTTTTGAACTCCACAATTGCACAAGACAGGGATGTCCCCTGTCCCCCTTATTGTTCGTCCTAGCATTGGAACCACTATTAAGGAGAATAAGGAAAAATCCAGATATAAAGGGTATAGAAGTAGGACGGGAGGAACACAAACTCGCGGCTTACACGGATGACATCCTGTTCTACTTAACATGCCCGAGAATAACGTTACCAAATTTACTAAAATTAATGAAACAATATGGAGAACTGTCCAATTTTAAAATGAATCCAACTAAATCCAAAACCCCAAGTATTAATATAGCTAAGAAAGATCAAAATATATATCAAAAGGAGTTCCCATTTGTGTGGGGGAAAAAGGAAATAAAAAATTTAGGAGTAAAAATAGCCATCTCAAAAGAGAGGATTTATAAAGTAAATTTCGTACCTATGCTGGAAGAAATCAAGACAGAACTTAGTAGACTCATGGTAGGACAAATATCATGGGGAGGGAGAATGAATATTTTTAAGATGGTAATCTTGCCCAAAATCATGTATAAGATACAGATGCTTCCGATTGCCCTACCTCAGAAGTACTTTAAGACTCTGCAAACAATTTTATTAAAATTTGTGTGGCAGGGTAAAAAAGCTTGTATCAGCTGGGCAACTTTAAAAAGAAATAAGACACAAGGGGGATGGGGAGCACCAGACATAAGAAGTTATTATGAAGCAGTAATTCTCACAAGAGTGATAGATTGGATTAGGGACACTAAGCAAAAAAGGTGGGTAGGGATGGAATACCAGATGAGCAATGTTTCATTAGGGAGTATTATCTGGATTCCAGGTAAATACAGGGAGTTAGGTAAGCAATCACACAGTATTACACGTTTTGCTATTAAAATTTGGGATAAAGTTCACAAGAGGGAAAAATGGGACTTCAACCATTAATGCCATTAAAAGACTCAAAATATTTTGAACCAGGGGTAGAGAAGACATCAGGGAAATGGATTAGGAAAAAAAATGCTCAGTTGAAAGATGTCATGACACAAGATAAATTAAGCACTTACGAGGAATTAAAGGGCAGAGGGGAGATATTAGAGATAAATGAATGGCGGTATGGCCAGTTAAAACATTTCTTTGAGGCTCTCCCACAGCCGTGTAGATCTGTGGAAAATCTGCGTCCTCTCGAGAGAATTAGTGAAGGAGAAGTAGGGAGAGGAGTGATCTCTAAGATCTACAAACATGTTATAGAAGTAGAGCAATTGGACATTCCACCATATATTAAAAAGTGGGAGGAAGAACTGGGGTCCTCTCTGAGCATA
This sequence comes from Rana temporaria, assembly GCF_905171775.1. Classification (NCBI taxonomy): domain Eukaryota; kingdom Metazoa; phylum Chordata; class Amphibia; order Anura; family Ranidae; genus Rana; species Rana temporaria. Next base: position 82,411,170 of record NC_053495.1, on the reverse strand, counting down.
CCAGAATTAAAACAAATATGGAGAAGAGTGCATACCTCGTCAGCAAACAATAAAATAACTGAATTAAATTACAAATGTCTGATGCGGTGGTATATTACTCCAGACAAAGCCCACAAATATAAGAAAGAAGCCTCAGAATTTTGCTGGCGCGGATGCAGACAGATCGGACATATGGCTCATATATGGTGGCGATGTCCAAAAATTAAACGGTATTGGAGCAGGATTAGATATCTAATAATCAAAATAACGGACATAGAGATACCAGATGACCCTTGGGGATGCTTGCACCAGAGGATCAGATTACCAAATAAACTATATCAGAAAAGTCTACTGCCACATCTGTTAACAGCTGCTAAAAGCCTGATAGCCAGTCATTGGCAAGACAGGGAAAGTCCCTCTATTAGCGAATGGTGCAATAAAATAAATCTCATTCAAAATTTTGAATTTTTAAGGTTTTCTGATATAGATGGCCTAGCGGAATATGAAGAGACCTGGTCTAAATGGATAGAGTTCAAATATTCAATGACGTTTGCGGATTTGATGGGTGCATAGGACCTTAAGACTTTTTTTCATGCCTTTAAGGATTGTCACAATACAAGAAAGTAATAAGATAGAAAATAAGATTGATCAGATAAGATAGAAAGGTAACTGGAGTCCCGGGGGGAGGGGTGGGAAGGGAATGGGTAGAAGGGATACAACAATTAAGGAAGAAAAGTTTAAAGCTCTGTAAAAATAAACAAAATACATACTTGCTCTCTTTATATATGGAGTTTTATAAATTATATATATATATAAAAAAAAAAAAAAAATTGTTTACCCACAAACGATGCGAAGCCTTAATAGGAGACATAATAAGCAATTTAATTGTGAGCAAGTCTCATGGTCGGTGGAGTCTGAAGTGGGGGAAAAAAAGAAAAAAAAAAAAAAGAATAGAAAATATAAAAGAATAGAATAGAAAAACAATAGAACAGAATAGAATAAAATAATATATGTTTTTCTAGTTTATTCTTTATTATTTTCTATTCTAATCTTTTGTATTCAAATTCATTCCATACGAAATTCGAAATTATTTTGTATTCAAATAATATATATTATATTTTTCTAAAATTCGAATTTCGTATAGAATGAATTTGAATACAAAAGAATTTAAAATCATTGAATACTAAATTAGAATTTCAGAAAATGGTTATATATATATATATATATATATATATATATATATATATATATATATATATATATATATATATATATATATATTGTGACAGGAAGTCAGGTAAATCTGTGGGTGTTGTCACAGACGGGACATACATTTATGCCTTGTTTAGACAATACACCAATTGTTATTAGGCATCGGCTGCAAAAATTAGCTAGGAAAGGTCTAAGGCTGTTGGAAAACGTCAGCTGTTCAGAATGAGGTAATTAAGGCCTCTAAGTAATCCAGAGGATTACCACTGATTTGCTGCATGCTGAGGCTTTCTGAGTGAAAGAGAGCAGTACTGAAAGTCTTCTGAGGAGGTGAGGAGAGGATTGATTTGTCTGTGTGATAAAAATCAAAAGACTATTGTTTTTCTGATGTATGACCAGCACTGTCTACCCAGCAGTAGGCTGTGCTAGACTCCATAGATAGGTTCCTGTGTGGAAGGTAGACGCCCAAAGTGGCCAGGGTTTATTTTATGTTTGAGTTTGTTTATGATGTTTGGATGCTTGCACTTGTTTCCACCAAGATGGAAGAATAAACCAAAATCTTTGTTTTCAACCGTCTTCGACTGCCTGTCTGTATAAATTCAATGTGTGGTGAACCCATCCAAGGGGTCACACACCCCGCTACCGAGCTAACCCCTTACAATATATTATATATATATATATATATATATATATATATATATATATATATATATATATAGTGAGGAAAATAAGTATTTGAACACCCTGCTATTTTGCAAGTTCTCCCACTTGGAAATCATGGAGGGGTCTGAAATTGTCATCGTAGGTGCATGTCCACTGTGAGAGACATAATAAAAAAAAAAAATTCCAGAAATCACAATTTATGATTTTTTAACTATTTATTTGTATGATACAGCTGCAAATAAGTATTTGAACACCTGTCTATCAGCTAGAATTCTGACCCTCAAAGACCTGTTAGTCTGCCTTTAAAATGTCCACCTCCACTCCATTTATTATCCTAAATTAGATGCACCTGTTTGAGGTCATTAGCTGCATAAAGACACCTGTCCACCCCATACAATCAGTAAGAATCCAACTACTAACATGGCCAAGACCAAAGAGCTGTCCAAAGACACTAGAGACAAAATTGTACACCTCCACAAGGCTGGAAAGGGCTACGGGGAAATTGCCAAGCAGCTTGGTGAAAAAAGGTCCACTGTTGGAGCAATCATTAGAAAATGGAAGAAGCTAAACATGACTGTCAATCTCCCTCGGACTGGGGCTCCATGCAAAATCTCACCTCGTGGGGTCTCAATGATCCTAAGAAAGGTGAGAAATCAGCCCAGGACTACACGGGAGGAGCTGGTCAATGACCTGAAAAGAGCTGGGACCAACGTTTCCAAGGTTACTGTTGGTAATACACTAAGACGTCATGGTTTGAAATCATGCATGGCACGGAAGGTTCCCCTGCTTAAACCAGCACATGTCAAGGCCCGTCTTAAGTTTGCCAATGACCATTTGGATGATCCAGAGGAGTCATGGGAGAAAGTCATGTGGTCAGATGAGACCAAAATAGAACTTTTTGGTCATAATTCCACTAACCGTGTTTGGAGGAAGAAGAATGATGAGTACCATCCCAAGAACACCATCCCTACTGTGAAGCATGGGGGTGGTAGCATCATGCTTTGGGGGTGTTTTTCTGCACATGGGACAGGGCGACTGCACTGTATTAAGGAGAGGATGACCGGGGCCATGTATTGCGAGATTTTGGGCAACAACCTCCTTCCCTCAGTTAGAGCTTTGAAGATGGGTCGAGGCTGGGTCTTCCAACATGACAATGACCCGAAGCACACAGCCAGGATAACCAAGGAGTGGCTCTGTAAGAAGCATATCAAGGTTCTGGCGTGGCCTAGCCAGTCTCCAGACCTAAACCCAATAGAGAATCTTTGGAGGGAGCTCAAACTCCGTGTTTCTCAGCGACAGCCCAGAAACCTGACTGATCTAGAGAAGATCTGTGTGGAGGAGTGGGCCAAAATCCCTCCTCCAGTGTGTGCAAACCTGGTGAAAAACTACAAGAAACGTTTGACCTCTGTAATTGCAAAGAAAGCCTACTGTACCAAATATTAACATTGATTTTCTCAGGTGTTCAAATACTTATTTGCAGCTGTATCATACAAATAAATAGTTAAAAAAAATCATACATTGTGATTTCTGGATTTTTTTTTTGGATTATGTCTCTCACAGTGGACATGCACCTACGATAACAATTTCAGACCCCCTCCATGATTTCCAAGTGGGAGAACTTGCAAAATAGCAGGGTGTTCAAATACTTATTTTCCTCACTGTATATATATATATATATATATATATTTTTTTTCTGAAATTCTAATTTTGTATAGAATGAATTTGAATAGAAAAGATTAGAATATAAAATAATATAAAAGAATAGACTAGAAAAACAATAGAACAGAATAAAATATAATATGTTATATTTTATTCTATTGTTTTTCAAGTTTATTCATTTCTATTTCTATTCTAATCTTTCAACCCTAACATTTATATAAAACTGTAGTGGATGTGATCAAAATAGTCAAAGTAAGATAATGAAATGCCTATTTCAATGCACAAACACATGCTTTATACCACATATGTATCCTATATATCGCATATGCATATAGGTTATTGATTGCTATAGGAATAATCACACATAATCATAATTCATAATTTACCCTTGTACCCCTTGCTAATATGATGTTGTATTTCAGACATGCATCACATGGTTTGAAAGAAACAGGAAGTCAGTCTGCAAAAACAAGCTGAAATTAGATCAGTGAAAAGTCCCTGGGAACAGCAGAACCAGACAGATACCAGACATCAGAACGTCACAAGAATAATATTACATATTAATGAGAATGTTGAATATTTATGATCATGATCATGTGTTTTGAATACGCTTGCAGAACCATATATAATCAACAGCTTGAAATAAAAAAAAGAGAAGTAACTGTCTTCACAACAGAGCTCTGTGTGTGGATAATTTACTTTCAGTTTGCGCAAACGTTTCTTATCAAATTTGGCTCAGGAAACAGATACCAAAGACCGGACACTTGGCTCCGATCCAAAACAACTGGCGCCCGCCAACGTGGGGCTTCAGGCTTCCTGATTCGGGCCAAGCCGATCGAGAGGGGACCGGGAAGGAGACCAACGCGGACGGGGCACAGAGACTGATCACCTCTGAGAACGGTAAGACACTTTTAATTTTGTCTACTGTTCATCCTGCCCATGGTTGTTTAGTTCATGTTCCCGTGTCGGCTTGCCCTCGATCAGCAAAGCAGGCAGATAATATAGCTTGCCCAAAGGTCATTTATACATTTATAAGAACCTGCATAACTGGTATCTGCAGCCTGTATATTTTGTTTCCTGTTTTGTTTCGTCAAGCTTGTGACGGCTGTTGGGAATAAGGGGATTAATTATATAGTCACGGATGAGAATTGACGTGGTCAAACTCCTCCTGGGGGAATAAATAATTGTGCTGTGAAGCACGGATGACCAGGAGGGGGCGTCAGGAGAACGCATAGTTGCGTGGGGATCCCGTGAGGACTAATAATCCTATATTTCACTGTGGTTGTCACATATCTTGGTGTTTTGTTACATGTGCTGGCCTCTGATGTTTAGATGAGACAGGCAGAAAGGAATAGAGTCACAGATGTGATAACTGGCTGTGATAACGTGGTCAAACTTCTCTCAGGGTTGATGCAAAGTGTACCGGAGAGGGGGTGCACAGCTCAGGATATCAGGAGGTTCTGCACAAGGTGTGCAGAGGAAATCCTGTGATGTTTGTTCTGAGGTCTCATCTTTTCATCACATGAGCCAGGGATGTCATGTCCTGAATGTGTCTGTGGGCTACTGTTAGGAATTCATTCAGAGGGCTGGTGAAAGTGATAACCCCAGGATACAGGGAAGAAATTTTTGGCCTGAAACCTTTGTTGGTGGATGTTCCAGACGTGTTGGTGTTCAGATTAAACGTGCACTACCCAGTTAGAATTGCAGTCGGTGCATCATTGCCAGCAATAGAAGGTGAAGCTAGAGAGAGGGGATACTTACCTATTAGGTGTCCACTCCAGCCAGAACAGCCAGAAAAGGGTGAGGAAAGTGAAAAGGACAGAGTCAGAAGTTTGGGTTTGCCTCTGGGACACATAAGTGACATTTAAAGGTTTAAAGGAACGCACTGAATTTAACTGCTGTATTGTTAAAGCCCGTCCATCTGCAGCAGGTTGAAGACACTTTCGATTTCAAAGAAAGGGAAAAAACACAGAAAAGTGTACTTTTAAAAAGGGGAAGTGACAGCGCAGAAGCTCTGAGAGAAAGATTTCAAAAGAACACGCAGCCAAAACTTCAAACTTGAGTCCTAGACAGCCTTGTAATACAAAATCCTGAGCCTGAACGTGTATCCCTCCATTAGATAGCGATGGGACAGAAGTTAGAGAAGCCAAAGGAAGGCAGCCTAGCTTACAGCTTGGTTTTAGAGAGGGAGGGAAAAACAGCAGTTTAGGGATAAATGAACTTGCAAAAGTATGTGACATCAACATGCACATGGGTGGGAGGTTGCAGGCAGAAGAATGGCGGGTGTTGTTAAAACGGAAAAAGGGTCTATTGTCTGATAATGGCTTATTAGCTACAGCTGAAGCCTGGTACAGAGTATCGCAAGCTGTCCAAGTAGAGGGGTGGTCAGAGCAAGAAACAAATCAACATGGATATATTGTATATGTGTATCATAAACCAGAAAGTACATTGGAGTCTGGACGGCCACCACCCTATAATGGCGTCCGAACACAGGACAGGAAACCCTGCCCCTCAGCAACCGCCCCCTCGCATGATTCTCCCATCAGGTTCCGCCCCAATGTACCACCTCCTTTACCACCCATGGCACCTCCCCAGGACAGTGGCCATCTTGCAACACCCAACACTGGTGACACACCCAGTCAACCCACAGGAAGACTCCCTATGACTGCTTCCTGTGATGGCCATATTGGTACACCCATACCTATATGCCCAGTGTTGGATCAGACCGGAGCAGATTACAAGGAAGATGTTAACCCATTAATGATGTTCGAAGGTGATGAGGACGGGGCAGAGGCAAGCAGTGGCAGTCGCTGCCACTCACCTGAGCCCCAAGAAGTACTAGTGACCAAGGGGGGCGTGACTCTCAACTGGTACCACTCCCAGTTTAGCCAGTCATGGAAGCCAGGGCCCAACTCAGATTATAGTGTCTGGAGGCCTGTCGGATGTGAACACCAGGACAACTACACTTCCCTACCAGGGCCATGAACCAGTACATCCCCCCTTTCAGTCACCTCACAGGGCGCTGCAGGAAATCTGTATAGAATCTGACCGAGTGACATCCTCACATCCCCATCCCACATCCGCAGGCCCGTTGGGAGCAGTGCAAACAGCCAGAGTAGGTGCTAGGTACTCACTCCCACTGTATTCCCCTACTCATTCACAACCGTTCTGAGGACATGGCGAATGCCTCAGGAGGACCCACAGGTGATTCACATGACACCATACAGTATGGTCCCCCCCCCACCAAATAGGGGACTACCTCTTCAACCACCACAACAGGGGATTGAGTGGAGACCTCCACCCAGTGGGTTGCAACCTCACATACCAAGGGGGGAAATGCCGCCGGCACCATTAGGCGCACCCCTGATGTATGTGACCTTTAACCCTCAACAAGCATCATCCGTCGTAAGCAGTTTACCAGATCCTGAAAAACAGCCCATGCCATTTTACAGAAGAATTACCCAGATCCAGAAGGCATAATCCTGTGCCTGGCGGGACCTGGTAAGCCTCTGTGAAATCAAAGCAGGGGAAGCTTACTGGCCAGTAATGGAAAGGTGTTTCAAGGTGGACAGTGGCATCCCCGACAATACATATGGTTTGGGATGTGAGTTTGTGACGCAGTTACAACGGTGGGCACGTGACCGCCTGGCAGACCAAGCAACAAGCATCCAAGACATTACACAAGACAGAATCAGTTGATAAATTCCATACTAGGATGTTACAGGTGTTCACCGATTTGGGATTCAGCACACAAAACAAGGCACATACGCAGATGCTATCCTCTGCATTTGTAGCAGGCCTTAGGGAAGCAATCCGGAAAGGCCTGCTACTATCTCGGCCAGAGTACAGAGTGTTACCTCTTGACACTCTACTACTGGTAGCAGTCCTCACAGGGTAATAGGAAGGCAGTCCCTCTCATGTTGGCTTCTGACACACCATACCCGCCACCACAAGCACGAAACCCGCGAGCCTGCTGTTACAACTGTGGGAGGCCCAGACATTTTAGGAGACAATGCCGAAGCCCGTGTAGATCCGATCGAAGACAGCCCGATCATGGGGACAACCAAAGAAGAGGAGATGCTCAACACCAAGGACAAAACGTCCAAGGGAATCCCAACTCAGCACCTAATGATTGGCCTCCTCCTCCTCTGTTTGGTCATATGGATCCATAGGAATTCGGCAAGCCTGTGTCATACACTCCGACCATGATCGCAGCACACAAAGATTCAGGAGGACCTCTAGCCAAGATAACTCAGTATCGAGGGCCGGCCCACTATCTTTGTTTGCGACACAGGTGCTGCCCGGAGTGTCCTTCGAACGAAAGAATTACCCGATATCTCCTTCCTATCTGACAATGACATCACATGCGTTGGAGTGGATGGAACACCCCGAAAAAGTCCTCTAACCTGCCCCCTACAAGTTGGCAACATCCCTGACCTACTAACAAGATCTGTGGTTTCCGACACCTGTCCCTTGAACTTACTAGGGGCTGACGTCTTATCCAGACTCCAGGCCTCAATCTCCTTCAAACCAGATGGTGGTATCCGAGTGACCTTACCACTGACTGATGAAGACACGTCAGCATTATGCTCCATTCCGCTCTTGCTGTCCCTAAACGTAGAAGACAAAACTGGAATTCCAGAAGAGGTTTTAACCCGAATACCTTCCTGCCTGTGGTCTACAGGCCCAGAAGACATCGGTCATCTGAAAGTCCCGCCTGTCATGGTCAGAATGAAGCCTGGTGCCCCTTTGCCCAGAAAACCCCAATACCCCCTCAAGCCCTCCGTGTCAGCAGCAATCACTCGCCAGATAGAGGCCCTCCTCCAGAATGGGGCTCTTATACCCTGCACAAGCCCCTGCAACACCCCACTCTTCCCAGTCAAGAAGAAAACCCCAAAAAAAGAACCTGTGAAATATCGCATGGTGCAGGACCTCCAAGCAGTGAATGAAGCCACCATACTGGAAACGCCCATCGTACCCAACCCACACACCTTGCTGGCAGGAATACCACCCACGGCCAAGTACTTTACTGTGGTGGACCTAGCGAACACCTACTGCAGTGTCCCCCTAGACCCGCGTTGTCAATTCTTATTCAGTTTCGTCCACGAAAGGAAAAGCTACACCTGGACGGTAATGCCGCAAGGTGCCCAGAACTCCCCGTCCCAATTCTCCAAGGCAATGAAATTCATTCTGGACACATGGATCAAACTCCACCCAGACGTTGTGCTTCTCGAATATGTGGATGACCTCTTGCTTTGCGCAGATACCCAAGATGAGGCTGCAACCCACTCTGAAGACCTTCTTTGTTACCTGGCTGAACAAGGCTGTAAAGCATCAAGACAGAAGATCCAGTGGTGCAAGCAAACAGTGGTCTTCCTTGGACATTGTATCTCACAAGGCGTAAGACATTTTACTCAAGAACGAATAGCTGTGATCAAGGCAATTCCGGTGCCAGTTGGCCACAAGTCTCTCCATGCTTTTCTGGTCCTAATATCTTATTGTCGTTCATGGATTCCAGAAGCATCTCTGCTAATGCAACCACTCTATGATGCTCTAAAGACTGATCCTTTCACACTGCCACCAGAGGCCCTTACAAACTTTGAAATTCTGAAACAGATCCTGTCATAGGCCCCTGCCCTCGGCCTACCAGACTATGAAAAAAGTTTTAAGCTATTTGTCTTAGAGAGAGAAGAACACGCCACAGGAGTACTGGCCCAATCTTGTGACAACAAACTCAGACCTATCGGGTACTGTCGATTGGATCCAGTAGCTAGGGGGGCACCCTCCTGCCTCAGAGCTGTTTTCGCAGCCCAAGCCCTTCTGGACAAAACTGCAGATTTCGTGCTGGGCCACCTTCTCATCCTTCTAGCTCCGCATGACATATCAGCCGTGCTAAACCAAGTACAACCAAAACATATGTCAGCAGCAAGACATCTCAGACTACAATGCACTTTGCTCCTCCCGGACAATATCACCCTCCTCAGATGTAACACCCTCAACCCGTCCACTCTGCTCCCACTTCTCGAGGGGGGAAACGACCCTCACGATACCCCTCACGGCTGTCTTGAAATCATGAAGATGGAAACTACACACCTGCCAACAGTTAGCAGAGTGCCTCTGGACGACCCTGACCTGACTATCTATGTTGATGGATCAAGATATGCAGATCATGAAGGCAGGTACCACACCGGATATGCTGTCACTACCAAAGACACAATCCTCCATGCCTCTGCATTGCCCCCCTCTAAGTCCGTACAAGAAGCAGAACTTCAGGCCCTAATCATGGCATGCAAGCTGGCGGAGGGGAAAAAAGCTAACATTTATACGGACTCAAGATACGCCCTTGGAGTGGCCTGTGATTATGGGGTCCTGTGGAAGAACAGGGGCTTTCTGACAGCAGTGGGTACACCCACAAAACACAGCGCAGCAGTCAGGGACCTGATTGACGCTCTGCTTCTTCCTACCCAAGTGGCAGTTCTCAAGGTAAAGGCACATGGCAGACTGAACACTCAAGAAGCACAAGGTAATCACTTGGCGGACACTGCAGCAAAACATGCCGCGAAAGTTGTGCGAGAAGTCGTACGCAGAGTGGACGTCCAAGACATGCCAACACAAGACATTTTTACAATAGACACAGTACAAGCCACCATGATCTTGCAGAACCCTCCTGTGGATTGGGCAGGTTTGAAGGAAATGCAAGGGGCAGCAAGTGAGGAGGAAAAAGGAACATGGACAAAGAAGGGAGCCATATTGAAGGATGGACTCATGGAAGTGAATAAGAGACTATGTTTACCACGGTCCATGTTCCCAGCTGTGGTGCAGTGGGCTCATGGTGCTTCTCACCTGTCGAAGACCTTGATGAATTCTTTGATCAATAAATACTACCTGGCCCCAGGAATTACCCCACTTACCAACAACTTCTGCAAGTCATGCGTCATCTGTGCCAAGTGCAACCCAGGAAGAACGGAAAAGACACCCATGAAACATCTAGCTAAAGCTCAATATCCCTTTCAACGAATACAGATCGATCACATTCAGATGCCGAAGAGTGGCCGGTATGAATACGCTCTAGTAATCGTTGATATGTTCAGTTCCTGGCCCGAAGCGTTCCCTGTGACCAACATGACAGCGAAGACCACAGCCAAGAAGCTTCTAACGGAAATAGTGTGTAGATATGGTGTCCCAGAGGTCAGAGAGAGTGATCAGGGGCCGGCTCTCACGGCCTCGTTAACCAAAGAAATATGGACAGCCCTAGGGGTCACACTAGCTTTCCACACCCCGTATCACCCTCAGAGCAATGGGAAGGTAGAGAGTTTGAATGGCACAATAAAATCCTGAATTTTGAAAATGTCTCAGGAGACAGGGATGAGCTGGCCAGACAGTCTACCCATTGCCCTGTTCAGTGTGAGATACACTCCTAAAGAGAGCCATGGTTTATCACCTTATGAAATACTGTTTGGTTCAGCCCGAGATTAGGGTGTTATTATCCACAACAATTACAGTTACAATCCGATGTATTAACTGATTATGTGACTGCTTTGTCTCGTGAATTAACCCGTATCCATGCAAAGGTTTTCTCTTCCATTCCAGATCCTGCGTTGGATACAGGAACACACAAGCTGGTCCCCGGTGATTGGGTTCTGATAAAGAAATTTGTTGCGAAAACACCCTCTTGAACCAAGATATGATGGTCCCTTCCATGTCCTCCTAATAACAGCTACATTGGTGAAAGTTGCAGGGAAGAACACCTGGATACACGCCTCCCACTGCAAGAAGATCACCATACCCAAGGAAACAGATAAAGATAAATCATGATCCTATATATCCTTTGTCTGTGTGGGTTGACTAGGGCACAGCATGCAGCCATTACTAAGAAAGATGGGAAGGTCATTTTTTGGTATAATTCATCTGATACACAGGTGGAAGTCAAACGTGGCTATATGGGTAAGATACTCCCATGTCCTGAGCATAACAGCAGGTCAGAACGGTATGAAAAAGGTGATGGAGAGGGATATATATATGTGTCACTAAAGGGTCATGGGGAAAAAATTGTGACAGTTGGGGAGCAGCAGCTTGGAACACAGGGACACCCTGGGGATATAAACCTCAACCAGCCTATGACAGTAAAGACAGCCAGGGGGAGCCCTTGCTAACCCGTCTCACCAAGCCAGGGCCCAGTATGACACTTGTCCTAAACATACGGAATCCGAGCCCATCCGATAAGGGAGAGTATGTGTTGGGGTGGTGGTTCGGAGGGGGTCACTGGGGTCATAGAGGGTCTTTCCGTCTAGAAGATATGTACAACAACAACGAATGGCAGCCAGTCAAGAACCTGCCCCCACCAAACCCCTTAAAGCCCCATGTACAGACCCTGGAGGACATGGTTGCAATAGCAGATCCTACCTTCAAGGATACAATGGAGGTTTAAACCGGCCTTTCGGAAATCAATCTCTGGCTAGAATGGATGAGATATAGTGCCAGTAAACATAATAAAACCAACTGCTATGTCTGTGGTAGTGCTAGGCCACATTTGGGTACAGTCCCATTAGTCATACCTAAAAAAGAGGAAGAGTGCTTCCTAAGCCTCTACGCTAACATTTCCACCAACTAGTTGACATGTGAAAAATGGAAAAAGGAATATCCCATAGACACTAGGGCTTCAATACCTAAGATAGCTATCACCATATACCCTGGAAACTACACTTGTTGTGCTCACCATAAAGGGAGGGGTAAAAACCTAGGTAACTTTTCGAAAGGTTACTGTGCTTCTTACAGTCATGTCCCGGCCAACTTAATACAGAATCAAAGTCAATCCCTGGAAGATGTGTATTGGATATGTGGAGACATGCAAGTGAGGACCAGGTTGGAGGGGCAATGGAGGGGAGAATGTGCCCTTGCAAAGGCCATCATGCCTCTGCACATCCTAACGGAAGGTACTCACAACACACAGGGTAAGAGGACAAAAAGGGAAGCCCTTCCGGGAAGTTTTGACCCTCATGTGTATTTAGATGCCATTGGAGTTCCAAGGGGGGGTCCCTGATGAATTCAAGGCCCGAGACCAGGTAAAAGCAGGTTTAGAGGCCCTAATCCCCATAATAACTTAGAAAAAATGTAGACTGGATAAATTATATATATTATAATCAGCAAAGGTTTGTCAATTACACGAGAGACGCATTCCAGGGAATAGCCGAACAGTTGGAGGCCGACTCTCAAATGACTTTCCAGAACTGGATGGCTCTGGATATGATATTTGCAGAGAAAGGAGGGGTTTGTACTATGATAGACAAAATGACCAGCACCACTTGCTGTACCTATATTCCAGACAACACCGGTCCGAATGGCCAAGTCACTGTAGCTCTTAAAAAGTTGAAGAATCTGTCAGTTGAACTAAAGAAAAATACAGGCATCACAGATCCATGGGACCATTGGATGAACGGGTGGCAGAGAATTTTAACCCAAATAGGAGTAACCATTTTAATCTTTCTATTTCTCCTCGCTCTGGTAATTAGTGGGAATGCTTTAATAAGCATTCCCAGTATTGATATTCGTTTTTTAGTGGGAATGCTTTAATAAGCATTCCCAGTATTGATATTCGTTTTTTATTATTCTTCTTCTTAATTAGTGGGAATGCTTTAATAAGCATTCCCAGTATTGATATTCGTTTTTTATTATTAGTGGGAATGCTTTAATAAGCATTCCCAGTATTGATATTCGTTTTTTATTAGTGGGAATGCTTTAATAAGCATTCCCAGTATTGATATTCGTTTTTTATTATTCTTCTTCTTCTTAATTTTAATTTTAATTTTATTATTCCGTACGTTTTTTGGCTCTGCGTAACTTCTGCATACTTTCAGCTATTGAGACCATTCAACTTTTAAAATGTTCGTCTCGTTCAGCTAACGATGGGACTTCTTCAAGTTTTTTTGTACTATTTATACTTTTTAAAATATTAAGCTTTTAGACACTTTTTTTTAACATTGAAGTCAATGAGAACATCCTTTTTCCTGCTTCAAAACACACGTTCTGCCAAAAGTTTCAGCTCCTTTATACTTTCACTTACAGACACCAAACAAACTTTAAAGCGGTCACAAAATATTCAGCTATCCAAACATGACTTTTCAGATTGATATCTTTTACGGTTTTTGTGAAAACGCAATTTACGTTTAGCGCTTTTTTCAGAAAATGGAATCGGTTATAATGTAACCCTATGGAAGGGATTTAGAGTGTGTCATGTGACCTTTACAGTGGAGATCTTTGAAAACAAAAATTATCTTTAAAAAAAGGGCGAACAAATTGCTCTCACGTCCACAAGATCTACTTGTCATACACAATTTATATATCAAAACGTAGGTATGCTTGTCTGGTTTCAGGCAATGTGATCAGTTTTGTGATACGTATTTTAGTTTTAGTTCCAGGAGCTTCTAAAGGACATGAGCGACAAAACCACTCTCATTGACCGTCATGTTAAAAATTTTAAAAATGTTCCTGCAAAACACACAAAGACGCTCTTTTCTAAATCGCTGGCATGGCCACAATTTTAAGTTTATCAACATAAATTTCATATCGATGCGTTCACAAGGGCCGTGTCTTTCAAACGGTGAAGTCGCTGTATCGATCGCATGTACGGTTGTGGATTTATTACGTTTTGTTTGAAGGCGTAATTCATGTATTGGTCTGTGAATTAAAAGGCGTTTGTAATGGAATTTCTTTCCATAAATAGCTTTCTACCTCGGTGCAATATTCCTCCTCACTGACCTGGGGGGAGGGGAAAACCTATTGAGGGGGGAGGGGCGACCAGGAAGTCAGCATACTCTCTACTTTGCAGATAGAGAAAGGAGCTGTGTGTCCTAAAGATAGTGTAGTGGTTATGGTGAATGGCTTTGGTGCGGGCTCAGCTATTCAGCATTCCCACTCGCATTTTCCTCAGGAAATGCATTTTCTAGTTAGTGGGAATGCTTTAATAAGCATTCCCAGTATTGATATTCGTTTTTTATTATTCTTCTTCTTAATTTTATTCCGTACGTTTTTTGGCTCTGCGTAACTTCTGCATACTTTCAGCTATTGAGACCATTTAACTTTTAAAATGTTCGTCTCATTCAGCTAACGATGGGACTTCTTCAAGTTTTTTTGTACTATTTATACTTTTTAAAATATTAAGCTTTTAGACACTTTTTTTTAACATTGAAGTCAATGAGAACATCCTTTTTCCTGCTTCAAAACACACGTTCTGCCAAAAGTTTCAGCTCCTTCATACTTTCACTTACAGACACCAAACAAACTTTAAAGCGGTCACAAAATATTCAGCTATCCAAACATGACTTTTCAGATTGATATCTTTTACGGTTTTTGTGAAAACGCAATTTACGTTTAGCGATTTTTTCAGAAAATGGAATCGGTTATAATGTAACCCTATGGAAGGGATTTAGAGTGTGTCATGTGACCTTTAGAGTGGAGATCTTTGAAAACAAAAATTATCTTTAAAAAAAGGGCGAACAAATTGCTCTCACGCCCACAAGATCTACTTGTCATACACAATTTATATATCAAAACGTAGGTATGCTTGTCTGGTTTCAGGCTATGTGATCAGTTTTGTGATACGTATTTTAGTTTTAGTTCCAGGAGCTTCTAAAGGACAAGAGCGACAAAACCACTCTCATTGACCGTCCATGTTAAAAATTTTAAAAATTTTCCTGCAAAACACACAAAGACGCTCTTTTCTAAATCGCTGGCATGGCCACAATTTTAAGTTTATCAACATAAATTTCATATCGATGCGTTCACAAGGGCCGCGTCTTTCAAACGGTGAAGTCGCTGTATCGATCGCATGTACGGTTGTGGATTTATTACGTTTTGTTTGGAGGCGTAATTAATGTATTGGTCTGTGAATTAAAAGGCGTTTGTAATGGAATTTCTTTCCATAAATAGCTTTCTACCTCAGTGCAATATTCCTCCTCACTGACCTGGGGGGAGGGGAAACCTCTTGAGGGGGGAGGGGCGACCAGGAAGTCAGGATACTCTCTACTTTGCAGATAGAGAAAGGAGCTGTGTGTCCTAAAGATAGTGTAGTGGTTATGGTGAATGGCTTTGGTGCGGGCTCAGCAATTCAGCATTCCCACTCGCATTTTCCTCAGGGAATGCATTTTCTAGTTTTATTCTTAATTTTATTCCGTACGTTTTTTGGCTCTGCGTAACTTCTGCATACTTTCAGCTATTGAGACCATTCAACTTTTAAAATGTTCGTCTCGTTCAGCTAACGATGGGACTTCTTCAAGTTTTTTTGTACTATTTATACTTTTTAAAATATTAAGCTTTTAGACACTTTTTTTTAACATTGAAGTCAATGAGAACATCCTTTTTCCTGCTTCAAAACACACGTTCTGCCAAAAGTTTCAGCTCCTTCATACTTTCACTTACAGACACCAAACAAACTTTAAAGCGGTCACAAAATATTCAGCTATCCAAACATGACTTTTCAGATTGATATCTTTTACGGTTTTTGTGAAAACGCAATTTACGTTTAGCGATTTTTTCAGAAAATGGAATCGGTTATAATGTAACCCTATGGAAGGGATTTAGAGTGTGTCATGTGACCTTTACAGTGGAGATCTTTGAAAACAAAAATTATCTTTAAAAAAAGGGCGAACAAATTGCTCTCACGCCCACAAGATCTACTTGTCATACACAATTTATATATCAAAACGTAGGTATGCTTGTCTGGTTTCAGGCAATGTGATCAGTTTTGTGATACGTATTTTAGTTTTAGTTCCAGGAGCTTCTAAAGGACAAGAGCGACAAAACCACTCTCATTGACCGTCATGTTAAAAATTTTAAAAATTTTCCTGCAAAACACACAAAGACGCTCTTTTCTAAATCGCTGGCTTGGCCACAATTTTAAGTTTATCAACATAAATTTCATATCGATGCGTTCACAAGGGCCGTGTCTTTCAAACGGTGAAGTCGCTGTATCGATCGCATGTACGGTTGTGGATTTATTACGTTTTGTTTGGAGGCGTAATTCATGTATTGGTCTGTGAATTAAAAGGCGTTTGTAATGGAATTTCTTTCCATAAATAGCTTTCTACCTCAGTGCAATATTCCTCCTCACTGACCTGGGGGGAGGGGAAACCTCTTGAGGGGGGAGGGGCGACCAGGAAGTCAGGATACTCTCTACTTTGCAGATAGAGAAAGGAGCTGTGTGTCCTAAAGATAGAGTAGTGGTTATGGTGAATGGCTTTGGCGCGGGCTCAGCAATTCAGCATTCCCACTCGCATTTTCCTCAGGGAATGCATTTTCTAGTTATTATTCTTCTTCTTAATTTTAATTTTAATTTTATTCCGTACGTTTTTTGGCTCTGCGTAACTTCTGCATACTTTCAGCTATTGAGACCATTTAACTTTTAAAATGTTCGTCTCATTCAGCTAACGATGGGACTTCTTCAAGTTTTTTTGTACTATTTATACTTTTTAAAATATTAAGCTTTTAGACACTTTTTTTTAACATTGAAGTCAATGAGAACATCCTTTTTCCTGCTTCAAAACACACGTTCTGCCAAAAGTTTCAGCTCCTTCATACTTTCACTTACAGACACCAAACAAACTTTAAAGCGGTCACAAAATATTCAGCTATCCAAACATGACTTTTCAGATTGATATCTTTTACGGTTTTTGTGAAAACGCAATTTACGTTTAGCGATTTTTTCAGAAAATGGAATTGGTTATAATGTAACCCTATGGAAGGGATTTAGAGTGTGTCATGTGACCTTTACAGTGGAGATCTTTGAAAACAAAAATTATCTTTAAAAAAAGGGCGAACAAATTGCTCTCACGCCCACAAGATCTACTTGTCATACACAATTTATATATCAAAACGTAGGTATGCTTGTCTGGTTTCAGGCAATGTGATCAGTTTTGTGATACGTATTTTAGTTTTAGTTCCAGGAGCTTCTAAAGGACAAGAGCGACAAAACCACTCTCATTGACCGTCATGTTAAAAATTTTAAAAATGTTCCTGCAAAACACACAAAGACGCTCTTTTCTAAATCGCTGGCATGGCCACAATTTTAAGTTTATCAACATAAATTTCATATCGATGCGTTCACAAGGGCCGTGTCTTTCAAACGGTGAAGTCGCTGTATCGATCGCATGTACGGTTGTGGATTTATTACGTTTTGTTTGAAGGCGTAATTCATGTATTGGTCTGTGAATTAAAAGGCGTTTGTAATAGAATTTCTTTCCATAAATAGCTTTCTACCTCAGTGCAATATTCCTCCTCACTGACCTGGGGGAGGGGAAACCTCTTGAGGGGGGAGGGGCGACCAGGAAGTCAGCATACTCTCTACTTTGCAGATAGAGAAAGGAGCTGTGTGTCCTAAAGATAGTGTAGTGGTTATGGTGAATGGCTTTGGTGCGGGCTCAGCTATTCAGCATTCCCACTCGCATTTTCCTCAGGAAATGCATTTTCTAGTTTGTTGCATACTCCCTTGTTTAAAGAAATGTATAGAGAAAGCAGTAGAACAAGGAATCCCTACGTTCGTGAACCAAGACATAGGGCACGAGGAAGAGGAGTACGAAGAACCGCACATTCCACTACAGACATTCCCAGTCTCACATCATGAATAGGCAGGACGACAGGGACAGATAGGGTAGGAACCTCGAGGCCGCGACCTGGGTCCAGCTGCAGTGAAAGCAATCCTCACCACTAGAGGCTCTGGGGAAAACCTGCTGACCTTAGACTCCGCGCGCCCTGGGGTGGGGAAACTTAGATTAAAACAGGGACAGATTAAAATAGATTAAAATAGACATTTCAAGGGGGGGGCTGTAGTGGATGTGATCAAAATAGTCAAAGTAAGATAATGAAATGCCTATTTCAATGAACAAACACATGCTTTATACCACATATGTATCCTATATATCGCATATGCATATAGGTTATTGATTGCTATAGGAATAATCACACATAATCATAATTCATAATTTAGCCTTGTACCCCTTGCTAATATGATGTTGTAGAATTTCATAATTTGAATTTCTGAAAATGGTATATATATATATATATATATATATATATATATATATATATATATATATTAGGGCTGCGGAAATTAATGATTAATTGGTCGATTAATCGTTAATTTCTTTGGTCGATTAAAATTATTTTGATCGATGACGATCCGCGGAGTGAGCTCCGCGGTCTCGCCCATAGGAAAGGCCGCGGCTTCGGCCTAGCTCCGGAGCCGCGGCGCGCTGACGTCATCATCACCTGCCCGCCTGCTTGTATCTTCTTCCCTTGCGCACGTGTGTCCATCAGCTACTCTGCAGATGGGTCTGCCTGCCTGATGGTCAGGTAAGAAAGGACAACCATCTGTGTGTGGTAACATTATGGGGCAGATGTATATATTCCTGGAGTATGGGGACAGATGTGTATATTAAAGCATGGGGGCAGATGCTGTAATGTACACATCTGCCCCATGCTGTAATGTACACATCTGCCCCCATGCTGTAATGTACACATCTGCCCCCATGCTGTAATGTACACATTTGCCCCCATACTGCAAGAATATACACATCTGCCCCCATGCTGTAATGTACACATGGGGGCAGATGTGTATATTCTTGCAGTATGGGAGGCAGATGTGTATATTACAGCATGGGGGCAGATGTGTATATTACAGCATGGGGGCAGATGTGTACATTACAGCATGGGGGCAGATGCTGTAATGTACACATCTGCCCCCATGCTGTAATGTACACATCTGCCCCCATGCTGTAATGTACACATCTGCCCCCATGCTGTAATGTACACATCTGCCCCCATGCTGTAATGTACACATCTGCCCCCATACTGCAAGAATATACACATCTGCCCCCATGCTGTAATGTACACATGGGGGCAGATGTGTATATTCTTGCAGTATGGGAGGCAGATGTGTATATTAAAGCATGGGGGCAGATGTGTATATTAAAGCATGGAGGCAGATGCTGTAATGTACACATCTGCCCCCATGCTGTAAGGTACACATCTGCCCCCATGCTGTAATGTACACATCTGCCCCCATGCTGTAATATACACATCTGCCCCCATGCTGTAATATACACATCTGACCCCATGCTGTAATATACACATCTGCCCCCATACTGCAAGAATATACACATCTGCCCCCATGCTGTAATGTACACATGGGGGCAGATGTGTATATTCTTGCAGTATGGGAGGCAGATGTGTATATTACAGCATGGGGGCAGATGTGTATATTACAGCATGGGGGCAGATGTGTACATTACAGCATGGGGGCAGATGTGTACATTACAGCATGGGGGCAGATGCTGTAATGTACACATCTGCCCCCATGCTGTAATGTACACATCTGCCCCCATGCTGTAATGTACACATCTGCCCCCATGCTGTAATGTACACATCTGCCCCCATGCTGTAATGTACACATCTGCCCCCATGCTGTAATGTACACATCTGCCCCCATGCTGTAATGTACACATCTGCCCCCATGCTGTAATGTACACATCTGCCCCCATGCTGTAATGTACACATCTGCCCCCATGCTGTAATGTACACATCTGCCCCCATGCTGTAATATACACATCTGCCCCCATACTGCAAGAATATACACATCTGCCTCCCATACTGCAAGAATATACACATCTGCCCCCATGTGTACATTACAGCATGGGGGCAGATGTGTATATTCTTGCAGTATGGGGGCAGATGTGTATATTCTTGCAGTATGGGGGCAGATGTGTATATTCTTGCAGTATGGGGGCAGATGTATATATTACAGCATGGGGGCAGATGTGTACATTACAGCATGGGGGCGAATGTGTATATTACAGCATGGGGGCAGATGTGTACATTACAGCATGGGGGCAGATGTGTACATTACAGCATGGGGGCAGATGTGTACATTACAGCATTGGGGGCAGATGCTGTAATGTACACATGGGGGCAGATGTGTATATTCTTGCAGTATGGGAGGCAGATGTGTATATTACAGCATGGGGGCAGATGTGTACATTACAGCATGGGGGCAGATGTGTACATTACAGCATGGGGGCAGATGTGTACATTACAGCATGGGGGCAGATGTGTACATTACAGCATGGGGGCAGATGTGTATATTCTTGCAGTATGGGGGCAGATGTGTATATTCTTGCAGTATGGGGGCAGATGTGTACATTACAGCATGGGGGCAGATGTGTACATTACAGCATGGGGGCAGATGTGTACATTACAGCATGGGGGCAGATGTGTATATTACAGCATGGGGGCAGATGCTGTAATATACACATCTGCCCCCATACTGCAAGAATATACACATCTGCCCCCATACTGCCCCCACCACATTTACCAGTGGCTAATGCAGAGTTGCAATGCAAGGAGATCAGCTAAAAGTAGTTGTATCTGTATGTGCGTTAATTAATCGAAATTAGTCGATTAATCGATTAAAAAACAAAACGATTAATCGAACACAAAAATTTTAATCAGTCACAGCCCTAATATATATATATATATATATATAGAATAAAATCGAATTCTAATAGAATAGAATTTTTTTTTCTATATATATATATATATATATATATATATATATATATATATATATATATATATATATATATATATATATATACACACATACATACATACATATATACATAAACCTTTTTTTTCTATTCTATTAGAATTCGATTTGATTATATATATATATATATATATATATATATATATATATATATATATATATATATATATATATATATATATATATACACATACATTTTCAGAAATTCTAATTATGAAATTCTAATTACGTATTAGGGGTGCAACGGATCGTCACCGATCCGTGATCCGAACGGGCCACCCCGGTCTGATCGGCACACCCTGCGATCCGCGGAGCGCTCCGGAGCCTAGGCCTAGGAAAGTCCCCGGCTTCGGCCTAGCTCCGGAGCGGCGGCCATCTTGCTCCACCCAGTCTGCTTGCCAGAGCCCAGCGTGACACGCCTCCCCGGGGAGGCGTGTCACGCTGTGCACTGGGCTCTGGCAAGCAGACTTGGAGAGGGAATGTCAGCAGTGAAGCACTGGTGTGAGAGGAGGGGTGGGAAAAAAGAGCACAATTCAGGGGTGGATTAAAGAGGAAGCAGGTGAGGCTGTTTGGGACTTGTTAAAAGTACTATCTTGATGTTTTTACAGAGATAGAGATTATATATATATATATATATATATATATATATATATATATATATATATATATAAAAAAAATTTGGACCAATGAAAACGGACCCTTTTTTTTTTTGCTGATCCGAAAATGATATATATATATAATTTTTTTTTTTTTTTTTTGGACCAATGAAAACGGACCCTTTTTTTTTTTTTGCTGATCCGAAAATGATCCGATTCAGGACTCCTGATCCGAGGATCGATCCGATCTGTGAGTTTTTTTGATCTGTTGCACTCCTATTATGTATAGAATGAATTTGAAAAAAATATCAGAAAATAATAGAAAGGAATAGCATAGAAAATATATATTATATTTTATTCTATTCTGTTCTATTGTTTTTCTATGCTATTCTTTTCTATTCTAATCTTTTCTACCAGAACCAGCCTCCTTGCTGCACCGACTGGGGGGGGGGGGGGTTACCCAGGGGACTGCCCACCTTCCTTGTATACACAGCGTGTGTTTGAGGAAAAAAAATTAGGTAAAAACTGAGGAGAATGAGCAGTGCTCCGTTCAGAAAGCCAGTGCTAGAGGCCAAAACCCACTCCATAATGGCCGCCAGATGCCTCAGATAAAAGGGCGCAGGCCACAAGAAAATGGCCACCCGCAATACCGACCTCTGCCACAGCGCGGCCACGACAAAATGGCCACCAATGGAAATTTTTAATAGAGAAAGCAAGCACACTGAAAATGGCATTGGCGCTGCAAAAAATGGCGCCTGAGCCCGGAGATGTAGATGAGAAGGCTGTGCAGAGACTTCCCAGGAGACAGACCCCCTCTCACAGAAAGTGGCCCCCGGTGCCCCACAGGGACCCGGATCCCCCCACAGGTACACCCCGGTCGCAGCGGGCCCTAGGGCAGGAGGGGAAAGGGCGACAGAACAGGCAAAGGGAGGACAGGAGAACCCCTTAATCCCGGGAATGCCCAGCTGTTCCATTTTGCAGAGGTAGGAGGAACCGTACTTGCCCGTCCTTGCAAAGACTTGCTGATGCGTCACTGACAGACCCACAACTGATGGTACAGAATAGCTGTCAGCCCGGTCCACTGTGAGTGAGACAACAGCAGCCCAGTCATATGTGGACCCCGGAGCATATGCTCACTGGCCACACTTCGAGCCATGGGGTATGTCGTGGCCGACCCAGTGCGTAGCTAAGGACTGCTCACGCTCGATGGCCAGATTGGGGAGACTACAAGGATTTATAATATCTAGCCTGTCACCCAGCGGGCAGTTGATAGAATCATCACAAAAAATTAAAAATAAAATGAAAAATGTTTTGAGGACTCTGGGCCCAAAGGGAGCAACGTCCTTCTCCTCTGCTAGGCAGAAAAAAACTAAACTGCATGCTGCAGGGTGAGGGGTTATGACCGGAGGGACCGCCCCCTGGGCGGGGCTGTTCAAATCTGTTAAAGTCACATGTTTTAAGATAACCAACATGTTCTTCCTAGTCCTCTCCTATGAACAGGAACATAACCCAAAATGTCAAGATTTAAGGATTTGTGTCCGTCCATGGACGAAAAGAGAAATTAGGATTTGTTTTGTACTCACCGTAAATTCTTGACATGTGGGTTATGTTCCTGTTCATAGGAGAGGACTAGGCAGAACATGTTAGTTATCTTAAAACATGTAACTTTAAAAGAGTTAAACAGCAACCGCCCAGGGGGCGGTCCCTCCGGTCGTAACCCCTCACCCTACAGAATGCAGCTCAGTTTGTCAAAAAGCAGAACAAACTGTCTGTCCATGGAAGACAGAGAAAAGGATGAGTACAAAAAATCATATTTTCTCTTTTCGTCCATGGACGGACACAGCTCCTTAAATCTTCACATGTGTGACATCCCCAGGCAGTGTCAGAAAAAACGAGGGGTGGGAACAGCAATCAAAAGAAGATTTAACTTCAGCCCAAACAAACAGAGCTCCTCAACAGAGGAGTTGCAACCTCAAACAGCCGCCTGCAAAACCTTGCGGCCAAAGGAAGCATCCGAAGATGCACTCACATCAACCTTGTAAAACTTTGAAAAAGTGTGAACAGACGACCAGGTCGCTGCCTTACACACCTGTGAGACAGATGCTTGATGTCGGAAAGCCCAGGAGGCACCAATTGCCCTGATCGAATGTGCCGTCACAGGAAAGGGCCGGTGCCCGCCCCTTAAGGGCATAGGCCTGGATGATGGTCTGCCTGATCCACCTAGAAATGGTGGCCGACGAGACACTGACATGAACAGTGAGTCAGAACTCCAGAACAGAGCCGTAGCAGACAGGTACACCCATAGGGCACGTACCACATCCAAAGCATGTAGCGCAACCTCCTTGGGATGCGACCGCAGAGGACACACAGATGGAAGTACAATGTCCTTGTTTAGGTGACAAGCTGAAACTACCTTTGGAAGGAATGAGGGCTGCGGAAGCAATACCGCCTTATCCTTATGGAGGACCAAGTAAGGTGACTTGCAAGACAAGGTCGCCAATTCAGAAACCCTTCTGACCGATGTAATGGCAACTAGAAAAGCGTTTAGAGGAATCTCCCTGATATTCTCAAAAGGGAGGTTCCTGAAGCACCAAGAGCACCAGATTCAAGTCCCTCGGAGGAAGCGGTGGTCTAATCAGGGGAATCATGTGTCGGACCCCCTGCACAAATGTACTTACCAGTGAGTAAGCCGCCAGGGGTCATTGGAAGAAGACCGCAAGTTTCTGATCCACTCCGAGCTGTAAGAACAGCAGGATCAGAGAAACCGAATATGCCCGTGGGCGCCAAGCCATCTCTTAACAGATAGCGATGTATGCCTTCCAAGTGCGATGGTGGATCTTCTGGGAAGAAGATTTCTGGGCCCACAACATGGTGCAGATTACCGAATCTGACAGACCATGGTCCCTTAGTACCTGGCTTTCAATAGCCATGCTGTTAAAGCCAGCGACTGTAAAGCAGGATGAAGTATGGGACCTTGAGACAGATGCCAGGAAGCGTCTGCCACCAGTCTCACAAGGTCGGCGTACCAGGGATGCCGGGGCCAGTCTGGGGCGATTAGAATCACCAGAATCCCCTCGGCCTCCACTTTGCGGAGCAGACGAAGAAGCAATTTCATTGGGGGAAAGGCATAAATGAGCCGAAACTGACCCCCATGGAGCCACCAACGCATCTGCCCAGGGATCTCTGGACCTGGTCACAAACCTTGATACCTTGTGATTGAGTCAAGAGGCCAGGAGAACCACATCTGGTGTGCCCCATTTCTGACAAAGGAGTTGAAACACCTCCGGGTGTAACGACCGTTCCCCTTGGTCCAGCATCTGGCGACTCAGTCCGCCTGCCAGTTTTCTAAGACCGGTATGTAAACGCCGTTATGCTCCTTTCGGCCCATCTTAGGATGTGAGCGACCTCCAACGCTGCGGCCGAGCTCCTTGTTCCTCCCTGATGGTTGACATAAGCCACCGCCGCAGTGTTGGATCCTGACCGGACGCCTTTGAAGTCTCTGCGACCACTTGGAGACACCAAGTCTGATCGCTCGAAGTTCCGACGACATTGATTGGTAGGAGAGATTCTTCCGGAGTCCAGCGGCCCTGGACTTAATGAACAAAATTAGAAGAGAATCACTGGTGGAATTGGTCAGTTTGTGTGGAGAAATATTTTGCTGTTTGTGCCAAGCATGAGAATGGAAGGCATATCACATTGGTAAGCGCAATTCTTATGGGTGTGGAGTTACTGAGCACTTTGGTGTGGTGAAAGATCTCATATTAAGAAGATTTTTTGAAGATTTGTTTTCCTTTGGACACTTTAATTGTTTTCACCTGGAATATTATCACCTTGGATTTTCTATGTGGACGCTTTTTCACATATATATTTATACAATTTTTTTCACTTTATTTATATATTCCTGCATTCCTCACAATATTTTCTGTATCACAAATGTATTGTTTAATATTTAGAAACGTTTAGTTATTTTTTAGCGCTAATATTTTGTTCATTCTGATTTTGAAGTTTGTTGGCAAAAAGTCTGACCGTGTGAACGGGCCTTAAGAATCTGTTCGGGGGACAAGAAACTCGATCTTGTACCCTGAAGACGTTCCCACACCCAAGTATCGGGTGAGGGCAAAACTTCATGCAAAACTTCATGCGGAAGCGGATTTGTTTGTGGGCTTGGATTGCTTGCGCACCCAGGGACGCTTCTTTCCCCCAGTTGAGCCTTTATCGGCTTGGGAGGGTCTGCTAGCCGTCCCTGACTGACAAAAATACCGCTTTTGTGTGGGGAAGGAAGGCCCGGGCTTACGGGCGGCCCTTTACCCTTGGTGGACTGAGGTAGAAGTGTGCTCTTACCTCCAGTGACATCCTTTCTTAGAAGCTTGGTCAGCGGACCAGCATTTCAGCCATATCAGGCGGTGCAAGACCACCACGAATACAGAGGCCCTGGAGATCAAAGGAGTCACATCCAAGATTGCATCACATACGTACACCAAATCCTGCACCTGCTGGTCGGCCAGTGTCACAATTTCTTGTGAGAGTCGAAGCCACTAACGGCCACAACGCTGACCCCAGCTTGGCGAACGTGGTCCAAGTCACCGCTTCGGGTCTCCTATCAGTAGGGTCCTTAAAAGCAGGGGTCCCCTCTACCGGGATAGTGGTTACCTTGTTCAACCTTGATACCGGGGGATCAACTACAGGGGGAGAAGCCCATTTTTTCAAAAGGCTCTCTTCAAAAGGTGCAAGGGACCGCCATGCGCTGAGGGACCACAAAGGACCTCTGCGGCCGTTCCCATTCCTTATCTATGAATCTGTCAAAGAAATCAACATAAGGAAAAACCTTTAAAGAGCGGGTCAGTCTGTGCGACCCAAAAGGGACTGACACCCCAGTGGATGTCCCAGCAGTATCTTCAAGCTTAAGGGTGTCCCTTACTGCATTAATCCCACAAGTGCTTTGTCCTGCACTGACCTGGACGAGGAGTCGTCCTCAGTGCCCGGTCCTGGTCCGCATCCTCTGACACCCCAGAACAGGAGTCCTGTGCTGCAGCCAGGCCTGAGTCATAGTCAGAGCATTCCCCAGGAGATAGCAGGGGAAGTGGGCACTTTTTACCCCCCTTACGGCCGCATGCCACTTCCACCCTGGCAACAAATGACTCCAAATTGTCCATGGTAGGTGCAGGGGAACCAGCTGCTGCCTTTGGATTGTCTGGGGAAAAAAATACCAGCTTCAGACTCCAATCTGACGCACTGACAAAAAATGTCCAACCTCCTAGATGCGCTGACCAGGGGGGGGGGGTTTACCCAGGGACTCACCACCCAGCCAGAGACTGCCCAGCACCGTTGTCCGATCTGCCTCACACACAGCGTGTAACTGGGGCCAAGCCACACAGTGAACAAAAACACTCCAAAATGGCCACTGGACTCCACAGGAAAAAAGGGAGTGTGCTACAAGAAAAAAAACACTAGAAAATGGCGCCCGAGCACACTGAGGTGGACAAGAAGGCTGCAGGGACGCCGAACAGAGGCCCCCAAAAGACACCACCCCCACAGAGCGCAGACCCCGACACCTCCACAGCCCCCAACCGGGATACGGAGA
Source organism: Rana temporaria (assembly GCF_905171775.1). Lineage (NCBI taxonomy): Eukaryota > Metazoa > Chordata > Amphibia > Anura > Ranidae > Rana > Rana temporaria. The sequence goes on along the minus strand of NC_053495.1, from coordinate 82,383,890 downwards.
CCCCTACAGGTACACTCCGCGGACGCAGCAGGTCCCGCCATGGGGAGGAGGAAAGAGGGGGGGACAGAGAGAGGGAAGGGAGGACAGGAGACCCCCTAATGACCCTTCTGGAAGCCCAGCTGTTCCAAACCGACAAAACAGGAGGAACTGTACTTACCCGTCCATGCGTGGACATTGCTGGTGCGTTCCAAACAGACTCACCGCTGGACATATGGAGTGGCTGTCGGCCATAGCCCACTGTGACTGAACCCAGATTAGGACAGTTATACGTGAGCCCCAAAGTTAAAAATTCACCGGCCGGGGGCGTGGCTTAGCGATGGCCGAGTGAGGACGTTCTTTATGTGAGCTCCTGGCTTCCCCCCGGCTCACCCTATCACCTAACGGGCTAACAACACCACCGTACGAGGCATGCTAAGCAGCAAAAGACCCCGACCCGGACCATCACCTCGCAGAAACGGACCGATTACCCTGAGGAGCGGGATTCGGAGGTTCCTCTGTGAGCCCCAGCGCTCAACAGCCGACGCCATTACAGAAGCTCCACGTGCGTCTGCCCCGGCGGTCTGCACCGCTCGCATGCTGGCTCCTCTTTCTACGCCTGCAATGGACACTGACCTGTCCCAGGGACTTCCTTCGATCCTCCGACCATCCGCACGGAGCTCCACGCAACAGCCAGGCGATATGCCGGACGACCTCCGCGCCATCCTACAGGCCCTCCCCACTAAGGCCGACATTGAAGACCTCGTCCGCCGGGTAGAGGAAGCCCACGGCCGCGCCATTCAGGAGGTAAGGGAGGAGTTGCAGACAATCACTGAGCGGGTGGATACAGGGGAAGCGTCCATCTCCTCACTGGAACGGAGGGTGACGGCGCTGGAGGGTTCTCAGGCATCACAGGCAGCTACCGCCATAGACCTCCAGCTACACCTGGAAGATTTAGAGGACCGCAGCCGCCGCAATAATTTGCGGCTGCGGGGCCTACCGGAGGCCACAGGATCAGAGGACCTGGCGGTGTCTGTCATTGCCATCTTCCAGGGACTGCTGGGAGACTCACCCCCTGCCCTGGAACTCGATCGCGTTCACAGGACACTAGGCCCCAGGTCTTCGGACCCAGACCGCCCCCGCAATGTCCTTTGCAGGATACATCGCTATACCCACAAGGAGTTAATCCTCCGCAAGGCCTGGGAACAGGGAGTCATTAATTTTGACGGAGCCGCAATAAAGATCCTTCCAGATCTATCCAGGGCTACTTTGCAGCGAAGAGCTATACTGAAACCGGTTCTCGAGCTCGCCAGGAGGGCGAGCTGCACTTATCGCTGGGGCTACCCTTTGGCGGTCACTTTCCGCAAGATGTCATCCTCCTTCACCCTACGCACTCCAGCGGAGCTGCCAGGCCTCTTTACCTTCTTTGCAACAGAACCAGTGGATGTCCCGAACTGGCTCATCATCTTACCTCGCCAGCCGAACCGTCCGTTCTCCGGGCCGCAACGGGGAGGCTTCCCCCCTCGCCAGCAGAGATCAGCAAGGAGGGCGCCGGCTTCGTTCTCCACTGAGGGGTCCCGTGAGTCATAAACTGACAGATGTAACCCCGCCATGTTGTTTTTGCCTTGCACGGTATTTTGCTCTGAACCCCCCCCCCTGTTAGCTAATTGCTCTACCGCCTACTGTCACTTATGCCCCTCATTACATGTGGGCCTGTGCGCACCCCCCCCCCTTGTTTTCTCTCTGGCTGCGCTCACGGAGGAGCCCTTGCTGGGGCCACCTGGACTCTGAGATACCCGCCTTGCGAGTCCTCGCCCGTTACGGGAGTTATGCGGGAGACCTGACTTTAAGCTCACGGATGGGCGCGCTCACCTTGTCCGGAGACTATGCCTGGCGTTCCCTCCCGGTCGTGTCCTGATATGGACTCAGGCTTAGCCACTGACTCGTTTTAGCCCCTAGTTGGGGGCGCTGGCCGGGAGGAGGAGACATGTTGGGGTGCCCTGGGGGGGGGGTGCGGGTTGGCTTTGTGAAGGATGACCATGTTGCCCGGACGGCGGGCCCCCTTTTTTTTTTTGCCCCCCCGGTGACTGAGGGGTGCTATGTCCATAGACCTAGGAGGTTAAGCGGGCGGACCCCAGTGGGAGGAGGGGGGAATGGTTCGGGCTATTTTGATGGTTCAAAGTTTGACTGCTTATTATTCTCTGTGCAACATAATGGTTTTAATATGTTAAGAATGGTGCTTGCCCGCTGTTAGTATGTTTTCTTTTGCATGCATGTTATGGTGTACTTATCTGATTTATGTTATTAAACGCTCTCCCTCTTTTGGGAGGCGGGGTGACCGGGGGGTGGCCAGTGGACCTCTCACTGGCTGTCTCTTTCTAATCCCCCACTTAGGACGACACTCCAATACCAGCTTTTGTTCTGGTGAGTGTCTAGGCACAACGGTGCCCATTTCTTTTAGTGTACCACACCTACTCACTTTTGTAAGTCTTTTGACTATACTAATCCCCTTCTAGAAGAGGCGCTTGGGCTTCAAGCCGCCTCCCCTCTCTCTCCCCCCCTCTCTCCCTACCCTCTATTCCCCCACCTCTCTCTCCCCTCTACTCTCCTACTACTGCCCCCCCCTTCCCCCCTCCTTACAGACAGGGCGATGGATTCCATTCGGGTGGTATCTTTGAATGCCAGAGGCCTGAACACTCCCGAAAAGAGGCGCATGCTCCTTGCTGATTTGAAGGGGTCCCACGCGGATGTCACCTTCATCCAGGAGACTCATTTCAAACATAACAAACTGCCCATTTTAAAAAGTAGACTATTTCCACTGACTTACCACTCCACCAACCCCACAGCTAAATCCAAGGGTGCTACCATCCTGATTTCTAACAAAGTGCCATGGAAATGCCAGGCGGAACTGATAGACCCCGGAGGACGGTTCGTCTTCCTGAAGGGCCTGGTGGGCACCACATTACTCACTCTAGCAACAATTTATGCCCCGAATGACCAACAGGCCAAATTTATCTCTTCCACCCTAGATAAATTATCGGACTTCTTAGAGGGCCAGTTGATCCTCGGCGGAGATTTTAACACCCCCTTGATTCCTCCCTCTGACACCTCATCTGGAGGCTCGACGATGCCCCCGGCGCAAAGAAAAAGGATAGCCACTGCCTTGCACAAAGCGCACCTAATAGACGTTTGGCGTCTGCAGCACCCCACGGAACGGGATTACACGTTTTACTCCGCACCCCATAAACTGTACTCCAGAATTGACTTCTTCCTGATCCCGCACAGCCAGCTACACGCGGTGTCCGAATCGTCGATTGGCCACATTACCTGGTCGGACCACGCACCCATTTACCTGACGTACAATTTAGATGGCGGCGCCTCAACCAGACCTAGGTTCTGGCGTCTCAATGAGAGCCTCCTCCAGACCCCGGAAGTCCTGGCAGATGTCTCGAGCGAGCTTCCCCTGTATTTCCGGGAAAACGACACCCAAGATTGCGACCCTGGTTCGCTCTGGGAGGCCCACAAGTCTGTGATACGAGGTGTCCTCATCAGACATGGGGCACGCATCAAGAGAGCGCAATGCCCAACTTGCTGCATTGCTCTCTAAGCTTCATGCAGCGGAATCGCTACACAAACATAGGCCCACGCCTGAGCGGGAGACAGAATTGGGGACCCTACGCAAACAAATTACAGACCTTCTCTATAGGGCGAAAGCGGCGGTACAGATCTGCCGGAAAATAGGCTATGAGTCGGGCAACAAATGCGGCAGAGTATTGGCCAGAGCGGTCAGGGAACAAAAATCGGCGGCCTATATCCCCCACATTGCTGGTCAGGGGGGAGGTAGGGTTACATTGCCGCAACACATCTCCCGAGAGTTCAGGGACTTTTACCACTCACTTTATAACTTGCCAAACAGAGACCCGCCACAAGCGGACATAGACGAATATATATTGACTTCACAAATGCCGTCCCTTCCCCCGGAGGCCCTGGAGGACCTTGAGGCCCCGATCACGCTGGAAGAACTCCAGCTTGCTCTGGGATCTATGAAGCCGAATAAGGCCCCAGGCCCGGACGGATTCACTGTCCAGTACTACAAATCCCTTCTCCCGATTCTAGGCCCACGTATGGTCTCCTTCTTTAATGCAATAGGTGGGGGTTCGCAGTTTCCTAGGGACACCCTAAAAGCTCATATCACGTTGATTCATAAGGAGGGTAAGGACGCAGGTGCCTGTGGGAGTTATAGACCCATCTCCCTCTTGAATACTGATTTGAAGTTATTCACCAAAATCCTCTCCACCCGATTGGCGCACCATCTCCAGTCCCTGTCTCATCTCGATCAGGTGGGTTTCATCCCCACAAGGGAAGCCAGAGACAACACCATCAAGGTCCTCAACCTGGTCCACCTGGCTAACGCACACCGCATCCCTTGTGTTTTTGTCAGTACCGATGCCGAAAAGGCATTTGACAGAGTCAACTGGAAATTCATGTTCTCGGTCCTCCGACACATCGGGTTGGGGGGGGAGGATGATGTCCTGGATAGGGGGGGATATACTCCAACCCGACGGCCCAAGTAAAAGTGAACGGACTTTTGTCGGACCCATTCCCTATCATGAACGGCACGAGACAGGGTTGCCCGCTGTCCCCTCTTCTATTTGCCCTCTCTCTAGAACCCTTCTTGTGCAGAATAAGATTGAACCCCGACATTCAGGGTCTATCAGCGGGGACCTTGCAATGCAAGGTCTCTGCTTATGCTGATGACCTCCTTTTTTCCCTGACGAACCCAACAATATCTTTGCCGAATTTACTTAAAGAATTCCACACATACGGAGCCATCTCGAACCTCAAAATAAACTACTCCAAGTCGGAGGCGATGGGGGTAGCTATCTCCCCACAGCGAATCTCGGCTATACAAGCAAGTTTTTCCTTTCAGTGGACCAACACGGCCCTCAAATATTTAGGAACGTTAATCCCGACTGACTTGTCAAAGACATTTTCTCTTAACTTCCCTCCACTGTTGATTATGGCCCGCTCCCTGCTTGACAAATGGCATAAAGGACTACACTCTTGGTTTGGCAGATGTAACCTCATAAAGATGTGCATCCTCCCCAAATTCTTGTACCTGTTCCAGGCACTTCCCATCCAGATCCCTGCTCCCTTCCTTAAACAAGTACAGGGCCTCTTTACGCGTTTTATCTGGGCTCAGAAAAAGCCCAGATTGAACAAAACCCAAATGTCTCTGCCTAAGCAGAGCGGAGGCCTAGCCGTGCCCGACATCAGACGGTACCAACAAGCAGCCCATTTATGCAGAATAATAGACTGGGGACGAAACGTGCCACATAAACTTTGGACTCAAATTGAACAATCTCAGACCGTGATCCCGTTAAAAAGTGCGCTGTGGTGCATTGGCGGTCTCCCCCCCGGGGCTGAAATCTCACCCACTGATAGGTACCACATTGAGACTAAGCTCCCGTGTGACCATGAGGGCGCTTTTGACGTCCGCGTCCTTTGCCGCTTTTCCCGATCCTCGGTCACCCGGACTTCTTGCCGGGTCTCCACCGGGCGGAATATTCGGGATTGAGGGAGAAGGGTTGGGAGCAGGCGTCTAGGTTTGTGACCTCGGGTCGCTGGGCCTCGTTGTCTGAATTGACGGACTCCACGGGTGGATACAATCTCCCCTTTTGGAACGCGGTGCGGCTGCACCACTTCCTTCATTCTATCCCTGACCCGCAAAAGTTCTCACGTCCACTGACGACCTTTGAGGAATGTTGCTCGGGGACTGGACCGGCATCACAGACCCTTTCACAAATGTACTCGCTCCTAAACTCACCCCCCACACAACCTAACTTGCGATGCCTAAAGAGATGGGAATCAGACCTTAACCGGACGTTCTCAGTGGCGCAGAGGCAACGCATCACCACCTTAGCTATAAAGTCCTCCTCCTGCACCAGACTTCAGGAAACTAACTTTAAACTCTTCTCCAGATGGTACCTCACGCCCACCAGGTTGCACAAGTGTTTCCCCTCTACGTCGGACCGCTGCTGGCGATGCGGGGTGGAGGCGGGCTCATTACTACACATTTTCTGGTCCTGCCCAAAACTGGCGAGTTTCTGGGCGGAGGTTCGCCGTATCACACAGACGTTCACGGAGTATGTGATCCCGGACGATGCGTCGTTCTTCTTACTGCACCTATCGACGATGTCGGTTAAGTCCTACAAAAAATCGTTAGTATGTCACCTTGTGAATGCCGCCAAGGCGTGCATCCCCCTCCGCTGGAAGCAGCAGTGCCCGCCGTCGGTTGGGTGCTGGCTGCGGAAGGTGGAGGAAACAAAACAGATGGAGGATTTGATTCTGACTGCGCAACATAAACACGAGGCCTTTACTGAGGTCTGGGGTATCTGGAATGTTTTTATTTTCTCAGATGAGGGAGCATCCTTACGGGGGTCCTGATTTTGCACTGGTCAGGAGTGGTGCCGTCTACTCCATGCCCTCGCCCTGTCTGTATCCCCCATTCCATCCTTCCCCCCCCCCCCTTTTTTCTACTATTCCTCCTCTTTTTCCCTCTGCTACACTAGATCTCACCTTTACTTCTATCTAAGATAAAATTGAGCACGGGGAGGTTCTGGCTCTTTGATGTTATCCATATTGATATAGTTCGCAACAGGCATGTCGATAAGACTCATCTTTAAGTGTGTCTAGGTACAGTGTCACTCTGCAATGTTGATAGAAATGTATACATAACCCCTCTGTACTTACTTTTTATGGACATGTATGTCCCTGCTGTAATGTTGGAATTTCTCCATGTGTGCTTTCTTAATAAAATATATATTTGAAAAAAAAAAATTCACCGGCCACCCCTGGAGCAAATAGGGCATTTTGTGGCCTACCCAGTGCTCAGCTAAGGTCTTCTCACGCTCGAAGGCCGGACTGGGGAGACTACCAGGATCTATAATATGTAGCTTGTCCCTCAGCCGGCACTTGATAGAAGATCTCAGGATCAAAAAATAAAATGATAAAAAGTAAAAGTTTCTGTAAGACTCTGGGCCCAGGGGGGAGCCAGCTCCATCTCCTCTACTAGGCAGAAAAAAAACTGAGCTACATCCTGCAGGGTGAGGGGTTATGACCGGAGGAACCACCCCCTGGGTGGGGCTGTTCAACTCTGTTAAAGTTACATGTTTTAAGATAACTAACATGTTCTGCCTAGTCCTCTCCTATGAACAGAAACATAACCCAAAGGAGCTGTGTCCGTTCATGGACGAAAAGAGAAAAAAGAATTGTTGCGCTACATAAAGACGGCCTAGGCTATTAGAAGATTGCCATGACCCTGAAACGGAGCTGCAGCAGGGTGGCCAAGACTATACATGGGTTTAACAACACAGGTTGCACTCAGAACAGGCCTCGCCATTGTCAAACAAAGTTGTGTGCACATGCTCAGCATCATATCCAAAAAATCCCACAAACAGTTTGCTGAAGACAAGCAGACTAAGGACATGGAGTACTAAAACCATGTACTGTGGTCTGATGAGACCAAGATAAACCTATTTGGTTCAGATGGTGTCAAGCATGTGTGGTTGCAACCAGGTGAGGAGTACAAAGACAAGTGTGTCTTGACTACAGTGAAGCGTGGTGGTTGGAGTGTCATGGTCTGGGGCTGCAGAAGTGCTGCCGGTGTCTGTCGAACTGGTTCCCCTATCGGATAGGGTCCGGCCTCGACTGCGCAGGTGCAGTCGGAGGTTATGGAAATCTGAGCCTCAACAGCTGTTTGTCAGCTGTAGACGCGCTCACTCCCGATGAAACACACAAGGGGCGGGAAAAGGGGCAGAGACTGACGCCACTCTATACTACACACCACAGCATGGGGCAGAAAAAGGGGTGGAGGCTGATGTAATATTGACACGACACTCTAAACTACAGATCCATTACTAATATGTTTAAATGCATCCCTTGCTGCCCCCTTGCTGTATAGAGCGGCGTGTATAAACAAACAAAAAAGCACTGCTCAATATCACATCTGATTCGCCCCTTGCTGTATAGAGCAGAGTGTATAACTCAGCATCGGGAGCGAGCGCGTCTACAGCTGCTGAACAGCTGTTCAAGCTCTGTGATTTCCGTCAAGGGGGAACCATATCGATAGGAGGAACCATATTGTTAGAACACTGGCACTGGGGAGCTTTAGTTCACTTTTAGGGAACCATGAATGGCAACATGTACTTTGACATGCTGAAGCAGAGTAGGATCCCCCTCCCTTTGGGGAGACTGGGCCGCAGGACAGTATTCCAACATAACGACCACAAATACACCTCCAAGATGACCACCGATTTGCAAAAGAAGCTGAGGGTAAAGGCGATGGACTGGTCAACCATGTCTCCAGGCCTAAAACCTATTGAGCATCTGTGGGACATCCTCAAATGGAAGATGGAGGAGTACCAGGTCTCCAACATCCACCAGCTCTGTAATGTCATTGTGGAAGAGGACTCCAGTGGCAACCTGTGACGCTCTGGTGAACTCCATGCCCAAGAGGGTTAAGGCAGTGCTGGAAAATACTGGTGGCCACACAAAATATTGACACTTTGGGTCCAATTCAATTCAGTATGCGACGGTCGGAAGCCTGTCAATCAATTAGGAACGCCCAGTTTCGCAGAAGACATACCCGGAAGCGGCGGTGAAAATAAGGTATGTACGAAAAAAAACAGCCGATTGTCATTAGGACAACTCGGCTGAATGTAATGTTAAAAACAGAAGAAAATCTGAATAAATCATAGGGACTGGGCAGGGGATACTGAAAACTGAGTCTTTTTTCTTTTTCCTTCTCCATGACAAAACGGATGAACATACAGGACTATTATGTCTCCCCCCGGTACTAAACTGACTAGATGGTTGGTCTTTCCTCTTTTTTTCTTTTCTATGCCTATCTTCTAGGCCATCCCTCTGCCACCTTTTCTTTTGTTGTTTCCTTTTAATGTGGAAGTCCCTCCTCCACCACCACCCTTTAAACATTCCCCAGAAGCAATTTATATAGGAGGTTACAAGGAGAAGGGGAAATATGGACTGACTGTATGAACTGTATGCACCTTCATTGTGGTCCTTTATTTTTTATTTTCTCTTTTTTTCCCTCTTCCACCCCCCCCCCATAATTGTATTTTTATTTATACTTATAAATTGGTAATGAACCGTCACCGGAATGTTTTAGTTATGATTGAAATATAGGTTGATAAAATACTAAATGTCAATTGGGATATATAATAGAATATAAATTATACAGCATTATACATTAATAAATAGACAGGATAGTCCACCCTAAACCTTAGGGATTTAAAAAAAATGATTTTTTTGTTTTCTTCTGCACCTGAGGGAAACACCTGATCACTAGCACCATTGTGCATATGTAAGAATACTTTTGGGGATATTTTTTTTTTTTTTTTTTGGAGAAGGAGGGGAAGGGGAAGGGGGGTAGAAAGGGAGATCATATGCACCACTGTGCATACGTAAAAACATCTTGGGAGACTTGTTTTCTTTATTGGGGAAGGAAGGGTATGAGGGAGGGCAGAAAGGGGGATTAGGATTAGACATAACGATAATGGGAGGGGGTAGGGGTGGGTGGGGGGGGGGGGGGAGTAAACAAAATAGACACAGTTAGGTAAATAACACGTCACATAAATCATAGTTTAAAATGAGATCCTGCACCTAATGAGTATAGGGGACGACTTATTAAGTCCACATATAGGGGAATAGGTAAATCACATAAGGAGGTTCAGGGTGTTCAGGACTGGAAATATGTAGAAGCTGTATTAAAAGAATGATAAATGATAAAAGGAATAGAAAGGGAAGGTGAATATGTAATAGGAAGGAGGGAGGGGGAGGTGGAAGAGGAGAAGATTTTTACTAGATTGAACAAATAAGGGGTATATTCATAAATAAAGGAGTTAGTATTGACATATGAATATAAGAGGAATATGAATAATAATTATGTTCTAAATGTCTGATTTCCTATTAATGTGAATATAATTTGTTAAAATATATAGGATATGAAGTGAAATTAAATATGTTGATGTGTGCATATAAAGAAAATAATTATGAGGAAGGGGTGGTGGGGAGAGGGGATGGTGAAGGAATTTAGAGGTGGGGGAGGGATACCAGAATAGAGATTAGGAAGGGGAGGGGGGAGAGGAAAGAGGGGGGAGAAGGAGGAGAGAAGGAAGGAGAGAGAAAGAGGGAAAAATGGGGAGCTACAGGGTAAATAAGTTTGAAAGGGTTTAAAGAGGAATTAAAGTGAGGAGAGGTAGTAGGAGCTCAGCCACTCCTGCTTTTGCAGGCTTATTCCTCCTATTTTCGGTAACTACGGGATAACAGAAGTCCCACGTAGAAGCCGTAACATAAAATCCGTACCTCCTAAGACCCCTATAGGAGGAGTTTTTTTTTTTTAATAAATTTGTTTTAATTTTATTTATTTATTATTTTTTTCGTCCTCTCCTTCTCCGCTGTCGGCTAAAAGTGGTGTGTTAGATGGATAAAATAAGGGTTACTTCCCTAAATGTAAGAGGACTTAATATCCCCGAAAAACTGAAAATATTAATAAATGAACAAAAATCGCTCAAAACGGACATAGGATTTATTCAGGAAACACACTTTAAAGATGGGGTATATACATATCTTCAAAATAGGAATTTCCCTAATGTATACCAGGCCTCTAACCAGGAAGCCAAAAGCAAAGGGGTGGCAATTTTAATAGCAAATAGAATACCATGGTCCTTAGCCGAAAAATACGCGGATCCAGGAGGGAGATTCCTGTTTCTTAAAGGGACAATAGGGGGTGAGAAGGTAACATTAGCCACCATCTATGCACCGAATATACATCAAGACAGTTTCTCAGTAAAGGTGATCACTAAATTGATGAATTTTAAAGAGGGTAAATTGATTTGTGGTGGGGATCTGAATATACCTCTAAACCCAAAGGAAGATACCTCAGTAGGGGTGTCGTCGGTACCAAATGGAATTAGGAAACGAATCATACAAAAACTACATGAATTTCAGTTAGTAGATGGATGGTGTATATTACACGCAGGAGAGAAAGACTATACATATTTTTCAACCCCACATCAAATATATTCAAGAATAGATCTCTTTCTGATTCCGCATCAGTGGTTACACTTAATACAGGATATCTCAATTGGGAATATAACTTGGACAGATCATGCCCCGGTAACAATGGAAATAACCTGGGGAGAGGGAACTCGGACGTCAGAATGGAGATGGAAATTAAATGAGAGTCTACTACAGAATCCCTACATAATTGAAGATGTAAAAAAAGAAATAGGGTGGTACTTTCAGATAATTGATACTGAAGAAAATGATCCGGGTATAGTTTGGGAAGCCCATAAATCAGTGATCCGAGGGGTTCTAATTAAACATGGTTCCCGAGTAAAGAAAGCAAGAGAAAAACAAATAAAAGAAATATTAGAAAAGATACAGAGATTGGAAATACAACATAAAAAAAAAGACAGAAACTGGTATAGGAACTGAAGTAACACATTTAAGAAGACAGGTAGCGGATCTCCTTAGATATAAGGCTGAAGCGGTTTTACAATATGCAGAGAAGATGACGTATGACTCAGGTGATAAATGTGGGAAGTTACTAGCAAAAAAACTGAAAAAATTACGGTCATATATCCCATTTATTAAAACTAAAGATCATCAAAAACGTCATCTTTCAAAAGAAATAGCACAGGAATTTAGGAAATACTATGCCTCGTTATATAATCTAAAAGGGAAGGAGAACCCCCCTGGGTCTGTGGAGAAATATATATCCTCAGCAGGTCTGACTAGATTAACATCCCCAGAACGAAGGGACCTAGAAAAAACAATTACTATGGAGGAAGTGCAATCAATAATGAAAACAATAAAACATGGTAAAGCCCCTGGCCCAGATGGGTTCACTATACAATATTACAAAAGTTTTAGTACACTACTGGGGACCTATATGACTAAATTATTTAATACAATAGGACAAACTAGATCGTTACCGTCGGAGGCGTTATTAGCACATATCATGGTTATCCCAAAAGAAGGGAAGGACCCAGGGGCATGTACTAGTTATAGACCAATATCATTAATAAATGTAGACATTAAAATTTTGACAAAGATTTTGGCATCCCGCATACAGCCCTATCTATCAAAACTGGTACACTTAGATCAAGTTGGGTTTATACCAACTAGAGAAGCGAGAGATGGTACCATTAAAGTGTTAAATTTAATAAATCAAGCTAACAAAAATAAGATATCGAGTGTTTTCCTGAATTCAGACTCAGAGAAAGCATTTGATAGAGTAAATTGGGAGTTTATGCTGGGAACAGTAAAACAAATGGGGTTGGGAGAACGGATGTCACAATGGATAGAGGGGGTGTATGCGGGACCCAGAGCCTTGGTAAAAGTGAATGGTGTATACTCTGAGCCTCTGGCAATTACAAATGGTACTAGGCAGGGCTGCCCCCTTTCACCTTTACTATTCGCCCTGACGTCAGAACCACTATTAAATAAGATTTGACAGAACAGAGATATAGTGGGTATTCAACTAGGAGGAAGGGAATACAAAGTATCGGCTTACGCGGATGACATGCTCTTCTCCCTGGTAAAACCACAGATAGCCCTTCCAAATTTAATGAAAGAAGTAGAACTTTACGGGAAGATGTCAAATTTCAAAATAAACTATAGTAAATCTGAAGCGATGGGGGGTCGCTCTGCCGGAGTCGATTAAAAACAGTTTAGAATATAGCTTTAAGTTTAAGTGGACGACGAGGGCATTGAATTATTTGGGGACACAAATGCCACCAGATTTAAAGGATATTTTTGAGTTAAACTTTAAACCACTACTGGGTACAGTTAGAACAATGCTAGATGGATGGAGTAGAGGAATGAACTCTTGGTTTGGGAGATCTAATATTTTAAAAATGAGTGTAGTGCCAAAATTTCTCTATCTCTTTCAAGCTCTACCAATTCAGATCCCCATGTCGTACTTCAATCAAGTCCGGGCTTTATTCACAAAATGTACATGGGGGAGTAAAAGGCCAAGGATCGGTAGGAAACTATTGATCCTGCCCAAGAAGGCTGGAGGAATATCAGCACTGGATATGCTAAAATATTATCAAGCAGTTCAATTGGGAAGGATAGCAGATTGGAGTAGACATGGGGATTATAAATTGTGGATCACTATAGAGCAACAAATGTCCCCAATACCGTTGAATAGAGCTATATGGTGTTATTCAGCATTACCCCTTACAGTTAAAACCCATCCAACGATAGGCCCAACTTTATGGACTGGAAATAAAGTATGTCATAACTCGAATTTCTCGACTAAAAACTCCCCCCTCTATCCGATAATAGGAAATCCAGAATTTCAGCCAGGCATAGATTCTCAAATATTTAAGAAATTAAAAGAAAATGGTAGATTTCAAGCCTCACACTTCTTGGGACAAAGTGGGTGGATGACAATAGGAGAAATAGTACAAGGGGGGGGGGGGGAGTTGTGGGATACCGATATGGCAAGCGCGACAGGTACGGCATTTTCTGGAGACTCTGGGTGGTGCAGAAAAGTACAAACGGGCACTCACAAAATTTGAGGAGTACTGTGGAGGAAAGGAACCATTAGCCCATATGGTCGCTAAAATGTATACACTGCTGACTGCACCACCAGAAAACTTTAGAATGTCGAGCCTGGTCAAATGGGAGAGAGATTTAGGAGAAACCTTCTCCCCAATACAAAGCCAAAATATTATAAATTTAGCACTAAAATCTTCAAGATGTACGAAAATACAAGAATTAAATTATAAAATATTAACAAGATGGTATTATACGCCAGCGCGTCTAAATATATTTTTTCCTGAAATGTCAGATGTTGGAGAGGTTGTGGGGAGAAAGGGACAATGTTGCATACATTCTGGGGATGTCCAATAATACGACAATTCTGGGAAACGGTACGGAGAATTACACAAGAATTTACGGAATACCAGATTCCAGATGACCCCTCGTTTTTCTTTTTACATCATACTGAAATTCCTCCGGTAGGATATATGGGATCAATGATATGTCATTTGATAAATGCGGCAAAAAGTTGTATCGCAACAAAATGGAAAGACTCCATGGCACCTCCAATATCTATGTGGCTGAAAAAAGTAAGGAAAATAGGGATAATGGAGAAACTCCTCCCAAGAACAATAGATAAGAAAGAGCAAATTAAAATGATATGGGCACCCTGGGAATTATTTGTACAATCGGAGGAAGGCAAAAAGTTATTAGGGGAATAAGGATAAAGATTAACAGATGGAAGAAAGAAGGGAAATAGAAGAGAGATTATATTGCGTTCGGGGGGAGACAGCGGAGGGGAGGGGAGGGTCGATGTATGTTTTTCTTTTTTCTCTCCTCTATTATAATTATTAGTTATATTTTTTTTTTTTTTTTTCTCCCCGGTCTATGGATATCCACGGCCGGAGGAGGAGATGAGGTGGAGATGGGGGTCTAGAGGTGGGGATAAGAGGGGAGGGAAAGGAGGGGTTTAAAATGAGGAAGGAAGCGTGACAGGGATACTGAGGGAATTAGTCCATTATATAGAGAATATATGGATAATTAGGGCGGAGATGGAATACTTGGGGAAGTTGGAAATTTAGTTAAAAGTAGTGAGTATTTTTGTTTATTATATCTCTCTTAGGGGAATGGTCTGAAATTATCAGTGATATAGATATTATAATCTCCTTCGGAAAGTAATTTATGAATAGAAAATAAAGTTGAAGAGAGAGAACAAATGTAATATCCATATATATGTTGATGTATAGGACTGTGCCTAGTCCTTTTCTTATGTTTTCTGTATTGCTTTCTTGCTCTTTGTTTTTGTTTTTGAAAAGAAACAAAATGAAAATAAAAATATAGAATTAAAAAAAAAAGTAATGTTAAAAATGTATTTTTGGGTGAACCCCCGCTTTAACTAATACGATTTAACACCAAGAAGAATTCTGCAAGTAGCAGAGATATGAAGTCTCATACTTGCTTTAAGAAAAGTCAAAGTGGGCACACCCCAAGGCGAGCGCCCAGAAAGATCCCGTGCTGGACAGTATAGGGTCAGTGTATGGTTCCTACAGTTTTAATGAGGTTGCATCAATCTGGATGCATGGTTTCTACTGGTGACCTAGAAGGCAGTGAAGAGTTGTTTGAAGAACTTTTTAAAGTGGTTCTAAATTGTTATTTTATTTTTTTACCTTCATGCATTCTATGCATGAAGGTAAAAAACCTTTAGTGTGCAGCTACCCCTTCAGCCTCTCCTCAAACTTATAAACAAGAAAAAACTGCACTTGTATAAAAACAAAAGAAAAGAAAAAAGGCAGCAGCACTAGTGGGATAACACACAAATAAAATGAACAATGGTGATATTAACATCCAGAGGCCAATATGAAAAAAAAAACTGTGCACGCTCTACAAGACAAAGGCACATGCAGAAATAAATTGGAAGTATCCAAATCAATAGGACATGTCCAATCACCACAAAATGATGAAAACCAGATTTAATAACAAAAAAAAAAGAAAAAAAAATGATTCAGTTTAGGCTAATCCATGACAAAAGTCCACAGTGCTGGTGATAAATGGCAGATTGCATGTAGATTAGATCATATGAAAATTCTAATTCCTTGCATATCACCCGGTGAATCACTCCACGGACAAAAGTGCCCACCACCATATAAGATGTCAGCTTACCAAAAAGGCAAGTTTAAAGAGCAGTCGGCTATAGCCCAGCCACGGCCTTTAACGTGCACGTGTACCAGGAATGCACCGGGAAGCCGGATAAGCCAAAGTAAAGATCAGATGAATACGCTCATTGCAGTCTCAAATACTCTATGTAACCTGTGTGGTGTGACATGGAGAACATTGCATGCTGTCCCTATGGAGATTCTCGGTATCCATCCCACATGGCCACTATAGGGACAGCATGAGATGTTCTTCATGTCACACCACACAGGTTACATGGAGTATTTGAGACTGAAATTAGTGTATTCATCTGATCTATACTTTGGCGTATCCTGCTTCCTGGTGCATTCCTTTAGTCCGATACGTATACTTCTACATATTTTTGGTAAAAAAAAAATTGCAAAAAGGGTATAGTGATTGGTTTGCGCAAACGTTATAACGCCTACAAAATAGGGGATAGAATTATTACCTGTTTTTTTTATTACTTTTTTTTTTTAATATATATTTTTTTTTTACTAGTAATGGCGGTGATCTGCGATTTTTGCCACGACTGCGATATTACGGCGGACACATCGGACACTTGACACATTTTCGGACCATTCACATTTATTCCACGAACAGTGCCATAAAAATGCACCGATTACTGTATAAATGTGACTGGCAGGGAAGGGGGCATCAAGGGGTTAAATATGTACCCTGGAAGTGATCCTTACTGTGGAGGGAGGGGACTGACTGGGGGAGGTGACCGATGGTTGTCCCTATGTACAAGGGACACACCATTGGTCTTCTCTCCCTAACAGGACGTGGAGCTCTGTGTTTACACACAGAGCTCCACGTCCCTGGCTCTGTGACTGCCGACCGCGGGTGTCTGGCGGACATCGTGGCGCACGGCCGTTGGTTGTATATAGATGGCCTCCCGGCAGATCAGAGCCAACTTGCGGCCGTAAATAGTCGGCCGCAGGATGAGAACTGGTTAAAGGCTAATATGCTAATTATTGTCTTATACAGTGTTTGGGGACCTGGGTCCTGCCCCCAGGGGACATGTATCAATGCAAAATAAAGTTTTAAAAAACAGAAGTTTATTTCGGGAGCAGTGATTTTAATAATGCTTAAAGTGAAACAATAAAAGTGAAATATTCCTTTACATTTCGTACGGGGGGGGGGTGTATGGTATGCCTGTGAAGCAGCGCTCATTTCCCGTGCTTAGAACTGTCCCTGCACAAAATGTAATCTCTGAAGGAAAAAAAAGTCGGCAATACAGAGAAAAGTCATTCATAAAAAAATAAAAAAAATAAAATGCGTGGGGGGTCCACCCAAATTCAATTACCAGGCCCTTAAGGGGAACCCTGCATCAAATGTAAAAAAATTACGTGGGGTTCCCTTCAGGTCTGGTATGGATATTAAGGGGAACTCCACCCCAAATAAAAAAATTGCATGGAGTTACCTCCAAAAATCCACACCAGACCCTTTATCCAAGCACGCAACCTGGCAGGCCGCAGGAAAAGAGGGGGGGACGAGAGAGTGCCCCCCCTCCTGAACCGTACCAGGCCACATGCCCTCAACATTGGGAGGATGCTTTGGGGGTCTGTGACCCCTCAAAGCACCATGTCCCCATGTTGATGGGGACAAGGGCCTAATCCCCACAACCCTTATCGAAATCTGGAAGATCTCCTCTTAATCCAGGTCCAGGATCCAGCAATGAGATGTCCATCCAGCGCATCCACCGAAGACAGCCCGGGAATGATGCGGCTTCAGCCAGTGACATCTCTTATGTAGGTGAGGGCGGGGCCACCCGTCACATGACCCCGTCCCCCTCTGACGCAAGGAAAAACCCAAGCTTTCCCAGTGACGGGTGACCCTGCCCCCCTCTGATGTAAAGACAAACCTGCGGTACATCAGAGGGGGCGGGGTCACCCGCACATCACTGGGAAAGCCGGTGTTTTCCCCTGCGTCAGAGGTGGACAGGGTCACGTTACGGGTGGCCCCGCCCTCACCTACATAAGAGCTGTCACTGGCTGAAGCTGCGTCATTCTCGGGCTGTCTCCGGTGGAGACAGGTGATGCACTGCGCTGGATGGACATCTCATCGCTGGATCCTGGACTTGGATGAAGAGGAGATCTTCTCATCGCTGGACCCCGGAGAGGAGATCACCCATTGCAGGATACCAATAGCATTGGAGTGGAGACCGAGGGTGGCTTACCACCGCTGGAATCTTTTTTTTTTTTTTTTTATAAAAAAGGACTTTCCCAACGGTGTCTTTTTTTTTTTTACAATTACACTTTCTTTGTGAAATGGTAGGGGTACAATGTACCCCATTACCAGTTCACATAAGAAGGGGCTGGGATCTGTGGGTCGCCTTTGTTAAAGGGTTCTTCCAGATTTAGATAAGCCCCCCCTGCAGACCCCCACAACCACCGGGCAAGGGTTGTGGGGATGAGGCCCTTGTCCCCATCAACATGGGGACATGGTGCTTTTAGGGGTCACAGACCCCCAAAGCATTCTCCCAATGTTGAGGGCATGTGGCCTGGTATGGTTCAGGAGGGGGGGCACTCTCTTTCCCCCCCTCTTTTCCTGCGGCCTGCCAGGTTGCGTGCTCGGATAAAGGGTCTGAATTTTTTGGGGGGAACTCCACGCCATTTTATTTTTTAAATGACGCAGGGTTCCCCCTAATATCCATACTAGACCTGAAGGGCCTGGTAATTCAATTTGGGGGGACCCACACGCATTTTTTTTTAATTTTCATAAATGACTTCTCTGTATTGCCGGGAGCCAACAATTCATTATAGCCGTGAGTGATTTTAAATTACTTTTTTTCCTTCAGAAAGGACACTTTGTGCAGGGACAGTTCTAAGCACGGGAAACAAGTGCTGCTTTACAGGCATACTATACCCCCTAGGTACGAAATGTAAAGGAATATTTCACTTTTATTGTTTCACTTTAAGCATTATTAAAATCACTGCTCCCGAAAAAAATGATGTTTTTAAAACTTTTTTGCATTGATACATGTCCCCTGGGGCAGGACCCAGGTCCCCAAACACTTTTTATGACAATAAACGCATATTAGCCTTTAGATTTCTCCCATAGACTTTTGCAGGGTGTGCCGCGGCTTTTCGAATTTGCGGCGAACACCCCAAAATGTTCGCTGTTTGCCCAACAGGCAATGGTCGAGTAAAACATGAGTTCGACTCGAACTCGAATCTCATCCCTAGTGACATGAAAACAGAAGTTCTCCCAACTCATTGGCTGAGACAGAGCACCAGGAGCCATTGGTTCCCACTTCTGTCAATCACAGCCAGCGAGAAGAAACGGAAGTGGGCCTGAGCCACGCTCTGCGTCTCATATTCCAACGCACACATCCCTGTAGAAATAGCTGCGCATATAAGTGGGTGCTGAAGCGACCACCGGTGGGAACCATGAATAGTCAGAGCAAGAGAAGGTCGCCAGCACACCAAGGATACCCAGGACAGTTCCACGTGTGCTGGTGACAGTCCCAAGCTCTGTCTCAGACATGCAGAGGCGGGGGTTCAAGGTAAGCATGACAATTGTCAAGAGAAATTTTTTTTTAACCTTTACAAACACTTAAAATTAAGCCTTATGGAGTGGGGTAGGGTTATAGGGGTAAGCCCAATGTAATGTGTTGAAAAGCTTTGCCAGTGTCCGATAACCTTAAGGTAGCAGCCTAACTCCGGGTCCATGAATATCCAGCCTGTGTCCTGTACAAATAAGATAACATTGGTAAAATGTTTCCTTAGCTCAGCATCTAATCTCCTAGGAATAAAAAATGGAGGCACAATGAATGAAGCTGGGTATATACCTGGCTTAATGCCTTTTTATTTCCATTGTCCAAACCTCCTGAAGGCAGAATAACCATTGGTCTAAGCTGGTGTACTCAATGACGATAAAGAAACTGACTAATATCGCAACTGCAGAAAAGGCATTCAACCTTCTAGGATACTAGCTAAAAAAAAATTGAGGTATGATGGTTGGAGGAAGGGGCTGGGTTAATATTTTTTTTTGCCAGTGTCCCAACCTCCTGGGCAATGCAAATGTCTAGAATAAGAAAAAATAGTGCAGGGACAATTACAGGACATTTGTGCTGATGGAAATAATACAGCCCGAGACTGAAACACGAGCCCAGGGTACTCACGCCCGGTTGATGCAACAATTGATGTCCCAGTCAATATTCATACCGTGGGGTGAGTAACTCCTGAGCTCGTGTATCCAATAAGTCTCGAGCCTAGAAACACCTCGTAGGCAGGAATCGACCCTCCAATGGGGGACGAACCTGTCTATGACCTGAAACTGTGTACCTTTGGGATCCTTGTCATGATGTTCTAAATAATGACGGGACACAGTGTGCTTGGGGCAACCCTTACAGGTTTTGGCCAGATGTTCGTTGACCCGAATTGCAAAATTAATGACTGTGCGCCCTACATATTGCAACTTGCAAGGACAAGTTACAAGATAAACTATAAAACTGGTAAAACAAGTTGTAAAATGTTTCATAGTATACGTGTGTTTGGAGACAGTAGAAGTGAATGTATCAGTTCTACGCCTACCTAGAACATTAGTGACACACACGTTACATTTCCGACAGGGATAATAGCAGTTGGCTTCAGGAAAAAAGGATGCCTTTTTCGGAGGGTCAATGGTGTTAGGGGCTATATCACTCTGGATGGAGCGTGCACCCCTAAAAATAACTCCAGCCCGCTCTGGTAGGGATGGTCCAAGGATTTTGTCACTACAAAGAACCTTCCAATGCCTATTTAAGATCGTTTTAATTTTGCTGTGTCGAGTAGAATAGGAAGTAAAAAATTACCATTTAAATCTTTCATCTCCAGTTTTCGGTTTTGTTGTAATATATGTTGGCCGATGTGGAATGTTTATATATATATATATATATATATATATATATATATATATATATATATGTCGTATTATTGTGTTATAAGTCCAAAATTGACCAGGCCAGATTTCAGTCCAGGATGGGTCTATTTTGCACATCAAACCTGTAATTACATGTTACACATCAAAAGACGCTTGTCGATTATCAATAGGCAAAGAGACAGGATGAATCTATTTTAAACATCAAACCTGTAATTACATGTTACACATCAAGAGACGCTTGTCGGTTGTCAATAGGCAAAGAGACAGGATGGGTCTATTTTACACATTAAACTATTACTCAGGCCACATGTAATCTAATTACTTATTAGAGGGAGCTTATTAGTATGCAAGGGTGCATACTAATTTGTGACTCCGGCTGGGGTCATTACCCGTCACTCTGAAAGACAGGATGTGGATCAAAGACGGCCAATCAAATTGCCCAGCTATTCAGTGGATAGAAAATATAATCTTGAGCCTTGTCACTCAGAGAATAATATTCCCTATGTATTCTCTGTATGAATATATGTTGGTCTAGAAATGATCAGAATATATTCCCTATGTATTATCTGTAGAAATATGGCACAGGTCTAGGAAGAGACTTTGAATTATATACTATATGTTGGATTTTGTATTGTCTGTGGACTTTGTTCGTTATTGGAAGTTAAATAAAATGCATTCTCTGGAGAGCCTGTGTGTTGCTGTGAAACAACAAATCTATAATCATCATACTAACATCTAAATATCAATTATCTAAATCGGACTGGACACTATACATTGAGATCACTACAATGGTGCCGTTCAAGTGACCAGAAGTGTATTTTCAGGACTTAGTAACAGAAGCCAGTGATGACAACAATTCCTGATGAAGAACCAAGAGTCTGATCTACAAAATTTAACAAGTTTGAAAGCCTAGAATTATTTTCTGGAGACTGGATCTCACAATCTGTGAGGTGACAGAAGACCGTGAGGACCCAGGAAGGATTTCAAAGAAACCTAATTGGTAAGTGTGCCTTATTCATTATTTTTAAAAAAAACGTTTTTTTTTTTCTCTTCTCTCTCATTGTATTTTTCACAATGGTTTTGGCTTTGTCTGGTGGTGACAATAGCCCTAAAGGAGAGAATGTGAATATATGGCTGTTAAATTATATAAAAAGTCGTGGGGGGCCTTATGAGATTCCCCAAGAATGTAGACAGTCATGGGATTTAATTAAATGCTTTTTATCCGATAGTGTCTTTGAAAAGAAAACAAAAGAAATAAACGTAAGGGTATCATTATTCAGGGACTACTGTCTTGTACAGAATTAATAGAGGAGATTAAAGGGAAAAAGCAGACAATTCTAGAACATACTCAGAGCTATGAGGTTATGGAAAAAGGGTTGAATGAGAGGATGTCAGATCTCAGGTTACATGCCATCACTACTGGGGAGGCACTGATTGAGAAGGCAAAATTATGTGATGATTTAAGTCGGGTAAATGAGGAATTGGCAGTGAAACTAAAAATTGTTGAGAAACAGTTGGAGGAGTGTAAACATGCTGTCAACATTGCTTTTGATAAATTGGCAGAAAAATCAAGTTACACGCATCAAAATGATAATTCTAAAGTACAGCTTGATAACAAAGATTATAAGCCAATATATCCCTGTGGCGAGTTACATGCAGCCCCATGCATAGCAGCAGCTCCTACCACTACAACAACTGTATTGAACACTGACAATACAAGTGAAATTAAATTGACCACAAAACAATTAAAGCCACAGGTGAAGCTATTATAAGAGAGGTAGGTCAGGTACCCCGCTATGATGTAAATAGGTTCATGAAATGGTTTTGTGATTTGCAGAGAGTCAGAGACACATACAACTTGAATGTGGAGTACCTAGCTAGAATTTTGCAGAAAAGTGTAGGCAATGGATTGTGGGCACGGATTTTGCAAAATTGTTGCCAGCGTTATAAAACTAAGGATGTTTTAGGGGAATTATTGAAAGCATTGTATGGTGTGACGACAAATGTGTCCTTGTTAGGAAAAATTAAGCAAATGAAGAATGAATGCCCATATGAACTTGCAGATAGAATTAGCAGTGTGATGGAATATGTGATGACTGGGAATCCTGGTTTTGAACGTGGTAGTCTAGTTCATAGGTCAATGTTATTGGAAGCAGTGGATGATGATGTTGCATTTTATCTGTTACAACTGATCCTAGTGATAATGATATGTTGTTAAGAGCGGATAATTTGTGGAGGAAAGGGTGTAGATCAGACAGTCTTGCGGTTGATGCAGCTAGAGTTTTTAGAGTCAAGGGTCAGCAAAATGGAGATGATTATGGGCCATGGAGAGGAAGATCTTATCACAATGCAGGTAGTTATAGAAGGCCAGAACTTAGCGGAAAGCCTAGTAAACAGCCTTGGGTGCTGTTTAGTGAAATGAGAAGTGAGAGAGATCGTTTGAAGGGGGAGATATACAAGATACAGGAAGAAATGGAAAGAATAAAAGCAGGAGGGGTCAAGGTAGCAGCAATAGGAATGGAAAGTGCTGTGTCACCCTCTACCAGATATTGTTAGGGGTTCTGAGCCACCCACGCCCCTTCCTGACGATTTTTAACTGATTTAACATTAGATTCCTGGGGGCGGCCCACTGTTGATGTAACATTAGGGGGAACATGTGTAAACGCATTGCTAGATAGTGGGGCAGCGATTAGCTTTAGTAAATCTGTTGTCCCTGGAAATGAGAAAATTTGAATAACAGGTGTCACTGGACATTCCATTGAAGCTCCTTTTGTGCGTGGTGTTGAGATGCAAATAGGGGGAGAGAAGTGGGAATGTGATGTCGTTTTATGTCCTGATGTCAAAATCAGGACATAATTGTTGCTGATGTCTGTGTACAGCAGGGTCTGGTGGGTGATCTTGCAAACATGAAGTTGTGGATGATGCCTGGAAATTATGGATTGGGTCATGTGTGGCATCCTCCCATGGAATTGGTGACAGCAGCAGTAAAGCCCGTCAGTGTGTTACATGGAGTTTGGGATCCCTGTTGGGATAGTCTGATGTGTGAATTTGATGACATAATGGCTAAGCATAAACAAGATTGTGGTAGGATGAATACAATGATTTTATTGGAAGGATTTGATCCAGCACCTCTCAAACAATACCCTGTTCCAAAAGACGCCATTAAACCTATAACAGAAGCTATAAAACAATTGGAGGCACAAGGCACATTATAAAAGGGGTGCATCAACATGCAGCCTGGCCAATCATCAAACCTGATGGGTCATTCAGGCTGATGATAGATTACCGTGCCTTAAACAAATATGCTAAAAGTATGGCTCCTGTGGTAGCAGCTTACCCTGAAATGATTGCCAAATTAAAGGAGTTGCAAAGGGAAAAAAAATTGGCTGAAATGACTGTTTACAGGGTATAGAGACATAGGCCCGGATTCACAAAGAACTTGCGCCGACGTATCTCGAGATACGCCACGTAAGTGCAAATATGCGCCGTCGTATCTGTACGCCGTGCCCACAAAACTAAGATATGCCTGAAAATAGGCTTCATCCGACCGACGTAACATGCCTACGCCGGCATAGAGTGGGCGCATATTTACGCTGGACGTATTTGGCGCTCCCATTGATTTTCTATTCACATATGCAAATGAGGGAGATACGCCGATTCACGATTGTACGTCCGTACGTCCGACGCAGTGTGCGTAAAGTCATACGTCCGGCCTAAAGTTATGCCCCATAAAGGAGGTGTAACTCGGCAGCATCCATGCAAAGGGCTGCAGAAGGGGAACACAAGCCGACGTATTTTACGTAGGATGTGAATATGACTAGGCGTAGGTTATGTTCACGCCGTAGGCAGTGATCCGACGTATCTTAGGCAGTTGTTCCGACGTAATTGTGAGCATGCTCACTGAGATGCGCCCACGGGACGGCGCATGTGCAGTTGGCGATACGTATCTGTCTGGTGCTTGGCCCATCGTTTGCATGGGGTCACGCCTCATTAGCATGGCTCACGCCCACTTCCACTTACGCTTTGGAAACCCAGCGCAGATTTGGAAGCACTGGCTTTGTGAATTCAGTGCTTGCCTCTCTGCGCTGCGTCGGCATAGCATAAAGGAGATACGCTACGGCGGCATAAATATGCGCCAGTGTCTGTGAATCCGGGCCATAATAGTTAACTGATTCCTTTTAAAAATTATTAAAAATAGATAAAAATCAATCATATAATGTACCTACAGTTTCAGTTTCGTTTTTGCATGCTCTTTCCTGCTTCTGTGATGTACAGAGACACAGAGCCAATACAGGGCAGTGATGGTTTGTAAAATGAAACTGGTTGGGGGGTTTTAGACACACAGTAATCACACCTCCTTGATTAGTGACCACAGAGAGAAAGCTCTCAGTACTGTGGTTATCAGAAAACAACCAGGAAGTGTGGAGATCAGAGAAGAATTACAGCAACTTGAGATAAAAAACAAACAATGAGGACATGAAAACAGCACTGCATTAAGGTAAAGGATGCTATTAACACCAGAAATTATATGGTTTACGGTCATTGATATCAGTAACAGTTATTGGAATTTACCCCTTGACCCAACATGTCAATACAAAACAGCCTTCAGCTGGGCAGGCTATCAATATTATTGGACAGTTCTTCCGCAAGGGTACAAAGACAGTGCAGCAATATTTCACTCACATATGAAAGAAGTGATTGATAAGTTTTCAAAACCTGAAAGAGTAATTTCATAGGTTGATGACATTTTGATTGGGTCAGCCTCTATGGAGGAGCATGTGAACGAAGTGAGTGAAATGTCATTGCTTTTGAGAGAGGCAGGTTTGAAAGTTAATCCAAAGAAAATACAATTGGGGAAGAAAGAAGTTCAATTCCCGGGGGTTACCGTAGCACAGTCAGGGCACAGTCAATGAGCAAAGGGTTGAGCTGATAGGTAAGCTACCTTTGCCCACCGATGAAAAAAGTCTGAGACAATTCCTAGGCATGACAGGTTTCTGCAGAGAATTTGTGCCTCATTATGCATCATTAACAGAGTGTTTGTATAATCTGCTGAAGCAAGATGAATGGGAATGGAGATCAGAGCACACACAACAATGCCCCTTCATTAGCATCACCAGACTCCAACAAATAATTCAGACTCTATGCACATGTAGGCCTTAGTACTTTGTCTGTTGCACTCACCCAAGACTATTTTGGAAAACAAAGACATGTGGCCTATGCATCACGGGCAATCAACAAATGCAGGTACACAAAGGGTCATCATTGCTAGTCATAACACTCCTATAGTCATGTTAGAAAAATGGGAAATTAAGAGAAGCAGATGTGAATTGCAAAAGGCTGGCGAGGTGGACTACAGCTTTGTTGACAGAAAATAGAGGGTTTGATGTTAAAAGAACCTAGTGTCCTGATTGGTGGATTGTTGATTGAAGGTGAAACTCATGAATGTCGGGTGCAAGGAAATAGTTTGCAGCACAGAATTTTTACTGCTGTATCCAAACCTTTTGACTTGGAAAATTAGTGCTGGTTCTTCTTACTATAAAGATGGAAGTAGAATCTCAGGATTTGCTGGTGTTTGTGTAAAAGATGGCAAGGTACAGAGACAATTTTCATATTCAAGTAGAGCTCGTTCTGCACAGTATGTGGAAATAGCAGCATTTGTGCAAGTTCTCATTGAGTTAATGGTGGAATTGTTAACATTGCTTCTGACTCAGACCAGGTATGCAAAGGTGCAGTTGTCTATCTTTCATGGTGAAATGTGATGGGCTTTAAAGGAACAGATGGTAGTGAAATAAGATATGCATCCTTATGGAAAATGATAGAGGAGGAAACGCAATTATTTTCAAAAATTAGGATCCGAAAGGTACAGGCCCACAGAAAACAAACAACCGAGCACTACTGAAACAATACTGTAGATAGATTAGCAAAAGAGGGTGCAGTAACATCCCCCCGAATAGCCTCATATAGAGCATACTTTGTCATTTCCAGTGTCTGCCCTTACACGTGCTCAAGCAAAAGGAATTGAAGGAAGGACATGCGAGTTGGGTAAAATACAAGATCAGGATGAGGAATTAGCTCAACTAAAAGAAATGTGTGGGACTGGGCCCATACAATTTGAGGGTCAAGAGATGCAGGTGAAGGATGGCCTTTTAATAACTTACAACAATAATTTATCTTTATTGTTTACATAAAAACATATTTTTTTTTTGCAAGAAAGTTAAGTTGAACCCCCAAACATTATATATTTTTTTTTTAAAAAGCAAAGGCCCTACAGAATAAAATGGTGGGTGTTGCATTTTGGGGAAAAAATACATTTTTTTTTATTTTAAAGCACTAAAAACACACTATATTGCCCAAATTATTGATGAAATAAAAAAAGATGATCTTAGGCCGAGTACATGGATACCAAACACAACATACTTTAAAATTGCGCACAAACGCACATTGGCGACAAACTACATACATTTTTAAAAGCCTTTAAAAGCATTTACAGGTTACCACATTAGATTTACAGAGGAGGTCTACTGCTAAATTTACTGCCCTCGATCTGCCCTTCGCGGTGATACCTCACATGCATGGTACAATAGCTGTTTACATATGACTCCAGACCGACGCTTGCGTTCACCTTTGCGCAAGAGCAGGGGGGGACAGGGACGCTTATTTTTTTTATTATTTGTAAACTGTTCCTTCCATTTTATTTATTTTTTACCATTTTTATTGTTATCTCAGGGAACGTAAATATTCCTTATGATAGCAATAGTTAGTGACAGGTACTCTTTTAAAAAAAAAAAAAATTGGGGCTATTAGACCCTAGATCTTTCCTCTGCCCTCAAAGCATGTGACCACACCAAGATCGGTGTGATAAAATGCTTTCCCAATGGCGCTGTTTATATCCGGGGGGAGGACACTGTAAAAGCAGTCGAGGCTAATTGGCCGCAAAACGCAGGTGCTAGCGGGTATCTGAGCCGATTCTGCTAACAATACGTTTTTGGGTACCCTAAACTGCTGGGTACGCTAGTATAGATCTGATCAGATCAGGTACCGATCCGTTCAGATACTATACCACTAAGGGGGGTGTATGCTTTGCGAGTGGGTGTAAGCATTACTGGCTCTAACCCAACGCTGCCTGGGGTGACGCAGACCCTGACCGACGCTATAAATTTATTGATATCACCCACCGGGCAATCAGGGGGTTAAACCTTTATTGGGTTATATATGGCGGGTGCCCTAATGCTATAAAGAGCAAACTAACTAACC
The DNA here is from genome assembly GCF_905171775.1 of Rana temporaria. Lineage (NCBI taxonomy): Eukaryota > Metazoa > Chordata > Amphibia > Anura > Ranidae > Rana > Rana temporaria. The sequence goes on along the minus strand of NC_053495.1, from coordinate 82,356,050 downwards.
AGCGTCAACCGTAACACTTATACGGTGATCACTGGTGAAAGGTTTAACTAGGGGGCAATCAGGGGGTTAAAAACCTTTGTTAGGTAATATATGGGGGCACCTGACGCTTTATAAAAACCTGGCGGCAAACCTAAATAACTAAATAACTAACTGGCTAACCAGCGTCACCAGTGACACTTATACTGTGATCACTGGTGAAAGGGTTAACTCTAGGGGCAATCAGGGGTTAAAACCTTTATTTAGAACATTTATGGGGGTACCCAACGCTATAAAAACCTGGCGGCGAACCTCAAAAAATAACTACCTACCTAGCGGCACCAGCGACACTAATACAGCGATCATAAAAACGATTGCTTAGTGACACTGGAAATAGGGGGTGAAAGGGTTAACTAGGGGGGTGATCAAGGGGTTAAACCTTTATAAGGGGGGGGTAGGGGGCTACCCTGAACCTAAAGGGGCCTAACACTAACTGCCCTGAAACTTTTTACTGTCACAAATGACACTAAATGCAGTGATCAGTAAATAAATGATCACTGCAATCAGTGACACTGTGACTGGGGGCGGGGGGGGTTAAGTGTGCCTGTGTGTACTGGTGTTAGTGTGCTGTTAGGTGCAACTCACGTGTGATGTCTCCTCTCGCCGGACGAAAAGACCACCAGGAGGAGAGAGGACATCACTTCCTCTGCCTTTGTTTACATTACACAGGCATAGGAAACCAGAGGCAGAACGTGATTCGCTGGGAGCGATCGCGGGGGGGTGGCCAGAAACGAACAGCTGCCCCCTCATCCCGACCCACGTCAAGGCAAGCACGTATAGGTACGTTGATGTGCCTGTCTGTGCCATTCTGCCGACGTACATGTACATGCGGCGGTCCTTAAGTGGTTAAAGGATCATGTGATTACAGTACATAAGGCTGTGTGTGCCACTGATGAATGTACTCATAAAAGCTCACAACAGTGGTTTAATGCAATGGGTGACACAAGTGAATACCAAATTGGGACTGGAGTAATGTTACAGGATTTTTCTGGGTTTCAACCATTCCCTAGGGCAAAGTGGAAGGGCCCTTATGCAGTCATAGACAACATTGAACCCTCTGTTTACTTATTAGACTTGGGAGAGGGTAGGTCAAGATGGAGACATGCATGTCAGATAAAAGCATTTAAAGGAAAAATTGATTTTATGGATGAGAGCATTGTCTAACCTTCTTCCTGAGATTGTCTTTCAGGTCTTAGGAGGAATATGAATATCAGAAGGCTACACCAAAATGAAGACACCCCCCCTGGACAAATACAAGCCTATATTAGCATATGTGTTGATAACAGCGTCAATCACTCTTCTACTTTGCATCACAAACATCAGAGTGGAAAAGTGTCAAGTTAAAGAATTCAAATGCTTACCATTGGGGAAATCTGATCGAAATAAAAGTAGTGTAGTGGATCATACTACAGAACTTACTGTTTTAGAGAACTCGGAAGGCATCCAGATACATGGGGGTACTGTAAAGGGCATAGTTGGGGGGTGGATAGTGGTTGAATGCGAGATCATGATGCCAAAATCTGATTACCTTGTGGAATATGCCATTTGGACTTACCCAGAAGGAATCGATCGTCACAGGTGTACAAATATAATTTTAGTGGAGACAAAGAATGGACCACAAATACAAATGACTTTAGAAAGGAATTTTACAATATTCAAGGAGGGTATTATATCCTGTAGCCCTCATGATATGAACGATGGAGTCTATACAAAAGTCTTATATATTATGGTCACAAATTCTAGAGACTGTCCTACAATTTTACCGTGGCCAGAACATGGACTTTTCCTTGAGCGAACTGTATAGCGATGTTTCATACTTAGTACCATTAGTGTTGAATTTTACATCATTTAGCATTCCAGAGAGTTGCCGAAAATCAATGGGATTATGGTTTAAAACGGTCTTTCAAACACATATAAACTTATTTTGGGATGCTGTAGTGGATATGATAAAAATGGTCAAAGTAAGATAATGAAATGCCTATTTCAATGCGCAAACACATGCTCTATGTCTTATATATATCCTATATACCTTATATGCATATATGTTATTGATTGCTACAGGAATAATTATACATAATCATAATTCATAATTACTATATACAACCCTTGCTCATATATGTTCTACCAGATATGTATCACATGGTCTGCAGAAAAACGGGAAATCGGTCTGCAATCAAGCTGGAATTAGATCGAAAGAAAGTCCCTTTTCAGGAAACTGCAGAAAAACCAGACAGACTGTCAGCAAGTCACATTTGCCAAATGTCTGGAAGAAGACAGACGATATCGCTTGAATCAAATGAACGTATAAATAGCATTGTTGCTTCACCCTCGCACCATCCTGACATGAAGTAGTTAAGAGCTTACAAATCAGAACGTCACAAGATTAATATTACATGATCATGTGTTTGAATATTCATGTTCTTAACCATATATAAATCAACCATGAAATAAAAAAAAAGGGAAGTATTCCACACTGCAGCCTTTGTCAGTGAGCTTACTCTGTATGCGTGTAACTATTCACTTATCAGATTTGGCCAGGAAGCAGATACCAAAAGCCGGACAGTTTGTTCCGATCCAGAACATTTGGCGCCCAATGTGGGGCCTTCGGGTTTCCTGATTCGAAAGGGCTAGCCGATCGAGAGGGAACCGGGACGGACCAACGCGGACAGGACACGAAGACTGATCACCTCTATGTGAACGGTAAGACACTTTTAATATTGTCTACTGTTTAACCTGTCCCGTGGTTGGTTAGTTCTTGTTCCCGTGTCGGCTTCCCGCGATCAGCAAAGGCAGGTAATATAGCTTGCCCGAAGGTCATTTATAAGAACCTGCATAACTGGTATCTGCAGCCTGTATATTTTGTTTCCTGTTTTGTTTTGTTTTGTCAAGCTTGTGACGGCTGTTGGGAATAAGGGGATTAATTATATAGTCACGGATGAGAATAATTGACGGGGTCAAACTCCTCCTGGGGGAATAAGTAATTGTGCTGTGAAGCACAGATGACCAGGAGGGGGCGTCGGGAAAATGCATAGTTGTGTGGGGATTCCGTGAGGACCAATAATCCTGTACTTTCCCTGCGGTTGTCACATATCTTGTTGGTTTGGTTATATGTGCTGGCTTCTGATGAATAATTGAGACAGGCAGAAAGGAAATAAAGAGTCACAGATGTGATAACTGGCTGAAACGTGGTCAAACTTCTCTCGGGGTTGATGCAAAGTGTACCGGGGAAGGCGCAGCCAGAGTATCAGAGTCGCACGAGTAAGTGGTGCAGGAAAATCCTGTGACAGGTGTTCTGAGGTCTCGTATTTTCATCACATGAGCCAGGAATGTCATGTCCTGAATGTGTTTGTGGGCTACTGTTAGGAATTCATTCAGAAGGCTGGGGGCTGGTGAAAGTGATAAGCCCAGGGTACAGGGAAGAATTTATTGGTCTGAAACCTTTGTTGCTGGATGTTCCAGATGTGTTGGTGTTCAGATTAATTGTGCACTACCCGGTTAGAATTGCAGTCGGTGCATCACTGCCAGGGATTGAAGATGAAGCTAGAGAGAGGGAGTAAGTATCACCTATTAGGTGTCCATTCCAGCCAGAAAAGTGTGAGAAGAGTGAAAAGGACAGAGTCCGAAGTTTGGGTTTGCCTTTGGGACAAATAAATGACATTTGAAGGAACACACTGAATTTAAAATTACTATGTTTTGTTAAGCCCGTCTGCAGTAGTTTGTAGACGCTTTCGATACAAAAAAAAAAAAAAAGGAGAAGTGACAGCGCAGCAGCTTTGAGAGAACGATTTCAAAAGAACACGCAGCCAAAACTTCAATCTCTCTCCCTGTGTAACGTTTTATGTTGGAGAGTGGTCCACAGGAAGGACAGGTAACAGCCAGAAGTATTGTCAGACCTTTGAGTCCAAGACAGCCTCGTAAAACCGTTATACAAAATCCTGAGCCTGAACGTGTATCCCTCCATTAGATAACGATGGGACAGAAATTACAGAAGCCAAAGGAAGGCAACCAAGCTTGCAACTTGGTTGCAGAGGGAAGGGGAGCAGTTAAAAAGATAAACGAACTTGCAAGAATATGTGACAACATGCACATGGGTGGAAGACTGCAAGCAGAAGAATGGGGGGTTTTGTTAAAACGGAAAAAAGGTCTATTGTCTGATCATGGCTTACTACCTACAGCAGAAGCCTGGTACAGGGTAGCAAAAGCCATCCATGGGGAGGGGTGGACAGAGCGAGAGACAAATCAACATGGATACATTGTATATGTGTATCACAAACCAGAAAGTACATTGGGGTCCGGACGGCCACCACTATATAATGGCGTCCGAACACAAGACAGAAAACCCTGCCCCTCAGCAACCACCCCCTCGCTTGATCCTCCCATCAGGCTCCACCCCAATGTACCACCCCCTTTACCACCGACAGCACCACCCCAGGACGGTGGCCATCTTGCTACACCCAACAATGGTGACACACCCAGTCAATCCACAGAAAGACTCCCTATGATGACTTCATGTGACGGCCATATTGGTACACCCATCCCTCTATGCCCAGTGTTAGACCACACCAGAGCATATTACAGGGAAGAAGTTAACCCATTAATGATGTTGGAAGACGATGAGGACAGGGCAGAGGCAAGTAGTGGCAGTCACTGCCACTCACCTGGGCCCCAAGAAGTACTAGTGACCCAGGGGGGCATTGATCCTACTGGTGCCGCCCCCAGTTCAGCCAGTTATGAAAGCCATGGCCCAACTCAGATTAGTGTCCGGAGGCCTGCCGGATGTGAAAACCGGGGCAACTACACTTCCCTACCAGGGCCATGAACCAGTACATCCCCCCCCTCCAATCACCTCACAGGGCACTGCGGGAAATCTTTATGGAATCTGACCGAATAACATCCTCACATCCCCAGCCCACATCCACAACAGCATGGCCTACACCCGTAGGCCCTCTGGGAGCAGTGCCAAAAACCAAAGTGGGCGCTAGATACTCACTCCCACTGTATTCCTCTCCCGCTTCACAACTGCTCTCCGAGGACATGGCAAATGTCCCGGGAAGACCCACGGGTGATTCACATGACACTGTACTGTATGGTCCCCCCCCCAGCACACAGGGGACTACCTCTTCAACTACCACAACAGAGAAATGACTGAGACATCCACCCCATGGGTTGCAACCTCACATACAGAGGGGGGGGGGGGAATACCTGCACCATTAGGCGCACCCCTGATGTATGTGACCTTTAACCCTCAACAAGCATCCTGAGAAACAGCCCATGCCATTTTACAGAAGGATTGCCCAGATCCAGAAGGCATACTCCTGTGCCTGGCAGGACCTGGCAAGCCTGTGTGAAATCAAAGCAGGGGATGCTTACCGGCCAGTAATGAAAATGTGTTTTAGGGTGGACAGTGGCATCCCTGACAATACATATGGTTCGGGATGTGAGTATGTAACCCAGTTACAACGGTGGGCACGTGACCGCCTGGCAGACCAAGCAACAAGCATACAAGATATTACACAAGACAAGGCTGAATTAGTTGAGAAATTCCATACTAAAATGTTACAGGTGTTCACCGATTTGGGATTCAGCACACAAAACAAGGCACATACACAGATGCTATCCTTTGCATTTGTAGCAGGCCTCAGGGAAGCAATCCGGAAAGGCCCGATACTATCTCGGCCAGAATACAGAGTGTTACCTCTTGACTCTCTACTACTGGTAGCAAAGGGCATATAGTCCTCACAGGGTAATAGGAAAGCAGTCCCTCTCATGTTGGCACCACCAGCACGAAACCCGCGAGCCTGCTGTTACAACTGTGGGAGGCCCGGACACTTTAAGAGACAATGCCGAAGCCCGCGGATATCCGATCGAAGACAGTCCGATCATGGGGATAACCCAAGAAGAGGAGATGCTCAACACCAAGGACAAAATGTCCAGGGGAATCCCAGCTCGGCACCTAATGATTGGCCATATGGATCCATAGGAATTCGGCAAGCCTGTGTTATACACAGATTCAGGAGGACCTCTAGCCAAGATAACTCTCAGTATCGAGGGCCATCCCACCACCTTTGTTTGCGACACAGGTGTTGCCCGGAGTGTAATCAGAACGAAAGAACTACCCGATACCTCCTTCCTATCGGACAACGACATTACATGTGTTGGAGTGGATGGAACACCCCGGAAAAGTCCTTTGACCCGCCCCCTACAAGTTGGCAACATCCCTGACCTACTAACAAGATTTGTGGTCTCCGACACCTGTCCCTTGAACTTACTAGGAGCTGATGTCTTATCCAGACTCCAGGCCTCAATCTCCTTCCAACCTGATGGTGGTATTCAAGTTACCTCACCACTGACTAATGAAGACACCTCAGCATTATGCTCCATTCCACTCTTGCTGTCCCTAAACGTAGAAGACGAGACCGGAATTCCGGAAGAGGTTTTAACCCGAATACCTTCTTGCCTTTGGTCTACAGGCCCAGAAGACATTGGTCATCTGAAAGTCCCGCCCGTCATGGTCAGAATGAAGCCTGGAGCCCCTCTCCCCAGAAAACCCCAATACCTCATCAAGCCCTCCGTGTCAGCAGCAATCACTCGCCAGATAGAGGCTCTCCTACAGAATGGGGCTCTTATACACTGCACAAGCCCCTGCAACACCCCACTCTTCCCAGTCAAGAAGAAAACCCCAAAAGGAGAACCTGTGAAACATTGCATGGTGCAGGACCTCCGAGCAGTGAATGAGGCCATCATACTGGAAATGCCCATTGTACCAAACCCACACACCTTGCTTGCAGGAATACCACCCACGGCTAAGTACTTTACTGTGGTGGACCTAGCGAATGCATACTTCAGTGTCCCCCTAGACCCGCGTTGTCAATTCTTATTCAGTTTTATCCACGAAAGGAAAAGTTACACCTGGACTAATGCCACAAGGTGCCCAGAACTCTCCGTCCCAATTCGCCAAGACAATGAAATTCATTCTGGACACATGGATCAACCTCCACCCAGACATTGTGCTTCTCGAGTATGTGGATGACCTCTTGCTCTGCGCAGATACCCAAGATGATGCTGAAACCCACTCTGAAGACCTTCTCTGTTACCTGGCTGAACAAGGTTGTAAAGCGTCAAGGCAGAAGATCCAGTGGTGCAAGCAAACAGTGGTCTTCCTTGGACATTGTATCTCACAAGGTGTAAGACATCTCACTCAAGAGCGAATAGCTGTGATCAAGGCAATTCCGGTGCCAGCTGGCCACAAGTCTCTCCATGCTTTGTTGGGCCTAATATCTTATTGTCGTTCATGGATTCCAGAAGCATCTCTGCTAATGCAACCACTGTATGATGCTCTAAAGACTGATCATTTCACACTGCCTCCAGAGCCCCTTACAAACTTTGAAATTCTGAAACAGATCCTGTCTTCAGCCCCCACGCTCGGCCTCCCAGACTATGAAAAAACCTTCAAACTATTTGTTTTAGAGAGAGAAGCACACGCCACAGGAGTACTGGCCCAATCTCATGATAAACAGACTCAGACTTATTGGGTACTATTCCTGTCGATTGGATCCAGTAGCTAGGGGGGCACCCTCCTGCCTCAGAGCCGTTTTCGCAGCCCAGGCCCGTCTGGACAAAACTGCAGATCTCGTGCTGGGCCACCTTCTCATCCTTCTAGCCCCTCATGACATATCAGCCATGCTAAACCAAGTACAACCAAAACATATGTCAGCAGCAAGACATCTCAGACTATAATGCACTTTGCTCCTCCCGGATAACATCACCCTCCTCAGATGTAACACCCTCAACCCGTCCACTCTGCTCCTACTTCTCAAGGGGGGAAACGACCCTCACGATACCCCTCACGACTGTTTCGAAATGATGAAGATGGAAACTACACACCTGCCAACAGTTGGAGTGTCTCTGGACGACCCTGACCTGACTATGTTGATGGATCAAGATATGCAGATCATGAAGGGAGGTAACACACCGGATATGCTGTCACTACCAAAGACACAATCCTCCATGCCTCTGCATTGCCCCCCTCTAAGTCCGCACAAGAAGCAGAACTTCAGGCCCTAATCATGGCATGCAAGTTGGCGGAGGGGAAAAAGGCCAACATTTATACGGACTCAAGATACGCCCTTGGAGTGGCCTGTGATTATGGGGTCCTGTGGAAAAACAGGGGATTTCTGATAGCAGTGGGTACACCCATAAAACACAGCGCAGCAGTCAGGGACCTGATTGACGCTCTGCTTCTTCCTACCCAAGTGGTAGTTCTCAAGGTAAAGGCACATGGCAGACTGAACACTCAAGAAGCACAAGGTAATCACTTGGCGGACACTGCAGCAAAACAGGCCGCGAGAAGTCGTACGCAGAGTGGACGTCCAAGACACTCCGACACAAGACACTCCAACACAAGCCACCATGATCTTGCAGAACCCTCCTGTGGATTGGGCACGCTTGAAGGAAATGCAAGAGGCAGCAAGTGAGGAGGAAAAAGGAACATGGACAAAGAAGGGAGCCATATTAAACGAACTCATGGAAGTGAATAAGAGACCATGTTTACCACGGTCCATGTTCCCAGCTGTGGTGCAGTGGGCTCATGGTGCTTCTCACCTGTCGAAGACCTTGATGAATTCTTTGATCAATAAAAAAACTACCTGGCCCCGGAATTACCCAGCTTACCAACAACTTCTGCAAGTCATCTGTGCTAAGTGCAACCCAGAAAGAACGGAAAAGACATCCATGAAACATCTAGCAAAGGCTCAATATCCCTTCCAATGAATACAGATCGATCACATTCAGATGCCGAAGAGTGTCCGGTATGAATACGCTTTAGTGATCATTGATATGTTCAGTTCCTGGCCTGAAGCCTTCCCGGTGACCAATATGACAGCAAAGACCACAGCCAAGAAGCTTCTAACAGAAATAGTGTGCAGATATGGTGTCCCAGAGGTCATAGAGAGTGATCAGGGGCCAGCTTTCACGGCCTCATTTACCAAAAAAAATATGGACAGCCTTAGGGGTCACACTGGCTTTCCACACCCCGTACCACCCTCAGAGCAGTGGGAAGGTAGAGAGATTGAATGGCACAATAAAATCCAGAATGTTGAAAATGTCTCAGGAGACAGAGATGAGTTGGCCAGACAGTCTACCCATTGCCCTGTTCAGTGTAAGATACACTCCTAAAGAGAGCCATGGTTTATCACCTTATGAAATACTGTTTGGTTCAGCCCCGAGATTAGGGTGTTATCCACAGCAATTACAGTTACAATCCGATGTATTAAGCCACATTTGACTTCCACCTGTGTAAGATACTCCCGTGTCCTGAGCATAACAGCAGGTCAGAACGGTATGAAAAAGGTGATGGAGAGGGATATATATGTGTCACTAAAAAGTAATGGGGAAAAAATTGTGATAGTTGGGGAGCAGCAGCTTGGAACACAGGGACACGGTTGCAATAGCGGATCCTACCTTCAAAGATACAATGGAGGTTGAAACCGGCCTCTCCAAAGTCAATCTCTGGCTAGAATGGATGAGATATAGCGCTAGTAAACATAAAAAAAAAACTGCTATGTCTGTGGGGTACAGTCCCATTAGTTATACCTAAAAAGGAGGCAGAGTGCTTCCTAAGCCTCTACACTAACATTTCCACTAACCAGGAAACATGTGAGAAGTGGAAAAAAAAATATCCCATAGACACTAGGGCCTCGATACCCAAGATAGCTATCACCATATACCCTAGAAATTACACTTGTTATGCTCACCACGAGGGGAGGGGTAAAAACCTAGGCAACTTTTCCAAGAGTTACTGTGCTTCTTATAGTCATGTCCCGGCCGACTTAGTACAAAACCAAAGTCAATCCTTGGGGGATGTGTATTGGATATGTGGAGACATGCAAGTGAGGACCAGGTTGGAGAGACAATGGAAGGGAGAATGTGCCCTTGAAAAGGCCATCATGCCTCTGCACATCCTAACGGAAAGTACTCCCAACACACAGGGTAAGGGGACAAAAAGGGAAGCCCTTCCGGGAAGTTTTGACCCTCATGTGTATTTAGATGCCATCGGAGTCCCAAGTGGGGTCCCTGATGAATTCAAGGCCCAAGACCAGGTAAAGGCAGATTTATAGGCCCTAATCCCCATAATAACTGTTAGCAAAAATGTAGACTGGATAAATTATATATATTACAATCAGCAAAGGTTTTTTAACTACACGAGAGATGCATTCCAGGGAAAAGCCGAACAGTTGGAGGCCAACTCTCAAATGACTTTCCAGAACCGGATGGCTCTGGATATGATATTTGCAGAGAAAGGAGGGGTTTGTACTATGATAGACAAAATGACCAGCACCACTTGCTGTACCTATATTCCAGACAACACCTGTTCAAATGGCCAAGTCAAAAGGTGAAGAATCTGTCAGTTGAGCTAAAGAAAAATTCAGGTGTCACAGATCCATGGGACCAATACTTCAGTTGGATGAAGGGGTGGCAGAGAATTTTAACCCAAATAGGAGTAACTATATTAATCTTCCTATTCCTCCTCGCTCTGGTAATTTATGGCATACTCCCTTGTATGAAGAAATGTATAGAGAAAGCTGTAGAACAAGGAATCCCCACATTTGTGAACCAAGACATAGGGCACGAGGAAGAGGAGTACGAAGAACCACACATTTCACTAAAGACATTCCCAGTCTCACATCATGAATAGGCAGGACAACAGGGACAGATAGGATAGGGAACCCCAAAGGCCACGACCTGGGTTCAATTGCAGCGAAGGCCATCCTCACCACTAGAGGCTCTGGTGAACACCAGCTGGACCTTAGACCCCGCGCCCTGGGGTGGGGAATCTTGGATTAAAATAGGGACAGATTAAAATAGACATTTCAAGGGGGGGGGGGGGTTTGTAGTGGATATGATAAAAATGGTCAAAGTAAGATAATGAAATGCCTATTTCAATGCGCAAACACATGCTCTATGTCTTATATATATATATCCTATATACCTTATATGCATATATGTTATTGATTGCTACAGGAATAATTATACATAATCATAATTCAAAATTACTATATACAACCCTTGCTCATATATGTTCTACCAGATATGTATCACATGGTCTGCAGAAAAACAGGAAATCGGTCTGCAATCAAGCTGGAATTAGATCGAAAGAAAGTCCCTTTTCAGGAAATCGCAGAAAAAACAGACAGACTGTCAGCAAGTCACATTTGATAAATGTCTGGAAGAAGACGATATCACTTGAATCAAATGAACTAGATGTATAAATAGCATTGTTGCTTCACCCTCGCACCATCCTGACATGAAATAGTTAAGAGCTTACAAATCAGAACGTCACAAGATTAATATTACATATTCATGATCATGTGTTTGAATATTCATGTTCTTAACCATATATAAATCAACCATGAAATAAAAAAAGGTAAGTATTCCACACTGCAGCCCGTCAGATACCAAAAGCCGGACAGTTTGTTCCGATCCAGAACAATGCTACACAAGGGCTTAATTTTAAGAAAGTCTCAAAGAGGGATCTGGGTACTGATATTATATCAGGCCTCATTTTGGGTAGTTCAATTTGGAATAGGGTTGATATAGAGAGCCTAAATATGAGAGGACTAAATTGTGTGGGTGAATTACAGCAGATACTGCTTAACCACTTGTCACATGATGTTCTGTCATTTAAATAGGGAATGCGCGCGATGGCGCATCCCTGTACTGTCGGTGGCCGCGTGTCACCGAGACACCGCTTGTGACCTGCCCTGTCACCCGTCACCCATCAACCATCAGTGACCAGCCCTGTCACCCATATGTGATCATCAGCGGTGAACCCGTCACCCATCAGTGACCGTGCCCTGTCACCCATCAGTGACCGTGTCCTGTCACCCATCACCCATCAGTGACCATCAGCGGTGCACCCATCACACATCAGTGACCTGCCCTGTCACCCATCACCCATTAGTGACCATCAGCGGTGCACCCATCAGTGACCATCACCCGTCACGGTCCATGGCCTGTCACCGTCTGTGGCCTGTCACCCATCTGTGACCATCACCGTCCGTGGCCTGTCACCCATCAATGACCATCGCCTGTCACCCATCTGTGACCATCACCCGTCACCGTCCGTGGCCTGGCGATGGTCACTGATGGCAGTGACCATCGCCTGTCACCCATCAGTGACCATCTCCCATCACACCATCACCCATCAGTGAACGTCACCTGCCACCCATCACACAACCCATCAGTGAACATCACCAGCCACCCATCACACAACTCATCAGTGACCGTCACCTGCCACCCATCACACAACCCATCGTATACAGCTACCCGCCACACAGACAAAACGTCAAAAAAATTGTATACTAGCGAGGAGGCGTTCCAGATCCTCTCAATGACCGATGAGAGCACCGTGGAGTTCTCATCAGATTCCATTTCTGATTCCGAATCGGAATGTGAACCGATTGAATATAGCAATGATTTGGATGAAGAATGGGTCCCTCCTAAAAGGGCATGGTACTCTGAAAACCAGGCAGCCGCCAGCAACCAGGATTATATTCCTAGGCCCAGTACCAGTGCTGCCACCAGCAATAGGCCCCGGGAACACCAGAGAAACCCCTCGCAAACAAATGCCCAGGCCCAGTACCAGTGCTGCCATATCACACCTAAGTACCAGCACAAGAAATTCAACCCCCCAACTACTGAAGTGTCACGTCCCCCAGGAGCCAGGGCCACTACATTCATGCCAGATGTTTTTGCCAACCCAACATGGCTGCCTTCCGGCTCGGGATCACCAAGTATTCCCCCTTTCACAGCACAGCCAGGTGTGCAGGCCAACACCCAAAATTTCTCAGAAATGTATTTCCTTCATCTCTTTTTGCCCGACACTTTTCTGCAGTTCATTATCAACCAGACAAATTTGTATGCCCAGCAGTATATTGCCAACAACCCCCAATCATCTTATGCCCGTCCATTTGAGTGGAGAGATCTAAATTTGGAGGAGTTCAAATTGTTTATTGGCCTCACCATAAACATGGGGCTTAACAAAAAAATTCAAGGACATTCCCATTGGTCCACCAAACCCATCTACCACCAGCCCATTTATTCTGCCACAATGCCCAGGTCCCGATACGAGATGATTATGAGATTCTTTCATTTTAATGACAACAAAATGTTACTGATGCGACTGGCCGAGGTAGCCAGAATCGCAGAAGGTGATTTACCATGGTTTTCCTCCTTTCTTGAAAACCGATCACAAACAGTGAAACTGGGATCTTTCACGTCGGAAAAACGCACGGTGCCATGTGGAGTCCCCCAAGGATCCCCCCTGTCACCGGTACTGTTTAACATCTATCTTCGCCCTCTCTTTGATATTATCAGTAGCCAAGAACTACTTTATCACTCTTATGCAGACGATACGCAATTGTATTTTCGCATCTGCAACAAAAAGGATCATCATCTCAGTTTAGAGAAATGTCTCTCTTCGATAGAAAATTGGATGACTAAGAGTTATCTTAAACTCAACAGTTCCAAAACAGAACTTCTTATGTTTCACGCCAGCCGCAAGAGTCAACTGGCAACAACCTGGACACCGCCGCCCATTCTGGGCCAAAGCATCACCCCTAGCTCCAAAGTCAAAAGTCTAGGAGTCATTTTTGACACCTTCATGACTATGGACGCACAAATAGGGTCAGTAGTCAGCGGATCGCACCATTTGTTGCGCCTACTACGCAGACTTATTCCATTTATCCCCAAAGAAGACGTAGCAGTCGTGGTGGGAACAATCGTGAATTCCAGACTGGACTATGCAAATGCCCTTTACCTCGGGCTCCCAAAGTACCAAATCGCTCGTCTGCAAGTCGTACAGAATACGGCCGCCAGACTGGTGACTGGGAAAAGGACATGGGAATCAATCTCACCTTCGCTGAGAACCCTTCACTGGTTGCCAGTAAAAGACAGAATTGCATTTAAAGCACTCTGCCTGACACATAAGTGCATCCATGGGAAGGCTCCGCAATATCTTTGCGACAAGATAGAACCTCACAATTCTAATCGCGTTCTGCGATCCAGCGACCAAAATCTGGTCAAGGTGCCAAAAACCAAATACAAGTCCAAAGGAGAAAGAAGGTTTGCTTTTCAAGGTCCGAGACTATGGAACGCTTTACCAACCAGCGTTCGGTTGGAGGAAAACCACCTGACTTTCAGAAGACAGATTAAAACTCTGCTCTTTTGATGTCATGAGACACGAAACATCAAGCGCCCAGAGGCGATTCAGTTCGCATGTGCCGCGCTATATAAGTTTTTCATTCATTCATTCATTCATTCAACACCCAGTGCCCTCCCCGTAATCATCCAGATTCCGATAAGCTGTACAAAATTCGCCCCCTGATAAATTTCCTTTCCCATCAATTTGCAGAACTCTATGTCCCCGAGAAACATACATGTGTGGATGAGTCCCTGGTACTCTTTTCAGGCCATCTAGGAAAAAAAGAGATTTTTAATACAGCTTACCTGTAAAATCTTTTTCTTGGAGTACATCACGGGACACAGAGCGGCATTTATTACTATATGGGTTATATGGAGTACCTTCAGGTGATGGACACTGGCAATCTCAAACAGGAAATGCCCCTCCCTATATAACCCCCTCCCATAGGAGGAGTACCTCAGTTTTGTAGCAAGCAGTATGCCTCCCAAAATGGTCCCCAAAAGAGGGGTGGGAGCTCTGTGTCCCGTGATGTACTCCAAGAAAAAGATTTTACAGGTAAGCTGTATTAAAAATCTCTTTTTCTTTATCGTTACATCACGGGACACAGAGCGGCATTCATTACTATATGGGATGTCCCAAAGCAATGCCTACAATGAGGGGAGGGAGAACATCTCCAAGACAAAAGGATTTAATTTAGAGATATACTCAAATCATAATAAATCCAACTTAGTTGAGAAAAATAATTTTAAATTTTAAATTTAACTCAAAAGGGAGCCCCCGGAATCCGAGGGTCTCAAACTGCAGCCTGCAGCACTGGCTGCCCAAAGGCTGTATCAGTATTCCTTCTTACGTCCAACTGGTAGAATTTTGTAAACGTGTGGACAGAAGACCAGGTTGCCGCCTTGCAAACTTGAGCCATAGAGATCTGGTGATGTGCTGCCCAGGAGGCGCCCATGGCCCTAGTAGAATGAGCCCTTAATGATACTGGAGGAGGCAACCCTTTCAAGCCGTAGGCCTGAGTGATTAACTGCTTAATCCACCTAGAGATGGTGGACTTTGCAGCTGCCTGCCCCTTCTTGGGCCCATCCGGTAAAATGAACAACACATCCGTCTTCCGGATCTTCTCTGTAGCTTTAAGATAGGCCTTCATGGCCCTGACAATATCCAAGGTATGCAGCAACCCTTCCTTTCTGGAAGTGGGTTTAGGGAAGAAGGATGGTAATACCAAATCCTGGTTTAGATGAAAACTGGATATAACCTTCGGTAGGAAGGAAGGATGAGGGCAGAGAACGACCTTGTCCTTATGAAAAATAAGATATGGTTCCTTACAGGATAAGGCCGCCAGTTCCGATACTCTTCTTGCGGAAACTATGGCGACCAAAAATACTAACTTCCTTGTCAGTAAAACCAAAGGAATTTCAGCCAACGGCTCAAACGGTTGTTTCTGTAAACTTGACAGAACAAGATTTAAATCCCACGGACAAAGCGGGGATTTAACTGGAGGTTTAATACGTAAGACCCCTTGAAGGAAGGTCTTAACCAGCGAGTGGGTGGCCAGCGGCCGCTGAAACCACACTGACAGAGCTGAAATCTGTCCCTTGATTGTGCTTAATGCCAATCCCTTATCCACTCCTAGCTGGAGAAAACTTAAAACTCTATCGATGGTAAACTTGCGAGAAAGCCAAAGCTTGGACTCACACCAGCTTACATAGGCCTTCCAGACCCTGTAATAAATCACCCTAGAGACCGGTTTCCTGGCTCTGATTAGGGTAGAGATTACTTTCTGAGACAGACCTCTACCCCTGAGAATCAGGGATTCAGCTTCCAGGCCGTCAAATTTAGATGCCGTAAGGCAGGGTGGAGGATCGGACCTTGCGATAGCAGGTCTGGCCGTAGAGGAAGAGTCCAAGGGTCTCCCACTACCATCTTTAGGATGAGTGAGTACCATGCCCTTCTGGGCCATGCTGGAGCTACCAGGATGACTGGTATGTGCTCCACCCTGATCCTGCGCAGCAGGCGGGGTAGTAACTGGAGCGGGGGAAACGCATAAAGAAGTTTGAACTGATGCCAAGGGCAAACCAGCGCATCGGTTCCGCAGGCCATCGGATCCCTTGAGCGGGATATGAACCTGTCTAGCTTCTTGTTGAGTCTCGATGCCATGACATCCACGTCCGGCACTCCCCATCTTTGGCAGAGTGCTTGAAAGATTTGTGGATGCAGAGACCATTCCCCCGGCAATAGAGTCTGGCGGCTTAAGAAGTCCGCCTGAAAGTTGTCCACTCCTGGAATAAATATTGCCGATATGCAGGGCACATGAGCCTCTGCCCATAGGAGAATCAAGCTCACCTCTCTCTGAGCGGCTTGACTCTTGGTTCCCCCTTGGTGATTTATGTATGCCACGGCCGTGGCATTGTCTGATTGAATTCTCACCGGGAACCCCTGCAATTTTGACGTCCAAGCCCTGAGGGCTAGTCGAGCAGCTCTGAGCTCCAAGATGTTGATGGGCAACTGCTTCTCTGGCTTTGCCCAAGTACCTTGGCGAATGCAACCATCCAAAATTGCTCCCCAGCCCGTCAGGCTGGCGTCTGTGGTCACTATCTTCCAGGCCACTGGGCTGAAAGATTTCCCCTTCAGTAGATTCTGAGGATCTAACCACCAACACAGACTTTGTCGGACTCTTGATGAGAGCGGCAACGGGATATCCAAGGCCTGTGGCCTTCTGCTCCATGCTGACAGGATGGCTGCCTGCAGGATGCGAGTGTGGCTCTGGGCGTATGGTACCGCCTCGAATGTGGCCACCATCTTGCCTAGTAACCTCATACATAGGCGAATAGTCGGTTCTTTCTTGCTTAGAACCAGTAGGATTAATTCCTTGATGGAATTGACCTTCATCAGAGGTAAAAACACTCTTTGTTGTTCTGTGTTTAATCTCATGCCGAGATATTCCAACTGCCTTGTGGGCTGGAATGCTGACTTTTCTCGATTTAGGACCCAGCCGAACCTCTCGAGGTATTGGACCGTGAGGGCCACTGCTCGCTCCAAGCTGGGAGACGAGTGATCTATGACTAGGAGGTCGTCCAGGTATGCTAGGATCGTGACCCCTTGGATCCTTAGTTTGGCTAGGATTGGAGCTAGGACCTTCGTGAACACCCGGGGGGCCGTAGCCAACCCGAAGGGAAGCGCCACGAATTGGAAATGACGCGAAGCCACCATGAAGCGTAGATATCTTTGATGTGGCTGATAAATTGGAACATGAAGGTAGGCATCCTTTATGTCTATGGACGCCATGAAGTCGTCCTTTTGGAGTGTGGTAGCTGCTGACCGCACGGATTCCATCCGAAATGAACGGACCTTTAGGTATGCATTTACCATCTTTAGGTCCAAAATTGGCCTGACATCTCCATTGGACTTTGGGATGATGAATAGGTTGGAGTAGAAACCTAGCCCCTGTTCCAGGACTGGTACCTCTACTATTACTTCCTGGGAAAGTAGATGATTTAATGCCGACATTAATGCGGCTCCCTTCTCCGGATCGTTTGGAATCCTCGACTCCTGGAAATGAGGAGGAGGAAACCTTCGGAAATCTAATTTGTAGCCCGTGGCCACGGAAGACCGTACCCACTTGTCGGGAATGCTGGCTTGCCAAACCTCTGAAAAGAGTCGCAGCCTTCCCCCCACCTTTGTGGGTGGGGGCGTCCCTTCCTAAGGTCGGCTTGGGGCCTGGTTTTGCTGGTTTGCGAAACCACTGCCTTCTGCCTCTAGCAGCCTGTCCCTGCGACTTGCTGTTGAAGCCGAAGTTGGCTTTCGCAGGAGGCCGTCGATACTGTTTGGCATTAGAGGGCCCCTGCCCAGGGGAGTACTGTCGTTTAAACGCAGGCCCCTGAAGCCTCTTCTTAGTTGGCAAAAGAGTACTTTTGCCGTTTGAAATGGTCTGAATGTATTTATCTAGGTCTTCTCCGAAGAGTCGTCCTCCATGGAAGGGGAACCCTACCAGGAGCTTCTTGCATGGGGGCTCGGCCTCCCAGCTTTTTAACCATAAGGAGTCTTCTCATATGGATAAGGGATAACGATAAACGTGACGCTTGCTGGATAGAATCCTTAATCGCGTCTACCGTAAAGCATATGGCCCTAGGGACATCCGAAAACTCTTCTGCCTGCTGGGCAGGAATAAGTTTAAGCATCTGCTTAATTTGATCCGATAATGCTTGAGCAACCCCAATCGCAGCCACAGCTGGCTGCACTACTGCCCCTGCAGTAGTGAAGGAGTTCTTAAGTAGTGCTTCCAAGCGTTTATCAACCGGATCCTTGAACACCTGTATGTTTTCTACAGGGCATGTTAACGATCTGTTAACACATGAGATGGCTGCGTCCACTGCAGGAGTAGCCCATCTCTTGGAAAATGTATCTTCCATAGGATATAGGACAGAGAATCTTTTAGGTGGTAAAAAGATTTTATCTGGCTTGCTCCAGTCTTGGAACAAAACTCCCTCTAGCAGAGGATGGATCGGAAACACTGCATTGCTTTGAGGCGCCCTTAGTAAACCCAAAGCTGAAACCGTCGACACTTGGAGATCTGGTACTGGCAAGTTAAATGCACTATGGACCAAGTCCGTTAAGGCTTGGATCCACCAGCTCTCCCCTTGGGAGACTGCTCCAGACTCCTCTGTATCCTGGTCTTCGATCCCCGAACCTACTTGGTCCTTGTCCAAGAGGTCGTCCAATTCCCCTGAGGAAAGGACCTCCTCTTCTGAGGGTCCACGCTCGGGCGACGGAGATCTAATCCGCTTACTGCCCCGCATAGCTGTGGCTATCATTTTTCCCATTCTTTTCTCCATCTCTCTTAAAGAGGTGAGTAATACCTCGTCCGTGACCATCTTAAAGTTGGACTGACCCGCGCCAGCTCCAGCCCCAGATCCCGATGGCCCCAAGGCTCCCTCTGGGGAAAGCAGCGGCATAACTTTGTCCGAGACCTCAGACTCTCTGGGGGAAGCCCCACCTCTTGTACCCTCTGACCCGGATGCCATGGTACAATACCGAGGTACACCTGCTAGCTTATTGGTACTTGGAACTATAAATAGTTAATTGCCCAAACACCTGTTTGGGGGATAAAAAATGCCTCCTCTCCCCTTGATGAATCTTTTTTTTTTTTTTTTTTTTTTCAAATCCAGGAAAGAAAAAGCATTCTGTCCCCCTGAGTAGTATTGCCAAGAAAAACTATTGAGATGGAAAAGAACAGCCTATTTCTAGGCTTGAAAACAGTCTTCTGAAGACTGTAATATCCTTTCTGGCCACTGTGTGTCCTCGGCGCCCCGTGCTGCCGCTCTGGTCTTTTCCTCCTCAGTTCCAATGTTAGAATGAGCTGTTGGAACGAAAAAGGAAGGGCCGCCCCTTCCTTAAGCAACTGACCCGCCCTTCCCCCCTCAGCTAAACGGCGCGAATTGCGCCTATAACACGGGGACGCGCGCGCCCGCCGACAGGGGGGGGGGGGTTGGGGGGAAGGGAGCCTCTCTGCTCCAATCCTGGAACCACGAGGAGGTCAGCGTTTTGCCTGCTTTGCAGGCTCTGAGGAGGAAGAACCGATGGAGCATCGCCTGGAGGCTTGCAGGTAAGCATAGCTCTCTGACACACACATACACATTTATATTACACAGGCCCCACTCAATGCTTTTCCAATACTACAAGGGAGGTCACCTTTTATGGGGAATAATACACATAGAGCCATCCTATCATTAAGATATGTGACTAGTTTGCCAGATGCAGCGCATAACTTTAGGCATGTCCCCTGTGACCCCCCAGAAAAAACCTGCTAAGAACCAAGTTCCGCAAGTTTTCCCCTCACTTACCTGCTCCATGCCGCAGGACTTTGCCAAGCAAGAGGCCCAATCTTCCCCCATCTCCGTGGGGATGTCTAGACCTTCAGGCCCTGGGTTCCTATGAAGGATCCACTGTCCTGGGCCCATATAGCACTCTGGCAACAGAAACATTAGGCCCCCAAAGGTTTCTAAGTTCTGGGCCCAGGGTCCAGCTCTCTAAAAAGAAAAGCATTATGGGCTATACCCCAAGGGTTTGGGGTCCGGTTACTGACCACTTTAGCGCTGAGGCCTTTGGACAGAACCGGTTAGCTCACCTAATCCCAAGGATGCGGAGGCAAGCTAAACCATGACCAACACCTAAGACACTGGCGTAAAAACTGAGGTACTCCTCCTATGGGAGGGGGTTATATAGGGAGGGGCATTTCCTGTTTGAGATTGCCAGTGTCCATCACCTGAAGGTACTCCATATAACCCATATAGTAATGAATGCCGCTCTGTGTCCCGTGATGTAACGATAGAGAAAAGCAATACATTCCTAGTAAAAAGGCTAAATATGGAGTCAAATTTTACAAACTGTGTGAGAGAGCCACGGGATATCTTTATGCGTTCCGCATATATGAAGGAAGAGATTCCCAGCTCCAGCCCCCCGACTGCCCGGCCTACATGGGCACAGCTGGAAAAATTGTATGGGACCTGGCTTACCCACTCCTGAAATAAGGATATCATCTTTACCTTGATAACTTTTACACCAGCCTGCCCCTTTTCCGACACTTGTATATTGAAAAAACCCTGGCCTGCGGAACCTCCAGAAAAAATAGGAAGGGCTTCCCACAATCCATTGTGAACAAAAAGCTGCGAAGGGGGAAAGAGCAACACTGAGGTGCAATGAAGTGCTGGCCTTGAGGTGGAAGGATAACAGACGTGCACATGCTGTCCACCATTCACGACACTGCAGTTGTTCAACGAAGACGAGGTCCCATTGAAAAGCAAACATGTGTCCAAGATTACAATCTGTACATGGGGGGGTTGGATTTCAATGACCAAATGATTCAGCCCTATTTATCAATAAGGAGGTCCCGATTCTGGTACAAGAAGGTAGCAATTTATCTTATCCATTTGAGCATTTATAATTCTTATGTAGTTCACTCCAAATCCACTGAAAACCCTGCCCCCTTCCTACACTTCACAGAAGAAATAGTCACGGCCCTCATCTATCCACAAAGACCCCCCTCAGAAACCCTTTGCTCTGATGTCGTTAGCCGACTTCATGGACGCCACTACCCGTACAACATCCCACCATCCGAAGGAGGCCGAAGACGGCAAAAAAGATGTCGCGTGTGCAGCAAAGGAGGATGTCGAAAAGATACCAGCTACCATTGTCCCTGGTGTCCCTCCCAACCTGGCCTTTGCATTGGAGAATGCTTTGAATCTTATCATTCATCCCTAAAATATTAGCCCATATGTTTAACCATTTCCCCCATCTGACCATTTTCTGACCATTTTCATGCTACTGCCTTCCACGTGAACTGACCCTGGCCTGTTTTTTGACTATGCCTCTGCCTACCGTTTGGACTGCTTCCACGTGATCTGGCCATGGCCTGTTTTATGGACTATGCTTTTGCCTACCGCTTGGACTGATCTGTTGCCCTGCTATTGTACACAGGGGTCTCACATATGTGAGGGGCTCCAGAATAGTTTTTCCGGATAGAGAAAACATTTTTTTTGTTTTCTCTGGGTTTTGTAATTTCCGGATTAGGGTCTGGAGTCTGGAGGCTTCATAGAGATTTGGGTGTGTCGAGGCCTCTACCCCTGTGCCCAGGTCTTACCCGATTGCAGCCCTCAGCCTGCTGCTGACTTACTGCCATCATCTTTGCCTGCGGCATGAACGGGCCACACCACTGCTACCTGGACTATGCAAATATGCTGCCTGGAGAATTACTATAGCTGTCGCTAAGCACATCCCTGACTGCTGCCTGGACCAGTGCTCTCTTCTGTGGACACTACTAAAAGCACAGGAAATACTTTTTTTTTTACCCTTTCCGCAAAAGAATTTATGTTGGATTGTAATTATTGGTATGTACTGGTATGTGTTAGAAATATGAGGAGCCTTCAAAAATGATAGGTTGCCAGGAAATTATATATGTAATGTATGCTCCTAGAACGCCCGATGGTGCTACTTGGATGTTGGGAATCTGTATGTGGCCAGGCTGTGTAAAAGTCCCACACATTTGGTATCCCCATACTCAGGAGTAGCAGAATGTATTTTTGGGTGTCATTTTTGCTATGCATTTGCTATGTGTTAGAAATATCTTATAAATGGACAACTTTGTGTAAATAAAATGGGTTTTCATTTTTTTTCCACGTTTTCCCAAATACTTCTGGAAAAAAAATAACCGCTCAAAAGACTCATTATGCCTCAGATTATACATTGGGGTGTTTCCTTTCCAAAATGGGGTCATTTTGTGGGCAATTACATTGTCCTGGTGCTCCAGGGCCTTCAAAAGTGTAATAAGTGGTTGAGAAATGAGATGCAATTTATGCTCGTACTGTAGATCGCCTGATGTCGCTACTTCAATGTTGGGCCTTTGTATGTGGCCAGGCTGTATAAAAGTCCCACACATTTGGTATCCCCATACTCAGGAGGAGCAGCAGAATGTATTTGTTGTATGCATATGCTCTGAGAGAAATAACCAGTTAATATGACAATTTTGTAAAAAAAAAATAAAAAAAAAAAAAAATCTTAATTTTGCAAAGAATTGTGGGAAAAAATTACAACATAAAAACTTGCCATGCTACTTATTTGATACCTTGGAATGTCTACTTTCTAAAAAGGGGTCATTTGGGGGGTATTTGTACTTTTCTGCCTTGTTAGTATCTCAAGAAATTAGTCAGTACTTCAAGTGTGATCCGATTGATCAATTTTCAGGGATTGGCACCATAGTTTGTAGACTCTATAACTTTCACAAAGACCAAATAATACACACCAATTTGGGTTATTTTTACCAAAGATATGTAGCAGTATAAATTTTGGCCAAAATTTCTGAAGAAAAATTACTAATTTGCTCAATTATATGACAGAAACAAAGAAAAGGATAATTTTTCACAAAATTTACCGTCTTTTTTTATTTATAGCGCAAAAAATAAAAAACCCACAAGTGATTAAATACTACCAAAAGAAAACTTTATTTGTGTGAAAAAAAGGATGCAAATTTTATTTGGGTACAGTGTTGCATGACTGAGTAATTATGTGAGGAAAACAACTGCTCTAGCTAAAAACAATAAACCATGTAGCGGCCAGCACACAAAGTCAGGTATAAACAAAAAACAAAAAGTGCAGCGCTAAACTCAATGATTAGTGAAAAATGTTACCATAATCACATAACATATGAAAGTGAAAGCAACAATAGACAGTGAGAAATGCAGATTCACTCCATAAAGGCAATGCTGGTATGGAGTACATATATGTGTTTCCAAACAGGTGAATGGAATCACCAAGTGAAAGTTCATTGGTATGTTTCCCAATGAAGGAATGAAACACTTTATAGATAATGCTGGTTTAGATAACGATGACAACAATCATAGCTTGTCTGTAGCAATCTTCAAAATATCAAAATAAAGAAGATGGGTACTCTTACCAGCTCCGGTGGACTTGCATGTTAGTACTAACACAAAGTCAGATAAGGCATGGTGGTCACAGCGGACCTTGGGTTCTGTGCAGATGGATCTATGAAGATGGTCACTCCAGCTTGGATGGTGGAACCAATCTGGTCAGATACCTCTCCTCAGGAAGCAGGAACCCGGATGGACAAGGCCAGTGGTAAAATGGCCGCACTCATGGATCAACACAGCATGTGTGGAAAGGAAAGAAATGCTCCAATGGTGCAGGTCAAAAAATTAAAACCGTGAAGGCTTTATTTAAAATAATAGCAATAAAATCACGTGAAAGGTTATAAAAAGCAGTATGGGGTACTTGGCATGTTACCCTGCAGTTTGGTTGTGAATCGATTCCGATTTGAACCGATCCAAGTAGGGGAATATGTTGTAATATATGTTGTAATATGATGGCCGATTTATGTGCAATGATATATATATATATATATATATATATATATATATATATATATATATATATATATATATTGTCATATTATTGTGTTATAAGTCCAAAATTGATCAGGCCAGATTTCAGTCCAGGATGGGTCTATTTTACACATCAAACCTGTAATTACATGTTACACATCAAAAGACGCTTGTCGATTGTCAATAGGCAAAGAGACAGGATGAATCTATTTTACACATCAAACCTGTAATTACATGTTACACATCAAAGGACGCTTGTCGATTGTCAATAGGCAAAGAGACAGGATGGGTCTATTTTACACATAAAACTAATCAAACTATTACTCAGGCCACATGTAATCTAATTACTTATTAGAGAGAGCTTATTAGTATGCAAGGATGCATACTAATTAGTGACTCCGGCTGGGGTTATTACCTGTCACTCTGAAAGACAGGATGTAGATCAAGGACGGCCAATCAAATTGCTGAGCTATTCAGTGGATAGAGTATATAATCTTGGAGGTGAGCCTCGTCACTCAGAGCTGTTGGTCTGGAAGTGATCAGAATATATTCCCTATGTATTCTTTGTAGAAATATGGCACAGGTCTAGGAAGAGACTTTGAATTATATACTCTGTTGGATTTTGTATTGTCTGTGGACTTTGTTCGTTAATGGAAGTTAAATAAAATGCATTCTCTGGAGAGCCTGTGTGTTGCTGCGAAACAACTTCTTCCGATATATTGGAAACGTCCGCAAGTTCCCAGCAGGGAAAAATGGATCTGCAAGGTTGGTGAAATACGGGAGGCGGAGGACTGGATCGCCACCTGCAGGAATACCTGGGAGTGCTTTTCCAACACCTGGTCGGCCTGGGCAACATAAGTTTCAGCCCCAGGATATGTGACTTCCAGTTTGGATGTAGCACTGCTGGAAATGGAAGATCCTTCCCTTAAGCAAAGACCTTGGGCCCCATAGATTGGTACAGAGCCCTTGATTACACAGTTTTGGCCTCATTAGGTGACCAGAGGAGGAGGCGAGGCAACTTTTCCTTTTGAGTCACAAAATATATAGCGAGGTGGTGGAGGCAAGTGGCGCGGGGGAGGAGCTGGACGTGTGACTTCAGGTATGTTCATACTGATTCTAGTCCCCCCCCCCCTTTTTTTCCCTCTGCTTTCTTTTTCTCTACTTTTTTCTCGTCGTCTGTCCTGATTTTCCCTGCCTTGTTTCTTTTTTTTCTAGTGATCTTCTGACCTCAAGTGACCTGGTTACTGACACAACGGGAGGGGGGTGAGCATTGGGGGTACCAGCCGGTCTGATGGACTCGGGATCCCATTGCCGGGGGGTAGCCTGGCCCCCTCCGGGGACAGGCACTTGCTTTGCCACCTCGGGGGGGGGGGGGGGGATCTTGACCACTGTGAAGGCCGGCCGGGGCTGTTGCATGCGGGGAGGTAAGCTGGAGGTCTATAGTGGCCCCCCTCCCCTCGTGCACGCTCAGCTGGCTTACCCTCTAATCTGCACATTACCTAATGTACCAATTACAGTCCAGACGACCGGCCGGCTTGACTGCCGATTCTTGCTCCTCTTCAGCGAGCACCCGTCTTTACCCGTAGATGAGCAGTTCAAGGTGCATCTCCCCCACTCTCTGTTTTTCGGTTATAGTGTTTTATACGGAAGAGACTTCACCTCCGGCTCGCTGACTGGTTTCTGAGTTTAAGTTATGCCCTTTAGGATACTGGGTCCTCATGTGTTTGCCTGTATGTCTGTTTTCAATGTTCTACTTGTTTTTATGTTATTTTGAATAATGAATGGCATACTGTCTGCTGCAAAAGCTTCTGACAACGTGTGCTGTGATGTACTACTTTGCCGTTCACAAATAAAGATTTTACAAAAAAAATGTAATTTTTTTCTTAATTCAAGATGTTCGTTAATAGCTGAAATCTCTAAATCCAAAAAGTGTATGGACGTATGACTGGCTTTGTAGGTTAAAATAATACCACGGTCATTACTGTTCAGGGTGGCCATAAAATTGTCTCTACTGCTTTTCCAGAGGAGGATGTTGTCTATGTACCGGGCCCATAGGACCAATTCAGGTCTCTTAAGGGCATAGATGACATCCTCCTCCCACTGGACCATGAACAGATTGGCAAGACTGGGGGCATACCCCCATTGCCACACCCTTAATTTGTAAAAAGAAAGTGCCTTGAAACCAGAAATAATTATGTCTGGTAGCAAAACTAAGCAATTCCATAATACAATTTCTTTGGACAATGGACAGGGTTGAATTCCTTGTTAAAAACAGCTCCACCGCAGCCAGACCCAATTAATGTGGGATGCATGTATATAGTGCCGACACGTCTGCTGTGACCAGGATGATGTCATCCTGGTATTGAACCCTCTAGTAATTTGATTGCATCTCTAGTGTCCTTCAAGTAAGATGAAATTAGCTTAACTAAAGGCTGGAAAAAAAATGATCAATGTATTTTCCTATCCTAGAAGTGACGGAGTCAATCCCACCAACGATGGGATGTCCAGGGGGATTGACTGGGTCCTTATGCACCTTTGGCAGGTAATAAATGATAGGAATACGAGGTGCTAATGGGATCAAAAATTATTGCTCTTTTTTGTTTAAAATACTAAGAGCAAAGCCCTCGTTAATGATTTCAACCAGAGCTTTTTTGTATTTCAAAGTAGGGTCACCTGGTAAAATACTATATGTATTCAGAGGCGGGTTTGGTTCATATCCTTATCTATAAAAGCCAGCAGTATGGGGGTGCAGTGATATGCCCCTGGTGACGGCTTTCTGAGCCGAAACATGTCTTTTTTTTTTTTGCTTCACAGCACCTCATACTGCTTTTATCCTGTTATTTACTTGATCACTTTTATTCCTTTGGTAATTTTTATATGACCCCTGTTTTTATTCAAATAAACCTTTAATGGTTTTTATGACCTGCACCATTTGAAGCACTCTTTCTGTTTGTTTAATTTTTTGAGCCTATACGAATTGGTCCATACTCACCCTGTAGCAGAAGGTCCACTGGTTCATCTCTTCAGTCTCTGGGATCCATTCCACAGGAATCTTCGAGGCCACATTGCCAACCTGGGAGACCCTGCCGCACTGATTCAGGTCCTCTGAGACCATAAGCACATCAGACTTACTGTTGTACAAACAGATTTCACACCACACGGTAAGAGTACCTCATCCTGTCTGTATGTGAAGTCACCTTGATTCATTCAGACAATCAGCCATTCAATATCCAGTGTTATTCGGAAGAATATTTCACATTGTGTGGCGACCACATATGGACTTTTATATCACTATATTCAGTTGTGGTTTTGCACTTAGCACATATTGATTTTATGTCACCACATTAGTCATATTATGTTTGATTAATTTATTTAGCGCTGTACTATGTATTCTTCTTGATTTTCTTTGTTTGTTAGAGTGCTGGCAGCTCTATTCATTTTCACTTGTGGGTTAGCGCATTTTTTTTTCTTTCTTCACAATGCAAATGTCTAACAGTGCCTATGCTTCTGTACACCTCAAAAGGATAGTAAAGAAAAACATTTTTTTTTGGTTGATAATTGCGCGCTCGCACACACACACCCCCCTTCACACCAAGGCATTTTAGAGGCGTTTTTTTCGCTAAAAATGGCACATGAAAAGCACCTGTAAACTGCCTCTTCTGCAGCCCCAGTGTGAAAGCCTGAGTGCTTTCACACTGGAGCGGTGCACTTGCAGAACAGGAAGAAAAGTCCTGCCATCAGCATCTTTGGGGCTGAATGGGAGCGGTGTATACTGGCCCTGCCCATTGAAATGAATGGGCACTGCTACTGAAGTGCCTGCAAAGTGCCGCAATAACAGCAGTCAAGTGCTGCTAAAACTAGAGGCACTTTACTGCCAATGCATGCCTGCCCCAGTGTGAAAGGGGTCTTAATGTGAGAGTTAGTTGGTATACAGTATTGCTTATCCAGCGTGCTATGGTAGAATAAATATGCTATTTTAGTTTAAGCAACACAACATGTACTACTCTGTGGTGTTGATCAGTAATAAAAAACAAAAATACTGTCAAGCGGGGTATGCAGATCAGGAAGTTGAAAAAACTCAGTAGTCCTTTTATGCATACTTATCCTAGCATCTTGGGGTAGCATAGGAGTCTAAGCAACTACAAAGGAGGACTATTCAGTTGAACTGGTTACTTTGCCCCTGAATGGGAAAAATTACAGCTTTACCATATGCTTAATAAGTATATTGCAAAGTAGTATGCAATATGCGCTGCTTTCAAACAGGACTGTTCGGAATATAATAGAAACAAAAATGTCACCAGTGATAAAATGTGGACACGTGTGTCAAGTGGAAAACGTTGAGGGGGGGAAAGTAAGAGTCAATGGAGAGGGGTCTAAGCCCAGTGCAGCTGGATGATAACCATAGCTGCAGGATACCGGTAAAAACACAAACAATTCAGTGTTTAATGGGTAGAAAGAGCAGGCAGTCCCACAGCAGATGAAGAATAATAGATACATTTATTCAAAAGTTGTGGTAATAGTAAAAAACAGTCCTATGTAAGAACAAGGGAAATAAAGGAATAAGCTTACAATGTCACCTGAAATCCACTGAGCAACAGGGAGCCGACAGTGTCCAGATCAGATCAGTTCTCTCACACCGGGGGGGAAAAGGAAGGGGGACAGCCGCCAATACCCCCTGCTGTGTAGTACTTGGAGATGGAATACGCTGGCCGGCGTGTGGATGAAGATCCGACGTGTGTGGAGAGAAGACGGGAGCAGCAGTCAGCGGGGAGATGGAAAGGGAACTCCGTCCTGCGTGTCAGTGATGTCAGTCCAACTGAGACACTGGCGTGGGAGAGGGAGGAAGCCGCGATACTGCGATGGAAGAGCTGTAGATATCTCCTCTGGACACGGATACTTCACAAGCTTGTCACTACAGTGGAAGCGAGTTACCCACTGCTGAAAGTCAGAGCCGAGCTGACAGGCTGTGCATGCTTCCGAAAGTTGCCAAAGGTTATAGTGGCGGGTGGTGGTGAATGGGACGCGGTGACTCGCAAGCTGTACTGGGTTTCGAACGCATGCACTTTGTCATAGTCAAGGAAATAGGCACCCAGGGGATTTAAATAGTCTAAAGGGGCGGGAAGTTAAACGAGCAAGTGGGCTAATTGGAATTACCATTAACCCCTTCATTGCTCAGTGGATGTACAATAAAATAAAAACAATATATACATAGTTAATCCTATTTCTACACGCCATACAAAAAAATAACTATATAAATAATAAAAACAGTCTATAAAAATAATTTAAAAAAATCCAATTGTTACTTTTTTATTATTTCTATAGTTTTTTTTTTTTTTTTGTATGGCGTGTAGAAATAGGATGAACTATTTTCCATCTCCCCACACATGTCAGATCTTAATCCACACGCGGGCCAGCGTGTTCAATCTCTGGTTACTACACAGCAGGGGTATTGGCGGCCGGCCAGCCGCCCACCTTATGTTTTGACAGAATATAATTAAGGTGAGACCAAGAGCATTTTTAGACACAATTGTGCATAAATCCTAAATTTGAAAGGGTTTAGAAACATCTCTTGCAATTAATTTTTTTGTACCAGAAACAATATAGTATACATACTCTAATAATATGGTGTTCATTTCTTGAGTAAAAAACTTTTTTCTACCTTCTTCATCAAACATTTTTGCTGCCTGTGTAGAAAACAAATAAATTACCAAAAAAATGTAGTCAAACAAAGACAAGGCAGCTTGAATTATTGATTTACATACCACTCGAAGATTGTCAATACGTTTTTCCAGCTGTGTTGGTAACCCTTCAGGATAAGATGGTATTTGCTTGGGTATTTGTGCATGTGATTGATTTGCAGATTGCTTACAATTACCATTCTCTCCGAAATCAGAAGCTGTAGGACTGTCATTGGATGCAGAGTCTAACAGTTTAACAAAATCAATGTCACCAAGCATTTCAAGTGCACTTTCTGCTTCTTGTAAAAGTTCCCTCTCACTGCCACCACCAAAGATGGCAAGAACAGGGTCACTGCCGTGTATAATGTCAGATAAATCATTGGCAATAGGAGCATGGTTGGACTTGGGTGGGGGATTGGCTATAGATTGGGACAATTGGTTTTGCTTGGGTTCATTTTTCCGCATTGCATCTTTCTCTCTCTGAAATTTCCGAATCATAGCAGCAAGGGATAAAGAATCTTTGTAAAGCTTTTTCTTCTTTTTGTCAGGCTTGTGTCCATTAAAAGCCATCGCCCTATAAAAGTAAGGAATGGGGGGGAAATAAAAATAAATTGTAAAATAAAAAAAAAATCCACAATTTGTCCTTAAAAATCCT
The DNA here is from genome assembly GCF_905171775.1 of Rana temporaria. Taxonomy (NCBI): domain Eukaryota; kingdom Metazoa; phylum Chordata; class Amphibia; order Anura; family Ranidae; genus Rana; species Rana temporaria. The sequence goes on along the minus strand of NC_053495.1, from coordinate 82,325,588 downwards.
GTGAAAACCATGATTGTTTGCAGGAAATACAGGGAGAATGTCAAAATAGTAAAACAAACCCTATCATGTTAAAAGCGTAGTAAGAGTCTATTACTGCAGGTATTTACAATATGCCTAGAAGTCCCTCTATTTGGGTAGCCCAGGTCCTAAACCCAGTTACAGATTTCCTGTAACCCTCGACGAATTTAGCCTGAATTTGGAGCTCTAGAGCAGGGTTTCTCAACTCCAGTCTTAAAGGCGCCACAACAGGTCATGTTTTCATGATTTCCATCAGATAAAATGGCTGTGGCAATTACGAAGGCCATGAAACTGATCAAATCACGTGTGCAAAATAATGGAAAGCCTGAAAACATGACTTGTTGGGGCGCCTTGAGGACTGTAGTTGAGAAACACTGCTCTAGAGAGTCTCTGCCATCAAATAACCTTTCTACGAGTCATGTTGCGATACCTGAACTAGGCTATGGGTTGGTCGAGGGTTATGCTAGAGCTTCAATCTGAAGTTTTTGTTCAGGAAATGGGCATTTTGGACAAAGGACAATGTATTTCCAAGTATAAATTCTTTCAAGATTCTTATGCTAACTGCATACTATTAACTTTTTCTTCTAAAGCACAATATTAAAATAGTGAAAAAGTCACTCCAACCAAAAATAGGATTTTTACTTACCATAAAATCCATTTCTCTGAGTTCATTGACCGACACAGCCTTCTTATTCAGAACCATAGGGTTAGGCTGCATTCACACCTATGTATTTTTAGTGCTTTTTGCATTTTTCAGATTTGTACTACAGTCCATTTACCGTGATTTCCTATGGAACACGTTCTGTAGTGCAAATCTGCAAAATGCATAAAGCACCAAAAATGCATAGGTGTAAATCCAGCCTTATATTGCCTCTATTAGGAGTAGAACTATGAAGAACAAAAAAAAAAAAAACGGAACCCCTGGCTACGCCCATTGGCCGTCCTTAGTCAATATATAACCCCCTCCCTGCTCTAGGTATTCAGTTTAGTAGCAAGCAGTATCAAAAAACTCCATAGAATGGTGGGTGCTGTGTCTGTCAATGAACTCAGAGAAACTGATTTTTATGGTAAGTAAAAAATCCTATTTTCTCATTTGTTCATTGACAGGCACAGCCTTCTTATTCAGAACCATAGGGACGTCCCAAAGCATGAAGGGTGGGGCAACAAAAATTCCCATGGCTAACCCAAGAGCCATCTAGGTAACAAGAGCTTCACACAGGACCAGCTGGAACCCAACCTAAATACTACTCCTTCAAGAGGGAATAGACCCTCTAAACAGCAGCCTGCAAAAAACTTGCGGTCAAAAGAGGCATCCGCAGATGCCAACCCATTCACTTTGTAGACATGTGAAAATGTACACCGACGACCAGTGGTCGCCTTGCAAACTTGCACAACGGACGCATGATGACAGAAGGCCCAAGAAGCACTAAGCGCCCAAGAAGAATGAGCTGCACCAGGGAAGGAGGCACCCGATCCTTGACAGAATAGCCCTCATCCAAAGAAAGGTCGCAGTAAAAAAAAAAAAAAAAAAAAAAAAAAAAAACAGACAGCCCCTATCTTGGCCCTTCCGCAAAAACCCATTCAGGGCAGACAAGGCAAATTCCTTGGAAAGTGCTGAAGAGAAACACAAGAAAGGCAACACGATGTCCTTATCCAAACGGAGGTCCAAGGACAAAACGCTGTAAAGAGGGGCAAAGAAACACCTTAACCTGGGTAAGGTGAATGACAAGATAACGCCACCCTTTGACACCCTGTGAGCAGAAGTGATATTTACCAGAGGCCACCTTCCAAGACAGAGTAAGTAGTGGAATCTCCCGATATTTTGAGATAGAGAGGTTTCTGGAGAACCGAAATCCCCAAGCTCAGATCCACGGCGGTAGAAGAAAGCACACTGGTGGAAACAGACGTCTAACCCCTGGAATAAAAAGGTACGTACCAGGAAATGCGAGACCAGGAGACGCTGAAAAAAACAAACACACAGGCTGACCCCTGGGCCTCGATGGTACTTGAGACCCCTCCTTCTCATCCCGCCATCAGTGTTGGAAATGACCAGCAACTCTAAAGCAGGATGGAACAACGGTCCGTGGAACAGTAGGTCCTACCTGAGAGGCAGTTACCAAGGAACGTTGGCGACCGGGACCCATCCGGAGCCATGAGATGACCGGAATCCCTGCAGCCGTTATCCTGCCAAAAAGCCACAGCAGAAGCTGGAGAGGAGGAAAGGCATAGAGTAAACGTGGGGCACTAGAGCCGCCAGAAAATCCTGCGACCTTGCCAGAAAACTTGGTACCGTCCTGTTGAGCCAGGACAAAAAAACAAAATCTACCTCAGGCGTGCCCCCAGCGAAGCCAAATACAATGGAACACGGCCCAGTGAAGGGCCCACCCCGTGGGCCACCCTAACCAACGAGGTATTAATTTTACAGTATTCTACTCTTGGAAAGCATTTGCCAGCAAAGGACCGGAGGATACTGGCCATAGCCAGGGCTGCCAAAAGCCTATTTTTGCCTGCCCTGGCAAAGGACATAAGCCACCGCCGTTGCCTTGTCTGACTGAATCCGAACCGGGAGCCCCCGGAGTCGATTTGGCCATGATCCAGAACTAGTCTGTTCACATGCAGTTTCAGGATCTTAAACAGTAGTCTGGATTCCACTAACGTCCAAGGACCCTGAGCAAAGCTCAGTCCCAGGACCTCTCTCCACCCGGACAGATTGGCATTGGTGGTCACCTTGTTCAAAACAAGGGGAGAAGAGATTTACTCCACCAAAGCCTCCAGGCAAGGGAAACTCTGGTTTCCTGACTCAGCCGAATCTGACTGTCCAGAGACCTTGGGTATTTGTTCCATCATGCCATGATCTTCCCGAAGGGAGCTTGTATTCAACCATGCAAATGGAATCGCCTCAAAAAATAGATGCCATAGGACCCAACACCCAAATGCAGATCCGCAGAGGAGCCCACCTGCCGGACAGTAAATGAAAAAAAGCGCAGTTTGCCAACTTCCGGAGTATTGTCCGGGAGAAGAAACACGCTGAAGCCCGGGTCAGGCTCAGATGATCCAACGATCAGACAGGGCCAAGCAGACCTCCGATAGCATAAACTCCAATTGAAAGCAGTCAAGGTCCAGGCAGCCCAGGATCGCCAGAATTAGATGTACCATGTCCATCCTGTAGACTGTGAACAGGTTTGAATGAAAATCCCTGCAACCGCTCTCAGCACAGGAACCGGGACCATCACACTCTACAGCAACAGGGCTCGCACAGCCCCCCTCTTTGGAGGAAAACAGCCGAAAAACTATCATGTAACTGGACAAGATCAAGTTGCGACATGATGCCACTCAGGTTATAGCGCACACATGCAAAAATGACATTTATCCTGCAAGGCTAGTTAAAAACACCTGAACATATTCAAAAATACGGGGGTTTGGTCACACTATATGGTCATATAGTGCTAAGCCCACTTACTGCGACAAAGTACCCTGAATTAGTGGGTCCTAACCGGTTAATAGAATGGTTGAGACATTAGGTTCTTCCAATCTATTAACAGGTTAGGACCCACTAATTCGGGGTACTTTGTCGCAGTAAGTGGGCTTAGCACTATGTGACCAAACCCCCATATTTTTGAATATGTTCAGGTGTTTTTAACTAGCCTTGCAGGATAAATGTCATTTTTGCATGTGTACGCTATAATCTGTTTTGTACTTTCTTTGGTCTTATAGCAGCACCATCTTGGATGTATAGCATTTTTAGGGTGTGCCCCCCAAGTATGTTTTTGTATGATGCCACTCAGGGTCGTCCCCCAAAATACATGCCTCAGCACCACTGAGGAACCAGGGTAACTGCGGCCAAGCGACATGACAGACAACTGCAGCACCTGGACCAACAGGTCCACCAATGCAGTAAAGCTAGGGGGATTCTGCTCCCCCTCCAGGTCAACTACTGGTGGAACAATCCACTGCTGAAGGGGGTACTCCCCAAAGGGGCACCTTACAGCAAGTGTTCTTGGAAACACAAAAGACACATCGGACACTCCCAGTCCTCATGGACAAGTGTGTCAGAATTAGAGAGAAAAGGGAACTCCTTCGCCGCACAAAACCGCTTATCCAAAAGGTATAACGGCCCTGCGCCGCAGCCACCGCTGCATCCCCCATCTTGAAAAGGTTCCTGCACAGATGCAATAATTGCAAAAACCAGTGCCCCGACCGAGGCCCCACACAAGGAACACAGACCCTGGGGCCACCCCACACAGGGTACACCGACCAAGCCGGGGGCCCGTCACAGGGGGCACCGACCCAGCCGGGGGCCCGTCACAGGGGACAACGACCCAGCCGGGGGCCCGTCACAGGGGACAACGACCCAGCCGGGGGCCCGTCACAGGGGACAACGACCCAGCCGGGGGCCCGTCACAGGGGACAACGACCCAGCCGGGGGCCCGTCACAGGGGACAACGACCCAGCCGGGGGCCCGTCACAGGGGACAACGACCCAGCCGGGGGCCCGTCACAGGGGACACCGACCCAGCCGGGGGTCCGTCACAGGGGACACCGACCCAGCCGGGGGCCCGTCACAGGGGACACCGACCCAGCCGGGGGCCCGTCACAGGGGACACCGACCCAGTCGGGGGCCCGTCACAGGGGACCTCGACCCAGCCGGGGGCCCGTCACAGGGGACCTCGACCCAGCCGGGGGCCCGTCACAGGGGACCTCGACCCAGCCAGGGGCCCGTCACAGGGGACCTCGACCCAGCCGGGGGCCCGTCACAGGGGACCTCGACCCAGCCGGGGGCCCTTCACAGGGGACCTCGACCCAGCCGGGGGCCCTTCACAGGGGACACTGGCCCAGCCAGGGGCCCGTCACAGGGGACACCGACCCAGTGGCCCCTCACAGTAGGCAGCAAAGCCGCGCCCTAACTTTTCGGCCAACTGCCGCGGATGGGGGGACCGAACCGATCCGTCGGTAGGCCGCAAGCCACGGCCCAAATTATGGGAGCAGTGCAGCCTGCCCTGGGGCCCCCTACCTGCGGTACCCGGCCGGCAGGCCACGGCAAAATTCTCGGACGTCTGCCGCGATCTGTAGGCCACAAAACCGCGGCTCATACTATGGACGCGTCAGCCTCCGCAAGCCAACCCACGCGGTAGCAGTGGCCTAAATTTTTGTCCGTCTGCCGCAAGCGGTGGGGCCGGGCCGATCCATCTGTAGGCCGCAAATATTTTGTTGCTGCAAGTGCGCGGCCCCTGTGCCCCAAACTGAAAATGGCGGCCTCCACCACCCCCTCTGTGGTCACCCCCCCCAGAACAAAGGCCCATCACAGGGGCCACTGGCACCCAGAAGGTGGAACTGAGCCACTCTGTCGATAGGCAGCTACAGGTTTAAAGCCTGCACCCCAGACCACTGAGGGTCATCTGGGCCGCAGGCAGCACATGGGGGGGGGGGAGAGGTGGGAATACCCTAGAACCGACGCCACCCCCCCCCCCGGGAGTACCCAGCTGCTCCAAAACCATGCCCAGACTGGACCGGTGGAGGTAGTACTTACCCGCTGCAGGTCACACTCCCAGGACAGACCCATCTCCCGCCGAAGCGGCTTGGCTGTTGGTAATGGGGACACTGACTATGACGTCAGTAGCCTGGTCATATGTGCACCTGCAAGGCGGTTAGCCAGCCGAAAGCCGCAGTCCAGGATGGGGCTTGTCGCGGGCCGACCCAGCGCAGAGTTCAGGTCTGCACGCGCTCGGTCGCCAGACTGGGGAGACTACCTGGATTTATAATACCCAGCATCTCAGAAAATAAAAAATTAAAAATAAAAATAAAAATAAAAAGGAACCACAGATCCCAACAGGGAGCCAGGTCCTTCTAGACTAGGCATAAAAAAATGGAATACCTAAAGCAGGGAGGGGGTTATACACTGACTAAGGACAGCCCATGGGCGTAGCCAGGGGTTCGTTTTTTTTTTGGTTTTGCCTACTCCTAATAGAGGCGATATAACCCTATGGTTCTGAATAAGAAGACTTTGTCTGTCAATGAACGAATGAGAAATGCTGCTAAATTAAACCATTAACAGTTTTATTTCTCTAGTAATGAGATACGGGTGGTTAAAGTGTTAGGCAGTTTTTTTGTTTAAATAACAAAACATGTTATACTTGGCTGCTCTGTGCAATGATTTAGCACAGAGCAGCCCCAATCTTCCTCCTCTCGGGTGCCTTGCAGGCATTTTTGGCTCCACCCGCCCGCTGACTGCCCCCATAGCAAGTCACTTGCTATGGGGGCACTCCTGCGTGCTCACTCACAAACCCTGTTCTGAGTGTCCATAAGACAGAGTGGGAATAGGCTCCGCCCCACTGGCTGATTGACAGCAGTGTTAAAGTTGTTCTATCTCTTTAAATGTAGGTATGGCATGCCACAGTCTCTAATATATCAGTACAGTGGAACCTCGGATTGCGAGTAACAAAGTTTACAAAAGTTTCGCAACACGAGCACTGTATTAAAAAAAAAATCTAACTTTGTTTGCGAGTGTTGTTTTGCAAAATGAGCAGGATTCAGGCCAAAGCGGTGTGCAGTAGTGCGTTTGGCCTGAGGTGAGGGGGCGCCAAGCCGATCGGAAATGCAGGGAAAGGCTTGAGGACAGCTCGGCTGACCTCAAGAACTGAGTCTTTCCGAGGTCAGCCGAGGTGTCTTTGGGCCTTTCCGGCTGTTTCCGAGGCTCTCCGGCCCCCCACCTCTGGCCGCATGCAGTATTGCATGCCATTGAAGACAATGCGGAACAAATTATTTTAATTTCCATTGACTTTAATGGGGAAACGCGCTTTGATATGCGAGCACTTTGGATTACGAGCATTCTCCTGGACCGGATTATGCTCGTAATCCGAGGTTACACTGTATTATGTTTTTACACCTCTTGGGATTATGCTGGCAACCATGCATATAGAAATATAAAGACTTCCTTCAAAAGTACAAAAAAAAATTTCTTTTAGTGTTGCATCATAAAATGTTCGCCATTTGAATCTGTGGCATATTAAAAACAGTATTTCTTTACAGACCACAACCAGTTTTTGTCCACTAACTGGGATGTCACCTCCACAGTGCACTTCAACTTGAACTACTCAACGCGTTTCAAACACAAAATTAAAACCTGTTTTTCATCAGGGGGTTAAAACACTACGAAGGAATATTATAATCAATTTGATTTTCAATGGTGATCAATATTAACACATATATTGTACTAGCTTACATCATATCTGACTGTAAACCCACTTACAATCTTCAGGAGGCATCCAGCAAACACACCCATTATGTTATGAGAAGGGAAAGAGACAAGCCCACATGTAGTGAGGCCTAGTAAAGACGAACAGGTGGCAACAAATCTAAAAAAGAGGACATAACCGTCATAAGCCAAGAAAGGTCTATCACGGTAAATGTATGCTAAATTAGTGGTATTAACTTGCTTAGCCTCTAAGGTAGTAAAGGAAAAAGTGTAACTGAAGGCCTACAATACACCTCCCTGCGCCAACACAGAAAAAACTATTGCAAAATCTAATAACAGATTTCCGCAGGTTACAGAGCAATCTGAATATTACGGTAATGGGAGCAGCCGTTTAAAAAAATAAAGACATAATAAAAATGATCAAGATTAAGAGAGCATAAATGCACAAATATTAAGATCACAAACGGCGCTAATGGTGACAGTTCTAGTGTAGATGCACAAGGCACCACGTCTACACTCCAATGTTGCGTGAAGGAAATCAGTGAGGTATAGGCAAAAAAGTTCCAAAATAGAGGTGTGGTCCACTTTAAGAAAGGACAGATAGTAAGCACCTTCCACCCGAACTTCTCTAGAGACACCACGTGGGACACAATAAGCCCCCTCTGGGGTACACACTCACCAGAAAGTAAATAATACAGGGCGATGTATGCGTAACTCCAAACTGATAATCAGCCTTCAAGCAGGGTAATCAAACAGATCTGTATAGGAGCTCCAAAATTAAACCAGAAAAAAAGACAGAGAAAGTGCCATAGCATAATTCCGTTTTTAATGGATCAAAAATAGTAGCCCACAGAAGCAAAAACCCCTTCAACCATTGAACGTACAATAAAAGTATTTAAAAAGCGCATAATCACCAAATCCTGGATAATAGGTAAAGCGTCGCACTGGTCCTGGTTCAGTCTCACAGAGACTGTCAACTTCCGGTTCCAGACGAGGCACTGGTGAAGCGCAAACGTCACTTCCTGAGCGTCGTGAGAAGCTCACGACGCTCAGGAAGTGACGTTTGCGCTTCACCAGTGCCTCGTCTGGAACCGGAAGTTGACAGTCTCTGTGAGACTGAACCAGGACCAGTGCGACGCTTTACCTATTATCCAGGATTTGGTGATTATGCGCTTTTTAAATACTTTTATTGTACGTTCAATGGTTGAAGGGGTTTTTGCTTCTGTGGGCTACTATTTTTGATCCATTAAAAACGGAATTATGCTATGGCACTTTCTCTGTCTTTTTTTCTGGTTTAATTTTGGAGCTCCTATACAGATCTGTTTGATTACCCTGCTTGAAGGCTGATTATCAGTTTGGAGTTACGCATACATCGCCCTGTATTATTTACTTTCTGGTGAGTGTGTACCCCAGAGGGGGCTTATTGTGTCCCACGTGGTCTCTAGAGAAGTTCGGGTGGAAGGTGCTTACTATCTGTCCTTTCTTAAAGTGGACCACACCTCTATTTTGGAACTTTTTTGCCTATACCTCACTGATTTCCTTCACGCAACATTGGAGTGTAGACGTGGTGCCTTGTGCATCTAGCCTCTAAGGTAGATTGCCCAGGATGCCTATCCTTCATGTCCTAATCACCATTTTAACCCACATGCAACCATGACCATTTGTCTTCTTGCTTCTCCCATTCCTACACAACTGTTAGAGGAGATGTATACACCTTCAGTTAGTCCTCTCTTTAGGACATGACTGCATCAACTTTGTACATTACATAGTAATGTAGATCCTCTGTCATTGCCCATCCTAGATTGTAAGCCAACAAGCAGGGGCCTCCGATTCCTCCTTGTAACTGTACTGTCTGCCCTCATGTTGCAAAGTGCTGTGCAACCTGCTGGCGCTATATACAGTGAGGGAAAAAAGTATTTAATCCCCTGCTTCATTTGCCCACTGACAAAGAAATGATCAGTCTAGAATATTAATAGGTGGGTTTATTTTAACAGTGAGAGGCAGAACAAAAATATCCAGAAAAACGGATTTAAAAAAAGTTATACATGGATTTGCATTTTAATAAGCAAAACAAGTATTTGATCCCCTATCAATGAGCAAGATTTCTGGCTCAAATGTATCTTCTATACGGGTAATGAGCTAACATCTGCATTAGAGGCATGCCAGAAGCTACTGGCCCCAGGGACATAGTTCCCTCCCTACAGGGCCTTTTCAAACAGATCCTCTGCAATAACGCACCTGATCATATAGAAATAGATTGCACTCATACGGCCCTCCGTCCTCCTTCGGAAGACCCGGATAAGCCAATGGACATCATCTGCAAGCTACACAAATATTTTCTGAGGAAACGCAGAATGTTTCATGTCAGAGGTGTCCGCCACAGGGACTTTTTCCCGGACCTTTCCAGATGCACCTTAATGCAACACCGTGCCCATAAACCACTACTCGAGGCCTATAGGATGCAAAAAGCTGGCCTGTCAAGTCTTTTTGTGCAACAAAGATGAGCTGCCGCAGTTCTTGCAACACCTAGGCTTACCCATTGTTGGTGTTCTGGACTGGAGGTCTTCACTGGAGATCCCACTCCCTGCACGTCCACAGCTCTAGTGCACTGCACGTCGCAGGGGACAGAACAGGCGTAGGTCTGGATAAGACCTTCACCAGGTCGCATCACACTCTCCCCAACATTCCCCACCTCAGTGGAGGTCCTGAGGGGCTCATAAGAACTGAATGCACAACTCAATGTTGATTCCATTTACAGGGTCCCCCTCACGCTCCCCAGGGTTTTATCTCAATTGTTTCTACTGCTGCTGTGGTAATCTTAATGTGGGTTTGCACATCTTTGATGTTGCTATGCTCTTAATGTTGAGTGGGGGTTTCTCTCTCTGGCGGGCTCGCACCTGGTGCTGTGCCACTCCCCGCACATAGTTCAACTTCTAGGAGTTATGTCTCATATTTGGGACCCCACACCACTCGCTGATCTCCACCCTTCTTTTGGCCAGATGGCTGGGTGTAGATAAACGACTTGTGGTGGTTGGATGCATTTGAGGCAACATCCCCCTTGATTGTAATATATGCCTTAAGTGTTTTTTGTTTTCAAGGTTTTTATGTTGGTTTTTCATTTTCTCAGCACACCTCGATTCATGGATCAATAATTTTCAGGTCTCTTCTCCCACCTGATCGAGACTGGGGACACATCCATGACCTTGATACCTTATGGCTTCACTGAAAGTGGTATCGTATAATGTCCAAGAGTGGGGATCGCCTCAAACGCAGTAAGTTGTGGCTCAAAACCAAACACTTGGAGGCACAGATTCTTTAATTACAGGAGACACACTTTCACTCCAGAAACGGAGCGGGGATCCGTCAGTGTAAACAAACAGATCTCCGTTCTTTCAGGGGATGGGAGAGAGATTGTCTGTTCCTAGTGATTAGGTACAATGATGTCTCTCCTCCTCCAGTCAGCCCAGCCCCCAAACAGTTAGCAACAACTCCCAGGGAACACACATAGCCCCTTCTCTGCTAGTGACATTTATACAGTATTAATTGACTATTTTAGCTCTGATCATTGTATAAATGTCAATAGTCCCAAAAAACTGTCAAAAGTTTCCGATCTGTCCGCGGCAATGTAGCAGCCATAAAATTATCCCATAGTTTGTAGATGCTATAACTTTCGTGAAAATCAATATACACTTACTGCGATTTTCTTTTACCATAAATACAAATGTCGTATTTGTTGTTTATAGCGCAAAAAATAAAAACGCAGAGGTGATCAAATACCACCAATCAGTTCTTCTGTTATCTGCATGATAAATTTCTGACAAGTTCTCCTACACAGGAGATAAAACTAGCTTGAAATTTGAGGCGGGGGTGGGTGCTATATTAGATTAGCAGAAAGCTGGTCTATTCACAGCACAGCTCTGCAAGTCTCTGCCTATATGGAGAGGGGGTGTGTGACTTTATTCCAAACAGCTGTCACAGTGTGTGCCCAGACTTCACTTCCACGTAAATAGAAAAATAGGATTTTTACTTATCATACTTGCCTGTAAAAATAGGATTTTTTAATACAGCTTACCTGTAAAAATTATTTTCTTGGGAAAACATCACGGGACACAGAGCCTTATCTACTTGGGTTATGTAGTCACCACAGGTGATTGGACACTGGCAAACCCAATTAAAATGGAGTTTCTCCCCTATATAACCCCTCCCAAATGGAGTGTACCTCAGTTTTGTAGCAAAGCAATAAGTGTTCCACAATAAACTCTGAAGAGGGGTGGGAGCTCTGTGTCCCGTGATGTATTCCTAAGAAAAGGATTTTACAGGTAAGCTGTATTAAAAAATTATATTTTCTTGATCATACATCACGGGACACAGCCTTAATTACTTAATGGGATGTCCCATAGCAATGCTAAAATGCGAGGCGAGGGAGACACAGATCAGAATAAGACCGCCATCGAGCCAGAAGATCTATACTGCTGCCTGCAGCACACTACGCCCGAAGGCAGCATCCTCGTAACCTCTCACATCTACCTGGTAGAAATTAGTAAATGTATGGACCGAAGACCAAGTAGCAGCCTTGCAGATCTGAGCCATGGAGGCCTGGTGATGCACTGCCCATGAAGCACCAACTGCTCTAGTCAAGTGTGCTTTCATCTGAAAAGGAGGGATCTTCTTTTCAAAACTACAGGCCTGAATAATGACTTGTTGAATCCACCTTGCAATAGTGGATTTGATGCTGCCAGGCCCTTCTTTGGGCCGTGTGGCAGAATGAATAGACAATCATTCTTCCTTATCTGAGCCGTAGCTTGCAGATAAACCTTTATCGCTCTAACAACATTTAGAGAGTGTAAACTCTCTTCCTCCGCAGACTGCAGATCTGGAAAAAAAGACGGTAGGACTATATTTTGATTCAGATGAAAACCTGAAACCACCTTAGGTAAGAAATTCGGGTGAGGACGCAGCACCACCCTGTCTTCATGAATAATCATATATGGTTCTTTACATGAAAGAGCCGCCAATTCCGATACCCTCCTTGCTGAGGATATGGCTACAAGAAAAAACAGTGCGTGTCAACAGACTTCGAGAAACCTGGTGTAAAGGTTCAAGAGGTAGCTTCTGTGAAACCGGCGGATTCAAACGCAGTGCACCCTGAACAAAGGCCCTGACTAGAGAATGAGAGGCAAGCGGTTTTTGAAAAACTGCAGACAAAGCCAAGATTTGGCCCTTGAGAGTGCTCAAGGCCAACTTCATATTTAAGCCCAACTGAAGAAAGGCAATAATCCTATTAATGGCAAACTTCCTAGGATGTCACTTCCTGGGTTCACACCAGGAAACATATGCCTTCCAGATTCTGTTGTAGATGAGCCTGGAGGCCGGCTTCCTAGCATTAACCAGAGTGGATAGGACTGCCCCTGAGCACCCATGTTTCCTCAGAATGTGGGTCTAAACAGCCAAGCCGTCAAATTTAGACTTTGTAAGGCAGGATGGAATATTGGACCCTGCAATAGTAGATCTGGGCGTAATGGAAGAACCCAAGGTCTTCCCACTGCCATCCTTACTACTTCTGCATACCTGGGTCTCCTAGGCCAAGCAGGGGCGACCAAAATCACTGACCTTCCTTCCTTCTTGTCTCTCTGAAGGAATCGTGGGAGAAGCAAAACTGGAGGGAACGCATAAATCAGGGAATACTGATCCCATGAGATTGTCAGGGCATCTGACCCTTGAGCATAGGGATCTTTTGTTCTCGACACAAAGCTGTCCAGTTTTGCATTGAACCTGGAAGCCAACAGGTCCACATCTGGGTTTCATTTCTGACATATGATTTGAAACATGTCGGGGTGTAGAGACCATTCTCCTGGACTCAGTTGCTGGCGGCTTAAAAAATCCGCCTGACAATTTTTCTACCCCTGGAATGAAGAACGCAGATAGGCCAAGATGTGATTCACCTCTTTTTGGACATCCAGACTTCTGGTGCCTCCTTGGTGATTGATATAGGCCACGATCGTAGCATTGTCGGACTGTACACGAACAGGCCAGCCTTGCAGTCTGCAAGACCAAGCTTTGAGGGCCAATTTAATTTCCCAAATCTCCAGAATGTTGATGGGTAGGAGCTTTTCAGCCCCGGACCACTTCCCCTGGGCAGATGCTTCTTCTAGCACTGCCCCCCAGCCCAGAAGGCTGGCGTCTGTGGTCACCACTTTCCAGGCAACTGAAGTGAAGGATTTTCCGTCTGACAGATTTGGGGAGAGCAACCACCAATTAAAGCTCTGGTGAACCCCTGGGCAGATCCAGGGCCTGAACATCTCTGTTCTAAGCTGACAGAACTCCGCCCTGTAATGGTCTTGAGTGAAACTGGGCATAAGGGACAGCCTCGAATGAGGCTACCATCTTTCCCAATAATCTCATGCATAGACGGATGGAAGGCCTTCTTTTCGCCTTTACCACACGGACCAAGTCAATGGCTATTCCCTTCGGCTTGGGAAGTAATACCTTGCTTAGGGACGTGTTTATAATCATGCCCATGTACTCTAGCCTTTTTTGAGGCTGCAAGGAACATTTCTTCAGATTGAGGACCCAGCCTAGGTACTCTAAATATTCCATTGTGCTGTGCACATTGTGGCCCAATCATTCGGCGGACTGATCTATGATCAACAGATCGACCTGGTAGGCTGTTACTGCTATGCCTCGTGCCCTTAGCCTTTCTAGGGCCGGGCCATTTTTTTTTTGTGAACACTCGAGGTGCTGTAGCCAGCCCGAAAGGAAGGACCACAAACAAGGTGGCGCTGATCCACCGCAAACCTTAGAAACCTTTGGTAAGCGGGAAATATTGGCACATGTAGATATGCATCTCTGATGTCTATTGATGCCAGGAATTCTCCTCCCTGAAGGGTGGAAACAACTGAACGAGCAGACTTAATGTGGAAGGAGCGAAAGTTTAGAAACTGACTTTTCAGATCTAGGATAGGTCTGACATCCCTGTTTGGTTTTGGAACCGTAAACAGGTTTGAATAGAATCCTGACCCCTGATCCTCTGGGGCCAACTCCACGATTACCCCTTGGGACAACAGGTGTTCCAAAGCCAACAGTAAAGGCCATATTTTTTCTGGATTTTTGGCAATTCTTGATCTCAGAAAACGGGGTGGCTGAAGTTCTCTGAATTCTAGCCTGTAGCCTGAGGACACTGACGATGACCCACTTGTCCTGAACTTTGTTCCGCCAGGTGTTTGCAAAATGCAGCAGCCTTCCCCCCCCACTCGGCCGAGTGGGAGCATGCCTTCATAGGGAAGTTTTGGGGGTCTGTTTAGACTTTGAACCCCAAGTTATTTTCTGCCCTTGGGCTTGGCTCTGGGCTTTTCCCCTAGCGTTAGACTGGGGAGGCTGTCACCACTGCCCGGAGACTGAGTTTCCAGGGCCTGGAGAAAGAGTATGTTTAAATGAGGGGCACTTACTCTTTTTCTTAACCGGCAATAGAGTAGACTTGCCTCCGGTGATTTTTTGGAATTATACAGCTCATCCCCAAACAGGCGTTCGCCCCCAAAGGGGAACGCTGCCAAGTATTTATTGAAGCCTCGGCATCCCAATGTTTTAACCAAAGGGACATGCGCATGTGTACCTGCAGGAGACTCAAACGAGATGCTTGTTGAACAGAGTCCATAATATCATCAATCACAAAGCACAAGGCCTTAGGAAGGTCCTCAAACCTCAATCTCCTCTGTAGGGAGGAGGTTATTTATCTGCTTTATTTGTTCCTTGAGGAACTGACATACATCAATGGCTGCAACTTGTAGGTTGTACTAAAGCCCCAGCCATGGAAGAGGAGGCTTTTAATAGGGACTCCAGCTTTTTATCAGTTGGATCCTTAAAACCCTGCGCGTTGTCTATAGTAGGGGTCGTCAACCCCCAGTCCGCGGCCCACTACCGGGCCGCGGCACTTCTGCAGCCGGGCCGCGAGCAGGCGGCATGAGAGAGCCCCCACATGCGGACCATGGCACTCTGCCATTTGGACCGCGAGGAGACTTTTCTTCCTCCTGCGTCGCTCTGTATTCCTCAGAGCTGACAGCGGGAGGCGGAACAATTCTGGGTGGAGGACGAAGCTGCCCGAGGTTATAAAACAGGTGATTGGCTGCAAGGACTGTCCTTCATCCTAGCAGCCAATCACCTGTTTGTTACCTCGGCCCTCAATCCAGAACTGTCCCGCCTCCCTCCCTGCAAATTTTCTCCTCATGCTGTGCCTCACTCCGATCTGTGTCTGAGTGTGGGGGACGGAACTGAGGACTGTAATGTGTGGGGGACGGAACCGAGGACTGTAATGTGTTGGGGACCGAACCGAGGACTGTAATGTGTTGGGGACCGAACCGAGGACTGTAATGTGTGGGGGGGAGGCTGAGGACTGTAATGTGTGTGGGGGGGGGAAGGCTGAGGAGTGTAATGTGTGAGGGGGAGGCTGAGGACTGTAATGTGTTGGGGGGGAAGGCTGAGGACTGTAATGTGTTGGGGGGGAAAGCTGAGGACTGTAATGTGTTGGGGGGGAAAGCTGAGGACTGTAATGTGTGAGGGGGGGGAAGGCTGAGGACTGTAATGTGTGTGGGGGGGAAGGCTGAGGACTGTAATGTGTGAGGGGGGGAAGGCTGAGGACTGTAATGTGTGTGGGGTGGGAGAAGGCTGAGGACTGTTGTGTGGGGGGGGGAAGGCTGAGGACTGTAATAGTTGGGGGGGAGGCTGAGGACTGTAATGTGTGGGGGGACTGAGGACTGTAATGTTTGGGAGGGGAGAAGGCTGAGGACTGTAATGTGTGAGGGGGGGAAGGCTGAGGACTGTAATGTGTGAGGGGGGAAGGCTGAGGACTGTAATGTGTGAGGGGGGGAAGGCTGAGGACTGTAATGTGTGAGGGGGGGAGGCTGAGGACTGTAATGTGTGGGGGGGACTGAGGACTGTAATGTTTGGGGGGGGAGATGGCTGAGGACTGTAATGTGTGGAGGGGGGGAAGGCTGAGGATTGTAATGTGTGGGGGGGGACTGAGGACTGTAATGTGGGGTTATGATATAAATAGGGGCATACGACAGTACTGTTAATGGGGGAGCCCAGAGTATGACAACACTACCAGTGACAGGGTGAGTGTGAGCAGGGCCTAGTGGGGGCACTAGCTTCATCTGTTGGGGCCTTACCACATCTGGTGGCAGGCAGCATTGCAAGTGACAATCCACATCTGGTGGCAGGCAGCATGGCAAGTGACAATCAGCATCTGGTGGCAGGCAGCGTGGCAAGTGACACGCTCAAAGCTCCCACTGATTCTGTATTATGGTGGGTTTAACTTTATTTATTACTACAATGTAATAAATAGAAAAAATGCGCTGACAAATTGCCCGCAAAAAATCGCTTACCCCCTGCACGCCATCCCCAACCGGGCCTTGGCAAAATGTTCTTCCATGCAGCCGGTCCCCGGTGCCAAAAAGGTTGGGGACCACTGGTCTATAGGACAGTTCAGGTTTTTGTTTGCACAAGAAATGGCTGCATCAATAGCAGGTACCCCCCTTCCTCCATAGGATAAAAGAGGGAAAACTGCCTAGGATTAGAAAACAGTTTATCTGGGTGAACCCAGTCATCATACATCAGTTTATCCAGCAAGGGATGAACTGGAAAGGCGCATGCAGCCTACAGGTATTTCCGAGATCCCAAAGAGGAAACAGAGGGCCTATAAGCTTCAACAGGAGGCAATTTGTAAGTGGCACGCACCATCTCTGCATAATATTGCACCTGCATCTTTAGCGACTGAGAAGTCGCAGGAATCCTCTCATCCTCTGAGTCCTCACCCTCAGAAGGCTCACCTGAAAAGAGAGCCAGAGCAGATGAAGGGGATCTACTCTGTTTTCGGTTATCTCTTAAAGAGGTTGCGACAATATTAGCAGTCCTTTTTTTCTAAGCCATCCAAAGCAACTTTTAAAGCGTCCTCAGTGACATACAGGAGCTGCCATAGGAGAAGCTGTAAAACCAGACAGGGGCTCATCCTGTGAGGCTATCAGGCTGACAGAGGGGGATGGTAAACTGTAGGCAAGCTCAGAATCCTTAGCCGTACACAGGGATTTTCTGGTGCCCCTTTTACTAGCCCTTGACCCACTTCTCGGGGACATAGTCCTTACTGCAAAGCAAAGGTAGTATCTACAAATACAAATGCAATCACTGTTTATAGTCTTACAATGCACAAAATATCAGCTCACTGCACAACCTGATGCAGAGTAGGAGTCTTAGGTTTGCCTGGTTCAACCCACAGGGATGCTTACAGCTCATAGCTTTGTGTCCATGCCGCTTACATGCTAAGCTTTTGAACCAGCTTCTTGGTGCCTGCACACAGGAGTCCTGCGTTGCGCACGGATCACTAGCAACCACTTGGTCCTCCCCCTATCCATGTCTCATTCAGACAGCAAAAAGCGTGCACCCAGCGCGTGCATGCCCCGCGGTCATGGTGGCGCCCAGGAGACTAGGAAGAGGGGGGAGAAATTAATGGGGGGCATCATTATGGACCCCTGTATGCGTATTGTGGCAGACCCTGCAGTGGAAAGAGGCGACTGGTGTTAAATTTGACCGACTTCACTGAGCATGTATCCTGGATGGCTATGCAAGAAAACACCAGGTTTGTACTTACTCCCTCTAGTGGTGACAACCAGAAAAGACATTCTACGCAAAGAAGATAATACATAAATAAAATTATCCTCTTCTTGCCTTATCCACGCCGCAGGAAAGCTACTAAAAGTACTTCCAGCTTTCACCCATCACGGCGAGCAAGTTGTGCCAAACTTCAGGTTTATCAAGGGTTTTATTAGAGAAAACCCTCTTACCTGGACCTGTAGAAGACTCTGCCAGAAAATCTTTTCATGCCACAGATGTATTAGTACACCAAAGTCTGGATCCCAGAGCCCAGACCTCCACAGATAGACATTACAGGCAAACCTTGTTTCTTTACATGAGGCCCGGGTACCAACCATCTTAGGCCTTTGATATCTGCCCGAGGAATGGATCTGGTTATAGCTCCTAGAAAAGAAAAAGGGGGGTTCCCCTGGGTGGACTTTTAAGGCACTAATAATATTTCAAAATATACAGGATATTGAGAGTAAAAAAGGTTTTATTCACAATTGTACATATTCATCAAAAAATGTTTAAATATTAAAATACAGAGTTCCAAAGATTGTCACCATATACGCTTTCCGGGATAACCTTCTTCAGGGGTGTGTAGAAAAGGACAATTAGTAGTATTATTAGACATTATTAGGTTTGCTGCGGATCTCATATAATCCATGTCCTCCAATCCAGTCCCAGTATATCCCTTCTGGCTGATCCACGGGCATCTTGATCTTTGGAATAATTTCTCCCTAACGGGATGAACATCCAAAACTTGCATTAATTGTACATCCTGATACCCTTTTTGACTGGCAACCCTATTGCTTGAACCCAGTGTGCTGTATATTTTCAATTCTTTTAAAATGTATCCAATGAAATATTCACCATCCCTTATAATACATGAACTGATTGTCCTTTTCTACACACCCCTGAAGAAGGTTATCCCGAAACGCGTCGGGTGTAAAGAAGGTTCTTCTTGTATTTACCTATATGGTGACAATCTTTGGAACTCTGTATTTTAATTTAATATTTAAATTTTTTTTGATGAATATGTACAATTGTGAATAAAACCTTTTTTACTCTCAATATCCTGTATATTTTGAAATATTAGTGCCTTAAAAGTCCACCCAGGGGAACCCCCCTTTTTCTTTTATCATATTTACTGGATGTGGCACAAGCATACACTTGCCATTCACCCTCCTTTCTTCTGGTTATAGCTCCTAGGTCTCCGCAGCCAGACCATCAAAAGAGCATTTTTCTTCTTGGCACATGTTGAACGTGACCAACCACCTTAAACACTGGTGAAAAAACTGAGGTACCCTCCATTTGGGAGGGGTTATATTGGGGAGGAACTCAATTTTAATTGGGTTTGCCAGTGTCCAATCACCTGTGGTGACTACATAACACATTAAGTAATTAAGGCTCTGTGTCCCGTAATGTATGATCAAGAAAATTATTTTCTTTGAGTACATCATGGGACACAGTTAAGCTATTATTCCTTACTTACTGGGTTATACGCCATCTCTAGGTGAATGGACACTGGTAGATAGTTTAAGATATGAAGTCCAACTTCCGGTTCCGGCGCCGCATGGAGTAGATGCCCTTCACCTCAGCTCCCGCAGTCAAGCTAAAAAAACGGCCTATAAAGCCGGCAGACCACCGGAAGCACCATCGCCCCCCCCCCCCGGCAGAAAATGGGCAAATTTGTTGAAAAAAACTGCCTGCGGCCTGAACGGATCCATCCGTGGAAACAGCTCCCGCAATGGAGGTAAGCGGCGCTTCGCCCCCCCCCCCCTCCTACCCACAGGCTGTCCCAGCTCCTCCACACTCTGGGGACTCCAATAATATTGAGCTCATCGCCCAGGCAGTGGCAGCTCTATTATCCCCCATGATCTCAGCCTCTGTGGAGAAGGCCATCAGCACAGGCATGCAGAAGCTCCAGGCCCAGCTAGGGGAGCATGCATCAAGATTAAATGAGGCTGAACATCGCATTACTAATATAGAGGAAGAATTGTACCAGGCCCAGTCCACAGAACAGGCCCTAGACAAGATGAACAAATACATCCTCGACAAGCTGGACGATTTGGAAAATAGGTCCAGGAGGAGCAACCTGCGTTTCGTCGGTATCCCAGAATCGCTGCAACCCTCGGCACTAAAAGATCTATGCTCGAATCGCATCCCTGAAGCCTTAGGCCTCCCAGGCCCCTGCACAGTTGAGCGTGCCCACCGCATGGGACTCTTTAATTCCGATCGCAAATCGCCTCGCCCCATTATTGCAAAGTACCTCAATTACTCGGACAAGCTCTCATCATGCAGAAATTCAGGCAGTCCAGATCTCTCCAGATCGATGGTATGAAGATCCTGATCTTGCGGACTACCCCATTGAAGTATCCAAGAAAAAGAAAAGCTTTCCAACAGATCTGCTCAGAGCTTCACCGACTACAAGTTAAATTCACCCTGGCATTCCCAGCCATTCTCCGGCTTAAAGCACCCAACGGCAAACAACTCTCCTTTCACGAACCGTCTGCAGCAGAGGCCTTCCTGAGATCGCAACACTTGAGCTCTCATCTTAGTCCTTCTCCCAAAGCGGCCCCCACTAATCGTGCCCTGGAACACAGAAGTCCACGTAAAGACTCTCCAAAAAGATTCAGAGCCTCTGGTCCAGACCAACAATGACTTTCTCCTTATTAACGGTCTTTCAAGCAAGCTCCTCTTTCCGCCTCCCCTAAGCCTCGACCGACTGATCTGGGCCACCCCAGGACTTACCCCTATCCTAGCCTCGCTTCCTCTTCCCCTACGTCCATCAAGGCTCCCGGTAGGCAAAC
The DNA here is from genome assembly GCF_905171775.1 of Rana temporaria. Taxonomy (NCBI): domain Eukaryota; kingdom Metazoa; phylum Chordata; class Amphibia; order Anura; family Ranidae; genus Rana; species Rana temporaria. Next base: position 82,304,946 of record NC_053495.1, on the reverse strand, counting down.
GAAAATGTCTCACTTGTGTTATCCACTGTTTTATGTATTATTGAAATGTCATACTTTGTTAACGGTTGCAACATGTACTTGATTTCTTTCCCTCTGACGTCCCTGCCTGGTCTTTACTCCCTGCGCTTTGCTCTGGCTGCTTTTTACCCATTACCTGTACCATGGGTAGATGGCGGCGTAACAAGTCCTGTGCTGGGAGTTGGCCTACTCAGTGGCTCCATGCAGAAAAAAGAGAAGTTCTTTGGTTGTGTTTTTTAGTTTGTTTCCAACACCCCCCCCCCTTGCTTTTTTTTGCTCTTTACCACACATGCACCTATTACGCCTCCACTTACATACTTAGATAGCTATGGCTCCATCGCCCTTTTACACGGGCTATCCTTATGCCATCTACCACTAATAAGCACATATCCCCCCAGCCGCCTCCCCAACATGAAAGTTGTCTCCTGGAACGTTAAAGGGCTCCGCTCCCCTAATAAGAGAATTCAAATCTCACGCCACCTTAAGCGACTTAAGACTGACATTGCCCTCCAGGAAACCCACCATACACCCCTGATTTTCAGCGCATGAGGAAACTCTGGGTGGGCACAGTTCTCGGCTCTGACTCCAATGGACGCAGAGCGGGAGTTATGATACTTATACACACAAATCTCCCCTGCACGGTCATCTCCACGGATACGGACTCCGAGGGCCGCTTTGTATCTGCCCGGGTTCAATTAGGGACCAGGGTCTTGGTACTCACAAAAGTTTATGCACCCAACAACCCCATGAGTCAGTTTTTTGGGGATCTTACAACCTGGATCTTGCGTGATCCAACACTCCCACAATTGATAGGCGGGGATTTTAATTCCATTATGCACCTGTCAGACGACAGGTCTTCCCCTAGACACCCACGGCCCTCCTCAATTGCCAATGATCAGACACTATTGGCATCAGAGATGGACTCCCTCTACCTACACGATATCTGGCACCTTGGTCACCCGGCGGACAGGGACTTTACCTTTTACTCTAACCCCCATAATGTATTCACGAGACTAGACTATCTGTTTTGCTCTGACGCTCTCATCCCACTGATATCGGACGCTGACATCCATGACCACGCGCCTTTAACGATCACAATCGACGACCCTGACTTACACATGAATCCCAAAATATGGCGCTTTCCGTCTTACCTCCATAACAACTCGGACTTCCAGGAGCACATAAAAAAGGCATAATCTGATTACATCTCAACTAACGCGGCACACTCCGAAAATCCCAATCTCTTCTGGGAAGCGGGTAAAGCTTTCCTTAGGGGCTGTATAATATCATACGCCGCCTCTTTTAAAAGAAACACCCTTAGGAATTACAGATTGGCCAGCACGCGACTACATTGTGCCCAACGATCCCTTTTCACTGACGACTCTCAGGCCAACAGGAAGACCTGGCTCACGGCCAAGCAGTCTTTGGACACGTGGGCTGCGACCCTCGAACAAACCAAAAAGGCACATCTGGATGCCTCCCTTCATGAATTTGGCAACAAAGCAGGCAAGTTGCTCTCTAGGCTGTGTAAGGGCCCGAATCGCCCAACTCACATTACCTCCCTTAGGGACTCGTCGGGTTCCGTACAACACACGCAAAAAGGTATAAATGATGCTATGCTTCATTTCTATGCCTCCCTTTATGCCCCCGATCCCATAGATGTTCCGACGGCTCTTGACTTCCTCCAAAAACGGCCCTAGATCACATCTCTCCCTCCCAACTTGAAGCCCTGAATGCTATATTTTCCTTTTGTGAGATACACACAGTTATTAAAAACCTTGCCCCATCCAAGGCCCCTGGCCCAGACGGTTTTACGGGTGAATTTTATAAATCATTCCATACGCTCTTGACTCCCACCCTTCACGAAGTGTATCAACATATCTGGTTGGGTGGCCCTTAATTGCCCACAGGAAACCAAGCTATTATAAAACTTTTGGAAAAAAAGGGGAAAGACCCTCTAGAGCCAGGCTCATATAGGCCCATCTCGCTCTTAAATATTGATGTCAAGATTCTCTCCAAGATTGTTGCCACCAGATTGGCTGCCATCATACCCTCCCTGATACACCCTGCCCAATTTAGGGTTCGTGAAAGGCCAGAAGGCCACCATGAATATCAGGAAGGTGATGATGGCTCTGGAACATGCAAGGTGCAACCCGACGGGTGATCATGCCATCATCACCTTAGATGCAGAAAAAGCCTTCGATAACGTAAGTTTCGAATGGCTTTTCTTGGTCATGACTAAAATAGGTTTCTCCGGCCCCTTCACCCATCTTGTATAACGCCCCGGCTGCAAGATTGGTGGCCCCGCGGCCTCCTATCGGATGAATTCTGCCTCCACAAAGGAACGAGACAGGGCTGCCCCCTTTCCCCTCTCCTTTTTAACATTGCCCTAGAACCTTTGTCTAGATACCTGACCCATGTTGCCCCTCTACATGGTATTAGAATAGGGGACCACGAATTACGTACATCCCTCTTCGCTGACGATGTCCTTATCTTTACAGCTAACCCCTCTCATGATATTAACATGATAAAAGTAACTTTTGACAAATTCAGACTGTGCTCGGGACTCCGCATAAACTACGGCAAAAGTGAAATCCTCCCCATATGCTCCCTCTCCGCCCTTTCCTGGACTCAAGCGTCCATATTCACTGTCGCGAAAACACACATCACATACTTAGGCATCAAAATAGAGAAACTACCCTCCTCTCTCTACCATCTCAACTATCCCCCTCTGCTCACGAAAATCTCTCAGGAATTGGATAACTGGATTGATCTGCCTCTCTCGCTCCTGGAAGATGTCACCTAGTAAAAATGGTCAGCTTCTCCCGCCTACTATACCCAATACAGACTAATCCCCTGCTTCAGCATCATAAAGATGTTAAAATTCTCAATTCTGACATTTCTAAATTCCTTTGGTGAGGCAGACGGCCATGCATAGCCTTCACCAAACTGTATCTTCCCAGGCGCAAGGGGGGTATCGCCATACCCAATATCAGAACATACAACGTAGCTTGTTTACTGAGGACTAGCCTAGACTGGGTGGCCCGGTCCTCTCGATACTCCAATTTCCCCTTGGAAACAGCAATGGTTCACCTGTTCTCCTTGGTAGCCCTCCTCCACTGTCAGTGGAAATCTATCCCCCCCCTCCCCTCCAACATAACCTCCTTCTTCGCGACACTGTCATCGCATGGAGAGAAGTAAGGAAAAGCCTCAAATTACCTCCCTTTATATCTCGTCGCCTCCCTATTCAGGGGAATCCGAGTTTCCTCCCCGGCCTAGACAATCACCCGTACCTCATCTGGAAGCAAAAGGGACTTACGGATTTCTTCTCGCTCCCTCCATCACATATCTTCCAATATGATCAATGCGTTAGCTTCCTGAAAAATGCCTGCAGAGAAGATTCCAATAGGTTCAAAGTATCTTTCATCGACACCCTTCTTGCTCAGGGCTCTTACAAAACATCGGACATCTACCTACCTCTTCTCCTGAAAACTACTCCTCCCCTAGAGACCTCATCAGCTGCCAGCTGGTCTAAGGAATTTCCAGATACCGAGCTTGTGAACAAACTTCATGGCCTCAACTCCATCCACAAACTGATCCCCAACGAGATCTGGAGAGAAACTCACTCAAGATCGTCCACTGGGCTCATAGACCTTTCATATATGCCAATCGAGCCCTCACCACACCTGGGTGCCCCCTGTGCCATCACCCCAAGCCCTCTGGCCCATCGCTTCTGGTCTTGTTCTTTTATCTCTGCTTTTTGGAATCAAGTCCTATCATATATTTTTGAAATTACTTTGTTAAAACTACCCAAAGACCCTCTAACTCCTCATTTTCGGTCACTGGGACCCCCAACTGCTACCCTGGTCACTTCTACCAGCCCCCTCCGGCAAAGACTGGATTCTGATTTGCCTCTTACTCGCCAGAAGATCCATCTTGAAGAACTGGATAGCCAACGTCAGCCCAACTACCTCCCAACTTAAAAAGGAACTGCTGAAATTACTTTACACAGATGAGCTCAATACGGACTTAACTCATGAGCGGACGAAAGCACAATTTTACCACAAATGGAAACCTTTCATGAACTCAGCGCTCACTCCCACGGATATGGGGAACTTCGAAAAGTTGACTTTTCTTTACCGCACCTCTTCTCCCTTGCATCCGCTTGCCCCGGTTTCTCCAACTTGATGGAACCACAAGGCCAGTAATTCAAGTCCTGTCAAGTCATTAGGGGGATCCCCCTCCCTCTGGACACTCCACTCCCTTGTCCCCAGCGATCCAGGACAAAAAGGGACTGCCGCCTTCAAATCTACAGTCATGGCCTTGCTATCTACCCTTCTTCTACATTAACTGTTTGATTTTGGTGCTCACATCCCTCCCTCCCCCCTTTTTTATTTTCTTTATAATGTTTTTCTTGTTTTAGCACTAAGCTCCCCTCGGGAGCACTAGGGTCACTCTTGTGCCTCGGATCCATACAGTTTACCTTTCTAGGGTTCTGTTGCCGAATTCGATGACTGTTTGCTTCTGTGGTAATTACTGCCCTGATCTTGATCGCCCCTCCCCCCTTGGGGACTCAGGGTCATTATCCCTAGTTCACGAGACTTACTATTACTGCCGTTTTGTATTTTCTTTTAAATCTGCAGTGTTTTCTCTTTTGTACGAAAATTTTAAAAATGTACAAATGTTTACTTTTATATTTTGTATGAAACTTCTTTCAATAAAAATATATAAAAAAAAAAAAGAAGATATTAAGTCCGCTCCTATATAACCCCTCCCATACAGAAAGTACTTGTTTTGTAGCAAGAACTGAATCCTCAAAAGAGGATGTGATGTAACTTAAGAAAAGGATTTTACAGGCAAGTATGACAAAAAAATCGTATTTTCTTTATCGTACATCATGAGATAGAGTTAGGCTATTATTCCTTACTGGGACATCCCAGAGCAATAGCCTTGAGGGGAGGGAGACACCCTGCCAAAAAAATAACCATTAGATTTCATGCAGCAGCCTGTAGTACACTACGGCCAAAAGCCAAATCCTCGGCTGCTCTAACATTCACCTGATAAAATCTTGTGACTGTTTACATTGAAGACCAAGTAGCAGTCTTATTAATCTGAGCCACAGATACCCGATGGCGAAAAGCTCAGGAGGTCCCTACACCCCTAGTAGGACGAGCTCTCACCCTGAAGGGATGAGCCGTACGTTTCAGACCATAAGCCCGGATGACCAATTTGCGGACCCAGTGAACAATGGAAGTTTTGGAAGCCCCTTCTTGGGTTCTTCTGGTAAAACAAAAAAAGGAGTTTGATCCTCAGATCTCTGTAGATCTAGACCAATAAACTGACTGCCCGGACGATGTCCAAGGGATGCAGTCGTCTCTTCCCCCGAATGAGGCTGGAGAGATAAAAATAGGATTTTAGACTCACCGTAAAATCTTTTTCTCGGAGTTCATGGACGGACACAGTCTTAAGCTTGACAAAGTAGGTATTCGCCTTCCTTTAGGAGTGATCAGGCAGAAAGTGTCAACAATTTCAAAGCTGAACAGCCCCACCCAGGGGGTGGTCCTACTGGCTATATCCCCTCAGCCTGCACTAAGCAGCCCAGTTTGTCAAAAGCAGTACAAACTTAAAAAAAGAGGGGCGGGTGATGTGTCCGTCCATGAACTCAGAGAAAAAGATTTTATGGTTCGCATAAAATCCAATTTTCTCTTTCGTTCAGCCTTAATCTTGACAACGTGGGACGTCCCAAAGCAGTGTCAAAACAAGGGGTGGGAACAGCATAAAATTAAACTTCACCCCAAAACAAAACAGAGCTCCTCAACTGAGTTGTAGCAATTCCAAACAGTCGCCTGCAAAACTTTGCGGCCGAAGACGCATCCGAAGATGCTTTAACATCAACTTGTAAAGTTTAGTGAAAGTGTGACCGGGCGACCAGGTTGCCGCCTTACACACCTAGGAAACAGACACTTGATGTCAGAAAGCCCAAGAGGCACCTATTGCCCTGGTCGATTGCATCGTGACAGGTAGGCGCCCGACCCTTTATGACATAACCCTGATCACGATCTGTCGGATCCACCTTGAAATGGTGGCCGATGAGACCGCTGGGCCCTTCTTGAGACCAGTCACCGAAACAGTGAGTCTGAACTCCGGAACAGAGCAGTAACAGACAAGAATACTCTCTGAGCTCGGACATCGTCCAAGGAATGCCACGTCGCCTCCTTAGGATTCGACGGATGAGGACACAAGGATGGCAGTACGATGTCTTCCTTGAGATGGAAGGTCAAAATGACCTTAGGAAGAAAAGAAGGCACCATCTTATCCTTGTGGAAGATCAGATAGGGAGCCTTTCATGACAAGCCTGCCAGCTCAGAACCCATTTTAACTGACATAGCAGCCACCAAAAGGACCACTTTCTGAGAAAGTGTCAACAAGAGAACTTCCCTAATGTTCTCAAACGGTGGTTTCTGAGACACCTAGAGGCCATGCTGTTAAAGCCATTGACTGTAAGGCAGGATGACGTATGGGGCCTTGCGACAGCAGGCCCTCTCGTAGCGGTAGACGCCAAGGGACGTCTGCTATTCAAATCCCCACGGAGGTAGTGGACGGACGGACCGGAGGGACCGCATGCCGAACCCCCTGTACAAACGTTCTCACTAGAGAGTGAGCCGCCAGGGGTCGTTGGAAAAAAAAAAAAAAGACAGCCAGGGCAGATATCTGCCCCCTAATTGTACTTAAAGCAAATTTTTGGTCCGCCCCACGCTGTAAGAACAGCAGGACTCTGGGAATCAAATAAGCACACGGATGTCACTTAATTTCCTCACAAATGGATATGTAGGTCTTCCAAGTGCAATGGTAAATCTTCCTGGAGGACGATTCCCGAGCATTCCTCATGGTAGAGATCACCGAGTCTGACAGGCCCCGGTCTCTTAGCACCTGGCTCTCAATAGCCCTGCCGTTAAAGCCAGTGACTGTAAAACAGGGTGGCGTATGGGGCGTCGAGACAGCAGGTCCTTTCCTAGCGGTAGACGCCAAGGGATGTCTGCTACTAGACGCACTAGGTCGGCGTACCAAGGACACAGAGGCCAATCCAGAGCAATTAGGATCATTGGAATCCCCTCTGGTCTCCACTCTGCGAAGCAGATGAGGAAAGAGCTTTAGAGGAGGGAAGGCATAGATTAGCTGATACTGACTCCACAGTGCCACGAACATCTGTCGTGTCTGCCAATGGGTCTCTTGACCTGGCCATTATACCTCAAAACCTTCCGATTGAGTCGAGACGCCAGGAGATCTACGTCTGGCGTGCCTCATCCTAGGCAAAGGAGCTAAAACACATCCGGGAGCAGAGACCATTCTCCTTGGTCCAGCATCTGGCGACTCAGGTAGTCCGCCTGCCAGTTTTCCACGCCCGGAATGTATACGGCTGACAGGGCCGGTACGCTCCTTTCTGCCCACCTTAGGGTGTGAGCGTCCCAACACTGCAGCCAAGCTTCTTGTTCCTTGATGGTTGACATATGCCACTGTCGTGGCGCTGTCCGACTGGATCCTGACTAGACGCCCCTGTAGCCTCTGAGACCACGTGGAGAGGCACAGCCTGATCGCCCGAAGTTCCAGGACATGATGACTAACCAGTGAAAAGAAAGGAACGACTTCCCGGACAGATGTGCCGGTGAGGTCAGCCACCAAACTAGGGAGGTCCTGACCAGGTGGCTCAACTGGATTTGACAATTCCGGGATAATGGGCACTTGTCCCATCTGGACAAAATTTCCTTCTGTAACACTCGTGTGTGAGATTGCACCTATGGTACCGCCTCAAAGGAGGCCACCATGCCACGCTGTCTTAGTAGGGCCAGAATTGGGGCAAGCACTTTGGTGAACACACTTGGTGATGATGCCAGGCCAAAGGGGAGAGCCGCAAATTGATGGTGATCTTCCCCGACCGCAAAACGCGGATATCTCTGATGCTTGGTGCATATGTGGACATGCAAATAGGCGTCCCTGATGTCCAAGGATGCCAGGAAGTCCCCCAGCTGGAGCGAACCGATTCCATCTGGAATATTTGCACCTTCACAAAGCAATTGAGGGCTATGAGGTCCAGGATTGGAGGAAAGCCCTCCTTCTTTGGTACTATGAACAGATTTGAGTAAAACCCCCAAAACCGTTCCTGTACTGGGACAGGAATAACCACCCCGCGTTTCAGCAGGTCTTGAACTGCCCCAAGTAGGGCTTCCCGATGAGTCGGCTGTAGCTGAAGGGAAAAAAATGTGTTTGATGGGCAAAATAGAATTCTATCTTGTACCCTGAAGACTACTTCGCAAACCCACCGGTTGGGGACCTGAGATGTCTACCGGGTCGCGAATTCGCGAAGACGTCCCCCCCCACCCGAGAGATGGGTGGGGGTAAACCTTCATGCGGACGTAGCTTTGTTTGCAGGCTTGTTGGGTTTTGCGAAAACCAGGGATGTCTCTGTCCCTGAGCAGGCGCTTTTATTGGCCTGAGGTCTTATCTGGGCGGATGAAAAAAAATGCTTATGCATGGTGAAGAAGGGCCCTTGCCTACGGCGTTGCTTCTTCCCCTTTTTGGATTGTGGGCGCAGCGTGCTCTTACCTCCTGTGGCATCTTTTTTTTTTTTAACAAAAAGATTTTTATTGATGTATAAACAGAGTAAATATACAGTTGCCAGACATTGGTTATACATAGATCAGCAGTAAATGCAGTTTAGAAACCCGAAAGCAAGTTAAAACAACACATAAGGTGAACGTCCATGTATGAGCGCATACTCCCTGTGTCCAAATTGCCAAGAAAAGAAAAGGGTACACAAATGGAGATAAAAAATTGAGAAGGAGGGAGACGGAGTGCAGAGCTTGGATTTCAATAAATACGTCAACACTTGTATACCCCAAGTAACCCCCGAGACCCCCCCCCATACAGAGACACACATGTTGGGGACAATAGCAATACCACTCATTCTACACTTGAGACGGATATAAGTTTCCCTAACAGGGCAAAAGGGGGAAGACCTCCACCACTGTACCATGAGTCGTGTATTCAGGGGAAAAGAGGGATGGGGTGGGGTGGAGGTGGGGGGGGGAGAGAGGCCTCTATTACCGGATCCAAGGATCTTCGTGGCTCTTGCCCCCATGTGACCCCACGTGGCTCCCAGTGCATCCAGCCCCAAGACCCAAGAACATAGGGGAAAAGAAGGGGAGGAAAGGGGTGACCAGGCCATCCCGGGATGCCTTTCAGCTAGTCTAGCTGCAACTTTTCTGCCTTTACCCAGGCCGCCCATACCTTTTCGAACTTCCCGGGGCAGTTGCGACCCATATATGTGAGTTTATACAGAGGAAGGGCCGCATTGATCAATGCCCTCCACTGCTGCACCGAAGGGGGAGGGGCCTCCCTCCACTTTAAGAGAATTGCTTTCCTGGCATAGAAAGCAGCGAAGAAGATGAACAATTTCTTTGACTGGGTGCCCGGCAGTGTATCAACTATACCTAAGAGCAGTGGCAGGGGTTCACAGGGTACACTTATCTTACTAACAGATTGAATCACACTCACCACCCCCTGCCAATAGGTTTTCATTGCGGGACATGACCAGACCACATGGAAAAAGGATCCCTCCTGTTCACCACATCGTGGGCAGGTGGGGCTCCGCTGCGTGTATATTTTAGCCAGGCGCTGGGGGGAGTTATAAGCCCTGTGCAAGAATTTCAGTTGGATAAATCTATCCCTGGCAGACACCACCAGGGTAAGATACTGTTGTATCCCCTCTTCCCAGTCGTCATCAGCCAGTGTTGGAATGTCCCCCTGCCACACCGAGTATAGCTGAGAGACCTTAGAGGTGTCCAGGCCTATCAATAGCGAGTACAAGGCGGACAAGGGTTTAGTCTCGTCCTCCGCCCTCAGCAAGCGTTCCACCCCTGTAGTCTCCAGCACCACCAGGTCAGGAAATTGCGATTTAAAAGCATGACGCAGCTGAAGAAACCTAAAGAACATCGGATTCGTGAGTCCCTTCCTCTGCTTCAATTCATCAAAGGTGAGTAGCCTACCCGACGGGGCTATGTCCGCTAGCGTCTTTACCTCAAAGCGAGCCCATAGGGCCGGGTCAGGAATGGTGTGGAAATGTACTAGTCGCGGGTTCCCCCATAGCGGAGTACGCGGAGAATAGCGACCTGGGCCCTGAACCTTGGTCCTAACTACCTCCCATACCCGCAGGGTAGTCTTCATAGAAGATGTGACAGACGGACTGGACCTAGGTCCCCTATAAATCAGATTGCGGAGTTCAGAGTAGGATCCCAGAAGCGCAGCCTCCAGAGTAGCAGCCGGGTTGGCCGGTTCCTCCGAAAGCCACCACCTGAGTGTGACAAGGACCGCCGCCCAATAGTACTTCTGGAAGCATGGCAAAGCCAGACCGCCAAGAGTGACCGGCAACTGCAGGGTGGACCTGGCTATTCTAGGAGTGCCTCCATTCCAAATGAAGGAAGTGATCAGGGCATCCAGTTTCTTGAAAAATGTGTTGGGAATAGGGACGGGGGTCTGTCTAAAAATATACAAAAACTTCGGCAAGACAGTCATCTTGACCAAATTGACCCTCCCAACCGGGGTAAGGGGTAGTGTCTTCCAAGCAGCGCACCTCTGAGTCAGGAGGGACAGGACCGGGGTCAAGTTGAGGGGGATAAACTGTCTTAGGTCCCTGTGGATCTCCACCCCCAAATACCTGAATTGCAATACCTGTCTCAAAGGGGTGCCCGCCGTGACCGCCGCTTCCGAAGACATTAGGGCGAAAACGACCGACTTCCCCCAGTTAATGCGAACGCCGGAAAACCTGCCAAAGGTGTCGATAAGCGCGAGGGCCGCTCCAAGAGAGACAGCGGGGTCTCTTAAATACAACAATGTATCGTCCGCGTACAGAGATATTTTTTCCTGGATCGGGCCCACAGGAATACCGCGCACCGCCGGGGAGGAGCGAAGGAGGATCGCCATAGGCTCAATAGCCAGAGCAAAAAGGCCGGGGGATAGGGGGCAACCCTGCCTTGTACCCCTATTTAGGCGAAATGGTTGGGAGAGAACCGACCCGGTACGGACTCTAGCAGTGGGCGCCCTATAGAGGGCCTGCACCCATGATACAAACCTGGGACCAAAGCCGAACCGACGCAGGACCTCCCACAGGTATGGCCACTCTGAGTCGAAAGCTTTTTCCGCATCTAGGGAGGCCACAACGTCGGACTCGGCCAGGGCCCCTTGAGCACCCAAAACCGTGTACAACCTACGGAGGTTTATATCCGTGCCCTTTCCAGGCATGAAGCCGGTCTGATCCTCATGCACCAACGTCAAAATAACCGAATTAAGACGTCTGGCCAGAACCTTAGTGAGGATTTTAGCATCCGCATTCAAAAGCGAGATAGGCCTGTATGAGGCACACAACTCGGGGTCCTTGCCCGGCTTGGGGATCACTACGATAACGGCCTCCGCCATAGAAGGAGGGAGACTGCCATCTTTGAGAGACGCAACCACCATAGCATGAAGCCTTGGGGCCAGCAACTCTCCGTGCTCCTTATAAAATTCTGGGGGAAGGCCATCCACCCAAGGTGTTTTTCCCGCCTGCAACTCCCCCAAAGCCTGCTGCACCTCCTCAAGGGTTATTCCACTGTCCAGGTGGGTACGGGCCTCATCCGAAAGGCTCGGAAAGGTCAGTTGCCCCAGAAAGGAGTCCAGCTCCTCTCCCGTGTAATCAACCCTGGACGAATATAGCGCCTCGTAGTAGGAAGCAAAGCATGCATTGATGGCCACAGGGTCTACCTCAACCAGTCCGTTAATATTTTGAATCCTAGCTATGGCAGCAACGGGTTGCTGCTCCCTAGCCAACCAGGCCAAGAGGCGCCCCGTCTTCTCCCCCTGCTCAAAGATGCGCTGCGTTTGGGCCAACTGTCTCTTCCCCGCCTTGGCCACCCTAAGAAGCATAGCTTCCCGATAGGCTGCCTGCATGTCCACGTATGTGACTGGGTTTTGGGTCGCTACATATTGGGCCTCTAAATCTTGGGCTTTAGCCTCAGCTTCCTCCAAACAGATAGTGGCGGCCCTGCGCTCCCGAGAGATAACAGTCTGATAACACCCCCGTGTAAATGCTTTGAATGCATCCCACCTGTTGCCCTCCGTCATGGATTCCTCATTGTCACCCCAAAACTCAGAGATGCGTCTGGGGATCTCCGCCGCCACTCTCTCATCCGAGATCCAGTAGCGAGAAAGTCGCCACAGTCTCTCCGATGGGGGCGTTAGGGTCTGTATTGTTAGGAGCACGGGCGAGTGGTCCGAGATACCTCTGGGGAGTATCTGCACCTCCCTGACCCTCGAGAGCATTCCCCCACTGGCATATACTAGATCTATCCTAGACATAGCTCTGTAGGAGGTGGAGTGGCAAGTGTAGGCTTTAACATCTGGGAACTTCCAACGCCAAACATCTGTAAAACCGTACAAGGAGGCCCATCGCCGCAGGGGAGAGTCAACGGTAACGTCAGAGGACAGCCTATCCATGGATGGGTTTGGGGCCATGTTGAAATCCCCTGCAATGATGATATTATCCGTAGGATACGTGGCCAATATAGGAATCAGGGATTTCAGGAAGGACATTGTAGCCGGTGGCGGTATATAGATACCCAGAATTAGCATTTCAACCGTGTCCACCACAGCATGCAGGAGCACGTATTTACCCTCAGGGTCAGTCTTAACGTCTAGCAGGGAGTAGGACAAGGACTTGTGGATCAATACGCTAACCCCCCTGGCATAGTTGGAGTAGGTGGCGTGGTATGAGTGACCCACCCATTGCTTTCTCAAGCCTAGAATCTTCCTTCCCGTCAGGTGAGTCTCCTGCAGGAGGCATATATGGGGAGAGTATTTCTTGAGGTAGGCCATAACCAACGACCTCTTTATTTTGTCATTTAGCCCGCGGACATTCCATGAGACTAGCCTAATGGGAGCCATTGAAGTAGCTGGGATAATAACAGCGGAGCCAGCATGGGAAAGGGTACCCCCCCGACCACACATAAACCGTCACCTCAAGAGCATTGGGCGCCCAGCCTAAGCGCCCGTGGAGGCCGAGCTAGGCACCCAAGGCATATTACTGCATGTATTAGTCTGACAAACGAATTGGCAACTCATAAAAACATCAAATAATAAAGAAAAAAACATGAAAACATAACCAAACCTCCCCTCCCCCCCACCCCGCACGTCCGGAAAAAAGACCGGAGTGCATACACCCCAAACCAACCCCATCAAACAGTAGGAAGGTCTCCTATGGGAGCAACTGGCAAGGCGACCAATCCAGAGGTACCAGAAGAGCAAACACCCGGCTCAGCAGCAGCCTCGGAAGAGGATACCGCTCCCAGACCCATACAGAGCACTGGATAACATTGGATCCACCCATAGCATAGTGACTGAAATATGATCATCTTAAATGAATGTAAAACATAAAAAATTAAAGGCACAAAACGGTTCTCCTAATCTACACTAGGGGCACATTCTTAAACATTATAACGTTACAACCCCAGTCCCGGTCAGCACCAACTCGGAAGAGCCCCACCGAGCCCCCCCACCCCCAACAGTACCCACTCCCGAGCTGCCCCGAGTCCCCCATCCTCTAATGCACCTCCAACAAACCTGAGGTCCAGCAGGCCAGCACCAACAGTGCCATGTGTGTTACCCATGGAGGGTCATGCGAGGGAACAGGCAATAAGACAGGGGGGGAGGAAATGGCGGGGGCCTCTGGCCAAGCACGCCATAGAGGCACAGCTCTGTCCCCCATTCCACGTGGCAGGTAGCCAAGAGAGCAACGTTCATGTGCAGCCACTTTTAAGGGGAAAAACAAAATGAGAGGGGGAAGGGAGCAGGATGGGGACCACAGCCGAAACAACAGAGTTACCGATGCCGGGGCAGGGTGTCCAGCCAGTGAGAAGCTTCTTCCGGCGAAGTAAAGTAGCGAGTGGACTCGCCGTCAATGACCCTCAAGCGAGCCGGGAACAGCATACTATATTTCAGGCCTTTAGCACGGAGCAGCACCTTGACATGGTCGAATGTCCTGCGAAGCCTCTGGGTGTCCAAGGAGTAGTCCGGGAACATCATCAGCCGCGTGTTTTCGAAGCGGAGTTCCCCCACTCTCCTGGCCTCTCTCAGCGCCAGATCCCTGTCGCGGAAGTTGAGCAGACGGAAAATAAAGGTGCGCGGGGGGGCCCCAGGCACGGCGCGGCCCGGTGGCATCCTGTGGGCCCTCTCAGCCACGAAGTGCGGGGAAAATTGGGCCTGTGGCAGCAAATTCCTGAGCAGGGTTTCAGTGAATGCCGTCAGGTCTTGGCCCTCCGCCCCCTCCGGGAGACCCACCACACGGAGATTATTTCTCCTGCTGCGGTTCTCGCTGTCTTCTGCCCGCGACTCTAGGGCCTTCACTCTCACCTGGAGAGTATGTATGGAGGCACGGTGATCGCGGATGGAGTCCTCCGAATCCCCGACCCGCCGCTCCGCCTCCCCCAGCCGCTCCCGTATGCCATCCAGGTCCCTCCGCAGGAGCCCGAGGTCCAGCTGCAGGGTGTCAATCTTACCCGTGAGGGTGGTCTGGCAGCCTTGTATCGCCAGCATGAGCGCCTGGAAGCGGTCTTCCTCCGATGCATTTGCCGGGGGAGGCGCCGTCTGGGATGCCATGTGCGCGCGGCCTACAGGAGTCAGCGGCAGTCTCGGCTGGGGACTTGCTTTAGTCGTGGAGCCTCCTTTCCGTCCAGAGCCGGCCTTGCCCTTACGCATACCCGAGTGCCTCCAGCTTCAGTCAGGGTAAAAGGTAGTGGTGGATCCCTGGAATAACGGGTAAACGGGTCTTGTTGAGCGGAGCTCCTCTAGCACACGTCCGTCTAGGTCGCCATCTTGGCCATGCCCCCTCCTGTGGCATCTTTAATTATGTCATCCAGGGAAGCTCCAAAAAGTCTGTCGGCCTTAAAGGGCAAATCCATCAGGGCCTTCTTGGAAGATTGGTCCGCAGACCAATTCTTTAACCAAAGTAGACAGCGTAACATCATTGCATGGCTTGAAGCCCTGGTCAGCAGAGGAATCGTGTCCAAGGCTGATTTGCAAACTAATTATAGGCCCTGTACCAGTTGGTCAGCTAGGGCTACCTCGTTCGGGGAAGCCTCACTGTGGTTTGTCCGACTCCTTGTATAAAAGTTTGTCTATATAAAGACACACAAGGAAACACCTTAGCAGTGAGGGTCACCTTAGGGACCGGCGCTTCAACTGCTTCTGCAGACCCTTCTAATTTTAGAGTATCTCGCACTGGGGTGATAAGGTCACTTACCAGAGCACTATCGCGTGCTGACCCAGATCCGGAGTCTTCCTCACTGACCGGCCGGTCTCGCTCCGCATTCTCCGATACATCAGAGCCCGGGCAACAAGCTGTAGCTGGACCCGGCTCCGCATCGGAGTTGCCCCCAGAAGATGGCGGGGGCACTTTTTGGCCCCCCCTGTTTTCCCACACGCTGCTTCCGCCTTGGCAACAAAGGCATCTAGGATTACCGACATAGCGTCCACCGATACATCGGGTGCAGGGGCATCAATTGCAAGCTCAGGTGTTACAGGGGAAAAAGCGTCGGCTTCTGACGCCATGCTCACCCACATGCCTGACACAGGGACTTCAAGGTAAGGCACAGTAACCACCCCTCCAGGCTGCAGCAGAGACGAGAGGTTCCCACTCAGAGGACTCACCACCCTGGAACAGTAGTGTGCTGCCGTCCGCCACTTTAGTAGAGCTGCTTCCTTGTCAGATATGCAGTCTGACCCTTCAGCAGCGTGTGTCTGTCAGTCTGCACCATTTAAGTGCTGTCTGATAGATGGCAAAATGGCCACCAAGTGGTCACTAGAGGCCCATTAATGATCGCGGGCCACAAGAACATGGCCGCCGAGCGGCAGCTAGAAGCCCACACAGTGAGGGTACAAAAACATGGCCGCCAACCATAGCCAGTGCACGGATCTCAGTGAAAAACAGGTCACTGAGACCAACTAATGCCATGGAACAAAAGCGCATGACCACTGGGTGTAGGCAGAGTAGAAAATACACCTCCTGGATCACAGCCACAACAGGATCACAAAAAACATGACCGCCAAGCGGAAGACAGAGGCCAAATACAGCACGGCCACAAGAACATGGCCGCCAGTGCAATAGAAAGTAAACACAGCAGGATCACAAAAAACATGGCCGCCAAGCGGAATATAGAGGCCGAATACAGCGCGGCCGCCAGTGCAGATAGAGCAATACAGCATGAATCACAGCCAAAATGGTCGCCGACAGCATGGAGCAGGACATACAGGTAAGCAAAATCTCTTTAAGCAGCTTATAACAATGTTTTAGCGGACGTATATCCACAGTTCCCAGGTGAAGCCCTCACCAGATGAACCCCCGCCCCAGCAGCTAGCTCAGCGAGCCTAGGGAGGAAGGGAGGGGAGGAGGGAAGGATAGAAACTCTTACTCACCTCTTCAGGAATGCCCAGCACGGTCTTCCTGCCGAAGCAGGGGATTATACTTACCCTTCTTGAGGACTGTGCTGGAAGCATCCCAGACAGACCCTCTTCCGCATGGTGAGTGAGGTGACTGTCGGCCAGGCTACTGTGACTCGGCCTCGTAGACCGGTCCCTATGCAAGCCCCGGAGTGTATAGCTCACCGGCCACCCGTAGAGCGACCGGCATGAAGAGGACAACCCAGTGTGTAACTGTGGTTGGCACATGCTCAATGTCCGAAACTGGGGGGACTACAAGGATCTGGGATCCAGCCTGTCGCCCAGTCGGCAGTTGATCGAAGATCACAGGAACAAAAACAAAAAAAAATCCATGCGGAATAAAAAACCTCCAGGCCTATCAAGTATGGTTCCCTACATGAAAGGGCCACCAATTACTACACCATTCTAGCTAAGTTGATGGCCATCAGGAAGGCTAACTTGCGTGACAACAGGACTAATTGAATGTCCCTGATGGGCTCAAATGGCTGTTTCTGTAACACAGACAGCACCAGATTCAAGTCCCAAGGACACATAGGTGACCTAATAGTTTCACCCTGCATAAAGGTTCAGACTAGTGAATGGGAGGCTAAAGGCCTTTGAAAGAATATTGACATAGCCGAAATCTGACCCCTAATTGTACTCAAAGCAATCCGATTTCCACAGCTGACTGTAGAAGGAAGAGTTCTCCCAAACACATATTTCCAAGGATGCCATTTTCTGGCTTCACACCAAACAATTTAAGTCTTCCAGACCTTATAATAGATCTTCCTAGTGAGCACTTTCCTGGTATTCACTAGGGTAGATACCACCTGTCCCGAGATGACACGATCCTTCAACCCCCTGGCTTCATTATCCATGCTGTCAAATTTAGAGACTAAAGTGGATTGGAATAGAAGACCTTGAGACAGTAGATTGGGGCAGAGCTGAAGCGCCCATGGCCCGTCTATTGCCAATCTCACGATCTCTGGGAACCAGAACCTTCTGGGCCAGGCCGTTGCTGCCAGTATGACTGGAACCCCCTCTTCCTGAATCCTTCACAGCAAATGTGGAAGGGGTGGGATCAATGGGGGGGGGGGAGCATAAACCACATAAACCAAGGAGAACTGGCTCCATGGAACTACTAGAGCAGCTGCTCCGATTGCCAGGGGATGATCCCTTGTTCGGGACACAAACTGATGTAGCTTGTTGACCATCTTGCACGCACGCACGTAAGCAAGCCTACGTCCTAGCCGTCAGAGAGGATTGTGGTGGAGGAACGCTGACATACAGCCCCACGCATCCTAGCCAGCCTTGGACGGCTGCTACTTATTTTATTAGTCCAGGACCCACCTTTGATTTGATCAGGGACCAAACTTACATTTTTTTTATTTATTATCATTTTTTTATATATTTCTGTACTTTTTGCAAATTGTTTTTATTTAATAAATACACCCCTATTGTTTACGTACTACACCATGTGGATATTCTCCTTTTTTTGAGCAACAAGACTAAAATACGCCGTGAGGGGTCACACTCCCCATCATCCATACGGAGCATCGCCATTGGCCGGGAGCTGACCAAGAGAAAGGTTTAACTATCCCATCAACACCCGCTTCTCACCCCATAAGGGTAGCTACATCTGGTGAATGGGGATATATACGAGGGGAGCACCATTTTACAGGATTTGAGGAACAGCACCGAATCACTTCACTGCATCTTTATCTTATTTTTATGACTCTTTATATCTTGTATCTGGACTGGCACTAGCGGATCTGTTATGGTCTGCAACGTTGTATATTGCTACTAATGACCATCAGTTCCTGTCTGTCAGGGCTTATAGAATATAGGCCTGACATATTCTCATTACCTTTGATGAATATTGGGATTCAATTTATCTATCCCGCCCAAATGCCCACACAGGATTGAAGTGTGGTCGTATGCATGTATGTCTAGTTACCATCAGTGTCATTTGGATATTTTTTGGTACGAGTCATTTTAGTATTTTATTTTTTATTGCACTGTGCATCAGTCAGACACTTCAATTAATCCATTATTATTCACCCAGGCTTCCATTTTGGAAATAGGAAGCTTTAATTCACATTTTGAAGCACGTTAGGATTCCTAGCCTGCACAGGATCCTGACATTTGGCTAAGATTTGTACTACATTGCTACACCGAGCTGTATTACACTATTGTTTTTGGATACTGCAATTTATACCTCACCTAGGTTGGTGGTTATGGTATAGACACTCCCTTATCACTTTTTCACTATCAATAGGGTATCCTCAATACAGGGAATATATATCCTGTGACGGCCATCATTATAGGTAGTCCACCAACCATTGGGACTGGTCCTACTATAGGATACCCGACAAGGTTAACATGCCCCTATGAATCCACTCTCATCTCACTTTGCCCTCCATCTATTAAGAACAGGCAGCGTCACACTCTTTCTATAACACTTCCTATTTTCAGGTCTCTTTATTGAGGCACTATAGAGAGGCAGCAGTCTTTATTCCTTACCTTAGCGCGGATTATATATATATTACATGATGTAGCTTGTTGTTGAACCTGTAAATACGCGACGTTGATATCGATGGAGGCTAGAAAGTTTCCCCATCTTAAGCAAGGCTACCACCGAGCGCACTGACTCCATCCGAAAGGGCTGGATTAATAGATACTGGTTCAGGGATCATGGATCCAAAATGGACCTTGTACCCCCATTTGGGTTTTTAAACCATGAACAGGTTCGAATAAAACCCTGCGCCCCTTTCAGATACTAGTGTAGTGCTGATGATCTAGTGCCTGAACCATTACATTTATTTTTGGAGGATCCAAAGGAACGCTGGATCTTAGAAACCTCTGAGGAGGAAACCAACACAATTCCAGCTTGTAACCGTGGAAAATAAAGGCGAGGTAACCCACCCGTCCTGAACCCCTGTTCTCCAAATGTTCGCAAAGTGAAGCAGCCTTCCCCCCCACCCAATAGAGTGGGGGCGTCCTTCACTCAAAATGAGGGCTTGGTGCCAGGCTTAGTAGAGTTTTGGACCCAGGGTTTCTAAAGCAGGGGCCCTGTTGGTGGAGGAACTGCCTTGGTGCTGAGAAACCTGAGGAAGTGGTCCCTTAGGTTTTTGCTGCACATGAAGTAGAGAGCTTTTTCCTCTGGAAATCTTTTGGATATATTTGTCCAAATCATCACCAAACAAGCATTCCCCATGGAAGGGAAACCCTGCCAAAAACTTCTTACAGGGAAGCTCAGCTGACCAGTTCTTAAGCCACACAAGTTTGCACATGTGTACAGACAGGCGAGCCAGACACTAAATTTGCTGTATCGAGTCCTACAAGGCATCTACAGCAAAACACAGTGCTCGAGGTATAGCCACCTTATTTTTAGCAGGATCCCCCTTTTGGTTGGGCCTGTCAGGCTGTCTGACCTGATCCCTTAGGGACTGGCAGACTCCTATTGCTGAGACAGCTGGCTTAATAGCTGAACCGGCCAAAGAAAAGGAACCCCCTAAAAGTGACTTTGGTTTCTTGTCAATAGGGTCCTTAAGGCCCTGTGCATTATCCACTGGACAAGTTAAGTTCTTGTTTAAGGAAGAGACTGCACTGGACAAGTTAAGTTCTTATTTAAGGAAGAGACTGCCTATGGCTGGCATGCTCCACTGGGGCTGCTGGCTTGTCATAACGAGTGGCGTGTGTATGGCAATCTCGCGTCCACCTCCGTGGATGGTATGCGTTCCACTGGCTCCAAACGCCAAAAAAGTGGCGTAGAATAGCATGACCAGGTACCGGAGGTGGACGCGAGATTGCCATACACACGCCACACTGAAGACGTGATAACAAAATGTACGTCGAGGAAGTACAGGTCACGCTACTCTACCCCACTTCCGGTCCCCTCTGGTTGTCGTTTGGAGCCGGTGGAACGCACGCCATCTACGGAGGTGAACGCGAAATTGCCACACACACACCACCACAAGTCAGCAGCCCCAGTGCCGGGATAGGCACTTTTAAATTTAAGAAGCCAATTGGCCAAAAACTTTTTATATTTCACTTTTAATGAACGTTGTTATGCTTATGGATGTCCTCCATTCTTTTTAAATAGCCGGCCAGTCTCCAGTCTAATCTCAAGGGAGCAGGCACTATCCTGCACAAGCGCTGTTTGACTTTCTTTTTGAGTAAAGAAGTCAAAACTTTCTGGTAAACAGACTATATATCCATTCACTTTGGGTGTCGATTTGCTAGTTTTGGTTAAGGATCACATATTATTGGAAGATATCACAGTCACAAGATTTCCATTGTTGGATGTTTATGGACTTCGATCATTTTCAATTTGTTGGGACGTATTTATCACGTCTTTCTATACATTGTTGCACAGAAGGACATTTTTTGTTTGTTTAGATGCAAATGTATTTTGCAATTTCTAGTATGAACACCTAAGGTTATTTTACCAAGCACCTTAGCCTGCCAACCAACACCTGGTGACTCACGTGACCCGGGTAAAGAGGAATGAACTGCTGAAAATGAATAGTTCAGAGCTTGCTCTGTGTCCTACAGCTGTCCCTTGGAAGTGCCATATGTCAGCCATCCTCTGCTTAAATAAGATGGCTGTGCTCTGGGATGCTCGACATGCGCAGCCGTGTATGGGCATGAAGCAGACTTTTTTGCGCCATTAGAGCTACAGCACATGTGCGGCTGTGTGGCGAAGCTTCATGCACCATGGCCGACCCCCACAGCTTGCAAACACACATGTGTTATGGCGAGCCATCATGCGCAATAGCGAACCCCTGTGTGCAGACCATCCATAAGAACCCAGCCAAGACCACAAAAAAAGTTACTCCTACCCAAACTCCCCCTGCTGTCAATAAGGGGGTTGCACTTACACATTCAGGCACAGGGCAACCTTAGAAACTAGGAGCCCAATCTTCACTTATCATGGCGGGTTCTGTCCAAAATTCCACTACGCAGTGTTCATCATCTGAAGGTCACGTTACAATCCCTTGATTTAAGAAGTGTTTTGGAACAAAAGACTTAGAGCTCAAACAAATGTGCCCATCCACCTTGCAGACACTGGTAAAAAAACTGAAGTACTTCCTGTATGGGAGGGCTTCTATATTGGCTATCGCCGCTAAGTGGGAGGGTTCTTTCCATGATGACGCCGGCTATTTAAATCATCAGTAGCGGTATGCGTGTACCCGCTTCAGAAGACGTAATAGAACGAAACGTGCGTAAAGCGGATACACGCACACCCGCACGCACTTCCGGGTCAACCAGCTGATCATACGGTGGAACGCACGCCGTTCCTAGGCTGGCGCTGACTTCCGATACCGGCTCGAGTGCTGTGCAGGGAGGCTTGCTATCACTGGATAGCTGCCCACTTGTATTTACTTTGTTTTGTTTTTAACAATTATTGGAACTTGGTCCCAGTTTCTTTTATATTTTACTTTTATTTTTAATCACCCCCGTTATATTTGTATAACCTGCCTTGAGTGGAAGCCAGATATGCGGCTGCACTACTAATAAAATAAACCCCTGCTACTTTGAACCTACTACTCTATGAGAGTTTTTTTCCCTGGAGGACCTTGGACACCCAGGAAGACCTGGACTAGAGGACCCATCTGGAGAACATGGACAGGCGAGGAGCTGAGCCGTTTGGACACCATCTAGTTACATGCACTTTACCCCTGTAGGGGTGAGTGCCTCTGGTGAGTGGGGACCCAGGAGGGGGAGCACCGGACCCACTGCGTAAAGCTGCACAACTGTATATTCTGACTATTCACCCTGTTTGGAAAACACATGGTCACGAATAATAATTTTTGATTGATTTTGCATGGACTACTGCTCCTATTTGTACTCACTGGACTACTTATTTAACAATTGTCTATTTTTAATATTTTTTGGATACGTTTATACTTTGCCGGCCCTGACCTATAGCATTATTGCTGATAGGTGGATACTACTAATTATTGTTTCATATACTCAACGTTTGGTCACTTCCTATTTTGTATTGCACTTGTTTATGCAATGCATATAATGCGTTTGTAACTATATAGTATCACTTGTGACTGTGAGTCACAGTCATCTCACTTTATCACTAATATACATTTATTTATACTGCTTCTTACATGAGCAGCACACTGAGGCACTTTATCGTCACAGACTCACTAGCTACTAGCTTTCTAGGGGTCAGATAACAGTCAGTCATGTACCAACTCCCTGGTACTCTTAGCCTCCACTAGAGACAGCGCCACCACCCCCACACCTTTACTATTTTCTTTCTGTGTCCTCTAGGGGATTACATTTTTGGGGGGGCTGCAGTCTTATCATAGATTTTTGTTTGGTTTACCTATCCAACACACCACACCTACTCCACATCTCTACTACTGCTACATGTTTCCAATTAGTGGTTCTTAAGCGCGGCTCCACATTTTAATTTATTCTATAGGAGCAGACTTCCTGTCTAAGACTTTGTCTACCAGTGTCCATTCACCTAGAGATGGTGTATAACCCATTAAGGAATAATAGCCCAACTCTGTGTCCCGTGATGTATGATAAAGAAATCTCTAACAAGATGTGCAGAGGAATGTAGGGAGATTTGTTTCATCTCTGTGCATCATCTGAGGCGGTTCACTTCACTGGGTATATGTGAAGTTTTACATCTACTTTAAGGATATAGTGAAGGTTTCTTAAAGTGGTTGTAAAGTTTCAATTTTTTTTGTTTAAAAACATACATATACTTATCTCCACTGTGCAGTTTGTTTTGCACAGAGTGGCCCTGATCCTCCAGTTCTGGGGACCCACGGCGGCTGTTTCGGCTCCTCCCCGCAATTGCTAACCCCCTCTGGGAAGCTCTCTCCCGAGGGGGTTAGCTTGC
Organism: Rana temporaria; assembly: GCF_905171775.1. Lineage (NCBI taxonomy): Eukaryota > Metazoa > Chordata > Amphibia > Anura > Ranidae > Rana > Rana temporaria. Next base: position 82,281,554 of record NC_053495.1, on the reverse strand, counting down.
AGGCGCGCTTGTATGACTCGGCCCCACGCCATTGGATTTGATTGACAGCAGCGCGAGCCAATGGCTGCGCTGCTCTCAATCTATCCAATAAAGAGCCGAGAAGCCTGGACTGTCCAGGGCTCAGGTAAGTAAACCGGGGGGCTGGTAAATGTCAGATGTTTTTTCACCTTAATGCATAGGATGCATTAAGGTGAAAAAGCATGAACTTTTACAACCCCTTTAAATTTTAAGTTGCTTAGAGCAGCTTCATATACACAGGTGTCAGACAGAGAAAAATGTAAAATACAGCATTTTCAGGTACTATGAGAGGAAATTATTTGAGATCTCTTAAAAATTTAAGTTTATGGCTTACTTTTGTTTACAGAGCTGTCTGCACCTTGTAGAAGTCAATATGAATGCAGACACAGGAAAATAGAATTTTCCCAAACTACTTGCCAAAAGAAGCTAGCCAAGAAATTCCAACTGCAAGGCTTACCTATACGTTGGCATTAATAATACCATTGCAAATTCATACATACCCCAAAGGTTTCTGGACTTTCAACTTTCGTGATGGCTTTTCCTTTTCTGATAAATCATCTTTTCTCTTGCGTTTTTTAATGGACCGATCATCATCTTTAAAATGAGATACCTTGAAGCAAAAAAGTACAGTTTTGTCAACAACTTAATGGCAAATTAGCAAATAAGGTAGGTTAAAAAGAATACTTCATAAAACCTTTAAACATATTCTCACTTTAGATGATGTCTGCTTTTTGCTTTCAAGAAAATCCTCATTTTCAGAATCAGATGCTTGTCGAAACTGTAATGTTCCTGTGTTGATATAAAAACCTCCATATTTTGTAGTAAGTGAGGCTGGGACCAACTCGTCATACTAGAATGAAACACAAAATGTTTTAGACGTTGCATTTCATTTACTTTCGCTTTTATATAAAACATTTATAGAAAAAGGGGAAAAAAAAAGGTTGGCTTCAGTTTATTAATGTATCTAAATCGGCTAGTGCATTTAAAAATCTACCCAGACTGACAATGATGCTATCCAAATGTGCTCTCTGTGCTTATTCATCCAGATTGAGAGCACTTTAATACAGTAGGTGAGTTACTGGCCAGATCACCAGGTAAAAACAAAAAGGGGGGTTAAAAGCCTAAAAAAGAAAACCAAATGCTGCCACATCTAATGATTGGTAAGCTGCTATATATTATATTTTTTGGTATATTACACTAAACCTTTACAGCCACTCTAAGGTGATTGGGGAGAACCCCTATAACACCCCCCCCCCCTTTGTGAGACTTCCATTTTTTTGATTGACTCCTGTAAATTATGGGCATCTTCACCCTTATGGCTGGTATACATGGCCATTATCAGCCAGTTTAACAGAAACCGGCTGACAGTTGGCCAATGTGTAAAGCAGCCTGTCCGGCTTGTCGAACAGGCATGCTGAAAAAACGGCAGACAACCAGTGTCTTCTGGCGGTGGAGCAGTTTCTTTGTCTGAACACAATAGCTCAGCAGGGAGATAGCAGAGTTGGAACAGAGAGCTCCTCGCGATCTTCTCAGATCTAATGCATGTAGTTAGCCACTGGGTTCAAAACAGGTCCAGAGCTGTGGTCCATTTCTACAGTTACCAGACCCTGTAGACCCCTTCTGAGGGTATGCCCACTTTGACAGGCGAAGCCAAGACAGGTTTATCCGGTATTAAACTATTAATGTAGTTCTATACTAAAAAAAGTGTTGCAATACACCTATAAGTGTCTCCTGCATAGTAGAAGTTAAATAGTTACATAGTTAGTCTGCTTTCTGGTTGAAAAAAAAAAACACACAGTACTCCATCTAATAGTATATATATATATATATATATATATATATATATATATATATATATATATATATATATATATATATATATATATATATATATATATATATATATATATATATATATATATATATATAGGGTTAGCTCGGTAGCGGGGTGTGTGACCCCTTGGATGGATTCACTACACACTGAATTTATACAGACAGGCAGTCAAAGACGGTTGAAAACAAAGATTTTGGTTTATCCTTCCATCTTGCTGGAAACAAGTGCAAGCATCCAAACAGCATAAACAAAATCAAACCTAAAATAAACCCTGGCCACTTGGGGTGTCTATCTTCACCACACAGGAACCTATGTATGGAGTCTGGCACAGCCTAGTGCTGGGCAGACACTGCTGGTCATACAACAGAAAAACAATGGTCTTGATTTTTATCACAAAGAAAAATCAATCACCTTCTCACCTCCTCAGAATACTTTCAGTACACTGCTCTCCTTACTCACAAAGCCTCAAGATGCAGCAAAACAGTGGTAATCCTCTGGATTACTTATAGAGGTCTTAATTGCCTCATTCTGAACAGCTGAAGTTTTTCCAACGCCCTTATACCTTTTCTGACTGCTTCTGCAGCGACGCCTAATAACAATTGGTGTATTGTCTAAACAAGGCAGAAATGTATGTCCCATCTGTGACAACACCCACAGATTTACCTGACTTTCTGTCGCATACCCCCCTCTTGTTTCAACCCTAGGGTTGGGACACAGGTTGCCAGGCAGGCATGCACTCGGGACAATCCATCTACATTCCCCATTTTAGCACCGGTGCGATGCGTTACCACAAAACTAAATTCCTGGAGGGCCAGGAACTACCTATTTATTCTACTATTGGTCTCTTTGTTCTGTGCCATTCACTTCAATGGGGCATGATCCGTCACCAGTTCAAACTGTCTACCCACGAGATAGTACTGGAGAGAATCCAAAGCCCATTTCACCGCCAAACATTCTTTCTCAATGGTGGCATAATTCTCCTCATGGGCCTTCAACTTTCGGCTGAGGTACATAACAGGGTCTTCCCCTTGATAATCTGAGACAGTACAGCTCCTAAGCCCACATTTGACGCATCTGTCTGAACCACAAAGTCCCGTAAAAAATCAGGCGAATTTAAAACTGTCTGACTACATAAGGCCTGTTTTAAAGCCTGAAAAGCTGTTTCTGCTTCGGGAGTCCATTTGGTCATTACAGACTCATTCCCTTTGGTCAAATTGGTCAGGGGAGCAGCCTGTGAGGCAAAATGGGGGATAAAGCGGCAATAATAGCCCGCGATCCCCAAAAATGCACGAACCTGTTTCTTGTTGGTGGGACGGGGCCAATCCTGAATAGCCTCAACTTTGTTTATTTGGGGCTTGATTAGACCTCTTCCAATGGTATAACCCAGATACTTTGCCTCTTCTAGCCCAAGGGTAAATTTTTTTGGATTGGCTGTAAACCCGGCTTTCCAGATGGAATCCAACACAGCCTGAACTTTTGGCAAGTGCGATTCCCAATCCTCACTGTGGATGACAACGTCATCGAGGTATTTAGCAGCATAGGCTCGATGAGGCCGAAGGGTCTTATCCATGGTGCGTTGGAATGTGGCGGGAGCATTTTGTAACCCAAAATGCATCCTCCGATATTGGAAAGATCCGTCTGGGGTTACAAATGCTGTTTTTTCCCTGGCCGACTCCGAGAGAGGAATTTGCCAATAACCCTTGGTCAGGTCCAACGTTGTCATGTACCGGGCAGTGCCTAGGCGATCAATCAGTTCATCTATGCGGGGCATAGGATAGGTGTCAAACTTAGTGATTTGATTCAGGTGGCGAAAGTCATTACTAAACCGCCAACTTCCACCTGGTTTGGACACTAAGACAATGGGACTGGACCAATCACTATTTAACTCCATCACCCCCAGTTCAAGCTTATTTTTTACTTCCTGGCGAATTGCCTCTCGCCGGGCTTCTGGAATTCTATAAGGCTTCAACTTGACCTTATCCCCTGGTGTGGTGATAATGTCATGTTCAACTCCGGAGACCCAACCTGGCAGGTCTGAAAACTTCTCCGCTATCCCAGCTTCAGGGACAACCAGGTTAAATGGAGCAGAAAATCGGGTAGTCTTAGCGACCAAGGACTCTCTATCCTTCCATGGTTTCAGCAAGTTCACGTGATGGAGCTGCTCAGGTTTTCGTCTTCCCGGTTGGCTAATTTTATAATTCACCACCCCCATTTTCTCCAACACTTCATAGGGCTAGGAATTTACTTTCGACCGTGGGGACCAGCACCAACACCCTATGACAAGGTGCAAAGGAACGGACCTGGGCCCCACGATTGTAAATCCTTTGTTGAGCCAATTAGGCTTGGGCTAAATGTTCCTTCACAATCGGCATCACTTGGGCAATTCTACCTTGCATTTGGGCCACATGTTCAATCACACTTCGATGAGGGGAACTCTCACTCTCCCATGTTTCCCTGGCAATGTCCAGTAGGCCCCGGGGGTGCCTCCCATACAGTAGCTCAAACGGAGAGAACCCTGTGGATGATTGGGGAACCTCTCTTATTGCAAACATCAGATAAGGGAGCAGATAATCCCAATTCTTTCTGTCTTTATCCACCATCTTCCTCAACATTTGTTTTAAGGTTTTATTAAACCTTTCCACTAACCCGTCTGTTTGAGGGCGATATACTGATGTACGTAATTGGGTCACTTTCAGGAGTTTACAAAGTTCTTTGGTCACCCTAGACATAAACTGGGTGCCCTGGTCAGTTAGGACTTCCTTAGGAAGACCCACACGGCTGAAAACCTGAAATAACTCTTTGGCAATTGTTTTAGCAGAGGTGTTTCGGAGAGAAATCGCTTCCGGGTACCGGGTGGCATAGTCTATTACCAAGATGTGCTGGTGCCCTCTAGTGGACTTCAGTAAGGGGCCAACCAAGTCCATGGCGATCCTCTCAAAAGGGACCTCGATAATGGGCAGGGGTAACAACGGACTGCGGAAATGTGGCATGGGTGCAGTAATCTGACACACTGGACAGGAAGAGCAGTACAATTCCACTTCTTTAGTGATCCCCGGCAAATAAAACCTCTGGGTGATCCTGTTGGGTTTTTTCTGCTCCCAAATGTACCCCAAGAATGTGCCCATGGGCCAGTTCCAAAACCATCTTGCGGTACGGTTTAGGCACTACCAGTTGCTCAATGGTGTCCTCTATCCTCTGTGACACTCGATATAACAGGTCCCTTTCAATAATGAAGGGTTAACCAACTCCCCATCTATCTTCACTACATTCTCCCGGGCTCTTAGCAATGTGGGATCCCTCAATTGCTCAGTGACAAAATTTTCTCTGTGCACCTCGAGGTCATCAACCCCTATCGGCCGCTGTTCCTCTTCTGAGGTAGCAGGCTCCTCCCTAGGGACTGGTGTTTCCCTTGCTAATACGGAGAATGGAAACTCAGGAGAATCCTCACAGTTATAGGTTTCTGGAGTAGATGGTTCAGTCTCAGAAGAACCACCTACTGGGGAATCTGGGCAGTCCCAGAGTTCCGGGAAATCCCTTCCCACAATGGTGTCATGTGGCAGTTTGGGAACCAAACCGACCTGGTGACACAAGTTACCGAGCGAGGTTTCAAAGGAAACCGTAGTCACCGGATATTCGAGTGTCCCTATGTACACAAGCTACAGCCATTTTCCTCGGATGTAAGGTTTTTCCCACCACTAGATCACTTTTCACTAAGGTGACCAGGCTACCTGAATCCAACAATACCACAACATTTTTACCATCTAAGCACATTCTATATAAAGGTTTCTCATTTCCCTTTACTGCAGTGCATGTGATTGCAAAAAGGGACTGTCGTCTCTGTCAGAAAGTCACACTGCATGGGTTCATCACCCGCTGGGCAAACCGCTGCTACATGTCCCTCTTCCCGACAACGGTAACAAATCAACCTTCTGGTCCTCTCCTGTGGGATGGGTCTTCCAGGCCGCTCTCACCAAACATTAGCAGTAGTCCCGATAATTCCTCTAGTTGCTCCTTGGTACCTCTCTCCACCCCCATCCATCTTACCTATAGGTGGGGAGGGTCTGGTCTTGGGGTGAAAAGTCTGTGCGTCTCTGGTGGAAGAGGACAAATTCTCTGTTAGATACCTTTCGACCAGGTCTACAAGTTTGTCTGCAGTTTCCGGACCACCATGGTTCACCCATTTCTGCAGGGTGTTAGGAAGAGCCCCAAGAAATTTGTCCATGACTACTCGCTCCAAAATTTTTGGTCCGGACAGAGTTTCTGGCTACAGCCATTTCCTAGCCAAATGGATGAGGACATACATCTGCGACCGTGGTGGCTTCCTCTGCTGATAACTCCAATTGTGGACCCGCTGAGCACAGACATCCAGGGTTACACCAAAACTTTCAATATTTCCTCTTTTAATCGATCATAGTTTTTTGCGTCTACAAGCTCCAAATCAAAATATGCCTTTTGGGCTTCTACAGATAATAGGGGGGCCACTAGTCCAGCCCACTGTTCTTTAGGCCAACTCTCTTTCCGCTGCTCTCTCAAACGTGGTCAGAAACATCTCAGGGTCCTCATCTGCACTCATCTTTGGTAATAAGTGTCTTACCCGAAAAGTCGGTATGTTACTGGCCTGACTCCCAGCCTCGGTCTGCTGTCTCTGAAGCTGTTTCACGATGGCCTCCATTTGCTGCTGGTGTCTCTGTTCTAAGCCTGCAAGGCTCTCTTGGTGAGCCTGTTGTTGAGCTGCAATGCTCTTGGTGAGCCTGTTGTTGAGCTGCAATGCTCTCTTGGTGAGCCTGTTGAGCTGCAATGCTCTCTTGGTGAACCTGTTGAGCTGCGTAAGCCTGTTGAGCTGCAATGCTCCGCTGCAAACCTGCATTTGTCTACTGTTGATTTGCATTTGCTATAGCTAGCTGTTTCAGTATCTCCTCCATTTTGGGTTTACTTTAACTGCCCGCGGCACTCCACCTCCATTTTGGGTTTACTTTAACTGCCCGCGGCACTCCACCATGTGTAAGGGGTTAGCTCGGTAGCAGGGTGTGTGACCCCTTGGATGGGTTCACTACACACTGAATTTATACAGACAGGCAGTCGAAGACGGTTGAAAACAAAGATTTTGGTTTATTCTTCCATCTTGCTGGAAACAAGTGCAAGCATCCAAACAGCATAAACAAAATTAAACATAAACTAAACCCTGGCCACTTGGGGTGTCTATCTTCACCACACAGGAACCTATCTATGAAGTCTGGCACAGCCTAGTGCTGGGCAGACACTGCTGGTCATACAGCAGAAAAACAATAGTCTTGATTTTTATCACACAGAAAAATCAATCACCTTCTCACCTCCTCAGAAGACTTTCAGTACACTGCTCTCCTTACTCACAAAGCCTCAGGATACAGAAAAACAGTGGTAATCCTCTGGATTACTTATAGAGGTCTTAATTGCCTCATTCTGAACAGCTGAAGTTTTTCCAACGCCCTTATACCTTTTCTTGCTGCTTCTGCAGCCGACGCCTAATAACAATTGGTGTATTGTCTAAACAAGGCAAAAATGTATGTTCTTGATAAGATATTATATATATATATATATATATATATATATATATATATATATAAAAATATATATATATAATCAAGAACCAGGAATTATGTTTGATATTACTCACACTTTCACACTTGGCATTAACTTTTCCACCATTCAGAGCCTAGTCTCAACTGGAAGACCAGGAGCTGCATCACACCACAGGTCTCACTGTTACCACCTACCTCCACCCAGAGCACTTAAAAAATTTACTTAAGAACTTTCTCCCACCCTTTTATCACAAGGATCTTACTACAGGACAGTCAATGTGGGGTTGATGTGTATCCCTCTTTTGGACACACTTACCCTTTTTCTGCATCCTACTCTGAGTATGCCACAAGAGAACACTCTCACTGGCAGCACTGAAAAAATTAAAGCTCAAAGTGAATGTTCCAGAGATAAATAAATCAAAAGGATTAAAAAAGTTATTGAACAAAAATGTGCAACATGGATATGGAAAAAGTCTTTCACTTCTCCCAGTGATATCAAACTTGAGCTTGTGTATAAATCAGTAGTGTCCAAACTTTTTTCAAAGAGGGCCAGATTTGATGAAGTGAACATGTGTGAGGGCCGACTATTTTGCCTGACGTTCTTTGAACCACTAAAATTCGGTCTAAGTGTGTTCGTCCGAGCAACTAATACACTGTCCAACAAGAATTCTCTGACCTTTGTGGCTGTGTGTGGTGAATAGATGAGCTTGGGCGTGTTATTTGGATATACAGTATACAGTACATGTTGCCGAGAATGTGTTTCTAGAACGACAGCATCGTGCTGATTCTCGGCTACAGGGTGCCGACATCTCGCTGGAATAGACAAAGCACATTCCAGCGAGCGCGTCATAGAAGCGACGGGAGATCCGACTTGGATTCCCGCCAATTCTAGCTGCAGCATTTGGTATGCATCCTGAGAGGGAACTCCACTCCAAATTTTAAATAAAAAACCGACATGGGTTCCCCCCCCCAGGAGCATACCAGGCCCTTAGGTCTGGTATGGGTTGTAAGAAGACCCCCCCACGCCGAAAAAACGACGTGGGGGGGTCCCCCCACAATCCATACCAGACCCGTATCCAAAGCACGCTACCCGGCCGGCCAGGAAGGGAGTGGGGCGTGCCACGCCCCCCTCCTGAGCCGTACCAGGCCGCATGCCCTCAATATGGGGGGGGGTTGGGTGCTCTGGGGCAAGGGGGCGCACTGCGGGCCCCCCCCACCCCAGAGCACCCTGTCCCCATGTTGATAAGGACAGGGCCTCTTCCCGACAACCCTGGCCGTTGGTTGTTGGGGTCTGCGGGCGGGGGGCTTATCGGAATCTGGGAGCCCCCTCAAATAAGGGGGCCCCCAGATACCGCCCCCCACCCTAAGTAAATGAATATGGGGTACATCGTACCCATACCCATTCACCTGGAGGCAAAGTGTAAAAGTAAATAAACACATGACACAGGGTTTTTAAAATAATTTATTAGTCTGCTCCGGGGGCAGCCCCCCTGTCTTCTTTAGCTCTTTTAGCAGGGGGGGCTTCTTCTTCACCGCCGTCTGGTTCTCTTCCGCTCTCCGGGGGGTCTTCTCTGCTCTCGGGGGGTCTTCTCCGCTGTTGACTCGGCGCACCCCGGTTCTTCTCCCGCTCTCCAGTGCCTTCTCCTTCAGGGCTGGCCACCGCTATCTTCGTGTGTTAGCTCAATTACTAGCAGGTGGCCAGCCCGCTCTTCTGCGACGACTTCTTCTACTCTTCACTTCTTCTGCCTTCTTCCGATGTTGACAAGACGCCTCTTCTCGCTGCAATGATGGGTGCGCGGTTTGCATCCGATTTATATAGGCCTCTCTTATGATGTCACAGTCCCATCATGCTCCGGTACCTACCCACGTGGGTAGGTACCACGTGGGTAAGGACAGCACTGAAGGAGAAGGCACCGGAGAGCAGGAGAAGAACCGGGGTGCGCCGAGTCAACAGCGGAGAGCAGAGAAGACCCCCCGGAGAGCAGAGAAGACCCCCCGGAGAGCGGAAGAGAACCAGACGGCGTGGAAGAAGAAGCCCCCCTGCTAAAAGAGCTAAAGAAGACAGGGGGGCCCCCGGAGCAGACTAATAAATTATTTTAAAAAACCCTGTGTCGTGTGTTTATTGTTGATGTTCTCCCTCTCAGGATGCATACCAAATGTCGCAGCTAGATTTGGCGGGAATCCAAGTCAGATCTCCCGTCGCTTCTATGACGGCTTTGTCTCCATCGCGGCAAGCCAGCTCGGCGCTGGCTCCCGCGATGGGGCTCGTAGGTGGTCAATCTCGCCGAGAAAGGGAGCGAGATTGACACAATATCGCGGTCACCTACTGTACATTTCTTTGGTGGCCCCAACGAATCCCAGAGTGCTGCTCAGGACTAAGGATGAGCTTGGGCGTGTTATTTGGATATACCATTGCAGCCTCACATGTGCCATAAATGCAGCCTCACATGTGCCATGAATGCAGCCTCACATGTGCCATGAATGCAGCCTCACATGTGCCATGAATGCAGCCTCACATGTGCCATGAATGCAGCCTTACCATTGTCATCAGTGCAGCCTGATCGATGCCTATCTGCAGCCTCGGAGGGCAGAGGGAGGGAGGGGGCGGGACGAGTGCCGACATAACAAACAGGAGAATCTCTTGTTTTCTCTGTGGCCTCTTAAATACAAAGTCCTGCCTCCTATGATAGACAGAACAGTCGTCCAATGGCATCCCAGGAGACGGGACTTCCAATACAGACGCTGCTGAGTAAACAGGAGATTCTCTTAATGTAATCTGACGGCGCTCGTCCTGCCCCCTACCTGTCCCCTCCAGGGCAGCACCGATAAATACGGTATTAATCTTTTGTGGCCCTGGGGGGCACAAACAATATATATCCAAATCCCCAGGGGGGCCATATTAAATCAACAGGGGGGCCGCATTTGGCCCGCGGGCTGGACTTTGGACATGCCTGGCATAAATAAAAGATAAGGTTGGCACGCTTGCCAGACTTGGTGGACTCATATACTGTACAACATAGGAGTCAAATAGGCAATCGTGAGGGGAAACCTCAACGGGATTCAGCATGAAAAATTGATGATCCACAAAAAGGAGTATAAAAAAAAAGTGCGCATGTGCGGAGTTCAGGAAATGGGCGCTTGAGCCGAGAGCTCCGCTCCAGCCTAATGCACCGGAGCTCATAGTGAATGGCGCGGCGACCCAAAGCGGACTGACTGACCCCATAACAGCCCGGGAACCCCACATGCACAAAAATCTCCAAATAGGAAGGAATTACAGCTGCAATTTGAGCCGGTATCACCAGACAAAAATTCCAAAATGGCCACCACAGCACAGCACTCTGCCTCACTGAACACAAGCAAGCTATTCATTCTGCAGCACCAACTTTTACCTCAGTACACCAGGCAGGACTCTCTCAGGTACTTGCATCTGCTCCAACCTCCTCTGAGCCATTCCCTGGACACTTATGTCCTAATATGCCCTTTCCGCCTCAGGACACAATTCTGCAGTCCAAACTGTTTATGTTCCCTTTAGAAGCCTTTCCCAGCAATGAAGAAAAACAAATGGTAGATTTGTTTCAAAAGTTTTCTGACCTTTTAGATAAAGGACTGGCATAAACAGCAGCCAAAATCACCGGAGACCTGAAAGCTGGCTTTCAGAATTTGGGATCAAGAATAGATTCAATTGAACACAAATTGGAAGAAACGATGACCTTGTCAAATCAAAAACAGGATTCTTATAACAGCTTACCTGTAAAATCCTTTCTTGGAGTACACCACGGGACACATAGCCATATTCATTACATAATGGGTTGTATGGTCACCAGGAGGCCAGGAACACAGCCAAATCAGACAGTTCCCCTCCATATAGCCCCTCCCACCAGGGAAGTACCTCAGTTTTTGTAACAAAGCAATAAGGTTCTCTTTAAGAAGGGGGAAGCTCTGTGTCCCGTGGCGTACTCCAAGAAAAGGATTTTACAGGTAAGTTGTTATAAAAATCCTGTTTTCTTTATCATACACCACGGGACACAGAGCCATATTCATTACATAATGGGATGTCTCAAAGCAATGCCCTATATGAAGGGTGGGGGAGACAAATCAAGCAGACCACCATGGACAAGAAGCTCTATACTGCCACCTGCAGCACACTTCGCCTAAAGGCGGCATCCTCATGTCCCATCACATCTATCTAAATAAAATTTGAAAAATGTGTGGACTGAAGACCAAGTTGCAGCCTTACAGATCTGAGTGACCAAAGCCTGGTGGTGCACTGCCCATAAAGCACTTATCGCCCTGGTTGAGTGTGCTTTAACAGAAAAAGGAGGAGTCCAATTTTTAAACCAAAGGCTTGAAAAACTGTCTCTCGGATCCACCTGGAGATAGTGGATCTTGTCGCCGCTTGTCCCTTCTTGGGACCATCCGGCAAAATAAACAAAATATTTGTCTTGCGTATCTGAGTGGTTGCCTGCAGATACACATTTACAGCTCTCACAAGATCTAGAGAGTAGAACAACTTTTCCTCCGCTGTCTGCAGATTCGGAAAGAAATACAGTAGGACAATGTCCTGATTTAAATGAAAAGCCGACACCACCTTAGGTAAAAAGGCAGGATGGGGTCGTAGTACAATGTTGTCTTTATGACAAACTAAATAAGGCTCTTTACAGGAGAGAGCTGCCAATACAGATACTCTTCTAGCCGAAGAGATAGCAATCAAAAAGGCCAATTTCCTGCTTAAAAGAATCAGCGGAATATGGCGAATAGGATCAAAGGGTTGCTTCTGCAACACTGATAATACTAGATTCAGATCCCATGGGCACAAGGGAGACTTGACTGGCGGATTAATCCGCAGTACCCCTTGAATGAAAGCCCGCACTAGGGAATGAGATGACAGTGGTCTTCGAAAGAAGACTGATAGAGCTGATATTTAACACTTAATGTTACTAAGGGCTAATTTCATATCCACTTCTAGCTGGCAAAAAGCAAGAATCCTACTTATGTCATATCTCTGAGGATTCCACTTGTTAGTTTCACACCATGAAACATATGTTTTCCATACTCTGTAGTGGATTCGTCTGGAAGCTGGTTTTCTGGCGTCAATAATCGTAGAAAGTACCGGACCTGAGAGCCCTCTTCTTCAGAATGTGGGTCTCAGCAGCCAAACCAACAAACTTAGCCCTTGTAAGGAAGGATGGAACACTGGACCTTGTGATAACAGATCGTGACAAAGCGGAAGCTCCCACGGTGTTCCCACTGCCATCCTTATGATCTTGGCATACCAGGGTGTTCTGGGCCAATCTGGGGCCACCAAGATTACCGGAATTCCTTCCATCTTGATCCTGCAAATCAGTCTCTGTAGAAGGGAGATTGGTGGAAAGGCATAAATCTGTGAAAACTGATTCCACGGCACTACCAGTGCGCATCTGATCCGTAAGCCAGAGGATATTTTGTCCTGGACACAAAATTGTCCAACTTCCTGTTAAACCTGGAAGCTAATAGATCAACATCCGGAGTCCCCCATTTCTGGCAAATGGCCTGAAAGATTTCGGGATGGAGAGACCACTTTCCTGGTGATAGCTGCTGGCGACTCAAATAGTCTGCTTGCCAGTTCTCTACCCCTGCAATGAAAATTGCAGAAAGGCAAGTGACATGTTTCTCTGCCCATCTCAAAATGCGATTGACCCCCTTCTGGGCGCCCTGGCTGCGGGTGCCTCCTTGGTGATTGATGTAAGCCACAGCTGTTGCATTGTCGGACTGAATCCGAACCGTGTGGCCCTGTAACCTGCTTGTCCAAGTTCTGAGGGCCAAGTATACTGCCCGTAACTCCAGTAAGTTAATGGGTAGGTCTCTCGGCTTTGGTCCAGGTTCCCTGGGCTGAAGCCTCTTCCAATACGGCTCCCCAGCCCGTTAGGCTGGCATCCGTTGACACCACCTTCCAGGTGATTGGGCGAAAGGATCTTCCCTTCTGCAAGTTCTTGGTCCTTAACCACCAACTGAAGTCCCGGCACACCCGTTAAGACAGGCGCATGGGTAAATCCAGAGCTTGGATCTTCCTGTTCCAGGCAGCTAAAAAATCGGCTTGAAGCAGGCTCGAATAAAACTGGGTGTAAGGGACGGCCTCGAAGGAGGCTACCATCTTCCCCAATAGCCTCATGTAAAGGCGAATGGATGGTCTCTTCTTTGCTTTGACCTTGTGGATCAGATCCCTTCTTTGATCTATGATCATGCCCAGTTACTCTACCCTTCTTTGGGCTTGTAGTGAGGATTTTTGTAGGTTTACCATCCATCCTAACTCCAGATATCCCATTGTAGTGGATACAGCGTGATATAATCCTGCCACTGACTGATCAATCACAAGAAGATCGTCCAGGTAGGCCGTTATCACTATGCCCTGTGCTTTGAGATTTGCAAGTAGAGGGGCTAGTACTTTTGTAAATACTCGGGGTGCGGTGGCTACCACGAAGGGCAAAGCCACAAATTGGAAGTGGCGATGCTCTACCGCAAACCTTAAGAACCTTTGGTGAGCAGGATGGATAGGCACATGTAAATAGGCGTCCCTGATGTCTATCGACGCCATGAATTCTCCGCTAAGTAGGGTGGCGACTACTGAAAGAATAGTTTCCATTCGGAAATGGCGAATATTTAGAAACTGATTTAGTGATCTCAGATACAGAATGGGTCTGACGTCTCCGTTTGGTTTTGGGATCACAAAGAGGTTAGAATAAAAACGTGAATTTTGCTCCCTTAAGGGTACTTCTGTGACCACCCCTTGGGACAGCAAGTGATCCAATCCCTTGAAGAAGGGTGCTCTTTTTAGAGGATCTTTGGAGAGCCTTGAGCTTTGGAACCGAGAAGATGGGATCTCTCGCGAAAATTCTCTGTCCCCGGCTCCTGGTAAATCTACCTCCAGCCAGCCACAAAAGCCAAGGAAGACCAGCCCCAGAGAGGCAAGAACCAGTGGGATCCTAAGGCTAATAAGCAAAACCCCAAAACCTTTGCATGAAGAGGCGCCCCCGCTCGGCCGAGTGGGGGGACGGCTTTGTCAGTTTTCAGTAGTATGGCAGACAGAGATCAAGGACAAATGGGTGGTATCCACTGTACCCCTAGGGTACCTGGATCTCTGTCTGCCATACCACTGACAAAGCCATCCCCCCCACTCGGCCGAGCGGGGGCGCCTCTTCATGTAGAGGTTTTGGGGTTTTGCTTGTTAGCCTTAGGACCCCACTGTTTCTTGCCTCTCTGGGGCTGGTCTTCCTTTGCTTTTGTGGCTGGCTGAAAATGCCGTCGCTACTGACTGGAGGTAGATTTACTAGGAGCCGGGGACAGAGAACATTTCAAACAAGGTTGCTTGTTTTTCTTCTTCTCTGGCAACAGCGTAGACTTACCGCTGGAAATCTTTTGGATTTATTTCTCCAAGGCGTTCACCATGAAAAGGAAAACTCGCTAGAAGCATTTTGCATGGCACTTCCGCAGACCAATGTTTTAACCAAAGGATTCTGCGCATATGCACCAACTGGAGTGTAAGACGAGATGCTTGCTGGATCGAATCTCTCATAGCATCTATTGTAAAAAGGCCTTGGGAAATTTTTCCCACAACTCGGCCTGTTCTGGAGACAACTACTTAAAGCGGTTGTATACCCGCGATTAATTTTTTATTTAATTTTTTTCACCTGAAAGGCAAAAGCCATAATGAGCTAGTATGCACCGCATATTAGCTCATTATGAAATACTTACCTCGGAACGAGGTGAAGAGAACTTACCTGGTCCACGCCGAGCGAGATGTCATCTTGACTCGGCGTGTCTTCTGGGTATCGCCGCTCCAGTGCTGCGATTGGCTGGAGCACGATGTCGAAGGAGACTTCAAACCGGCAAGGTCTGGTGGCTGCTGGCCCTTTAGCCGAGGATCCCCGCTGCGCATGCGGCGCATTGCAGGGGGAATATTTCCTAAACCGTACAGGTTTAGGAGATATTATTTATACCTACAGGTAAGCCTTATTATAGGCTTACCTGTAGGTAAAAGTTACAAAACCCCCTATACAACCACTTTAAGTCCCTCCTTTACCTGGTCCTTGAAGACCTGACACATACCCACTGCAGCTACAGCAGGTTGTGCAACTGCACCTGCCAGCAGGAAGGAAGATTTCAATAAGGACTCCAACCTCTTTTCTAAAGGGTCCTTAACCACTTGCCGCCCGCCAATGACAAATTGACGTCGGCAAAGTGGTTGTAGAATCCTGACTGGACGTCATATGACGTCCTCAGGATTCTCAGCCGCTGCGCGCCCCCGGGGGCGCGCATCGCGGCGATCGTTGTTGCAGGGTGTCAGTCTGACACCCCGCAACACCGACCTCGGTAAAGAGTCTCTCACAGAGACTCTTTACCACGTGATCAGCCGTGTCCAACCACGGCTGATCACGATGTAAACAGGAAGAGCCGTTGATGGCTCTTCCTCACTCGCGTCTGACAGACGCGAGTAGAGGAGAGCCGATCGGCGGCTCTCCTGACAGGGGGGGTTCGCGCTGATTGTTTATGATGATCGCCACACTGGACCACCAGGGAAGGGCAAAAAAAAAAAAAAAAAGAGTACAAAAAAAGTCTGAAAAAAAGAGTCTGAAAAAAAAAGTCTGGGAAAAAAATAAAATAAAAAAAAAAAGATGCCAAAAAAAAAAAGATGCCAGTGTCCACAAATGGGCACTGACTGGCAACATAAGTAAATCAGTGCCGCCCCAGTGTCCATCAATGCCACCCCACAGTGTCCATCAGTGCCACCCCACAGTGCCCATCTGTGCCACCCATAAGTGCCGCCCATGAGTGCCCATCAGTGCCGCCCATGAGTGCCCATCAGTTCCGCCCATGAGTGCCCATCAGTGCCGCCTATGTGTGCCCATCAGTGCCGCCTATGTGTGCCCATCAGTGCCGCATACCAGCGCCGCCAATCAGTGCCACCTTATCTGTGCCCATCAGTACTACCTCATCGATGTCCATCAGTGCCATCTCATATGTGCCCATCAGTGCCACCATATCAGTGCCCGTAATTGAAAGAGAAAAAACTTACTTATTTAAAAAAAAAAAAACAGGAAAAAAAAAACGTACGTTTTTTTCAAAATTGTCAGTCTTTTTTTAGTTGTTGCGCAAAAAAAAAACAAAAAAAAAAAAAATCGCAGAGGTGATCAAATACCACCAAAAGAAAGCTCTATTTGTGGGGAAAAAAGGACGCCAATTTTGTTTGGGTACAGTGTAGCATGACCGCGCAATTGCCATTCAAAGTGCGACAGTGCTGAAAGCTGAAAATTGGCTTGGGCGGGAAGGTACGTAAGTGCCCTGTATGGAAGTGGTTAAACACCTGTACATCATCTACTGGACAAGTCAGGTTTTTGTTCACACAAGATATGGCTGCATCTACCGCAGGTAAACTCCACTTATTGGTAAATTCCTCCTCCATGGGATAAAGAATTTCAAATTTCTTTGGTTACATCCAGACAAGCACTTCTCTCCGTCTGCCTAAATTAGCTTATTTTTTTTTTAAATCAAAACAACTTTTATTGAGCATAGAAAATAAATGAACAGACGGGTAACAAGTGCAACATGCACTGCAAGTACAAATCAATCCATTTGACATACTCGGGGACATGCAAAAGGAGAACAGGGAGAATAATAAGGGAAATTGTTTACTTGGTGTGGGCTGCGGGGCGTCTAGAGTAACAGAGGGACAGAGAGGGAGGGGGAGGGAAATTTCCGTGAAAGGAGCGGGTGTTCACTGAGCAGAACCACATCTAGTCCTCCGTATTAGACGTGGAAGATTCCTCCAGCCACCTGTCCCAGATCTTATTATACTTCTTTGGGCAGCCCCTGTGGGCATACATTGCTTTTTTGTAGGGGAGAGTATTGACAGGTCTGAGCCATTGCTGAAAAGTGGGGGGGAGCCCCCCTCATCCACAACCTGGCGACTTGCATCCTGGCAAGGAATAACGTTTCTTGCAGAAATATATTTAAATACTTTTTGCTTTCGGGGAAAGGGACACAGGGGAACCCATGTGGTCATGGAGGAACCAGACCACCTGGATCCAGTACCCATGGACGGGGGGGCAGGTCCAGAGCAGGTGGAAGGAGGTGTTGGGGTAGCCACAGCAGGGGCAGTTAGGGTTGTGGTCTCGTCTGTATTTGGAGATGCGGTAGGGCGTCAGGTATGATCTGGGGAGGATAAACATGTAAGGCGGTCCGAGAGCTTGGGAGAGACAGTTTTGCAGTTAGTAAGGGCTTCCTCCCAATCCCCATCAGTCACAGCGCCCAGGTCAGGCTCCCAACGGGTTTTCAACTGATAGGCAGTGGTGGTTGCCACGGGCTGCAGAAGGTACGTGTAGAGTTGGGAGATGAGTCTCTTGTGGTCTTTTCCCGACACAATGTCAACTAGCAGGGGGACCTCAAGGGCTGGGATGGAGTGTTTGGAATGGCCTGACCGATCCGCAAACCACAACTGGCGACAGGTATATAACGCCCTTGATGATCCACAGGCCGTGGTCGGGGATAGAGGCAAGTTCGGGAAGGAGGGGGTCGTCCCAGATGGGTGTGTGGGAGTGGGGAGAGGGTGCCCTGCCGAAGCGCATAGCAAGCTGCCATATTTTGCAATGATGGAATAGCATGTGCCCTCCATCATCGGCCCGGGGCGGGTCAAGGGGCCCGCGGAACAGGAGCTGGAAGGGGTGACACAGAAGGGCCGGGGAATGCGAGCAGACCGGGGCGGAGTACCAGTCCTTGTCAGAGTGGTTGTAGTGGAAAAGGTGCGAGAGCTGGGCTGCCAAGTAGTAGAGGAGCAGGTCAGGGACAAGTCGGCCGGGCACTTCAGGACCTGCCAGGACAATTTGTGCTGGGAGGAACCCCAGACAAAAGGTGTTGAGGATGGCCTCCATGGCTTTGAATGTACGTGGAGGGTGATAGAGGGGCCTGCCAGAACACGTAGAGCAATTTGGGGAGAAGGATCATTTTGATCAGATTAACCTGGCCCATTAACCCAAGGGGGAGACGGGACCATATCTGCGTTTTCAATTTTAAAAGGGCGAATAGGGGTTCAACATTGAGGGCAGTGTAGTCAGAGAGGGACCTTGATACAGTAACACCAAGGTATTTAATGGTGCTGGCTCCAACCAGGGGGAGCGCGGCCTGATTGGCAGTGGGGGCACCCGCATCTAGAGGGAGGATTTGGGACTTAGTCCAGTTCATCCGAAGCCCCAAGTCCCAAAAGCTGTGATAACCTGGAGAGTGAGGTGCCCGCGTCGGCTAGGTAGAGAAGCATGTCGTCGGCGTAGGCCAACAACCTCAGTCAGCCGACCACAGCGTAGGCCCCTGATGTTGGGGTGGGTCCTGAGAGAAATGGCTATGGGCTCCACAGCAAGGGCATAGAGCAGGGGTGAGATGGGGCACCCCTGGCGTGTACCACGGGAGAGGGAAGGAGGTGGAGACCCTGCCATTGACCTGAATGCGCGCCGAAGGAGACTGATAAAGAAGTTGGAGCCACTTGATGAATTTCGGGCCAAAGCCGAACCTGCGACGGCATTCCCACAGGTAGCTCCACTCAACGGAGTCGAACGCCTTGGCGGCGTCTAAACTGACTACCACCCTGGAGCCCACATCCGTATGCCGGGCCTGAAGATTCATGTGGAGCCGCCTAAGGTTAAAAGCCGTATTCTTGAGTGGCATAAACCTGGACTGGTCAGGGTGTATGACGCCAAGGATAACTTTGTTGAGGCGTAGGGCTAGGATCTTGGCCAGAATTTTGATGTCGAGCTGGAGGAGAGAAATGGGCCTATATGATTCAGGGAACAGGGGGTCCTTACCCAGCTTGGGGATGAGTACAATTAGGGCTTTGCCTATGGATGCCGGGAAGGAGCAAATATTGAATATGTGCGTGTATAATGAATATATGTTCCCAGTTATGGGATGGGGCATGGGACTATACGAATGCAATTAGGATATGTAATGAAAATAAAGAAGGTTTGCTAAGGAACCGCAGAGACCATACATAGTAGACAAAACTTGTATGCATAAAAAATATAATTTAATTACCATTGATCATATAAACATACACAGAGATAAAAACCATGATCACATGAGATAATAAAGTTCACCATATGTGAGGTTACAAATTAGTGTATGCAGAGGGTCCAAAATGTTTCGCCATTCGGGCTTCTTCAGAGACGAAAATGCATATTATATAATCTATGAATAGATAAAAACATGTAAGTATGATAAAATGTACAGTTTTGCATAATATACAGATCAATGACATTCTACGGGCATAACCATAATCTTTTAGACTGCGAGAGTAAGCATGTTTAACATGGGAACAGGAAAAATAATAAAGAGTGTATATAGAAAAAATAAAAAATAAGCAAAAAATGAAAAATACAGTTTGTCTATGTTTGCCGCCATTGTGTAAACAGGTAAACGCCTAAAACAAGATATGTACCTCAATAGTGATCGCACATGGAGATCCCAGGCGTGTCCGTCAAGGATTGCTAGATGGATTAGCAAAATATGGCACAGGTCATGGACAGTCCATTAGTCACGCTGGGGAGCACATGGAGGCAAATTATATTGAGATAATGTCTAAAGATGAT
The DNA here is from genome assembly GCF_905171775.1 of Rana temporaria. NCBI lineage: Eukaryota > Metazoa > Chordata > Amphibia > Anura > Ranidae > Rana > Rana temporaria. The sequence goes on along the minus strand of NC_053495.1, from coordinate 82,261,536 downwards.
ATAATCTGATGTCGATAGGGAAGCATAGTGTTTACAAGATTGGGTGTGGAGGAAAAGAAAAAAAGGAAAATAGGAAGGAGACAAAGAAAGGGGAGAAGAAAAGAAACAGCACATGGTAATATGGATATGCGATGTGCTTAACCACTTGCCGCCCGCCAATGACAGATTAACGGCGGAAAAGTGGTTGTAGAATCCTGACTGGACGTCATATGACGTCCTCAGGATTCTGAGCCGATGCGCGCCCCCGGGGGCACGCATCGCGGCGATCGTTGTTGCAGGGTGTCAGTCTGACACCCCGCAACACCGATCTCGGTAAAGAGTCTCTCACGGAGAGACTCTTTACCACGTGATCAGCCGTGTCCAACCACGGCTGATCACGATGTAAACAGGAAGAGCCGTTGATGGCTCTTCCTCACTCGCGTCTGACAGACGCCAGTAAAGGAGAGCCGATCTGCGGCTCTCCTGACAGGGGGGGTTCGCACTGATTGTTTATCAGCGCAGCCCCCCACTCGAATCGCCACATGGACCACCAGGGAAGCCCACCCTGGACCACCAGGGAAGGGCAAACCAAAAAAAAGGGGGCAAAAAAATAAATAAAAAAAGATGCCAATCAGTGCCCACAAATGGGCACTGACTGGCAACATAAGTAAATCAGTGCCACCCCACAGTGCCCATCGGTGCCACCCCAGAGTGCCCATCAGTGCCCATCTGTGCCACCCATCAGTGCCGCCCAGAAAACTTACTTATTTACAAAAAAATTACTGAAAAAAATTAAAACGCATTTTTTTTTCAAAATTTTCAGTCTTCTTTTAGTTGTTGCGCAAAAAAAAAAATTGCAGAGGTGATCAAATACCACCAAAAGAAAGCTCTATTTGTGGGGAAAAAAGGACACCAATTTTGTTTGGGTACAGTGTAGCATGACCGCGCAATTGCGATTCAAAGTGTGACAGTGCTGAAAGCTGAAAATTGGCTTGGGCGGGAAGGTGCGTAAGTGCCATGTATGGAAGTGGTTAAACTTGTTTACTGGCTAGTAATAGTATTGGAATAATAATAAATATAAATAAATAAAAAAACGATATTCTCCACACTATTGTTGCATACACTAACAATGATGAAGGGGGGGGTAGTAATAATGGCAAGCCATTATAAAAATCTATATGCAAGAATAGTAGGTATATACAAAGCAAGCACAAGCTTATATATGTATTAGCCTCTCAGGCTTATAATTTGTTGCAAAATATTCAAACGATAATATTCTAATGGCAGATAAAAATCATAATGATTACAGCTTATGTAAACTTACATCCAAACTTTCCATTAAGTAGATTGGGTATGAGAAATGTCAGGGTGTGGGTAAAACACTGAGATTGGGCTGAATGGAACCAGCTGCACCGGACGTGTTTGGCAATCTATAGTGATGACACATATGGATTTATATTAGAGCCTCAAAAGAAGATGCGGAAACAATGAGAAGAAAAAGTAGAAAATATTGAGTGTATGTATAGGTACCTCCTATGACGCCTCCAATGTAGGGGAGGTTGAAAAATATTTAGACCCCCACGGGGATGCAGGGATAGACCGGGAACCCAGCTGACCATATACTAAAAGACAAAAAAAAAAAAAAAGGGAAAAAAAATTCACAGGGAACGAATTCCCTGTGAAAAGAGTTTTAGTGTTAGTTCTGAGAGATATGTGGCTATCCTCAATGAATAGGAGGAAGACGCCACAGAGACTCTGAGTGTAGATTGGTAGTTTAAAAAGTTACCTTAATGTGGTGGCTGGGATGAGCGCGGTCTGCCTGCAATAGCCTGAGCGGGTTGTGTCAGCTGTGTGTGCTCCTTTTGTACTCCCATAGTGCTCTGACGTAGCAAGCGTCAGAGCGCTGTAGTGGGCGGGCAGAGTGCGTGTGGAGAGGTATAGGGGAATCCTCTCCTGTCAGTGCCATGTGGGAAGCCTGCCCATCAGGGATGACAATACAGTTCCACCCCCTGGGCGGGATAGGAGAACGGCGGTCCGTCTCAGCGGCGATGTGATCGCCCACACACGGCATGTGCACTGAGTGGGCGGAGGGTCACAACACCATGGCCTCCACCATGGTTCAGAGCAGAATCTGCATCTGGTGGTCACCCCTGGGCGCCCAACTAACGAGACCTATGGATGTCAGGTGGCAAATCACCTGGTGGCCAGAAAGGCAGCCGATCAATGGGAAAACACCTGGGAATGTACCACCCGGGATCACGATAAGAGGCACATAAGGTCCCCGGGCATAAACCATGGGACACATGGCAGCAAACGGAAACAAACGAAAAAACAAAATATATACATATGCAGCAAATCACAATATAGTCAACAATATGGCATGTTGCAGTTATATTCTTTTATAGCTGGATGTCATCCAGGATGCAGAGATCGTGCAACCTTTAGGATGACTGTCCCTTGGAGTGAAAAGAAAGTTAACCCTTCACTCGAAGGAAACTATCAAAGGTTGCTGTAACAATGAAAAGAAAATTAATTTAGGTCGTCTCTGTGGACTAATACTACCCACATAGACCAATACTGGGAACATTGTATAAAATGCAAATTGGTTATTGGAAACCTGACTATGCTCCATAAGGTGTTGTGGGGAGTGGCCAGGTGGAATGGACACCACTGATGGATCTAAGTGCAGAATCCACGTATGGGACAGTTGGGATGTGGGTATACAATGGGATGGATACATTGCAACAGTATCAGGTAAGTCACTGTCATGGAGGAAATTGATATATGCTCCCCAATGTTGGAAAAGGGGGATAGGGAAAACCCTATTGATATGTGGTATACCAGGAAGTTTTTACAAAAATGATTTGTAGCTCATGCTATCGTTAAGGCCTGGATAAATGGTGGCTCTTAGCGTATAAATCCAGCGAGCTTCTAGCTGGAGAAGACGTTTGTCAATCTCACCACCTCTCTCATTGGGTGCAATGTGACCAAGGGCAAAAAAGCCCATCATGTCCACATCGTGCCCATGGAGTAGCCCCATGTGTCTACTGATTGGGGTTTCAAGCAGTTTTTTATTAACTGCCGACACATGGTCGCGTATTCGGCAGAAAAAGTTACGCTTCGTTTTGCCGATGTAAAAAGCTCCGCAATTACACTTCATCATGTAGATGATTCCTATAGTTTGGCATGTAGCTCTAAATTTGGGTGTGCATATGTCACCATTAGGCAGGAGAATACTGCTGCCTTTAATGATATGGCGACAGTGATTGCATTTCATGCAAGGATAGGTACCCGTTTGTGTAGGTCTAGGCACCAATTGGGTGGAGTAATGACTAGATACAGCATTATCTCTTATTGATCTGGACCGTTTAAATGTAATTTCGGGATAGTTGTTTACAAACTTATTAATTTTACTATCTGACGTCAATAGGTGCCAGTATTGATTGTATATTTTTCTTATTTTGGAATGCTGTCTGCTGTACCTAGTGATTACCCGAGTGGTATTAGATGTCTTTTTTTCTTTTGGTACATATAGCAGTGTATTGCGGTCCTGGCAGTTTGCCCTGTTGTAGGCCTTGCGTAGGCAGCTCTTGGTGTACCCACGGGTCCCCAAGCGGGCATAAAGCCGTCTTGCTTCTAAAACAAAATCGCTTTGTTCAGAGCAATTGCGCTTAAGTCGTAAATATTGACTGTACGGTATACTCGCAATCAATGTCTTCGGGTGAGAGCTGGAGGCGTGAAGCAGACTGTTCCCTGCCGTGGGTTTACGGTAAAGGGTTGAGCATAAACGACCATTGGTATCAACAAAGAGTTCGACATCTAAAAAAGTAATTTTCTACTGACTGTAATTGTGGGTATTAGTTTGTAGTTGGTTTAGAAAAATATCAAGGTCTTCTTTGGACCCTGCCCATACCATGAACACGTCGTCTATGTACCTGTGCCATGTCAGCACATTGGACAACAGGACATCATTTTCTTCACCGCCGAAGAGGTCGCGCTCCCACCCCCCCAGGTACAAGTTGGCATAGGAGGGGGCACAGCCTGCCCCCATAGCCACACCTTGCACCTGGAGGTAGTGGGAGCGCTTGAAAAGAAATACATTAGTCAGAATATATTCTAACATTTCGATAATAAAGTTATTGTATTTTTTGGCATGTTTGTCCCGTTCGCTAAGGAAGCTTCTGATGACTTGTACTCCATGTGAATGGGGTATAGAGTTATAGAAAGCCTCGATATCTATGGCGACTAGGGGACCCGTGGGTACACCAAGAGCTGCCTACGCAAGGCCTACAACAGGGAAGACTGCCAGGACCGCAATACACTGCTATATGTACCAAAAGAAAAAAACACATCTAATACCACTCGGGTAATCACTAGGTAGAGCAGACAGCATTCCAAAATAAGAAAAATATACAACCAATACTGGCACCTATTGACGTCAGATAGTAAAATTAATAAGTTTGTAAACAACTATCCCCAAATTACATTTAAACGGTCCAGATCAATAAGAGATAATGCTGTATCTAGTCATTACTCCACCCAATTGGTGCCTAGACCTACACAAACAGGCACCTATCCTTGCATGAAATGCAATCACTGTCGCCATATCATTAAAGGCAGCAGTATTCTCCTGCCTAATGGTGATATATGCACACCCAAATTTAGAGCTACATGCCAAACTAAAGGGATTATCTACATGATGAAGTGTAAATTGCAGAGCTTTTTACATCGGCAAAACATGTGTCGGCAGTTAATAAAAAACTGCTTGAAACCCCAATCAGTAGACATATGGGGCTACTCCATGGGCATGATGTGGACATGATGGGCTTTTTTGCCCTCGGTCACATTGCACCCAATGAGAGAGGTGGTGAGATTGACAAACGTCTTCTCCAGCTAGAAGCTCGCTGGATTTATACGCTAAGAGCCACCATTTATCCAGGCCTTAACGACAGCATGAGCTACAAATCATTTTTGTAAAAACTTCCTGGTATACCATGTGAATGGGGTATGGAGTTATAGAAAGCCTCGATATCTATGGCGACTAGTCAGGCATCATCGGGGATTGTTAACCCATCTGTAATTTTAAGGAGGTCGATTGTATCTTTGACATATGAGAAGAGCCCACGCACATGAGGGTATAAATACTCGTCAATGATGCAGCTAACATTCTCAGTGAGAGAGCCGCACCCTGAGACGATAGGTCGTCCGGGTGGTGGCAAAATACATTTATGCACTTTGGGTAGTGCATAAAAGGTGGGTGTGGATGGATGCTCGATGTTCAAAAATTTGGTGGTGTTCTCATCAATAATGCCTTCTCGGTATGAGCGGTTGAGAATTTCTCTGTATTTATTTATGTTTCGAGTCACAGTGGAGGCGGGTACCAATCTGTACCAGTGTTTATTCTTGAGAATGTCTAAACACATGGCCTTAACGACAGCATGAGCTACAAATCATTTTTGTAAAAACTTCCTGGTATACCACATATCAATAGGGTTTTCCCTATCCCCCTTTTCCAACATTGGGGAGCATATATCAATTTCCTCCATGACAGTGACTTACATGATACTGTTGCAATGTATCCATCCCATTGTGTACCCACATCCCAACTGTCCCATACGTGGATTCTGCACTTAGATCCATCAGTGGTGTCCATACCACCTGGCCACTCCCCACAACACCTTATGGAGCATAGTCAGGTTTCCAATCACCAATTTGCATTTTATACAATGTTCCCAGTATTAGTCTATGTGGGTAGTATTAACCCACAGAGACGACCTAAATAAATTTTCTTTTCATTGTTACAGCAACCTTTGATAGTTTCCTTCGAGTGAAGGGTTAACTTTCTTTTCACTCCAAGGGACAGTCATCCTAAAGGTTGCACGATCTCTGCATCCTGGATGACATCCAGCTATAAAAGAATATAACTTCAACATGCCATATTGTTGACTATATTGCGATTTAGTGCATATGTATATATTTTGTTTTTTCGTTTGTTTCCGTTTGCTGCCATGTGTCCCATGGTTTATGCCCGGGGACCTTATGTGCCTCTTATCGTGATCCTGGGTGGTACATTCCCAGGTGTTTTCCCATTGATCGGCTGCCTTTCTGGCCACCAGGTGATTTGCCACCTGACATCCATAGGTCTCGTTAGTTGGGCGCCCAGGGGTGACCACCAGATGCAGATTCTGCTCTGAACCATGGCGGAGGCCATGGTGTTGTGATCATCCGCCCACTCAGTGCACATGCCGTGTGTGGGCGATCACATCGCCGCTGAGACGGATCGCCGTTCTCCTATCCCACCCAGGGGGTGGAACTGTATCGTCATCCCTGATGGGCGGGCTTCTGACAGGAGAGGATTCCCCTATACCTCTCCACACGCACTCTGCCCGCCCACTACATCGCTCTGACGCTTGCTACGTCAGAGCACTAGGGGAGTACAAAAGGAGCACACACAGCTGACACAACCCGCTCAGGCTATTGCAGGCAGACCGCGCTCATCCCAGCCACCACATTGAGTGTAGATTGGTAGTTTAAAAAGTTACCTTAGAGTCTCTGTGGCGTCTTCCTCCTATTCATTGAGGATAGCCACATATCTCTCAGAACTAACACTAAAACTCTTTTCACAGGGAATTCGTTCCCTGTGAATTTTTTTTCCCTTTTTTTTTGTCTTTTAGTATATGGTCAGCTGGGTTCCCGGTCTATCCCTGCATCCCCGTGGGGGTCTAAATATTTTTCAACCTCCCCTACATTGGAGGCGTCATAGGAGGTACCTATACATACACAATATTTTCTACTTTTTCTTCTCATTGTTTCCGCATCTTCTTTTGAGGCTCTAATATAAATCCATGTGTCATCACTATAGATTGCCAAACACGTCCGGTGCAGCTGGTTCCATTCAGCCCAATCTCAGTGTGTTACCAACACCCTGACATTTCTCATACCCAATCTACTTAATGGAAATTTGGATGTAACTTTACATAAGCTGTAATCATTATGATTTTTATCTGCCATTAGAATATTATCGTTTGTTGAATATTTTGCAACAAATTATAAGCCTGAGAGGCTAATACATATATAAGCTTGTGCTTGCTTTGTATATACCTACTATTCTTGCATATAGATTTGTATAATGGCTTACCATTATTACTACCCCCCCTTCATCATTGTTAGTGTATGCAACAATAGTGTGGAGAATATTGTTTTTTTATTTATTTATATTTATTATTATTCCAATACTATTACTAGCCAGTAAACAAGTTTAAGCACATCGCATATCCATATTACCATTTGCTGTTTCTTTTCTTCCCCCCTTTCTTTGTCTCCTTCCTATTTTCCATTTTTTCTTTTCCTCCACACCCAATCTTGTAAACACTATGCTTCCCTATCGACATCAGATTATATCTTCTTTAGACATTATCTCAATATAATTTGCCTCCATGTGCTCCCCAGCGTGACTAATTGACTGTCCATGACCTGTGCCGTATTTTGCTAAACCATCTAGCAATCCTTGACGGACACGCCTGGGATCTCCATGTGCGATCACTATTGAGGTACATATCTTGTTCTAGGCGTTTACCTCTTTACACAATGGTGGCAAACATAGACAAACTGTATTTTTCATTTTTTGCTTATTTTTTATTTTTTCTATATACACTCTTTATTATTTTTTCTGTTCCCATGTTAAACATGCTTACTCTCGCAGTCTAAAAGATTGCGGTTATGCCCGTAGAATGTCATTGATCTGTATATTATGCGAAACTGTACATTTTATCATACTAACATGTTTTTATCTATTCATAGATTATATAATATGCATTTTTGTCCCTGAAGAAGCCCGAAGGGCGAAACATGTTGGACCCTCTGCATACACTAATTTGTAACCTCACATATGGTGAACTTTATTATCTCATGTGATCATGGTTTTTATCTCTGTGTATGTTTATATGATCAATGTTAATTCCTTAGCAAACCTTCTTTATTTTCATTACATATCCTAATTGCATTCGTATAGTCCCATGCCCCATCCCATAACTGGGAACATATATTAATTTTTCTACCCGGGACGGTAATGCTTTTGGGTTTATCCCTATAGTACACTGTGCAAGCTCTATATGTACTTCATCTCTTTCTATGTGCGTGTATAGTTGGCAAAGCCGTGGGATAAGGCTCTCGCCGAATTGCTTGTAAAACTCGAGGGGGAGATCGTCGGAGCCGGGTGCCTTGGTTGTGGGGAGCAGCGCCAAAGCCTTAGCGATGCATTCCTCGGTGATAGGCGACTCCAACAGGGCCACCTGGGGGGGTGCAAGTGTGGGGAAGTTGACGTCCTGCAGAAATGCCGAGAGCTCATCTTGGGTGTGTTGGGCAGTAGAGTAGTACAGCTTGAAGTAGAAGGACCTGAACTCCGCAGCCACCTGGTCAGGATCCGTTATCCTGGCTCCGGAGGCCAGCTGGAGAGAAACCACTACCGGGGGCTTATGGTCCATGTGGGCCAGGTAGGCGAGGAGCTTGCTAGCACGCTCGCCGAATTTAAATATGTGCCGTTTGCTAAAGAAAATGCCCTGCTTGGCTTTTTCAAAGTGCAGCTGGTCAGTGAGTCTGGTCTGCACACGGACACAGGCGGCATTGGCTGCAGTGGGGTCGCTTTGGAAGGCCTGCTCGAGGGTGTCAAGACTCTCCTCTGCCTGGCAGAGTAGTGCCTTGGAGGTGGTCTTATGTCTGTTAATTCGCGTGGTCATAATCAAACGAGCATGCATCTTGAAGGTCTGCCAGACAGAGCCAAACGAGGCGGATCCAACGTTTGTGCGGAAGAAGTGTTCCCATTCGAGCCGGACCGAGTTCAGGTCGGATAGAGTGGTGAGCCAGAATGGATTTAGTTTCCAAATCCGGACAGCCGCGGGGGGGGGGGGGGCAGGAGCCGCAGTGTTATCCAGTAAGGGGAATGGTCAGATAACACTCTGGTGCCAAAACCCGCGTCGAGGAGGTGGTAGAGGAGAGGGGGAGTGAGGAGGATTAGGTAAATGCGGGACATTGCGGAGCGGGAGGGGGTGAAGCACGAGAAGTGTGTTTGTGTCGGGTACACGCGTCGCCACTGTGAGGAATTTGCCAAATCTAGTTACATCGGGTGTTGGGGGGGAAGGCTCAGTCTGTCAAGGCTTGGGGCAATTACCATGTTAAAATCGCCAGCCCAGATGGCTGGCACCAAGGGGTGCCAAGCTATGAATGCCACCCCCTCCTGCAGCATGGCAAAATGGAAGGGGGGAGGGATGTAGAAGGCTAGAAGGAGAACTTCAAGGCCCCCAATGGTTGCATGAAAAAACAATGACCTGCCCTGGGGGTCCGACTGCAGGGTGTGGAGGCGAAACTGCACCGTCTTAGCAACAACAATCGCAATTCCGCGGGAATTAGAGGCGTATGGGGCCTGGTACAGCCAACCCATCCAGGGCTTTTTAAGGCACATTTGCTTCTGGCCCGTTAGATGGGTCTCAGCCAGGATGGAAATGTCAGCCCAGAGGGACTTAACGTGTGAGAGGACTGCCATACGCTTTGCTCTCTCTCCGAGATCCCGGACATTCCAGGTCACAATCTTAAGGGAGGCCATGACTTTGGGAAGGGGGGGGTCAAGGTGCGCAGTCGGACACCCAGGGGGCAGCACACAGTACAGGGGTAGTAATTGCAGCACAACACATAGCATAGCAAAACATAGAGAAGGGGGGGCTAAACCCATAGGCAGTAACACATCGCAGCATGTCAAAATGGAGTCATAAAAGAAAAAAAGAAAAACATATATAAACAAAAGTCAAGCTCAAACAGTCTGCATAGAAACTGGACCAGCAATGCAGATTCAACACACTGCCATCCACCAAACTCAGGCAGGCAGAGGCTGGCCAGGGAAACATTGGTTGAGGAATGGTATTCCTGAATGGCACTGGTGCCGTGTTCTTAAGGTGACCAGTGGGGTCAGGGGGGCGAACAAACTGAAGAGTGCACAACTGTGCAGGGGGGTATCCAGTCTCGTGGGGTGCAGGTGAGCCGCCCGAGACACACAAAGTAATCATAAACGTGGGGGGGGGACACCGTCTCACATCTCGGTCCAGGAGTGGAACGGGGCAATCGCCGGAACACAACTGGGGACGGGGGGGGGGGAAGAGGATGAGGGCAGTAGAGAAAGAAAAATGTCGCGGGCTGACTCACGGTTTTGTAGGAGGCTTCAGGTAAACAGGTCGCCCAAATGGGGGGAGGCCCCAGCTGCGGCGAGGCGATGGAAGCAATGGACGGGGCGGTGAGGGTCTAGGCGGGGGCCTGCTCGGTGGCAGCACGATGTTCCAGCCAGGAAAGGACGGCCTGCGGGTCTTCAAAAAACTGAGCCTTGCCCTCGCTCACCACGCAGAGCCCTCTTCTTCTGGACCTCGGCCGAGAAGTGTGGTAACACCGCCACGTTGACGATGGGGATGTTGCTTCTTTCCCGGGGTATGCCTGAGGATTGCGTCGCGGTCACGATAGTTGAGGAACTTGGCGATGAATGTGCACAGCGGGGCTCCAGCAGGGGGGGGTTTTCAGCCAGGTGATGGGCGCTTTCCACCACAAACATCGAGAAGGCCTATCTACCGAACGACTTGACCAGCAGGTTTTCGAGGTAGGTAGGGGGATCCGCGCCCTCCGCCCTCTCTGGGATGCCCACGAAGCGCAGGTTACATCGTCTTAAGCCGTTTTCCATGTCGTCTTGCTTGGACAAGACTGCATTCAGTTAGTTCTGTAGTAACTTGAAGGGTATGCAGGCCCTCCTCCACGTGGCCGACCCGGCGTTCCGTCTCGGTCATCCGCTCGCAAAGCTTGTGGATATCCTGCCGGATTAGAGAGATATTGATCTTTACCTCTTCGATTCTGGTTGTTAGGGTGGATCGGCAGAGAGCGATCGCCTCTAGCACTCTGGCTGTGTCTCCAGAGGCATGAGCTCCGTCCACACGAGGCGGGTTGGCGCCATCTTCCTCCTCAGGATCTTGCTCGTCATGGCGAAATTGAGCCAGTTTGGCGATAGCCCCGGACCTTTTAGTTGGTGACATGGTAGCCTGCGGGTGGGTAGAGTGCCCGAAGCCTTCAGGTGGTCTTTGGCAGGGAATGGGTCCCCTAGGATCAGTTGAAAAAGGATGAGTCTCGAGTGGAGCTCTCACTCTGCATGTCCTGCTACATGCAGCTCCAGACCACGCCCCCCTAAATTAGCTTATTTAGCAGCGGATGAACTGGGAAAGAGACTGAACTCTGCAGGGATTTTAATGAACCTAGAGAGGAGACAGGTGATTCAGATAACTCAGAGGGGGGCAGCCTGAATGCAGTACGTATTGCTTCAGCATTAAATTGCACCGGCGATCTTGGCATCTGGGAAGCAGAAAAGGGCTCTTCTGGTTCCTCCTGTACAGGCAAATCAAGGCTTACTGGGCAGGATAGTACCGAGCAGGCACGGGTAGAACCCCCTGTCTCCGGCGGCATTGCCTTCTTATTTTTAGCACCTGAACCCTTTCTAAGGGAAGACATTTTCCAGAGCAACAAGCCGAGGTACCAAGATGCATATACTACTGTGCTCAGTTTAGCAATTTACATTAGGTATGCAACTTAAACACACAGTTTCAAGCAAAGAGTAGGTGTCTCTCTTTGGTAATACCCACCAACCACATAGAGCTTATGTGTCCCCAAGGAACTGCTGCTGTGTCCCGAGGGAGAGCTGCTGGCTTTCTTGCTGCATTCTGGCCCCTATCTGGGCGCCATTTTCAAAACTTGGCGTGCGCGCTCCCGCTATTTGTTTTTTCCCGATAAAGCGTGCCCCTGTGCGTGCGTGACCTAATTTGTTGGGGCGGCTGCCTGGAGGCATGGAGGACTTTCCCTGTGCCTTTCTTGGCGTTTTTTGTCCTGTTTCCAGCAGGAGAAGAGCGGTGTTGTGCAGAGTTCTGCAGCAGAAAGTGTGCTTGTGGGTTTGACACGTCAATGAATGAAGGCGAGTAAGTTCAGCTCTTTACTCCCTCCGGTGGCCAAACTTGAGACACCCCACAAAATTTATTAATAAACGCGGTTTGTTTGCAGATGACATTCTTTTATTTGTAACATCGCTAATTTCATTACCGAATATATGTGAAGTTCTGCACAATTTTTCTAAAATTTCAGGTCTCACGGTTAACTACGAGAAATCGCAAGCCCAGATCCACGTCCCTGGCTCTGTGACTGCCGATCGCGGGTGCTTGGCGGCCACCAGGCACGCGCATCGGAGTGAGACACTCCCTTCTCTAAGTGTATCTTCACTTAAGCAGTCGTTTAGCCACCCGGCGGCCGACTATTTACGGCCGCAAGATGGCTCTAATCTGCCTAGAGGCAGTGTTTTTTTGGGGGGGGCACGCGCGCCGATGCGCGTGCCCGCCAAGCACCCGCGATTGGCAGTCACAGAGCCAGGGACGTGGATGTCTGTGTGTAAACACAGAGATCGACGTCCTGTTAGGGAGAGGAGACGGATGGTGTGTCCTTTATCCCTCCCCCAGTCAGTATCCTCCCCCCACAGTAAGAATCACTCCCAGGGTACACATTTAACCCCTTCCTCGCCCCCTAGTGTTAACCCCTTCCCTGCCAGTCACATTTATACAGTAATCAGTGTGTGTATATATATATATATATATATACACACACACACACACACACACACATATATATATATATACACACACATACACACACACACACACACACACACACACACACTGATTACTGTATAAATGTGATGTCCTGGTGTGCTCTTTTCCAAGCAAACCCGAGGTAGACACGCAGAAGTGCAAAAAGGTATATATCGCCCCTGCATCGGCAAAACAATATATGTATAGACGTACTTTACATAAAAAAAACTCAGGAACATTAATAATGTGAATTGTCTACAGTAGTAAAACAAAGAGTCCCGCCCGCATGACTATATGCGTTATATGATGAAACTTATATTTTCATTTTTGAATCAACAGTTTTTTATATAAAGTACGTCTATTTATACATATATTGTTTTGCCGATGCAGATATATACCTTTTTGCGCTTCTGCGTGACTACCTCGGGTTTGCTTGGAAAAGAGGGAGGACTCCTGCCCGACTGTGCGCCCCTATTTTCCTTCTTAAAAGGCCCTTGGTGCCACCGATTTGATGTCTGCCGGCTCTGTCATAAGTTCATACACATGGTGACGGGTATGATATATGTACTATGTAATTTCAATGTTCTCTTGCTATGTACAAAGAGAATTCTTGCAATATTTTGGAACATTTAAATTTATGTCATATACAGTGTTACCCCACATGGACACTAGCCCCTGATGAAGGGACAAGGTCTTGAAACGCGTAATGCCTGAATGAACCCCTGTGGACTAGTCAGACACCCACTTATGAACTTTGTTTTTAACATTTATATTTTTGTATTTATTGTATAAATAAACTTTTATTGCTAATAATTAAGTTTTTTGAATCAATGAGCTGTTACCGCTAAAGCCCCACCCTGGGGGATTCCTCTCTTTCCCATTATATATAGGGGTGTTGGTAACACGCATAGGTTTTCCTTATTGATGTTTTTTTGCATTTTTGTTTATAGCGCAAAAAATAAAAAAACACACAGGTGATCAACTATCACCAAAAAAAAGCTCTATTTGTGGGAAAAAAAAGGACGTCAATTTTGCTTGGGAGCCTTGTCGCACGACCGCGAAATTGTCATTCAAAGTGTGACAGTGCCGAAAGCTGAAATTTCGCCTGGGCAGGAAGGGTGTATATGTGCCCAGTAAGCAAGTAGTTAAATTTGAATGGAATGATTCCTCAATAAAAGGTATCTAGGTATCACACTTACAGCTCGCACAGAAACTTTATATGAACACAACTACCCACCACTATATGAGAAATTAGAAAACTATCTCAAAACCTGGTCCAAACACGAACTTCCGTGGCCGAGCAGGATTAACTCAATCAAAATTACCCTTCTCCCGAGAAATTCTATATTTCTTTAGGTCACTTCCCATCCCGATCAAAAAAAAAAAAAAAAACACTTGAAAACTCTTCAGAGCAAAATACTTATACACCTGGGGAACCTCTAGCCATCGCATTCCTCAAAACACCCTGTTCCGTCACAAAAATAAGGTAGGGCTTGGCCTTCCTGACCTACATAAATATTTTATAGCAGCAAGATTAGCACAACTCTCATTGATCTACTCAGACTGAAAAACCGGACTGGATTAACATTGAGAGTCAGGTAGTCTCCCAAATTTCTCTTGATCAATGGTAGCCTATCAAAAAACAACCACCTCTGATGGCCACTTTTCCTATCTCAATTTTGTGCACTCTGTGACAGCTATAGGAATCATCCGACCCTTGTCTCAGCACTATGCCCCCTCACACATCTATTCAACAACCCGGATTTTCCCCCTGGTTTAGACGTACAAACGTTTAAATGGTGAGTGGATAATGGACTATACCGCCTAGGACAATTCTTTACTCCTGGGGGACCTGTTAATCACTGTATCAAAAAATGTGCATAACCGGATTAAGAACGATCCCGCTTTAGCCAAATCTCGCAGTTCCTACATCAAATTTGGACAGATAAACCGTCGTCACCACCACAATTCACAAAATACGAGGCTTGGGGTTGACAAGTTACAGAGCCGAGAGGTGGCATTTCTGTGATATACTCGTCCCTCACTCACCCTTCAGCAAATTCTTATATGGAATCCTGGGAGACTCATTTCAACTATAATTGAGGACCGGATACCTGGCATTAAGCTTGCTCAAACTTCTTCAATGGAATTCTAAATGTTTCCCTAAAGAAAGCTAATATCAAGGTGTTAACTAGGTGGTATTTCACTCCCACTAAAAAAGCAGCCATAGATCCGTCAGCAGATCCAACTTGCTATAGAGGCTGTCAACTCTCTGGGTCGATGGCTTACATATGGTGGGAATGTCATAAGATAAACATTAATTCACTTTATCCCCACAGGAGCCAAACTAACAATAGCCAAGGCGTGGAAGAAACCTAAACCTTCCATTTCAGAAACCAAGCGGAAAATATCTTGGATAGAAAAATTGTCCAGTATCCTAAACACCACAATCCCGAAGTGGGAAAAAAATCTGGGAACCATGGGCCAACTTTATAGGGCTTTCACTTAACCACTTAAGCCCCGGACCATTATGCAGCTAAAGGACCTGGCCCCTTTTTGCGTTTCGGCACTGCGTCGCTTTAACGGACAATTGCGTGGTTTTGCAATGTGGCATCCTTTTTTCCCCACAAATAGAACTTTCTTTTGGTGGTATTTGATCACCTCTGCGTTTTTATTTTTTGCGCTATAACCAAAAATAGAGCGACAATTTTGAAAAAAAAAATGCAATATTTTTTACTTTTTGCTATAATATCCCCAAAAAAGATATACATTTTTTTTCCCGTGGGGACGGTCACGGAGAAGAGGACCGGGTCGCGAGCGCGGCGGCACGCTTGCGACCCACGGCTGGGATCTTAAAGGGGACCTAAATGTACGCCCTTGTGTCCAGCAGTGCCATTCTGTTGACGTATACAGTCGTGCGGCGGTCTTCAAGCCGTTAACCAAGATGTTGCCTCAACTCCCAAATCTAAATTAACCTCTCGTTAGGCACTTCTCTTTCAATTCCCTTCTCCCTTATACTCCTTCTCTTTTTCCTATTCTCTCCTGTCCTTTATTTTTGTTTATTATTCTCAGACTGATGAGATACCTGCAGACTAGGGTTGGCCCGATACCACTTTTTTAGGACCAAGTACAAGTACCGATACTTTTTTCCCATGTACTCGCCGATACTGATTACCAATACTTTTTTTTAATGCCATGTGACAGTTTGATGGGCACTGATAGGTGGCACCTATGGGCACTGGCAGGTGGTTGGCACTGATGGGGGCACTGATAGATGGCAATGATGGTACTGACAGGTGGCTGGCACTGATAGGCGGCACTTATGGGCACTGACAGGTGGCTGGGCACTGGAATGCAGCAATAAATTACATGACTAAATAATACTTAATGATGCCGAGTGCAGGGTGTATCAGCAGACATCTTGTTACACCCATCCCAAACTATATGGGCTGGATGTAACAAGATGTCAGCTGATGGCTTACTGCTGCCAAGTGCAGGGTGTGCCAAGATGGGCGTGGGGATGTCCAAGCTGACGGCTTGGACGCCCACTAGCACACAGCTCCTTTCTTAATCTGCAACAGAGAGCGTCCTGACTCTCCACTAGTCCAAGGAAGGGGGGCGAGCACGACACTCCACACCAGGGAGAAAGCCTCGCATTACTGTGGGGAGTTACAGACAGAAGAACAGAAAGTGAGGATTTCTCAGAAGAAATAAGGACATTTAAAAGCAAATTTGAAGGATGAGTTATATCACCATTTTGGAATCAGGCGTAATGCTTTACACCACCATGTATGGTTTTACCACTTTTTAGATTTATATTTTTTTCACTGGCAACAGTGGGTTTAGTGGATCAAATGGACACCAATTCTAGTGCCATTCCCAACCCCCAGAGAGTTGGTAGACCACAACGTGATCCACTACCACAAAGGGAGGCGTTGCCAGTTTTAGAACTTCAAACGATTATAAATCAGAACTGGAAGGGTCAATATAGAAACAATCAAGATGTTTGGC
Organism: Rana temporaria; assembly: GCF_905171775.1. Classification (NCBI taxonomy): domain Eukaryota; kingdom Metazoa; phylum Chordata; class Amphibia; order Anura; family Ranidae; genus Rana; species Rana temporaria. The sequence continues at coordinate 82,244,896 of NC_053495.1, read as the reverse complement.
ATAACCTGAGACCCAAACCTTATTATGGACCATACTACAATTATGGATCATCCAATAACTATGTTAGACCACCTCCCCCCCAGTCTCCACCCAGACCTTATTATCCATATATTGAGCGAGACAGACCCCCCCAGGGCCCTAAGCGAGGCTATGATGGTGGACCAGAACATCCCCACCAACAACATGGAGGTTACTCGGTCCCCATCTACAATAGATTTTCTCCATTGAGTGAAGAAAACAAATAACTCCTATCCGTATATGGAGAGAGAGAGAGATCAGTATGACCGCTCCCGATAGAACTACAACCAAGATAACCTCAACTTATTCAATAGTTGGGGTTCTCCCAGGGAAAGGCCAAATAAAAAAAAGGTCCAGAACCAGGAGAGGGGGTGGAGAATCCAGAGGAAAAAGAAAAAGGACATGGTTGAAGCAGGCATTTTTAATCTTTGCAAAATAGTCCTTACAAAAAAAGAAACCACGATTTTACATAAAGATTTAAAATATGTCCCCCCAACAAAAACTTGATAAGTTTCACACGTTTATCGATATTCATAAATATGTTTAGAAGCTGAACATCCAAAGGATATTTACTTACGATTCCAGCGACTAATCATAATAGATTGGCTGAATCTGGACCCATACACTCAGGACTATCCAATCCTTCTTTGTTTAACCACTTAAGGACCGCCTCCTGCACATATACATTGGCAGAATGGCACAGCTGGGCACAGGCACGTACATGTACGTTGCCTTTAAGAGCCCAGCCATGGGACTTGACCCGGTCCGAAGCTCCATGACCGCAGGACCCGATCGCCGCCGGTGTCCCGCGATCGGTCACAGGAGCTGAAGAACGGGGAGAGGTGTGTGTAAGCCCCGTTCTTCACAGTGGCAGTGTCATTGATCGTCTGTTCCCTAATATAGGGAAAGACGATCAATGACGTCACACGTCCAGCCCCGCCCCCCTACAGTTAGAAACACATATGAGGTCACACTTAACCACTATGGGGCGCTGAAGGGGTTAACTCCCAAACTGCAATTGTAATTTTCACAGTAAACAATGCATTTTTATAGCACATTTTGCTGTGAAAATGACAATGGTCCCAAAAATGTGTCAAAATTGTCCGATGTATCCGCCATAATGTCGCAGTCACGAAAAAAAAAAAAATCGCTGATCGCCGCCATTAGTAGTAAAAAAAAAATGATATTAATAAAAATGCCATAAAACTATCCCCTATTTTGTAAAACGCTATAAATTTCGCGCAAACCAATCGTTAAACGCTTATTGCGATTTATTTTACCAAAAATAGGTAGAAGAATACGTATCGGCCTAAACTGAGGGGAAAAAAAGTTTTTTTATATCTTTTTTGGGGATATTTATTATAGCAAAAAGTAAAAAATAGATTTTTTTTTAAATTGTCGCTCTGTTTTTGTTTATAGCGCAAAAAATAAAAACCCCAGAGGTGATCAAATACCACCAAAAGAAAGCTTTATTTGTGTGAAAAAAAGGATGCCAATTTTGTTTGGGAGCCACTTTGCACGACCGCGCAATTGTCAGTTAAAGCGATGCAGTGCCGAATCGCAAAAAGGGGCAAGGTCCTTAATCTGCATATTGGTCCGGGTCTTAAGTGGTTAATCCCACAGTACCAGTTTCCCATTCGATTAGCATCTTTAAAGATCTAGTCCGTAAGGATCTCAATGTTTTGGTAATCAAAAACCTCAGAATAATCCAGCCGTTGAAGCAGGGTTAAAACAGTTATGCAAAAGAAAAGATCTTGTAGTCTGCCCTGCCGATAAATACAGGGGCATAGTTGTATTCAATAAATGTGACTACGAAAGTGAAATGTTAAGAATTCCAAGCCATCAGGACACTTATTGTGCATTAAGTTATGATCATACAAATAGGTTTAAGAGAGAATTAGACACTATTATAAAACAAGGTTTTGGGGACTCAGTTCTTAAAGCGGTGTTTCACCCTGCAGAACAACTTTTTAGCATAAAATTCGGCATAGTAGCGCGAGCTACAGTATGCCTGTCTTCATTTTTTTATCCCCGTACTCACAGTGTAATCGTACATAGAAGATTCCGACTGCCCGCGGGGAATGGGCGTTCCTTTCAAGAGGGAGGGTGATTGACGGCCGGCTCTGGCACGTCACGCTCCCCGAAGACAGCCGGAGTAGGTCTCGGCTCTTCACGGCGCCTGCGCACAGACTATGCGCAGGCGCCGTGAAGAGCCAAGCCTATTTCGGCTATTTCCGGAGAAGCGCGACGCGCCAGAGCCGGCCGTCAATCACCTTCCGTCTGGATTGGAACGCCCATTCCCCGTGGGCAGTCGGAATCTTCTATGTACGATTACACTGAGTACGGGGATAAAAAAATTAAGACAGGCATACTGTAGCTCGCGCTACTATGCCGAATTTTATGCTAGAAGAAAAACTTTTTTTTTTTTTTTTATAGGGTGAACCCCCGCTTTAACAAAAAGGAGAATGCATATTTGGTCCCACTAGCCCCACGTATTCCTACCATTTAATACCTCCCTAAGGTAATAAACTCATAAGATCCATAAGAGAACAACCAATCCCCCTGGACATCCCATCATTAGCATGATTGATTCAGTGACATCAGATTGGAAGGTATATTACCTACGACCATTAGTTAAACAAATCTTATTTAACCACTTAATCACCGCCTTATAGACGATATACGCCTACAAGGCAGTCGCTTAACTCTGGGAGGACGTCCATGGACGTCCTCCCAGAATCGCGCCCCCTGGGGCGCGCACGCGGGAGTGTCCGTGACCGCGGGTCCAGAGGACCCGGTGCATCACGGATCACGGTAAATTGCCGCTGATAGCGGCTGTTTACCACGTGATCGCTCCGTCCAATGACGGAGCGATCACAGGTAAACAAACCGCCGGTTCCTCCCTCCTCTCTCTGTACCGATCGGTACAGTATGAGCGGAGCGCGGGTGTCAGCGGTGCTGTTGGCTGGAAAAAATGTATAAGAAAGAACCGGGATGGCCGCACTCCAAAAATAAAAATGTGTTCCTTTTAATAAAAACTGGTCACAACATGGATGTCACAGCAAAAAATCAGGAAAATTGGCGCTGTGGGCTGGATCTGTGACTATTGCAGTTACAGATCCAGCCATCCCTGTGCAATACCCCTGCGCAATACTCTGCAAAACCCCGACCCCTGCGCAATACTCTGCAAAAAAAACCTACCCCCGACCAATACTCTGCAATACCCCCGACCAATACTCTGCAATACCCCCGACCAATACTCTGCAATACCCCCGACCAATACTCTGCAATACCCCCGACCAATACTCTGCAATACCCCCGACCAATACTCTGCAATATCCGGAAAATACTCTGGAAAACAACATGCGTTTTAACCACTTCCTGCCCGTCGGCCGTCATTTGACGTCCTTGACTGTGCAGGGATATCTAAATGATGCCTGCAGCTACAGGCATCATTCAGATATAATTTTTTTCAGACAGCGATTCTCTACACCAAAAGAATGATCATGGCGGCTGTTCCGCCTCTTGATCATTCTTACGAGAGGTGAAAGGGGACGCCCCCCCTCCCTTCGCCCTCCGGTGCTTCTTCCGACTCACCGCTACGATCTAAGCCAGGATCGTTTTTTTTTTCTTCCAGGCTTTCCAGCCTGGAGGTGAGATGTGGGGTCCTATTGACTCCATATCTCACTGTAAAGAGGACCTGTCATGCTATATTCCCATTACAAGGGATGTTTACATTCCTTGTAATAGGAATAAAAGTGATCAAAACATTTATTTTTGGGGAAAAACGTGTCAAACTATAATAAAGTAAAATGAACAATAAAAAAAAAGTGCCCCTGTTCCTGTGTGCTTGTATATAGAAGCGACCGCACACGCAAGTCCCGCCCACATATGGAAACGGTGTTCAAACCGCACATATGAGGTATCGCTGCGAACGTTAGAGCGAGAGCAATAATTTTGGCCCTAGACCTCTTCTCCAACTAAAAAGATGTAACCAGTAAAAATATTTAAAACGTCACCTATAGGGATTTTTAATTAGCGAAGTTTGGCGCCATTCCACAAGCGTGTGCAATTTTGAAGGGTGACATGTTGGGTATCTCTTTACTCAGCGTAACTTCATCTTTCATATTTTGCAAAAACATTGGGCTAACTTTAATGGTTTTTTTTTTTTAAAAGCACAAAACTGTTTTATTTCCAAAAAAAAACGCACTCGAAAAATTGCTGTGCAAATACCATGCAACGACCGCCATTGTATTCTCTAGGGTCTTTGCTAAAAAAACATATATAATGTTTTGGGATTCTATGTAATTTTCGAGCAAATATGATTATTTTTACAGGAGAGAAATGTCAGAATTGGTCTGGGTGTTCCAGAACGCCTGATGGTGCTCCCTGTATGTTGGGCCTCTGTATGTGGCCACGCTGTGTAAAAGTCTCACACATGTGGTATCGCCATACTTGGGAGGAATAGAAGAATGTGTTTTGGGGTGTAATTTGTGGTATGCATATGCTGTGTGTGAGAAATAACCTGCTAATATGAAAATGTTGTGAAAAAATAAAAATCTTGATTTTGCAAATTGTGGGAAAAAATTACAACTTCAAAAAACTCACAACGCCTCTTACTAAATACCTTGGAATGTCTTCTTTCCAAAAAGGGGTCATTTGGGGGGTATTTGTACTTTACTGGCATGTTAGGGTCTCAAGAAATGAGATAGACCATCAGTACTTCTTCAGGTGTGATCAATTTTCAGATATTGGCACCATACCCGAGCCCCAAGGAAACCTGGGTTCCCCTGTTCTGCCCTTTGGACAGGTTGTGAGTTACAGGCTGGGTGCCAATCCCATGCATTCCTGTATGGGTACCTTGCTGCGCACTTGCGCAGGATGTTTTGTTTCATTTTTTCAAAGTTTTTCCAATGTACAGATTTGTTACTTATCGCACGCATACTACGCTCCCGGAAGACTACTTCAGGCTGCCCACTGACTGGGGGTGGGAGGTCTGGGAGGGTGACTGCCCAGCTGGGATGGCCCCCATTTCCAAACATTTGGCTGATTTTATGCATAGTATGGCTTCTAAGCCTATAGTGTCCTGGAATATCCGAAGAGTGAATGACCCCTTGAAAAGAAAAATCATCTCTGCAGGATTGAATAGATTCCACCCTGCCATAATTGGTTTACAAGAGACTCACCTGCAGGACGACACTGTGGGGTTCTTGCAATATGCCTGGGTGGGAAAGGCTCATCACTCCACTCACACCGCTTTTTCACGCGGGGTGAGTGTACGAATACACAAGGTGTTGGCCTATCAGGAATTGGATTTCTTAATCGATATCTCGGGTAGATTTGTATTCCTGTACTGTAAGTTGTATACAATAACTATGATCTTAGCCTTTGTGTATATACCCCCCCCCCGTTTTCTCGGGAGGTGTTGCAATTGCTGCTGTCCTACCTGGCCAACAAACCAGACATCCCGGTTCTGATTATGGGGGATTTCAACTGCTATTTAGACCCTATATTAGACAGACACCCCCCCTGGTGGCGCCCCCTAAGGGAGGCCGGGGGACTGCTCTTAGTTGGTTGCTGTTGGAGGTGGATTGGACAGATATATGGCGCATACGCAGCCCCGATTGTAAGCAATTTTCCTGCTTTTCAAAAACCCATGGGTCCCTGTCCCGAATAGACCTTTGTGTGGGCACCCCAAACCTAGTGGGTAGCACCTCTAGGGTGGAATACTTTCCCCGAGGAGTGTCGGACCACTCCCCAATGGCTGTGGTTAATCACCCAGCTGCCCAGTTCAATGCCCAGGGCCCCCTGGAAGCTGAATGCCTTCCGGTTTAAACTGTTCACCTTGCAGGATAGGATAGTTTCACAGATTTAGGGCTTCTTCCAGACGCACCACCGTTATTCTAATAGCCGGCAGAAGTGGGAAACTTTTAAAGCTTGCATCAGGGGTATCTTTATTCAGGAAATACAAATGGTTAAACAGAACTCGTCTGCTTTGTTGGAACAGGTGGGAGACCAGGTGAAACAGCTTGAACTGGTTATGAGACTAGCCCTACAGACTCTGCTAGGGAGGCATGGATGGCGGCCCAGGTTTCCCTGGACCGCCTGAGATCTTCCACCGCGGAGCGTAAGCGCATTTTTACGAAGTTGGCGTTCTATGAGGAGGACGAGCCGCCTACTAGCTAAAATTGCACGATCCCAACAACAATCCCCAGCTATTGGTGCCATTCGGACCTCCAGTGGTAAATTGGTTAACTCTCATGACGCCATTATATCCGAACTGGCTTCCTTCTATACGGCCCTTTATGGGTCGAGGGACGCCTACTCAGATGAGGAATTGACTGATTATATGTCCCATATTGTTTTACCTTCGCTGTCTGCTGAGGCAAGACGGCTACTAGACGCCCCAATTACATTAGGAGGAGCTGCAGGTGGCGGCCTGCTCTTTCCCTACATGTAAGGCACCGGGGGACGATTGCTTACCCATGGAGGTGTTCACACAGTATGGCGAGCACCTCCTGCCGAAACCATTGAAGGTTTTCAATGACTCACTGGAGACAGGTGCCCTCCCTGAATCTATGACTAGGGCAAATGTGATTCTGCTACTGAAGCCGGGGAAGGATCCGGTTGAGCCAGGTTCCTATAGGCCCATCTCATTGCTCCAGAGCGACGTGAAAATCCTTGCTAAGGTCCTGGCGCTTCGGGTCAATGGGATAATATCCTCCATTATTCACCAGGACCAGGCTGGCTTTATGCCTCAAAAATCCACGGCTACCAACTTGCGGAGACTATACTTGAACATGCAGATCCAAGCGAACAATGTGTGACGCAGAGCTCTCTTGTCCCTTGATGCCAACAAGGCATTCGACAGTGTCAGTTGGAGGTACTTATGGGCTGTGCTAGCTAAGTTTGGCTTCGGGGAACGGTTTGTGGCATGGACTTGGCTACTTTATGCGTCCCCTCAGGCGACCATCAGGGTGGCGGACAAAATGTCACCTGCCTTTGCTCTGGGCAGGGGGACGCGGCAGGGATGTCAGTTGTCCCCCCTGCTTTTTGCGATCGCTATAGAACCATTGGTGGCACTGGTGAGGTCTTGTTCCCAGATATGTGGATTCAGGTACGGAGCAATACATGAGAAAATTATGTTACTCTTTCTGGAGGATCCCAGCAATTCTCTGCCTGGTGTTATGTCCTTTATAGAACAATTTGGTCATTTCTCTGGCCTAACCATTAATTGGTTAAAGTCCGCCCTGATGATGTTGGATGGAGATCGGCAGGTGCTCCTCCCGGCCTCTTGTCCCATACCGATAGTCTCCAGCTTCAAGTATTTGGGGGTGCAGATCTTGCCAAAAATCTTGGAATACTGCTCCCTGAATGTACATCCCCTACTGTCCCGATTTTGGGATAAGATCAACACCTGGAACAATCTTAGAATGTCTCTGGCGGGCAAGGCTAACTTAATTAAAATGATCCTGATGCCCCAGCTATTGAACTTCTTGCACAATTCGCCTGTGGTTATACACCTAAAAATCTTCAGGGTTGTGAACACCCTTTTCCGAAAGTTGTTGTGGAATGTTAAGGCTCCAAGGATCAGGCTGGAGCAGCGACAACATTCTAAGGATAGCGGAGGGTTGGCGGTCCCCAACCCTTGGCTGTACTATATCGCTGCCCAGCGGCAACATTTGGTAGGCTCTATGGCTCGGAAGCCGGGGGCTCGGCGGCACAGCTGTTGCTGTTCGCTTCAGGAGCTGAGACCACCCCCCTAGGCCTGGAGGCACAAATGTTTCTGAGATCCAACAAACAGACCCCAGTGTTAGCGTTAACCCAAAAAATATGGAACAAGGTCAGACACAGCTCCAGGGAGTGAAGGGATTCACGGACTTTAGCCCAATTTGGGGCAATCGTTCGTACGTAGAGTTGGCTAAGTTGCAACAGGAGCCCTGATGGAGAGCCCATGGTGTGACTAAGCGGTCTCATATTTTCGCCAATGGTAGATTGCTGTCCTTCCCCGAACTGCGGGCTACCTTCGGCCTCCCGGCCACTATGTGGTTCCCATACTTGCAACTCAAATATGTAGTTGCGTCGCAGGGGGATGCGGAGGAGTGGACCTTTTGTTTCAGATTGACCAGGGGACATCGATAGCATTGCCCCCCATCATGTGCACTACAAATGGTTCACACTTTTCGCTATCTAGAGGCCTTGATACAACACCCCATCTCCTCATATACCAAGATAAATTTGGACACCCTTATTAGACTAAAACACCCTGAAAACATGGAACAATCTCCCCCTTAACAATGTTGGGAAGAATAAATATTTTCAAAATGATCTCCCACGCTTCCTATACATTCTGAGTAATTCACAAATATACATTACCAAAGCCAAATTTAAAGAGATGGATTCCATAATCACCCACTTTATCTGAAGGGGGCGGGGTAGCGAGGAATCGCTAAACACACCTTACAGCTGCCCACTTTGGAGAGGGGCCTGGCACTTCCCTGTCTTTAAACTTACTATATCGCCTCGCAATTGGCACATGCACATTGATGGTTTTATCCTGAGGCCAACAATGCAGCTACTGCCTTGGAGGCAGCCAAACTCACCCCATACGAGTCTCTCCAGCACCTCATACACCGTATGTCGCTTAGGGTGAGGGAAGGGGTGAATGTACTGGTCATGACTTTACGGATCTTTAGAATCTAAGCTTCCACTGCCCACAACCTATACTCACCCAATGCCCCCTTATGGGGAAATCCATGCCTACCAGACCTTCTCCAAAAAACTGATGGGGGTTACTGGTTAAAAAAAAAAAAAAAAAAAAAAAATCTCACACTTGTTCACGGATACTACATTCCACTCTTTCATGGAATTCCAGAGGGACTTTGGTTTTCCTCGCACAGCTTACTTTCAATAACTTCAGATACACAATTTGGCCTTCGAAATATAGAGCTACCTTCCCTACTTGATCGCTTATTGACCGACCCCTCCCACACAAAACTTGTTTCCACATACTACAAGACGTTACTCCACGACTAGCAGACTTACCGCTATTGAGCATAATTGGCGTTCAGACATATCTGAGGTGACGGAAGTGGTCTGAAGGGAGGTTCTTCCCCTGCACGTATCCTCTCATTTCCTCGAGGGACAAGGTAATCCAAACCAAAATACTATATAGATCGTATTTTACACCTAGTGTATTATATAGACTGCACAGATTGCCGTCTCCCTTGTGCTCTTGATGTGGAATAGCTACTGGCACATTCTTTCACCTACTGTGGGAATGTGCTCCGATAAAGAAGTTCTGGTCAGAAGTTACGGCCTTTATCAGCTCTGTAGCTCAAATACCAAACATCTGCAATCCTCTTAGATGTCTACTGGGATACATTGACGAAGATATATCTAACAATTTAAAATCCTTTATACGAATGGTGATGGTTTACACAAAAAAAAATAAAAAAATTAAATAAAGATAACCATGCACTGGAAATGCCTATCCTTAGAGTTCTGGCTCACCATTGTTAACCAAGCCATACCACTATATAAATTAACATACAAAGCTAGAGGATGCCCCAAAAAATTCTCTAAAATATGGAACTCCTGGGTCAATTCACCGTACCATCTGCCCCTTGAGATACAGAATATAATGAGGATTTTACAATTTGTGGGCTGGCTGGGACTAAACCCTGAATGGAATCGATTGTGCTAGTTGATGACACACCTTGTATGTTATTTTGTAGTTTATATCCGAATACCTGATAACTGTAGTACATTATGACTGAAGCGTTGTTCGCTCTGATTGTATACCTGTGAGGCTGTTTGTTGTGTTTTGTGAAACAAAAAAAAAAGTTAACATTTAAAAAAATATAAGGATGCTCGTTTGGGCATGCAATATAGACTACATTCTCCTCTGGAATGGCAGCCTTAATTCATTACATTCATATATGACTGTTCTCAATGGCAATGATAGAGGCATATGTCAATCGGAAATTCATTTTCTAGATTTGGTCATTAACCACTTAAGGACCGGCTCACGTACATATACGTCAGTAGAGAAAAAAAAAAGAGGATCACCGCTCCAGGTGGGTCGCTATGTAGAGTAGACTGACTCAGGATACCGTGGGTGCTGGCAATGCACTGACCATGCATGAGATACGAAGAGAGGAAATGGATAGCCGCACTCCAATAACCAAAAAGGTTGTCTTTTTATTCAAACGAACAGCAAATACATCACTTCACAAGGTCACAGCAAAGGAACAGGGGAACAGCCGACGCGTTTCGCACTGAGCTAGTGCTTAATCATGGCAGTACTGCCACAACCGAGTTATTCATCTTTAACGTGGCCGATCCTGTAAACGATAATGGTGGTCTCCGCGGCGGATTTGCCACAAGATCACCGTTTTTTTTTTAAACAGTGTAAACATTTTAAAAATCAATTAAAACAAATTTAAAAACAATTTTTTAAAGCGCTCCGTCCCGACGAGCTCGCGCGCAGAAGCGAATGCATACGTGAGTAGCGCCTGCATATAAAAACGGTGTTCACACTGCACATGTGTGGTATCGCCGCACTCGTTAGAGCGAGAGCAATAATTCTAGCCCTAGACGTACTCTAACTCAAAGGATGCAACCTACAGAATTTTTAAAATGTTGCCTATGGAGATTTTTAAGAGTAAAAGTTTGACGCCATTCCACGAGTGGGCACAATTTTGAAGCGTGACATGTTGGGTATCATTTTACTTGCCATAACATTATCTTTCACAATGTTAAAAAAAAAATGGGCTTACTTTACTGTTGTCTTATTTTTTAAATAAAAAAAAAAAGATTTTTTTCCCCAAAAAGTGCGCTTGCAAGACCGCTGCGCAAATACGGTGTAACAAATAGTATTGCAATGAACCCCATTTTATTCTCTAGGGTGTTAGAAAAAAATATATAATGTTTGGGGGTTCTAAGTAATTTTCTAGCAAAAAAAAACAGTTTTAAACTTGTAAACACAGAGTCTGAAAAACAGGCAAGGTCCTTTAGTGGTTAAGGTGGAGGATAATAAACTTGTCACTAGTACTTATTTTAAGCCAACAGACAGGAATTCATATATTCCTGTAGACAGTTATAAAAACTGGCTGAACCCTGTCCCTTTTCCAGTCAGTTTTTAAGACTCCGACGTAATTGTACCAATCTCTGAAATTTTGGAGGCACAGGCAATTACAATTGAAAAGAAATTTTAAAAAAAAAGGGTTACCTCCAAGAAGACTTGGATCAAGAAATCCATAGGGTACGGAATATAGATAGAGATGAACTCTTTCAAAATAACTCCGGTTATAAAAATGGTAGTCTCCAGGATCCCAAATGGTCTCTCTTCACGTTTTTTTCAATTCAACTTTGTTAAACCAAACATTAACAAGCACTGGGATGTCAAAGAATGACCGCATTATAGGACCCTCATTACCTGATAAAGCCAATGTTATATATAGGGGAGCCCCATCACTTAAGTTGAAAATTGCCCCCAAGATAATAAATCCTTCTTCTAGACCCACCTTCTTCCACAATGTGACCGGTTATTATCCCTGTAAAAAGTGTAATGTTTGCCTTCACAACACACAGGGCAGTAATAAATCTGAATTTTTTAGATCGAATATTACCAATCAGTTTTATTCCATGCACTACTATGAATGTAGTATATTTACCTGCCCTTGTGGCAAACATTATGTGGGAAGGACTATCCACAGTTTTTCTAGAAGGGTTAATGAGCACATCTCAAATATAAAAAGTGGCAAAAACAGTGTTCAGCATTATGTCCGATTCCATAATAGGGATAGTACTGGTTGGTACCCAATTTTTGGCAATTGACAAATAAGTTCAGCCTTGGTGTGGGGGTTCTGCCAAGAGGGGAGTATCACAGCTTGAGACATACTGGATTTATGAGCTGGAGTCATTTTTTGTAGGCTATGAATGTGGAGTGGGACATCAATGCATTCATTAATAAGGCTTGATGTGCCCACTCCATGTTGACTGAATGCATTCCATGTGGTTTCTAGTTAGAGTGATCTTTATGGATGTCGGTCTGGTTTCATTTGGACGCTATGTTGGGTGTCCTGCTGACACTTTCTTCGACTTACATTTTTGTTACTACCAGGTTGTTTCTATTGTCACTGATGCATGTAGATTTGTGTCACATAATCAAAGTTTTTCGCCATTTAGATATGGCCCTAGATTGTGTATGTCAGATTCCCTGTTTTTACTACTAGCAGGACATTGTACAACATGAGGTGTTTTAGATTATGCTTCATTTTAGATATGCATATTGCTATATGTTTCGAGCCTATAATGTGGTTAGCGTTATTCTTGTAGAGTGGGACAGTTCATTAGGGAAATTTCGGCTGCCGAAACATGTCTGTTTTCTGCACATTGCTGATTTTTTTTTTGCAGATAATGGTGTCAATAATTGCGCATGCGAAGTAGCAGGGCACACACCGATGTGTGACGTCAAGCATGTTCCTCGTGGTTAAGATGCTGGACTCGAGGTTGCCAAGTGAGATGCGTGAGAGCGTGTGACGTGTGTGGGTGGGCCGGCTCGGATCTCGTGATGCTGCCAGCTGGAAACGCTGAGAGCCAAGTTTGAAGATAAGAGGACCGGCTTGTCCTCTCTCCCAACGCCGATGGCTAAGCTCGAGTGAGCGCAGACCGGCTCTTCCCCGTTCCTCCCTCCTTAAGCAGACGGCCTATACGGCACCAGCCCGATACTAGCAGCTACGTGGAGAGTTAATTTTGTGAAAATAGTGCAGCGCTGTGTATCTATAAATCTTATATAAACAAATAATTATACATTCCATAAAACAATTTATGAAAAAAGAAAATAAATTATAAAAAAACAGTTCATATGTGGATTTCCAAAGCTGTCACCGCTGTGAAAAAATCCTATTTAAATTAATCCAATGTTCAGTGCACACCACCACCTGCTAAAATGCCTGCTCACCTCAAGGATGAGTATAAAACTCATAAACAGATAACTCCATGTGTCCACCGTGATGAATCCACTTTACCAAAGGTAGCAATTCCTACAGTCTCCAGACTGCACCTCTGTGTGGGTAATCAACATTTAAATTAGCTCCAAACACCACCTTCCTCCATCCGCTTTTTAATAATCAATTCCACTTATGTATCCAGGGGTTAAGGACATGAAACAAAAAACACAAGTACCATAGTGTTCTCTGATTTTGAATTTATTAAAAAAGCCCCCCTAAAAAGTTACACTTACAAGAAATAACAATAAAAACAGCATGTATCGGGGGTGTGATCGGAAGATGGTGGAGTAGAGACACACACGCTCCACAGCTACGCTCCTCCACCCGACTAGCAGCAGATGGAGTCTCCATCTGAAGTTTCCAGTGAAGCAGAATGGTAGCACTGAATGAATAGTAATACTACAGTGCCGCAAGACACCTTCCCTATAGAAGGACTGACCGGACTAACCGTGGTGGGAGGAATCGGGGGATGAAGAGGAAAAAGGTGGTGATTAAACTACCTGGAGCGGGGCAGCAAAAGGAGCCGTCGCAGCCATCCCAGCCGACTCATCCGTCCCAGCCTGAGATCCAGCGGTATTTCCCCCTGACGCGGTCGGCTACAACCAGGTACCGCGAGACTGGGTCACGTGATAGAGTGACGTGTGGGGAAGCACTCAAGCCGTAGTGCCTCTCTCCACAACCTCACTGTTAGCGTCGCAGATGTTGCTTACAGGCGGAGGGGGAGAGAGTGAGAAGGGAGGACAGAAGGTATAGAAAGGACAGGGTGGTAAAGAGATGATTCATTCAGAGCCCTCTCAGGGAGACCATGAGGCGGAGCTGAGCGTCCTGAAAGCCCTGCTCCAAGCCCTCCCTACGCGGACAGACATGGAGATGCTGGTTAAGCGCATGGAGGAATCCCACCGTAAGGATATGGAGGTCGTGGGGGAGGAGGTCCTACAAATATCAGATAAGTTGGAAAAGGATGAACTGTTGACAAAACTGGATGCACGGGTCTCGGTTATAGAACAGACATACATGTTAAAAATATCCCAGGTTGACTCCATGCAGCTTCGGTTGGAGGAAATGGAAGACCGTAGTAGCAGCAAGAACTTAAGGTTCAGAGGGGTCCCCGAAACGGTGGAAAAGGAAGCCTTGCAGTCAACTATAAATGGGATATGTAGCCAGTTGGTTCGCTCTCCGCCCCCCCAGGGGTTTGAATTTGAAAGATTACATAGAGCATTGGGCCCTCGCTCAACAAACTTGAATAGGCCTAGAGACATAATTGGTTGTTTCCATCGATATGCTCATAAAGAGATGGTTAGCCGAGCAGCATGGGAGGCGGGGGAAATCACATTTGAAGGAGCACAAATAAAAATCCTCCCAGATTTATCTCAGGCCACGTTACAACGAAGAGCCATGCTGCGCCCTCTATTGGACAAAATAAGGGGGTCGGGGGAGGGGGGGGGGGGACTATCGATAAGGGTACCCAATATCTATAACAATTAGAAAGGGAACAGAGTCTTTTCTTTTGCAGCAGCCTATGGACTTCCCTGACCTGTTTAATTTCCTGGGAATAGATCCAATTGAAGTCCCAGACTGGTTACAGCAACTCAGAAAAACACAAAATCTCCTGCGCTCTGGTGTTTCGCCAAACCGGGTACAGCAGTGTAATCCAACGGCAAAAATCAGGAGTCTTTCAGCCCTCCACAGAACAAAGGGTGTTCATATGGCTAAAACGAAACAAAAAAGAAAAGGAGGGCGCACCGACCTTGTGCATTACCACTTCAAATTTTTAATTTAAACAGAATAAAAAGCAATGGTCCTACTCACAAGACAATCTTAAATATGTGCTTTTCAGACAACTGGACTGGGCCTCGCGACACCTGCCAGTGGAACTTCAGACATCTGAACGGCTGACGCGTTTCTGGGGCGTACCCCCTTCTTCAAAGCCTGGATGGTCCGTGATACCTCTCTCCTACTGCATGTCCTGCTTTTATTTTGAGTAGGACCATTGCTTTTTATTCTGTTTTAATTAAAAATTTTAAGTGGTAATGCACAAGGTCGGTGCGCCCTCCTTTTCCTTTTTTGTTTGGTTACAGCAACTACCAGGGTTAAGAAGATAAGGACTCATAGAGGCTAGAGGAAGTATAGGAGAGGAGAGGGATCTCTGAAGGTGGCTAGGGGTTTCTCCCCTTCTGCCCTCTGCCCCCCCCCCTTCCCCCTTTTTTTTTTTTGGTCTGTCACCTCCCTACTTTTTTGTCCAGTCCTTCCACCTGAAGGGGTAATGAGTAGCACAATTTATAAACTCACAATTCACAAAGGATAAATGAACATAAGAAGAAATAGATATGAGACACGAGACTAAATGAAAGATGGGAGGATAATTTTTTGGGGTGGTTTTTTTTCTCTTCCCCTTCCGGGGGTTTGTTGTGTTTTTTTTTTGTGTGTGTGTGTACACTAGGATCCTTGAAACAGGGATATGGAGAAAATATATATTTTTTTCTCTTCACAAGATTTCACAAGATTCACAGGACTCTATATGAGTGGTAAATGATAAAATTAAGATATAATGTGTATATGGGAGTCAATACAGAGGTGATTTATAGATATTTGTAGATATGTATATATATATTTTTTTTAAGGTAATTTGCTTGTATCTTACTGTATTATCACTAAAAAGTGGGAAATGTGGAAGGCTGGGGAAGGGAGGTTGGGATGGGGTGGAGATGGAGATGGGGATGTTGGGGGGGGGGGTTTCTGGGAGGGGGGGGATTTGTGAGGAGGGGGAGTAGGACTTTGAAGGAGGGAGGGATCTGGGGATGGTGGACCCACGGTTTAGTTTGGGGGCTCTCGCTCCCCGGCCCTCTTGCTCTCTTAATGTGGCCTGGGCGGGGGGGGGGGGGGTTTAGCATAAACAGTTTTTTCTTTTTGTTATGTCGGTAGGTAGTTGCTATGGAGGATGCCTTTTTTTTTCCTTTCTCCTTTTCTCTCATACATTGATCTCAGCTTGACCATAGTTTGTCTATTGTCTATTGAAGGGAAATCCTCTCTCCGGGTGCTCACAGGGACCTTAGAGGGACCTGGTAGTACTAACCTCTCATTGAATGAGAGACAGAATATAAGATATAATCACAGGCCAGATAACGGAGAGGAGGGAAGGTATTCGATGCCAGGAGAAAATAAACGAAATAAAATAAAATGAATTGAAAATATAAAATAGATGGTAGAGAGGGAAAAGAAAAGGGAGAGGAGAGAGAAGAAAGTATGAGAACACTGGAAAAAGAGGTAGATGGACTAAAAAGTCGAGGGGGGGGGGGGTCAAAGGGAAGCTGGGTGGGAGCCAGTTGACCAATCCAGTTATACCCCCCAAAGTAGGTATACACCCACGGTGATTACTGGAGAAGGATCCAGTCCAGGGTGTTTTTTTCCCTTAGGGGCATAGAAGGGGGGGAAGGGGGTTGATATAAGGGAGGGAGGGGGAAGGGTGGGTTTTTTTTTTCTCCTCTTTCTCGGTCTCTCTCTCTTTCTCCTCGCCTTATTCTCGAGATGGAGGCAATAAAAGTAACATCCCTGAACGCTAAAGGATTGAATATCCCAGAAAAACGGAAAATGATGCTGAAGGACTTAAGGAGCTGGGGGACAGATGTGGCCTTTGTACAGGAAACCCACTTCAGGGGAGGGGATCTGCCATTTCTCCAGAACAGATTCTTCCCATGTGTATACCATGCGATGAATCAGGAGGCGAAATCTAAGGGAGTATCAATTTTGATCTCCAATCGAGTGGCTTGAACTTTACAAGACAAACGCCTGGACCCCAATGGCAGGTTCCTTTTCCTGAAAGGGAGTATAGGAGGGGTCAAGGTGACTTTGGCCACGCTGTATGTACCATATACAAAACAAGACGTATTCATTAAAAAAGCTCTTACAGAATTGGTTGAATTTTCAGAGGGCAAATTAATTCTGGGAGGTGATTTTAATATCACTTTGGATCCCAGGATGGATGCGTCCTCAGGGGAATCGTCGATCCCAGGGAACATCAGAAGGGGGATAATAAGGAAATTACATGAGGTACAATTAGTAGGTGTTTGGAGGATTCTACATGCAGATGAAAAAGACTACACTTTCTTCTCTAATCCACATCAAGTTTATACCCGTATAGACCTTTTTCTGATCCCCACTATCTGATTACTTCAGTATCGGAGATAACAATCGGGAATATAACGTGGTCAGACCATGCCCCGATTACTGAGGAGGTAGGGGAAATCCTAAAAAAGGTAAAGTCCGGGAAATCCCCAGGTCCGGATGGATTCTCTGTAAGGTACTATAAAGAATTCTCCACAATATTAAATGGACAGATGTCAAAACTTTTCAATGCATTAGGAGGTACTGCGGCACTCCCTCCGGATGCACTTCTTGCCCATATCACCGTGATTCCCAAAGAGGGGAAGTACCCGGCGGAGTGCGGCAGTTATAGGCCTATTTCATTGTTAAACGCAGATCTAAAACTCTTTTCAAAAATAATAGCATCCCGGCTTCAACCATGGCTAGCACAGTTAGCAGATTTGGATCAGGTAGGATTTGTCCCTGGTAGGGAGGCCAGGGATAACACGATTAAAATCCTTAACCTGGTGTATTATGCCGGAGAGAAAAAAATTCCCTGCGTATTTCTCAACACCGACGCAGAAAAGGCGTTTGATAGGGTGAATTGGCGCTTCTTGAAGGAAGTACTGAGACAGGTGGGATTGGGAGAACGCATGGTCAGATGGAGCATAAGTGTCTACACAAACCCACGTGCCTCAGTAAGGGTTAATGGAGTATTATCATCCCCCTTTAAGATCACAAATGGTACGAGACAGGGATGTCCTCTATCACCCCTGTTGTTCGCCCTCACATTAGAGCCCCTATTAAACAGAATCCGCCAAAATACGGATATCCAGGGAATACAGATGGGAGAGCGGATGGATACACAAGGTGGCAGCATATGCGGATGACCTGCTCTTTTCAGTGACTAACCCCCATGTTTCACTCCCCAACCTAGTAAGGGAAATTGAGAACTACGGAAGAATATCTAACCTGAAAATTAATAATACAAAATCTGAAGCAATGAATGTGGCGATCCCTGGACCGATGGGAGATCTAATAAAACAGAACTTCAGGTTTAAATGGGAGAAGGCCCTAAAATATCTGGGTACATATATATCGCCTAACATCAAGAATATTTATGCGTTGAATTTCCCCCCATTGTACAATACAATACGAATACTCTTAGACAAGTGGAGACATGGGCTGCACTCATGGTTTGGGAGAGGCAGTATAGTGAAAATGTGTATTCTACCCAAAGTGCTGTATCTGTTTCAGGCTCTGCCAATCTCCATACCGGTAGTCTTTCTCCGTCAGGTGAATACCTTGTTCATGAAGTTTATATGGGCAGGCAAAAGAGCTAGAATCAAAAGAGACTTGCTGAGAATGCCTAAGAGCTCAGGAGGGATGGCAGTTCCAAATATAATAAAATACTACAGAGAAACGCACTTGACCAGGCTGGTAGACTGGTGCAGGCATGGGGAGTGTAAACGCTGGGTAAACAGAGCAGTATGTAAGCCCGATCCCATTATCAAGAGCACCTTGGTGCTATGCGGCACTCCCTAGACACCTCACGAGACATCCTATAATAGGCCCCACATTACAAATTTCAGCAAAAATCTGTGGAGACAAGAAATATTCATCAGGTAAATCACCATTGTTACCCATAATAGGAAATCCTAATTTTACTCCAGGGATGGAGAGAGGTATAGCTGAGAAGTTTAGAGAAAAGGGCCTATGTCAGGTCTCAGACTTCTCGAAGTCAAGTGCGTGGCCCTCTATGGGGGACCTAACAGAAGTAGGAGGTCCATTTGAACTTGCAATGTGGCAGGCGCTTCAGGTAAGCCATTTTTTAAGATCATTGGGCCCGGTAACGGAATTCCAAAGGCAACTGACAGTACTAGAGAGATGTTGTAGTGAGGTGGAACCACTCTCAAGGGTGTTATCCAAAATGATGCCAAGCATTAGGAAATGGGAGAAGGACCTGGGTAGAATTTTCACCCCAACCCAGCATAAACAAATCTACCTGGCAGTCAACTCCTCGGTGTGTTCAAAGACCCAAGAAGCGAAATATAAGCTCCTTACACAATGGCACTACACTCCAGAAAGGCTACATCAATTTGATAGCGAGGTAGAGGAAAGTTGTTGGAGATGTGGCAAAGAGCAAGGAACACTTTTACATATCTTTTGGTCCTGCCAAAAAAATGAGACATTATTGGGAGGAGGTGCGAAGATTTTCCCAAAAATGTATAGAAGATTTGATCCCAGATGACCCTGCCTTCTTTCTGCTGCAAAGTTCACAGATACCTGTGCAGAAGTACAGGAAGTCGGTAGTGTGCCATCTGATCAACGCGGCAAGGGCAGGAGTTACCCTGAGGTGGAGGGATTCGAGGCCCCCCTCCATTGCAGGCTGGCTCAATAGGATCCAGGAGGTAGGAGCAATGGAAGATTTCGTCCATTCAGCTCATAATAGGAGGATACAGTATAAAGAAATCTGGTCAGGATGGAATCTATTTGTTAGATTCGATGAAGGGAAGAGGCTTTTTGAGGAGAACCAAGAGGGGATAAGGAAATCTAGAAGGAGAGGAAACACGGTATAGGTGGACAGGGAGAGAATTTAAGAGCATAAGTCCTACATCTCGGGGGAGGAGGAAGAGGGAGGGGGGAGAGAGGGGGGGATTGGGATGTTTTTTTTTTCTCAATTTGGGGGGGGGAGGGGTTGGAATTAGTAAGATAATAATGAAATAGGAGTGATGAATGTATAGATCAAGAATTGATGTAAGGTGAATTATATGGAATATGTATTTTGGTTTGTAGCTGTACTACTTTCAGTTGTAGCTTCCTGTTTTCTATCTTTGATAAAATAAAATAAAAGATAAGTAAAAAAAACAGCATGTATCAAATCACCACCTCATTCACCGCAGATCTAGACTCATGGTGCCTCGCCTGACATCACATATACGACTCCTCCCTTCTAAACGTGTATTGGCCTCATTGGCCTTCATCAGTAGATAGGTGGGTCAAATAAGGTGAAACCTTATATACCTAACTGTTGCCTAGGCAACCCTTCAGGCATCACCACAGCTGTCCACAGTCTGAGGACACTCCCTCTTCCTGTGACTACAGAGCTCACATTTAGAGCTGGAGAGAGCGTCACCCAAATCTTCAAACCTGCAGGGCGCTCTCACTCGTTCACACCGCTTACCTCCATGGTAATGTCCCGTTACAATCTAATCTCCACATGAGTGCACGATGTATCGCCACATACATACAATAAAAAAAAAAGTCTAAAATAAAATTAAACTAAAAGATGTTCCAATGTATGTCTTTATCTACGGGGACAAATTATATCTTTATTAGGACCTCATTGACCATTCATTAAAAAGGTTATATATATATATATATATATATATATATATATATAAGTAGCAGGGCATACACCGACGTGTGACGTCGCGCACGTTCCTTGTGGTTAAGATGCTGGACTCGAGGTTGCTAAGTGAGATGCGTGAGAGCGTGTGACATGTGGGTGGGCGGGCTCTGATCTTGTGATGCTGCCAGCTGGGAACCGCCAAGCCAAGTTTGAAGATAAGAGGACCGGCTTGTCCCCTCTCCCAACGCCGATGGCCAAGCTCGAGTGAGCGCATATCACAGACCAGCTCTTCCCCGCTCCTCCCTCCTTAAGCAGACGGCTTATACGGCACCAGCCCGATACTAGCAGCTACGAGGAGAGACTGCTGCAGCAATACAGGTCTGAGGGTGAGAGCGGGAGATGCAGTGGGTAGGCTCCCCCCCCTGAATGCTTCCAGCGGCACGAGAAGCCAAGCTCAGCTGAGCCGTCGGATGAATTGCCGGACTGAGTTTGTCCTCTCTCCCTCCTTACGGTGGATGCAAGGTCCGACAAAGTGCTGTAACAAGTTGCCGTTAGCTGCTGGCTAATTGCCACTTTTCCCTACCTCCGGCTCCCGTCTTCTTGCTGGTCCCCCTGGGTTTGTTTGGAGCCATATCTGGTGCTGGGTCTCCCTTAATACTAGACCAGGGAGGTTTGCCGTTGAACAGCAAGTTTAAGGGCAGGATGTGGGAGGTGGGCTCGACTTTTGTGAGCCTGTAGCAGGGCGAGACGTCGATCTTCCAACGCTGCCGAATGGCTCTATGCACCCAGCGGTAATTACTACAAGTTCTTTCGTGGACGATAGTATTAGCATTTTGGCTTTTTTTTGTATACCTCTGGATTCCTGGCTTTTGGTCATCCTGTTCTTTGGATCCCTGGCTTTTGGTTGTCCTGTTTTCTTGCTCCTTTGGTTCCCGGCTTCCAGGCTTTCAGCTATTACCTGGCTATTCGGTACCAGCTACCAACCATCAATAGAGGGCGCTAGATCACACAGTGATAAATCAATAAATCATTAGTATAAGTGATCATAATATAAAACTAAAATATCTCAGATAAATAATACAAATATATTCCAGTTGTATAGTGTCTCTGTGTCATGAACAACTCAATGACATCAAGTCCCAATAGTAAAATAGGTGAAGTGTCACAAATAGATGATAATAAATCTTCTTAATTTGCTGTATCTTGAATATGTGAAAGTAAAATGCCACCACCACACTTCAATCTTCTTTAACACCCAAAGATGTGCTGATGAAAATGGATGCGTTTACCAGATTGAATGGACTACTTTAGTTAAAAAGTTAGTCATAAAAGCTTATGCAGGATTGTGCCTGCACACATGCCGACAGGAAAGATTGATGTAAGCCTCATCACCAGGAGTTCCAAACAAGGATATGTAAAAAATCAATGGAGAAGCCAATAGCGTGATACTGCTTTAATAAAAAACTATTTAAAAACAAAGGAAAAGCCAAATTGGCCTCTTACTGTATTGGTGCCTACCCGGCACAGGGGCTGCAGACGTTTCACCGCCTAATTGCGGTACAAGTGTTTGGGTCATCCGGGATCTCTGCTACCGCCGTAGCACAGCCTCGCGTTCCCAGCTCCACGAGTCGGGGGGCACGTCACGTGACCGGGTAACCGCTTTTGATGTACGTTTCATTGTGTTGGGGGGCGTGCCCGGTCACTGGTGCATTCTGGTATATGTAGTCTCAAAAGACTACTCATTAGTCCGAATGAGGAAGTTAATTAAAAAGCAGCCTCTGTGCCGTTAGGTTAAAAAACATTACAAGCTGCTACACAGTAGCTGGATAACCCTTCCCAACATAGAAATATACAACACAAAGACATAATATTGGACATTTGTATAACGCTGGCGATCTGCACAGAAGACATAAGAAGGAAACCAGGTGCCACCCTCGCATCCCTCCGGACGTGCATCTCAGTCTTCTAATAGTAAACATTCAGCATTATACTCGAACAATAGATCATAAATTAAAATAATTAATCGAGGAATATGGTATAATATATGTATATACATTATTAGAAAAAATCATTCCAAATAACAAACATATATATTGAAGGAGTCCTGACATCAATTCAATAAAGAGGGACAAAAGAAGCAAACTCTGCCTCCCTTGAGATGTGCTCAGCGATCTCCTATTGGGAGGATTAATCACCCATCCAAGCTGGTAGGATAAATAATCATTACCCCTATATCATCATATTTAAAAGATGTATGATAAATGTAAGTTCCTTAAAAAGGACAAAGAAAAATATAGCATTAAAAATATCCATCACAAATCAAAAAACATAAAAAAACAAATTCTTACGCATGTTAGTAGTTCATCATACCCTCACTTCCTATAAGGATGTTGATGCTCGGATCTTAAACATCAACCTTTAGTCATAAGTTATTAATAAGGTTACCAAATTGAATAGAACTAGATCCGAACCATTCACATCAGTCATTGGCTAAGAAGCAGTTCAGATCTAGCTCAATGTTGAGACGCATGGGTTGCATAATACGTAGTCTATGCACCCATTTCATCTCATTTTGTGAGACACTACGGGTCATGTGCGTTCCCCGCCAATGTCTACTAATCTTATCTATGCCATAAAATGTGCACAGGCTAGGATTGCTGTCATGATGATTGGCGAAGTGCCTGGACACACTGTGGTTCGGGAAACTTTTTGCAATATTTGCTAGATGCTCATTGATTCTTACTTTAAGTTGTCGTGTGGTCCTTCCCACATATTGCAGTGAGCAAGGGCACTCCAGCACATACGTGACATGATCCGATCCACACGTAATCAGGGGTTTAATTTTGAAAGACTCTCCTGTCACATTGGATTTGAATTGCGTAATTTTCTTTTTATCACCTGATTTACGCGTGGTTTTACATGCTTTGCATCTGGTGCAGTGATGAAAACCAGATCCATCCAAAAACGTTACAAGTTTCTTAGGTGGATAAGGTACATTGGGGGCTATTTTATTTCTGAGACCTGGAGCTCTCCTATAAATGAATTTAGGTACACTTGAAATGGATGTTTTCAAATCTTTGTCTTTCATTAATATAGGCCAGTGTTTAGAGATGGCTTCAACCTGCCGATATTGTCTATGAAATCCAGAAACAAAAGCAGCTTCACTCTTAAACTCCTTCTTTGGCTTGGCAGTCGTTTTAGTCGCATGTACTGCCCCTTTGGGCACTGCCCCTATCCATAGGGGATGGTGGCAACTATAAGTGGGTACAAACCCATTCCGGTCGGTGGCTTTAAAATACGTAAGGGTCTGAAACCTGGAGTCTTTTTTTCTTATTGTTAAAACTAGATAGTTTACTGCAGTAGTGCTGGTTTCTGCCACAAAGGTTAACCCATATTTATTATTGTTCATTTTTTCTATGAATAACTTCAAAATTTCTGCTGGCCCCTCCCAAAACAAAATCACGTCATCAATATATCGTTTGTAAAACCTCAAAGAATTATGTTTTTCCAAAAAAATTGTTTCATGTTCCCTCTTGTTTAAAAAACAATATTGGCCACAATGGGTGCATACCGAGCACCCAAGGCTACTCCTCCAACTTGGTTAAAAAACTGGTTATTCGCCCAAAAATAATTGTTTCCCATCGCCATTTCTAGCCCTTTGATCAGAAAGTTAATTTGGGTTTTTTTAAGTTTGGATTCACGCTTTAAGGCCCAACGAAGGGCTATCAATGCATCTTTGTGTCGAATATTTGTGTATAGCGATTCGATATCTACTGTAACCATAATTGTATGGTCAGTAGCTTGGAGGTTTTGGAGTTCTACAATTAGATCTTTACTATCTTTAAGGTAAGACAGACTTTGGGGTACCAATGGTTTGAAAAACCCATCCAAATACTCCCCCAGTCATGAAAAAAGTGATCCTATACCACTAATTATAGGTCTCCCTGGGGGATTCTCTTTGTTTTTATGAACTTTGGGTAAAGTATATAAGACCGGAATTTTGGGTGTGTGAAGGACCAGGTAATCCGCTTCTTTCGGATTAAGAATCCCTCTATCTAGTCCCTCATTCACCCAATTAATTAGTGTGTCTTTAAGTTTTAAAGTAGGGTCACCCCTCAAAAGTTTGCATGTATTAGAGTCATCAAGCTGTCTTAGCATCTCTTGGTAGTAATATTCCCTTTTCAATATGACGAGCCCCCTCCCCCTTTGTCAGCCGGTATTACTACCATGTTTCGGTTACTTTCAATAGATTTTATTGCATCTTTAAATTGTACGTTTGAAGTGTGTCGAGCAAATTCCATGTCTCGTATATTATCCTGCACTAGTGTACGAAAGACTTCAATATGATGATTAGAACCTTTATAAGCATTAAAAGTGGATTGATTCCTCAACCCACTGTACGCAAATATTTACAGACTTTTTTGTATAGCATCATTTGTGTTACCTGCAAAATGTTTTTTTATATTCAACTTTCTAATGTGTTTCTCAACGTCAATAAAGAGCTCGAATTTATCTGTCTTTGTTAGGAGCAAACTTCAGGCCCTGTTGGAAAACTTCCAACTCATGGTCTGAAAATTCCACCCCTGCCAAATTATAGATTCCCTCATTTAACTTCACCTTTTTCTTTTTCGCTCCGCCTCTTCCTCATCGTCCTCTCTTTCTAAAGGGTCCTTCAGATATTGAGGAGACTTGGGGGGGATACGATAAGCCTCTTTCCACCCTCTCCCATCCCCCCCCTGGTATTGATAATAGGGGGCTGGTCTCCCTCGAAAATTTCCCCTAAAACCCCCGACTCGTGGAGCTGACAGCTGGGAACGCGGCAGCAGAGATCCTGGACGACCCAAACACTTGTACCGCAATTAGGCGGTGAAACGTCTGCAGCCCCAGTGCCGGGTAGGCACCAATACAGTAAGAGGCCAATTTGGCTTTTCCTTTGTTTTTAAATAGTTTTTTATTAAAGCAGTATCACGCTATTGGCTTCTCCATTGATTTTTTACATATCCTTGTTTGGAACTCCTGGTGATGAGGCTTACATCAATCTTTCCTGTCGGCATGTGTGCAGGCACAATCCTGCATAAGCTTTTATGACTAACTTTTTAACTAAAGTAGTCCATTCAATCTGGTAAGCGCATCCATTTTCATCAGCACATCTTTGGGTGTTAAAGAAGATTGAAGTGTGGTGGTGGCAAGATACAGCAAATTAAGATGATTTATTATCTATTTGTGACACTTCACCTATTTTACTATTGTGACTTGATGTCATTGAGTTGTTAATGACACAGACACTGGGCGTGGCCTGCGGCAGGGATGAATGGCGGCTTAGACCCGGAGCTACGCATCCAGCTGAGAACAAACGGCTAACAACAACCCTCCGGACCCGATTTTCGGCCGCTACACCCGGCGTTCCAGCTCTGGAGACCCCCGGGAACATGACCAGAAAGAGAAAAGAGCAGAGGAAGCACCAGCGGCTAACGGACTTCTTCTCCCCTCATCTGCGTGGAGGTAGGCAAGATGGTGCCGTAGCAGCGTCCACACCAGCACATACAGCACGTGCTAGCAGGCCTGAGTTAGCCTGCGGACCCCAGGACA
Organism: Rana temporaria; assembly: GCF_905171775.1. NCBI lineage: Eukaryota > Metazoa > Chordata > Amphibia > Anura > Ranidae > Rana > Rana temporaria. The sequence continues at coordinate 82,218,841 of NC_053495.1, read as the reverse complement.
AGTCCCCCCCTGACACCATGCAGACTCCCTCTCCCTCCTCAGCGTCGGGCAGCCCGGCTAAAGCCAGACCCAGGCTAGACAGAGAGGGATCCATACAGTCAGCTAGCCCTATGCCTGAAGCAGGAGATGACACCCGGGAGCTGCCAGACTCCATCGAGTCCTTCCCCACCACACACCAACCTGTCATAGACACTGTAATGAAGGATATGCTGCTATCCTTAAGAAGTTCACTGCAATCAGACATGATGCAGTGTATGCATAGATTCCATTCAGATTTACAGGCTGTGGAGACCAGAGTGGAGCATATTGAGCACAAGATGGGGGAGTACGCTGTCACTATTAATGACCTGGTTGACTCGCAAGAGGAGAGGGAGGGTGACACGGATTGGATTAAAGCCAAACTCGCAGATATTGAGGACAGAAGCAGACGCAATAACATGAAGGTACGGGGGGTCCCCGAGTCTGTTTTGCAATCAGATCTGCGCTCTTTTGCCTCCTCCCTGTTCAAGGAACTTCTCCCAGACCTTTCTGACCTAGAGCTCACAGTGGACAGAATACATAGACTGCCCAAACCAGCCTTCTTGCCTGAACAGGTTCCCAGGGACGTCATTCTGAGGTTCCATTTTTTCCATGCTAAAGAGCAACTAATGGCGGTTATGCGCAAAAGAGAGAAGATTCCCTCGCAGTATCAAAATCTGCAGTTTTTTGCAGACTTATCCCAGTACACTCTGCAAAAGAGGAGAAATCTAAACACCATCACCAAGGCCCTCAGAAACCATAAGATCATTTACAGATGGGGCTACCCTGCTAAACTGTCCGTCACCAAGGATGGCCACACGCACAATGTGGATTCACTGGAAAAAGGCATCTCCCTGCTGGGGGATTCTCCCGGAAGAAGCGGATGTTCTGACACCCTCCTCCAAACCCAGGGCACGGTCTGATCCCGCATGGAAAACAGTTACTAACAGGAACGCCAAGTCACACAACTGAATCCGGATGGGGCACCCACCTACCTGTTCTCTCCTGGTAGGAATCTCGGAGAGCCTTTAGGCCTGGACTCACCCCCATCTTAACTTGTGCAGCTCTCTGCTGCTCTCAGATATCCCTTCTAGGGAGCGTGGGGTTCATACCCAGCTCATGTTGGTTACATGCCAATTGTTTGACTGTTTTTGTTATTTTTTTGTTTTCCTGTTCATCCTTTTTTCTTTTGTGTTCCTCCTTTTTTCTGCACCTCACCCTCAAGTGTTGCTTCAGCGTTGCAATCAACATCTACGGAAGGAGAGATTCCCCCCGCATGGAGATAGTGGAGAACCTGATCTTTTCTACTCACCTGTCATCGTACGGAACACCTTTACCCTTTCAACTAACCGTGAGTGCTCTCTTGACCTATTCATGATACAAATAATTTACTGCTTGCCATACTCGGAATGTCCACAGGAGGGAGAACTTCCCTTGAAAATGAATCCCTGCAATAATTCACCACCGAATGTCCTATTGCTGTTACAATGGGTGTAAAATTTCTTTCTATTAACTCCAATGGTCTAAATCACCCTGTTAAGAGAAAGTCCATGTGGAAAGAGGCCACTTCCAATCGGGCAGACATTTTATGTGTGCAAGAAACACACTTTTCCTCACGGTCTCCTCCTCATTGTTCGCATGGACGCTTTCCACACGTCTTTAAAGCAAATTCGCCTAACAAAACGAGAGGTGTCCTCACGGCCATAAGAGACACGGTTGCTTTTACACTTCACGAGGCTATCCTCGATCCGGGGGGCCGCTACATTGTTTTGGTATGTGATATTAATACCATCACATTCACTATCGTGAATGTCTATTCCCGAACAAACACCAAATTCGTTTCTTCAACAAACTAATGGCCAAGATAGCGTCACACCGAAAGGGGAAACTGGTCATATGTGGGGATTTCAATGCAACCCCGGACCCGGGTATTGACTTTTCCTCAGGCGCCAAACGCTCGAGCCCGTCATTGGCAACCTCAATACACAACCATGATTTGACACTTGGAGGTGCCTTCATGCTGGAGAACGGGATTTCACGTTTTTTTCCTCGCCCCATGGGGCTTACTCCAGAATTGATCTCTTTTTAGTTGACCAGCTCACCCTCTCTAGAGTGTCGGACACTGCCATTAATACAATAACGTGGTCGGATCACGCATCCATTACCCTCACCTTGGATGATGGCATGGCTGACAGTGCACCGTCTCTATGGGGGGTCAACTCATTCTCGATGCAGCAGGTCGGGGCTAGGAGTCACATCGAGAGACACTTGAATGATTTTTTTAGTAATAATGAAGGTTCTGTTCAGGATCAATTTATCTTGTGGAACGCCCATAAGGCGTATATCAGAGGCATTCTCATCCAATTGGGGGCGAGGGCTAAGAGGCAGCGGCAGCAGAAATTGATAGACCTAACCAAAGAAATATTCACGCTTGAAACATCTAACAAACGTAATCCCTCCCCGGGACTCTCCCAAAAATTAAACATACTGAGACATGACCTCAGGCTCCTGTTACTGGAATCATTCGAAAAATCGTCACGTAGATTGAAAATGACGTACTATGCAACTGGCAACAAGGCAGGTAAATTATTAGCCCACAAAGTGAAAGGTGTAAGACACAAATCTAAAATACCTTATATTATCCACCCCGTTAGTAAATGAAAACTCCACCATCCTCAAGATGTGGCAGATGCTTTTAGCCACTACTATAGCTCCCTATACAACTTAAAAGACGATGTAGATACCTTCCAACCTGAACCAGAAGCCATTGACAGATTCTTGCAGAGTTTGAATATCCCGTCTATATCTCCTGTTCAACTACGATCACTAAATCTGCCCTTTAGCAAAGAGGAAATCCGTAAGGCTATCGAGTCCCTCCCTAAAAATAAAGCCCCTGGCCCCGACGGGTTCACGGGAGATTACTACAAAACCTTCAATCAGATTTTGACCCCTTACTTGGAAGGTGTGTTCAATGCTGCTGCTGCCTCAGCCGCCTTCCCTACTGAAATGTTGTCCGCTGTTATCGTGACCTTGCCGAAGCCGGGGAAAGAACCTACGTCACCTGCAAATTTTAGGCCAATATCCCTACTTAATATAGACCTGAAAATTTACGCCAAGATCATTGCCACACGCCTATTAGATATCCTCCCTCTGATTATACATCCCGACCAGTCAGGATTCACCAAGGGGCGTCAAACCTCGGACGCCACTCGCATACTGATTAACGTTATCCATTTGGCCAACCTGCACAAAAGGCCTTCTCTGCTCTTGGCCTTGGACGCAGAGAAGGCCTTTGATCGCATACATTGGACCTATATGGCTCAAGTTTTAAAGAGATTCGGCTTTGTAGGTCCTATCCTGTCCGCGATCCTGGCTTTATATTCCAACCCCTCCGCTCAGGTGCTCGCGTCAGGAGTTTTGTCTAGCCCGTTTTTAATTTCCAATGGCACTAGGCAGGGGTGCCCACTATCCCCATTAATTTTCAACCTACTAATGGAACCCCTTGCTATATACTTTCGCTCCCACTTTTTTTTTTTTTGCCGCTGAATTCACTATTTTCACTTGCCAACTATCAATACTTGGCAGTGGATAACGAAGGAAGGAGGTGAAGAAAATCCCCCAGGTGAACACAGCAAGATCCATAGAGTGGAAACGGTAGGCTGCATACTCTATTAAAAAAAAAAAAAAAAGTGCAGTGAAAGGGGGAAGATATTCTGAAAGGCAGGAGGAAAAGAGGGAGATGTGGACTGTTTGGGGGACAGAGGGATATTGTATGGCAGAGATGGCCCCTAGTAAAACTCGCACCAAACCACAACCTGTCACCCCTTGTTCCTCCCCCACATCATTGGTGGGGAAAACAACAGGGAAAACAGTAACAAACTCCCCACAAGTAGGAACAGCAACAGAAAAACAGAATGTGGCAAAGAAACTAGAGGTAGAGGCAATGCCGTCTGGTAAGGATATCTTGGAAGCTATTCAAATAAGTAGCGAGTCTCTTACAAAAATGTATGCTCTGGCCATTGATGTCGGTTCAATCAAACACAAATTTGACAAAATTCAACAAAAGTTTTCAGAAATGGAGTCCCGCGTTTCAAGGGTAGAAGATGAATTAAAAGCAGAAAACAGAGAATGGCATATGTTAAATAAACAGATTAGTATACTACAGGACAGAGCAATTGACACAGAAAGCTGTTTAAGAAGAAATAATATACGGATTATAGGGCTACCAGAGTGGGTGAAAGGAGACAATACAGTGGAATTTGCAGAAAAATTTATAACAACCACCTTGGGTTTGATAGATGCATCTGCAACTCTTGCAGTAGAGAGAGTGCATAGGATCTCCCCCCGCTCTCCCAAACCCGGAGCACCACCCTGTCCATTTTTGATGTGTATACTAAATAGTAGAGATCGAGACCGTACCTTATCGGAAGTAAGGATGAGAGGGGACTTACAATATGAAAATGCCAGGTTAATGTTTTTCCCGGACTATCCCCCAGAGATACAGCAGCAAAGAAGAACCTACACGGAAGTTTGTAAAGGACTGAGAAGGGAATCAAATTTCGTTTGTTATACCCTAGTAAACTAAGGGTGATTGATGGGACTCATACACTGTTTTTTGTATTCTAGGTTTTCTCCCCCTTTTTTTGTTGACGACCTCCTTTTTTTTAGAGTAATAAGTATGATGCATTCTAGGTTTTTTTTTTTTTGGTATGGTAATATGAAATAATGTTAAGGATATAGGGGAAGTAATAATATAAATATATAATTAGAATATTATCACAATGTTGGGGTTGCATAAGGTGTATGATGAACTAATCATTGAATTATTTTTATACACTTATCAAAGGAAGGGAAAGGGGTAAGGGAAAAGAAAGGAAGGAATATTTTTTTCCCCCTTTCCCCCCTCGGGACTATAAGGGGTAACGTGTGAGATATAGTAAGCACCAAATTATTTTCGGAACAATGGAATAAAGCCACACTGTTGGGATTGTATAAGGTACAGGATACACTTAGGGCTGAAGTATTCATTATTTTTGCAAATGTTTTATTTATTTTTTGTAATGAAAAATGAGAGGATAGGATATGACAGGGTTAGTGTATTGCGATATTACGGCTACGTCACTATGTGTACTGGGTAGGAGTATGGTAATATTAAGTAATGTCAAAAATATAGGGGAAGTAATAGCACTATATAATCAGATTATTATCATGTTGTTGGGATTGTATAAGGTGTACGATACACTAAACACTTACTTATCACACTAATTTTACCATTTTTTTACACATTTATCAAAAAATTCCCTTTTTTTTTTTTAAGGCGCAATGTGTACGATATATTAACCACTTAAGGACCGCCTCATGTACATATACGTCAGCAGAATGGCACAGGCAGGCACATCAACGTATATATACGTCCTCTGCTTGACGTGGGTCGGGGGTCCGATCGGGACCCCCCCTGGTACATGCGGCGGCGGTCCCCGTGGCTTCAGGAGCGATCCGGGACGACGGCGCGGCTATTCGTTTATAGCCGCTCCGTCGCGATCGCTCCCCGGAGCTGAAGAACGGGGAGAGCCGTGTGTAAACACGGCTTCCCCGTGCTTCACTGTGTCGGCGCATCGATCGCGTCATCTCATTTATAGGGAAGACACGATCGATGACGTCATTCCTACAGCCACACCCCCCTACACTAGTAAACACATACACAGTGATCCCTAAATGTTACAGCGCCCCCTGTGTAACTCCCAAACTGCAACTGTCATTTTCACAATAAAGAATGCAATTTAACCACTTTCCCACCGGACCATTTGTCAGCCTTAAGACCAGAGGTGTTTTTACAATTTTCCACTGCGCTGCTTTAACTGGTAATTGCGCGGCCATACAATGTTGTACCCAAACAAAATTTGCGTCCTTTTTTTCCCACAAATAGAGCTTTCTTTTGATGGTATTTGATTGCCTCTGCGATTTTTAATGTTTGCAATATAAACGGAAAATGATATTTTCTACTTTTTGTTATAAGAAAAATCAAACAAACTCAATTTTAGTCATACATTTTGGCCAAAATGTATTCAGCCACATGTCTTTAGTAAAAAAAAATGCCAATAAGCGTATATTTATTGGTTTGCGCAAAAGTTATAGCGTCTACAAACTAGGGTACATTTTCTGGAATTTACACAGCTTTTATTTTATGACTGCCTATCTCAATTCTTGAGGTGCTAAAATAGCAGGGCAGTACAAACCCCCCCCCCAAATGACCCCATTTTGGAAAGTAGACACCCCAAGGAACCTGCTGAAAGGCATGTTGAGTCCATTGAATTTTTTTTTTTTTGTACCAAGTGATTGAATAATGACAAAAAAAAAAAAAAGAAATTACAAAAAGTTGTCACTAAATGATATATTGCTCACACATGCCATAGTTATATGTGGAATTGCACCCCAAAATACATTCTGCTGCTTCTCCTGAGTACGGGGATACCACATGTGTGAGACTTTTTGGGAGCCCAACCACGTACGGGGCCCCGAAAACCAAGCACCGCCTTCAGGATTTCTAAGGGCGCAAATTTTTGATTTCACTTCTCACTACCTAAGACAGTTTTGAAGGCCATACAATGCCCAAATAGCACAAAATCCCCCCAAATGACCCCATTTTGGAAAGTAGACACCCCAAGGAATCTGATGAGGGGCATATTGAGCCCACTGAATATTTAATTTTTTTGTACCAAGTGATTGAATGACAAAAAAAAAAAAAGAAAAAAGAAATTACAAAAAGTTGTAACTAAATGATATATTGATCATACATGCCATGGTTATATGTGGAATTGCACCCCAAAATACATTCTGCTGCTTCTCCCGAGTACGGGGATACCACATGTGTGGGACTTTTTGCGAGTCTAGCCGCGTACGGGGCCCCGAAAACCAAGCATCGCCTTCAGGATTTCTAAGGGCGCAAATTTTTTATTTCACTCCTCACTACCTATCACAGTTTTGAAGGCCATAAAATGCCCAAATAGCACAAACCCCCCCAAATGACCCCATTTTGGAAAGTAGACACCCCAGGCTATTTGCTGAGAGGCATGTTGAGTCCATGGAATATTTAATATTTTGCCACAAGTTGCGGGAATATGACAATTTTTTTTTTTTGCACAGAGTTGTCACTAAATGATATATTGCTCAAACATGCCATGGGCATATGTGGAATTACACCCCAAAATACATTCTGCTGCTTCTCCCGAGTACGGGGATACCACATGTGTGAGACTTTTTGGGAGCCTAGCCGCGTACGGGACCCCAAAAACCAATCACCACCTTCAGGCTTTCTAAGGGTGTACATTTTTTATTTCACTCCTCACTACCTATCACAGTTTCGGAGGCCATGGAATGCCCAGATGGCACAAAACCCCCCCAAATGACCCCATTTTGGAAAGTAGACACCCCAAGCTATTTGCTGAGAGGTATGTTGAGTATTTTGCAGATCTTGCTTTTTGTCACAAAGATTTGAAAATTGAAAGAAAAAAAAATATATATATATCTTTCTTCATTTTCAAAAATAAATGAGCGCTGTAAAATACTCACCATGCCTCTCGGCAAATAGCTTGGGGTGTCAACTTTCCAAAATGGGGATATTTGGGGGGGTTGTGTGCCATCTGGGAATTCCATGGCCCCCGAAACTATGATAGGCAGCGAGGAGTGAAATCAAAAATTTGCGCCCTTAGAAATCCTGAAGGCGGTGCTTGGTTTTCGGGGGCCCCGTACGTGGCTAGGCTCCCGAAAAGTCCCACACATTTGGTATCCCCGTACTCAGGAGAAGCAGCAGAATGTATTTTGGGGTGCAATTCCACATATAACCATGGCATGTGTGAGCAATATATCATTTAGTAACAACTTTGTGCAAAAAAAATAAAATAAAATAATAATAATTCTCTTTCCTACAACTTGTGTCAAAATATAAAATATTCCATGGACTCGAGATGCCTCTCAGCAAATAGCTTGGGGTGTCTACTTTCAAAAATGGGGTCATTTGAACTGTCCTGGCATTTTATGAACAACATTTAGAAGCTTATGTCACACATCACCCACTCTTCTAACCACTTGAAGAAAAAGCCCTTTCTGACACTGTTTGTTTACATAAAAACATTTTTTTGCAAGAAAGTTAAGTTGAACCCCCAAACATTATATATTATTTTAAAGCAAAGGCCCTACAGATTAAAATGGTGGGTGTTGCATTTTTTTTTACCACGCAGTATTTGCGCAGCGATTTTTCAAATGCATTTTTTTGGGCAAAAATACATATTTTTTTATTTTAATGCACTAAAACACACTATATTGCCCAAATGTTTGATGAAATAAAAAAGATGATCTTAGGCCGAGTACATAGATACCAAACACGACATGCTTTAAAATTGCACACAAATGCGCAGTGGCGACAAACTACATACATTTTTAAAAGCCTTTAAAAGCCTCTACGGGTTACCACATTAGATTTACAGAGATCTACTGCTAAAATTACTGCCCTCGATCTGACCTTCGCGGTGATACCTCACATGCATGGTACAATTGCTGTTTACATATGACGCCAGACGGACACTTATGTTTGCTTTTGCGCGAGAGCAGGGGGGGACAGGGGTGCTTTTTTTTTATTATTATTATTTCATTTGCTTTTTTAATTTTATTTTAAACTGTTTCTTACTTTTTTTTATAATTTTTATAATTTTTATTGTTATCTTAGGGCATGTAAATATCCCCTATGATAGCAATAGTTAGTGACAGGTACTCTTTTTTGAAAAAAAATGGGGTCTATTAGACCCTAGATCTCTCCTCTGCCCTTAAAGCATCTGACCACACCAAGATCGGTGTGATAAAATGTTTTTCCACTTTCCCAATGGCGCGGTTTATATCCGGGAAGGGGACATTCCCTCCCACTGCTTGTAAAAGCAGTTTAGAGGCTAATTAGCCACTAGGATTGCTTTTACATTAAAGCCAACCGCTGGCTGAAAAGAATGATACCAAGATGATACCTAAACCCGCAGGCATCATTCTGGTATAACCATTCAAAGTCCAGCAACATGCCATACGTTGATGGTTCTGGTTGGACATGTATTGTAATCGTTTTTTTTTCATGCAGCCTGTTGGCTGAACGAAAAAAAGATTGATCGGTGGGTATGCCCACCATTAGAATACCTCCCTTCATCCACCCACTTCTAATGATGGGCATACATGCACCATTTATATATGCCGAAGCATGGGGGCATCCTCCCACAAAAAAGTTATGCCGCTCACACACGTATGTAAGCCGCATAAAAAGTTATGGCGCATACACACGGTCGGACTTTTCCACGGGCAAGCTTCCGACGGAATTTCGACCGTATGTACGCGACATTAGGAGCAAAATCGCTCCTCCGCCCCTAATGCCCCCATGCTTCGGCATATATGCTCTTTTTTTTAACTGTGGTGGTGAAATCACCTCCCACAGTGTTGGAGTCGCGGCTTTATGTATCGTGGGAGCAAACGCTGTTGCTGTCACGCTAAATAAATCCGTGCTGCAACTGAATGGCGTACCTGCTAAGCAAATGATGGTTAACATTATAATAAAGTAACATTACATTTTAACATTAAGATCTTACCATACCATACCTGCAAAGCAAATACCAAAAAAATAAAAACAGTAAAAAATAAAAAGAATTTTAACGCAACCTGTGCCTAAAAAATATACATGCCGAAGCATGGGGGCATCCTCCCGCATAAAAAGTTATGCCGCGTACACACGGTCGAACTTTTCCACGGGCAAGCCTCCGTTGGAATTTCGACCGTATGTACGCGGCATTAGGAGCAAAATCGCTCCTCCGCCTCTAATGCCCCCATGCTTCGGCATATATGCTTTTTTTTTTTAACTGTGGTGGTGAAATCACCTCCTACAGCGTTGGAGTCACAGCTTTATAAATCGTGGGAGCAAACGCTGTTGCGGTCACGCTAAATAAATCCGCGATGCAACTGAATGGCGTACCTGCCAAGCAAATTATGGTTAACAATAAAACAAACATTACAGTATAACATACCATACCTGCAAAGCAAATACAATAAAACATTGTAAAAATAGAGAGAATAGATATAGAACAATAGTGAGTGGACAGTAGAGAGTGAACATAAGAGAACAATAAAGAGAGGAGAAAAATACAACCACAACTATTTTTGGATTTTTTTTTTTATTTTTATTTTTTTTTGTGTTTTTGTGTGAGTTTTTTAAAAAAAAAATCCACTTTTTTTAACTTTTATAAAAACTGTAAGAAACTGTAAACTGAACGTTGCAGATTATGGTCTCTCAAGATGTGATGGCCATCACATATTCCGAGACCCTGTGTTGGTGTGCCTAGGACTGTGTGGTGCTGTACCCTACGCTAAAACTCAACTAGTGTGTGGTAGCGTTTGAAACATACACCAATGCAGAGACCAGGTTGGTCAGGACAGTCGGGACAATAAAAGCGGGTGTCACGCCTAAATCCGAGTTTGCTGCAGACACGACATCTTTTTTGGCGGGTTTTTTGGGTAGGGGTACCAGGGAGGACAAAAGGAAAATGCCTCTCATACAGCCGGCTCACTGCATTTGCGTTGGGAAGGTGGGGCACAGCACCATCTGGAAACAGAAGGGCTTCGACGACCTCTTCCTGGAATTTTAGGAAGGATCCAGTCCGTCCTGAAGCTCTGTATAGCACATGAGCGTTCAGCAAAGCCAATTGAAACAAATAAACTGACACTTTTTTGTACCAGTGTTTGGACCTCCGGGCAATTAGGTACGGCGCCAACAACTGGTCATTGAGGTCCACCCCTCCCATGTTAAGGTTGTACTCGTGGATACAGAGGGGTTTCTCCACAACACCAGTCGCCGTAGGAATTTGGACTGCTGTGTCTGCGTGAAGCGTGGACAGAACGAAAACATTCTGTGAATCCCTCCACTTCACTGCTAACAAATTATTACACTGTAAGCAGGCTCTCTCCCCCCGACTAAGACGGGATACTACAAGCTCTTGGGGGAAGCCCCGGCGATTAGGTTGCACGGTGCCACATGCACCAATTCCATAATCAAAAAGGTGACTAAAAAGTGGCACGCTTGTGTAATAATTGTCCACGTACAAGTGGTACCCCTTTCCGAATAAGGGTGACACCAATTCCCACACTATCTTACCAGCGCTCCCTATGTAATCTGGGCAATTCTCCGGCTCTACGTGACTGTCTTTTCCCTCGTAAACCATAAAGCTAGATGTATAGCCTGTTGCCCTGTCGCAGAGCTTATACAACTTGACCCCGTATCTGGCACGCTTGCTGGGAAGTAATTGTTTGAATGACAAGCGGCCAGAAAACTTAACCAGGGACTCATCAACGCAGACAACTTGATGGGGATTATACAAGGCTGCAAACCGTTCGTTGAAGTGGTTTACGAGGGGCCGAATTTTGTAGAGCCGATCGAATCCAGGGTCTCCCCGAGGACGACAGAGTTCATTGTCACTAAAATGCATGAACCGCAAGATCTGCTCGTATCGTGTCCTGGCCATGGAGGCAGAGAAAATGGGCATATGGTGAACTGGGTGCATGGACCAATACAACCGCAGCTCACTCTTTTTAGTAATGCCCATGATGAGGGAAAGGCCCAGAAAGATCTTAAATTCGGAAACCGTAATTGGCTTCCAATCTCTGGCAAGGGACAGCTGGGGATTAGCGGCGATGAATTGACCAGCGTACAAATTGCTTTGGTCCACAATAGATCTATAGAGATCTTCGGTGAAAAACAGCGAATAAAAATCCAGTGACGTAAAATCAACTGTATTCACCTGAATTCCGGGTTGGCCAGTGAATGGGGGAAGTACGGGTGCTGCAGAAGTGGTGGGTACCCAATCAGGATTGGCGAATGCAGCAGGAAGGGCACTATGGGGACGGGCATGTCTTTGTCGTCTTCTTCTTGGTGGCAGCGGGACACTACTCGTGCTTGCCACCTCTCCAGCTTGAACTGCACTTATGGGACTCGCCACGTCATCAAGTGTTACTGCAGTGCTGGATATATGACCAGGATGTACTAGGCCGCTGGTGCTTGCCAGTTCACCAGAAGGAATAGCGGCGCTAGTACTTCTCTCCTCCATACGAGAGCCCTGCGGTTCTTGCACCTCAGCGACAGCAGATCGGGGTCTGGTACGCCTGACCCTAGCAGGGACCACAACTCCGTCGTCAGAGCTATCTGTCAGGGAGCCACTGTCGTCTACAGGATCGTATTCTAAGCAAGAATTTGACAGATGCGTGACCTCCTCATCACTATCTGTCAGGCTCATAAACAAGTAGGCCTCTTCATCACTGTACCATCGATTTGCCTTTTTGGGCTCTAAATTTAGGGGTACAGTGGTGAGATTCACAGGCAAAAAAGCACCTGACCTGTTAGTGACCGAGTCAAGCGCTACCAAAAAAACTGTTAGCGATCGCAGAGATCAGGCCTGACTCTGCGAACGCTGCAGTTATGTGTTTTTGTGTTTTTGTGTTAGTGATCGATCGATCGATACTGCACTTCGGTGGGCTGGACTGGGCGAAGGGGCTAAACGCAGGTGCTAGCAGGTATCTGGGCTGATCCCGCTAACCATGCGTTTTTGGGAACCCTAAACTGCAGGGGACGCTAGTATAGATCTGATCAGATCAAGTATCAATCCGATCAGATACTATACCACTAAAGGGAGGCGTATGGTGCGTGCATGGGTGTTAGCGCTATTGGCACTAATCGGACGCTGCCTGGGGCGACGCAGACCCTATCTGGCGCTAAAACCAAACTTTGATCACCCGCCGGGCGATCAGGGGGTTAAAACTTTATTGCAAAAAATATGGCGGGTGCCTTGATGCTATAAAAAATTAACTAGCTAAACTGCGTCACCCGTGACACTTATACTGTGATCACTGGTGACAGGGGGTAATGAAGGGGTTAAACCTTTATTGGGGGGGTGTTAGGGGGGGTCCCTAGACTTTTTAGGGCCTAAGACTAATTACCCTAACAATTATTTTTGTCACTAATGACACTAGTACAGCGATCAAAAAAAAAATCTGATCGCTGTACTGGGTGACACAGTGACAGGCAGTAAAGGGGTTAATTTGGGGGGTGATCGGGGGGTGATCGGGGGTTAAATGTATGCCTATGTGACCTGGTGTCAGTGTAGTGTTGTGCAACTCACGTTTCAGATGCTCTCTCCCTCTCGGTCTGGAACGAAAAGACCGACACGAGGGAGAGAGCAGTACTTCCCCTGCCAATGTTTACAAAACATTGCCAGGGGAAGACAACCATTGGTTAGAGTGATCACCAGGTCCAGGCCAGATTTTAGTGGCCTGGACATGGTGATTGATCAGTTCTGCAACGAATCTAATCATCGGGAACGGCGGGGGGGCAAGTGGTTAAATGCATTTTTTGCTGTGAAAATGACAATTGTCCCAAAAATGTGTCAAAATTGTCCGAAGTGTCCGCCATAATGTCGCAGTCACGAAAAAAATCGCTGATCGCCGCCATTAGTAGTAAAAAAAAAAAAAAAAACTATCCCCTATTTTGTAAACACTATACATTTTGCGCAAACCAACCGATAAACGATTATTGCGATTTTTTTTACCAAAAATAGGTAGAATAATACGTATCGGCCTAAACTGAGGGAAAAAAAATGTTATATATGTTTTTGGGGGATATTTATTATAGCAAAAAGTAAAAAATATTGCATTTTTTTCAAAATTGTCGCTCTATTTTTGTTTATAGCGCAAAAAATAAAAACCGCAGAGGTGATCAAATACCACCAAAAGAAAGCTCTATTTGTGGGGAAAAAAAAGACGCCAATTTTGTTTGGGAGCCACGTCGCACGACCGCGCAATTGTCTGTTAAAGCGACGCAGTCCCGAACTGTAAAAACCCCTTGGGTCTTTAGGCAGCATTTTGGTCCGGGGCTTAAGTGGTTAAGCACTCAATTATTTTATTATAGGAAACAATAAGTAACATTAATGATGGGAATGAGGTCTATTATACTGTCACTTTTTAAAGGAGGGGGAAGAAAGAGGGGTAAAGAGAGAAAATTCTCTTTTTAAATTTTTATTTTTCTCTTCCACCCCTTTTTTTTTTTTTTTTTTTAAAGAAATAGGGGTGAAGTTAGATAAAGGAAGCAAAAGGTTAAGATATGGTGTTTCTAAAAAGTTTACAGGCAAGAGTCCGCCACACAGTGGGTTATGAAGGGTACTGAGCATAGATAGACGCTATGGTCAGAGATAAAGAGAATAGGAGAAGTCCCTCTCCACTCCCATCCATAAATGGATGGGGTTATACAAAAGAGAGGGGAGTGGAAGGAGACAGGGGGGAGGCAAGTGAGTGTGAGGAGGGAGTATATATGGGATGCTCAATGGTGTGATTTAAATGCCCTATGGATGCAATTAAAAAATGGAGGTATCTATTCATCCCGTACTCTAGGTATAATGCCAGGTAAAAAGAAGAATGGTAATTGCTATACTGTGTTTTTCTGGAATGTTCGGGGACTGAACTCGAAGTTTAAACGAGCGTTAATGTTTCAATACATAAGGAAATATACTCCACAATTGATTATATTGCAAGAGACACATTTAATGGGGAAAAAATTGATTACGTTAAAAAAGGCTTGGATACAATAAACATATCACTCTACCTACTCATCCTATTCTAGGGGGGTAATAGAGAAGGCCTACATGGATATAAAAACGGAAAATATGTAATTTTGCTATATACAATAGGACAACAGAGGTATATTACAGTGGCATTATATATTCCACCCCCGTTTTCGGTAGAAATTTTCAACGAGATAATGGAAAAAATTATTCAATATCTTCCAGCGAAGTTATTGTTTATTAGAGACTTTAATTTAATCTTATCACAAGAGTTGGATAGACCAAAACCTCCTAAACAATACTCGCCAGATTTACATAATCGGGCACAAGTCATGGGGGTAACAGAGATTTGAAGATGGAAGAATCCTGGAAAAAGAATGTACTCTACCTCCTACAAAACAGCGTGTAGGATAGACCTAGCATTTGCGCATTCCGCTATGTTGGCAGACATTGCGGATGCCACATATCTACCAAGTGGCCCTTTAGATCACTCCCCTTTATACCTGACAGTACGTATCCCTATACCGAGAAATGCATCCATGTGGAGATTGACTCCGCAATGGGTGGTATTGTCCAGGAATAGAGGAAAAAATTACATCTATAATAATGGAATACTGGGAGAACAATGCAGGATCAACTTCGGTGGATATTGTATGGGATGCGTTTAACCACTTAAGACCCGGACCATTATGCAGGTTAAGGACCTTGCCCCTTTTTGCGATTCGGCACTGCGTCGCTTTAACTGACAATTGCGCGATCGTGCGACGTGGCTCCCAAACAAAATTGGCGTCCTTTTTTTCCCACAAATAGAGCTTTCTTTTGGTGGTATTTGATCACCTCTGCGGTTTCTATTTTTTGCGCTATAAACAAAAATAGAGCGACAATTTTGAAAAAAATACAATATTTTTTACTTTTTGCTATAATAAATATCCCCCAAAAATATATATATATATATATATATATAAAAAAAAAAATTACTTTTGGTAAAAAAGAAAAAAAAAAATCGCAATAAGCGTTTATTGATTTGTTTGCGCAAAATTTATAGCGTTTACAAAATAGGAGATAGTTTTATTGCATTTTTATTAATGATTTTTTTTTTTACCACTAATGGCGCCGATCAGCGATTTATTTTGTGACTGCAGCATTATGGCGGACACAGACCATTTTGAAACATTTTTGGGACCATTGTCATTTTCACAGCAAAAAGGGCTATAAAAATGCATTGTTTACTGTGAAAATGACAATTGTAGTTTAGGAGTTAACCACTAAGGTGGCGCTGTAGAGGTTAGGTGTGACCTCATATGTGTTTCTAACTGTAGGGGGCGGAGCTGGACGTGTGACATCATTGATAGTCTTTCCCTATATCAGGGAACAGACGATCAATGGACACTGCCACAACGAAGAACAGGGAAGGTGTGTTTACACACACACCTCTACCCATTCTTCAGCTTCGGTGACCGATCGCAGGACACTGGAGGCAATCGGGTCTGTGGGTCCTGCAGTCACGGAGCTTTGGACCGGGTAGCGTGCGCGGCGGCAGCGCTGCTCGCAACCCCACAGCTGGACTTAAAGCGACACGTACAGGTACGTGATTGTGCCCAGCCGTGCCATTCTGCCGACGTATATATCAGCGTGAAGGGGTCCCTAAGTGGTTAAAGCGTATTTGTGAGGACAATATATCTCAAACATTTTGGCGGTTAAAAAAAAAACCAGAAGATTAAAATACAGGAGTTACAAAGTCTGATAGAATTTCAGAAGCAAGAGTATGGTCAAGACTCTAGTGACATTAATTTTGATTTTTTTTTTTACTTATTTTATTTTATTTTCAAAAAAAGATAGGCAGATACATGTTAAAGGCAATCACAATAATCATTTCTTATTACACCATTAGCACGTACATCAGCCCTTAAATTAACAAGAAGAAAAAAGGTAATGATCAGGAAAACCCCTCAATATAACTATTTCTTCCGGGTTAACCATACCTGGATTACCCCTCAACAAGCATCACCTACCCATTATATTATCCCTCCCCCAAAATAAAAAAACACCCAACCCCCCCCTTCCTTCCCCCCCCCAAAACCCCTCCTTCCCCTTCCTTTCCTTCAGACCGGTCTATCGGAGTGTCGTCCATTTACATTCCATGCCCTTGTCCTACTCATATCTCCTATACATTGGCTTCCTCTTCAAGGAGAAACCCACCCTCTTCAGAAGCCACTAAGGAGTTCCAAGGTGCCCAAATCTCTAGGTATTTCTCTTGTTGTTGGTATGATGAGAGAACCAGGTCTTCCAACCTGCTTATCTCCTTTACTTTGCGGGCCCACATTTGTATTGTTGGCGATACAGTAGATTTCCATTTCAATGGTATGCAGGTCTTTGCCGCGTCTAGTAAGTGGCAAACGAGAGATTCTTTGCATCTTTTCTCTGGTATCTTGCTCACATGTAGAAGGCAAAATGCTGGGTCCTCTTATTTCTGAATCTGTAAGCCGTTGTATAATTCGTATAATTTCTCTCCAGAAGACTTTCAGCACAGGGCAGTCCCAGAAAATGTGCAGCATTGTACCTTTGTCTTTCTGACATCTCCAGCACACATCTGGGATGTCTGGGAAAATTTTGTTTAGTTTTTCCGGTGTTTTATACCATCTGGTAAAAATCTTAAAATTTGTTTCTTGTATTCTAGTACACCTTGTTGTCTCGTGTGTCAACCTGCACATCCTCTGTTGCTGCTCCCAGCCGAAGCTTCTCCCTGTTTCTCTCTCCCATTCCTGTATACATCTCAATGGGGAACCTTCTGGCCGTCTTATCAGTAGTCCATAACATACTGAGAGTGTGTGAGCTATCATCCCCTTACAAAGATTCTCAAAACTAGTAAGAGGTCTACTAAACCATTCTGGGTCTGGAAGTGTACAAAGGAAATGGGCAAGTTGAAGCGCATTCCAAAATTTAAGTCCCACTCTACTCTCTTGTTTAGTCATTTCTTCTATCGACATCCAGGTCCCCTCTTGGATAAAGCTGGATGCATAAATGCATCCGCTATCGTCCAAATGTCAGAAGTCGTTTCCTTCACACCCAGGTTGGAATTTTGTATTTACCTATTATCGGGTACATTGGTGAGATTGCGGGATCTATCCCTAACACGGGAAACAATGTTGCACAGAGTTTGGCTGTATTTCCCACCACTGGGTGTTCCTTCACTTCCCTGGGTAGTATAGAATAGCACCAGGGGGCTCCTCCAAGTCTAGCCCATAATTGGTGCTGTTCTATCTGGACCCATATTTTAGATTTCCTATGTCTATTCCAATCTATAACGCTGTTAAGATGTACTGCCTGATAATATTTCCGTAGGTCTGGTACTGCTAAACCTTCTTGTGCCTTAGTGTAGGTCAGTTGATTACGCTGTATCCTAGGATGTTTATGTGCCCATATAAATTCGTATATAATCTTCTGACACTGTTTAAAAAAAAATAATGGAATGTGTATTGGCAGTGTTTGGAATAAATATAAGAATTTAGGTAGAATACTCATTTTTATAATGTTGCAACGTCCTAGCCATGTGTGATACCCCGGGTTCCATTTGTCTAACAGTTTAACCTTCTGTAAAAGGAGTGGGAAATTTAACTAAAAAATCTTTGCTACTTTCGTTGGGATAAATGTGCCCAAGTATGTTAATGTACCGTCAGTCCATTTAAATTTAAATTTTCCCTTTAGCTCTACTATTGATGTTTGGACAAGATTAACCGGCATTGCCTCAGACTTATTAAAATTAATACATAAATTTGAAATCTCGCCATATCTATCAAATTCTCCCATCAGTTTTGGTAATGAGGATACTGGATTACTAAGTGTAAATAACATGTCATCTGCATATGCAGAAATTTTACACTCCATGTTTTTTATTTGTATTCCTTCTATGTCTTGGTTCAGCCGAACCGTACATAGAAAAGGTTCCAGCGACAGGGCAAAAAGCAGTGGCGACAGGGGGCATCCCTGTCTTGTCCCGTTTGAGATATCAAAGGCTTCTGAAAGTATTCCATTGACCCTTACTCGGGCCGATGGATGTGAATAAATAGCAGATATCCATTGTAGTGGTTTATTCCCAAAACCTATATGATGCAATACCGCTTGTATATATTCCCAATTTACCCTGTCGAAGGCCTTTTCCACGTCAGTGTTCAAAAATATAGATTGGATCTTAACAGTATTCACTATCTGAAATAGGTTAATAGCTTTTGTGGTATTGTCTCGGGCCTCTCGGTCAGGGATAAATCCTACCTGGTCTAGGTGTATAAGATTTGGCAAGTATACTTGGATCCGATTTGCCAGGATTTTTGCGAATATTTTGAGGTCCTGGTTTAAAAGGGATATTGAACGATAGCTTCCACATAAAGCCGGGTCTTTTCCTTCTTTCGGAATCAGTGCACTGTATGCAAACAGAGTTTCTTTTGTTAGCACTGCTGTAGACCCCAGTGTGTTAAATAATTTTGTCATGTGGTCCACTAGCGAAGGGAGAAATGTTCTGTAATACAAAAGTGTAAGACCACCTGGTCCCGGGGCCTTCCCTAATTTCATCGCTCCCACCGCTTCCTCTACTTCTTTTTTAGTAATTGGTTCCTCTAATTTCTCCTTGGCCCCATCGGACAGTCTGGGCATTTTTGACTCTAGAAGGTATTGTTCTATCTGGTCTATTCTTAGTGGGTTTTTCTGTAAGTTATATAGAGAGTGGTAGTATGTCTGGAATTCTTTAGCTATTTCTTGTGGTTTCGTGACCTTGGAGTTTTTAGGTGTACTAATCTGGGGGATATTATTATTTAACTTCTGGTCTCGCAGGGTTCTGGCAAGTAATTTCCCAAATTTGTCCCCGGACTCGTATGAGATTTTCCTGCATCGCTGTATATCCACTTTTGCTTTAGAAAAAGAGGATGTCTGTAATTTCTATTCTTTTCCTAACAAGGTCTTTTTCTATTGCTATCGACCCTGTCTGTTTATGTTTCCCCTCTAGTTGAGTTAATTCTTCCAGTAGACCTTTAAGGCGTTTTGATCTTTCTCTCTTATTCCTGGACCCATGTTTTATTAATACTCCCCTGATGACTGCCTTGTGTGCTTCCCAGATTATTCCTGGATCGCAGTCATGGGTATCATTGGTCTTAAAATACCAATTTATCTCCTTGGTCACATCCTTCAGCACTTCTTTCTCTCGTAATAAGCTCTCCAGTTATTAGATCTAGTTTTGGAAAAATCTTGTAAATCATAAGACAAAAAAATGGGTGCATGGTCTGACCATGTGATAGACCCAATTTTAGAGTCCTTCACTGCGTGTAATTGAGCATGTGGGATCAGAAATAAGTCTATCCGGGAGTATGATTTATGGGGGGGGGGGGAACGTATAATCCTTTTCTTTTGGATGAAGCAATCTCCATATATCAATTAGTTGATTTTTGTGTAGGGTTTGCATGATACGTTTTCGAGCACTATAAGAAATGGCTGACAATCCTGAGGATGTGTCTTCTTTTATGTCTAGAGGGATATTCAGATCCCCCCTCAAAAATCAGACTCCCTTCTGTAAATTCCATTAGAGTGCCCAGTGTCTTATTCAAAAAGATCGCTTGATTCTCTTTAGGGACATATACAGTTGCTAATGTGATCCTCATGTTACCAATTTCCCCTTTCACAAATCTAAAATGTCCTTCGCCATCTTGTTTAGAGTCTATATATTTCCAAGGTATTCTCTCTGCCAACATAATTGATACACCTCTCGATTTTGCTAATTGGTTCGTGGAATGGTAAACTGTTGGGAACCATCTACTTTTTAAAGTCGTACTCTATCATCTCTAAAGTGTGTCTCTTGGATGAATGCTATATCTATTCCCAATCGCCGTAGATCCTGAAGAAGGATCTTCCTTTTTTCTGGCATATTTAGTCCCTTAGCGTTTAGGGATAGTATATCTAGGGTCTCCATCTCGTCTCTCAGATCTTCAAGGAAAAGAAGAGAGAAACAAAAAGGAAGAGGGAAAAAAAAAATGTTGATTTAATGATGGCTGCACAAAGGGATTTACATCTGCAGATGGAGGAAATAAAAAGGCTTGAACTGCATAAAAATAGACAGAGTATTTTTGAGCAAGGAGATAAAAGTGGGAGATTTCTGGCAAGGTTAGCACAACAAGAATATCAAACCACCATTATACCAGAAATTGAGACTTTAAATGGACAAAAAGTAAAAGAACCTGAGGAGATATTGGAGGCCTTCAGAGAAAATTATAGTTCATTGTATACCTCCTCTCTCCCCTCCGAATTCTGCCCAGAGGCTATGACAGGTCTTTTAGACCAGGTAGCTCTGGGGTGGTTGTGGGATGAGGAGAGGGGGGCATTGGTATGCCCCATTACTACCGAGGAGATTATGGAGGTTATACGTACACTGCTGGGAGAAAAAGGCACCAGGCCCCGACGGAATCCTGGGGGAAGTTTATAAAAAATATTAGGTTTGTCCCGATACCAGTATCGGTACCGATACTGAGTATTTGCGGGAGTACTTGCCCCGATGCCTGAATAGAATACTTGCCCCCCCCGCCGCATACCGCAAAGCCGCCGCGTTAATCAGTGTGCGGGGAACATTACAGGCAGCTTTCGTTTGAATAGCTGTATTCCCCGCCGCACCGCGTATAGACACTCCCCCTTGCTCGGGATTGGACAGATCCGTCCAATCCCGAGCAAGGGGGAGTGTCTATACACGGCGCGGCAAGGAATGGACAGCTATTCAAACGAAAGCTGCCTGTAATGTTCCCCGCATGCTGATTAATGCGGCAGCATCATCATCTACTAGGTATGGGGGACATGGCTGCAATATATGGGGGGACATGGCTGGATATATGTGGGGGACATGGCTGCAATATATGGGGGGACATGGATGGATATATATAGAAAAATATAGGGTACATAAAGAGCTTGCACAGTATACTAAGGGAATAAATCCAAAAAGCATTACCGTCCCGGGTAGAAAAATTAATATATGTTCCCAGTTCTGGGATGTGGCATGGGACTGTGCGAATGCGATTTGGAATATGTGTTATGATTACAAAGAGTTTGCTAAGGAACCGCAGGGATCATACATAGTAGACAAAACTTATATAGGTAAAAAATATAATTTAATTGACATTAATCATGTACATATACACATAGAATAAAAAACATGATCACATGAGATGATATATTTCACCAAATATAGGGTGACCGAATGGTGTATGCAGGGGGTCCAACATGTTTCGCCCTTTCGGGCTTTTTCAGGGACAAGAATGCATACTATATAATCTATAAATGAAAAAACATGCGAGTATGGTACATTTAATAGTTTTGCATATTGTATGGATCACAAACATTTTGCGGACATAGCCGCAATTTCTAAAGCTGTGAAAGTCAGCATGTTTAGCATGAGAAACAGATAAACTAAAGATATATACACAAAGCAAAAATTGAAACTACTGCCTGTCTAGGTCTGCCGCCATTATGTGAACAGGTGAATGCCCCAGACAAAAAATGTACCTCAGTGGCGATCGCACACGGAACTCCCAGGCGGGTCCAACAGGGATTGCTGGATGGAATATCAATATATAGCAAAGGTCATGGACAGTCCATAGGTCTCACTAGGGTGCGCATAGAGGCAGGTAATGTTAGAATAATATCTAGAAAATATATAATCTAATATCTATAGGAGAAAGGGGAATTTTAACAAATAAGAAACAGAAAAAATAAAAAAGGGTAAAAAAATGTAGCTAAAAATGTGGGAAAAAGTACTAAGGATGGTGGTGTAGATGTATGATGTAATTGAATTTGTTTATAGATAATGGGATGTTCTCCTGCTGTACATGCATGCACAAGTAGCGCTGGAGATTGTTGGTAATGATGGACCCGTATGAGGGTGTATGTATGGAGATAATAGAGATTATATATATATATATATAGTATAAAATACACAAGCAAAGGCTCATATATATATTGTGTAAGGGGGGGGGGACTAATGTGCAAAACCACTCTAACCCAGGGCACTAAAAACTAATAATATGTGGATAAAAAGCGATAAAATAAATATGAAGGCAGTAGCCACTACTAAAAGATGCTCACGCACCAGCAATAGTATAAAATGAGGGGGGTGTGATAGCGCTTGCCACTTAAATAATAAGCAAATGATTAATAATGAGCACAAAATCATTAATGACCAGTAAAAATGTGTTTCACTCCTTATTCCTTGAAAAAAACTCCAAACATCAATAACAATGATGAGAAGGATGAATAACGTGAAAAATAATGAAAATCCAAAATATATGATTGACTAAAAACCATTTCGGTCATCAGACATTTTTTCTTAATAAATTTCCCAAAATTGATAATATATAAAAGTGAGAAAATGAATCCTTCAGTGAATAAATTGTGAAATCAAACATCCAGTGTATATTACAATAAATAAAAAACTGCAAGAAAAATGCAATAAAGAATAAATAATAAATGTATCAAAAAAAAAAAAAGTCCATGTGCACAATCCCTGTGCTAAAAAAGGGATTTTTAATACAGCTTACCTGTAAAATCCTTTTCTTGGAGTACATCACGGGACACAGAGCGGCATATTCATTACTATGTGGGTTATATGGAGTACCTTCAGGTGATGGACACTGGCAATCTCAAACAGGAAGTGCCCCTCCCTATATAACCCCCTCCCATAGGAGGAGTACCTCAGTTTTGTAGCAAGCAGTATGCCTCCCAAAATGGTCCCCATAAGAGGGGTGGGAGCTCTGTGTCCCGTGATGTACTCCAAGAAAAGGATTTTACAGGTAAGCTGTATTAAAAATCCCTTTTTCTTTCTCGTACATCACGGGACACAGAGCGGCATATTCATTACTATGTGGGATGTCCCAAAGCAATGCTTACAATGAGGGGAGGGAGAACATCTTCCCAAGACAAAAAGGATTTAATTTAGAGATATACTCAAATCATAATAAATCCAACTTAGTTGAGAAAAATAATTTTTAAATTTAACTCAAAAGGGAGCCCCCGGAATCCGAGGGTCTCAAACTGCAGCCCGCAGCACTGCCTGCCCAAAGGCTGTATCAGTATTCCTTCTTGCGTCCAACTGGTAGAATTTTGTAAACGTGTGGACAGAAGACCAGGTTGCCGCCTTGCAAACTTGAGCCATAGAGATCTGGTGGTGTGCTGCCCAGGAGGCGCCCATGGCCCTAGTAGAATGAGCCTTTAATGATAACGGAGGAGGCAACCCTGTCAAGCCGTAGGCCTGAGTGATTAACTGTTTAATCCATCTCGAGATGGTGGATTTTGCAGCTGCCTGCCCCTTCTTGGGCCCATCCGGTAAAATGAACAACACATCTGTTTTCCGGATCTTCTCTGTAGCTTTAAGATAGGCCTTCATGGCCCTGACAATATCCAAGGTATGCAGCAACCCTTCCTTTCTGGAAGTAGGTTTAGGAAAGAAGGATGGTAATACCAAATCCTGGTTTAGATGAAAACTGGATATAACCTTTGGTAGGAAGGAAGGATGAGGGCGGAGAACGACCTTGTCCTTATGTAAAATAAGATATGGTTCCTTACAGGATAAGGCTGCCAGTTCCGATACTCTTCTGGCGGAAACTATGGCAACCAAAAATACTAACTTCCTTGTCAGTAAAACCAAAGGAATTTCAGCCAACGGCTCAAAAGGTTGTTTCTGTAAACTTGACAGAACAAGATTTAAATCCCAGCGGGGATTTAACTGGAGGATTAATACGTAAGACCCCTTGAAGGAAGGTCTTAACTAGCGAGTGGGTGGCCAGCGGCCGCTGAAACCACACTGACAAAGCTGAAATCTGTCCTTTGATTGTGCTTAATGCCAGTCCTTTATCCACTCCTAGCTGGAGAAAACGTAATACTCTATCGATGGTAAACTTGCGCAGCAGGCGGGGTAGTAACTGGAGCGGGGGAAATGCATAAAGAAGTTTGAACTGATGCCAAGGGCAAACTAACGCATCGGTTCCGCAGGCTCTGGGATCCCTTGTGCGGGACATGAACCTGTCTAGCTTCTTGTTTAGTCTCGATGCCATGATATCCACGTCCGGCACTCCCCACTTCTGGCAGAGTGTCTGAAAGACCTGTGGATGCAGAGACCACTCCCCCGGCAATAGAGTCTGGCGACTTAAGAAGTCCGCCTGTAGGTTGTCCACTCCGGGAATGAATATAGCCGATATGCAGGGCACATGGGCTTCTGCCCACAAGAAAATCAAGCTCACTTCTTTCTGAGCGGCTTGACTCTTGGTTCCCCCTTGGTGATTTATGTATGCCACCGCCGTGGCATTGTCCGATTGTATTCTCACCGGGAACCCCTGCAGTTTGGACGTCCAAGCCCTGAGGGCTAGCCGGGCAGCTCTGAGCTCCAAGATATTGATGGGCAACTGCTCCTCTGCCGCTGCCCAAGTGCCCTGGCGAGTGCAACCATCCAAAATTGCTCCCCAGCCGATCAGGCTGGCGTCTGTGGTTACTATCTTCCAGGTCACAGGACTGAACGTCTTTCCCTTCAGGAGATTCTGAGGGTTTAACCACCAAGATAGACTTTGCCAGACTCTTGGTGAGAGTGGCAAAGGAATCTCCAAGGCCTGAGGCCTCTTGCTCCATGCTGACAGGATGGCTGCCTGCAGGATGCGAGTGTGGCTCTGAGCATACGGTACCGCCTCGAAGGTGGCCACCATCTTGCCTAGTAGCCGCATACATAGGCGAACAGTTGGCTTTCTCTTGCTCAGAACTATTTGTATTAGCTCTTTGATGGCCTTGACCTTTAATAGAGGTAGAAACACCTTCTGTTGTTCTGTATCCAATCTCATGCCGAGATATTCCAGCTGCCTTGTGGGCCGAAATGCTGATTTGTCTCGATTTAGGACCCAGCCGAACCTCTCGAGGTATTGAACCGTGAGGGTGACTGCTCGTTCCAGGCCAGGAAACGAGTGGTCTACGACCAAGAGGTCGTCCAGGTAAGCTAGGACCGTGACCCCTTGGGTCCTTAGATTGGCTAGGATTGGGGCTAGGACCTTCGTGAATACCCGGGGGGCCGTAGCCAACCCGAAGGGGTGCGCCACAAATTGGAAATGACGCTGAGCCACCGAGAAGCGTAGAAATACCTGATGTGGCTGAAAAATTGGCACATGAAGGTAAGCATCCTTTATGTCTATGGACGCCATGAAGTCGTCCTTCTGGAGCACGGCGACAGCTGACCGAATAGTTTCCATCCGGAATGAGCGGACCTTTAGGTACGCATTTACTCCCTTTAAGTCCAAAATTGGCCTGACATCGCCGTTGGGCTTTGGGATGATAAACAGGTTGGAGTAGAACCCCAAGCCCTGTTCCTGGACTGGTACTTCTACTATCACCTTTTGGCACAGCAGATGATTCAATGCCGCCATCAACGCGGCTCCCTTCACCGGGTCGCCTGGTACTCTTGACTCCTGGTAATGAGGAGGAGGGAATTCTGAAAATTCTAGTTTGTAGCCCGTGGCCACGGAAGACCATACCCAGCAGTCGGGAATGCTGGCCTCCCAAACTTCTGCAAAGAGACGTAGCCTTCCCCCCACCATCGTGGGTGGGGGCGCCCCTTCATAAGGCCGACTTGGGGGCTGGCTTCGCAGGCTTGCGGTACCACTGCTTCTTGCCCCCAGTGGCTTGGCCTTGTGGCTTATTGTTAAAGCCTGATCTTGCAGGAGGCCGTCGATACTGTCTGGTATTAGAGGGCCCCTGTCCCGGGGAGGGCTGGCGCTTAAACGCGGGCCCTCTGGCTTTCTTCTTGACTGGCAAGAGAGTGCTTTTGCCGCTTGATATAGTCTGAATATATCTATCCAGATCTTCTCCGAAGAGTCGTCCTCCATGGAAGGGAAACCCTACCAGGAGCTTTTTGCATGGGGGCTCAGCCTCCCAACTCTTCAACCATAAGAGCCTTCTCATATGGATTAGAAATAAGGATAAACGTGATGCCGCCGGGGGCGCCCATCTTTTGGAGAATTTCTCCTCCATAGGATATAAAACAGAATTTTTTAGGTGGTAAAAAGACTATCTGGCTTAATCCAATCCTGAAACATGACCTCCTCGAGTAGAGGATGGATCGGGAAAACTGCGTTGCTTTGAGGCGTTTTTAAAGAGCCTAAAGCTGAAACCGCCGATACTTGAGGTTCTGGTATGGGTAACTTAAATGCCTCATGGACCATGTCCGTTAAGGCCTGAACCCACAAACTTTCCCCTTGGGAGGCTGAACCAGACCCCTCAGTATCCAGATCCTCGATCTCTGAACCACCCTGGTCCAAAGCGTCAAGTCTATCCAATTCCCCTAGGGAAAGGATCTCTGTGTCTGAGGCTTCTTGCTCGGGTGACGGAGACCTAGTCCGCTTTCTACCCGATATAGCTTTAGCTATCCTTTTTGCCATTCTTTTCTCTAGTTCACCTAAAGAAACAGCAAGAACTCTCTCAGTGACAAAGCCGGGGTTGGACTGACCTGGATCAGCCCCAGCACCAGATCCCCCAGGTCCCATCAAGGCGTGCCCTGATATGTCCTGTGGGGAGAGCAGCGGCATAGCCGTGTCTGAGCCCTCGGATTTTGCGGGGGAATCCCCACCCTTTGTACCCTCTGACCCAGAAGGCATGGTACAATACCGAGGTACACCTATTACCCAGCCACAGACGTAGCTAAGGGGATCTGTCGGTTTGGGAGCGATAGAGACTAACGCCCAAACTGAGAAGGGAGATCAGCAGTTCTTTCCCTTCTTCTTTTTCTTTTTTTTTTTTTTTCAAGAGGAAAAGAAACCACTCTGTCTCCCACTAAGTATTGCCAATAGCCATCTGCTGAAAAAAGGAAAAGAAAACCTATCTGTAGGTTTGACAGTCCTTAAAAAAAACTGTAATTCTTCCTTTCGCCACCGGGTGTCCTCGGCGTGCTCCGCTCTGTGTCCTCCTCTCCTCTAGCTCAGGATGACACTGAGCTCTTGGCAGCTAATGGAAGGAAGGACCTCCCCTTCCTTTACTTGTGATTCGCCGCCCACCGGGATGCGCCCCCACCACGGAAACGGCGCGAAAATCATTTATATCTCGGGCACGCGCGCGCCCGTCGGCGGGGGCCATCACACATGGAGGAGGACGGAGCAGCGCAGGCACCCAGGCAGGTAAGCCCTTTAGGTAGGTCACAGACCTCCTTTTAGCATGGGAAAAGGACTCCCCTCTTACAGAGATCCCACACCTAGCGCCAGCAGCCCAGCTAAACAACACTTACCAGGGAGGTCACATATTACTGGGGAAAAAAGATTGAATCATCCTGTCTCTGTCATAGACATAGTGATTCCTTGCCAATGCAGAGCATACCCAGGCCTGTCCCCCTGTGCACCCCCTGTAGGGAACCTGCTAAGAACCAAGTTCCGCAAGCTCCCCCAATACTTACCTGCTCCATGCCGCAGGACTTTTGCACAGCAAGAGGTCCAATCTTCCCCCATCTCCGTGGGTGGCGTCTAGACCTTCAGGCCCTGGGTTCCTATGAAGGAGCCACTGTCCTGGGCCCATATAGCACCCTGGCAACAGAAACATTAGGCCCCCAAAGGTTTCTAAGTTCTGGGCCCAGGGTCCAGCTCTCTGAACAGAAAGCATTATGGGCTACACCCCAATGGTTTGGGGTCCGGTTGCTGACCACTTTAGCACTGAGGCCTTTGGACAGAACCGGTTAGCCCACCTTAATCCCAAGGATGTGGAGGTAAGCTAAACCATGACCAACACCTAAGACACTGGCGAAAAAACTGAGGTACTCCTCCTATGGGAGGGGGTTATATAGGGAGGGGCACTTCCTGTTTGAGATTGCCAGTGTCCATCACCTGAAGGTACTCCATATAACCCACATAGTAATGAATATGCCGCTCTGTGTCCCGTGATGTACGAGAAAGAAAAATATATAATTAATGTTCAATCAAAATAACGGTGCTTCAATAATATTTTCAAACAGTGTGTGGTGCTTCAAAAAACAATAATCCAAATAATAAAGTGTTTCCTAAGTGCAGATGTGCTTGAATGATAGCTGTAATCCACTGTACAATCATTCAGTGTAACTGTGCAGAACCAACACCGGCCGCGAACGGAGATGACGTCACCGACGGCTCTCCTGAATCTTGACGCGTTGCGTGGCAGCCCGACCCCACTTAATCATAAGATCTTATCCATCTATATCTACTCTGAATTGCTGTGATGCTTTCCTCCTATACATGGAGGATAGATCTATATCACACAGCTCTAATATTGCAATTTCTCCATTAGGGAACCCGTTCCCTTGGACTTTTCCCTTCTTTTGTTTTCCCTATAGTGTGTGGTTAGCTGCGTGGCCGGTCTATTCCTGCTTCCCTGAGGGGATTTTATCATTTCCCAATGTCCTATACACTGGAGTTATCATAGGAAGTATTTATATTTCATACCCTTTATCCTTCCCTTTCATTTCACTGTTCATGCATTCCCATTTGAAACAAATTCTCATATGTAACCACTCTAGATTGCCTAACACGTTGGATGCAGCTGGTTCCAATCAGCCCACTCTCTGTGAGTCATCTTTAATGACATCTTCCATAAGTTATCTACTCCATGCAAACTTGAGATGTAAGTTCATACAAAGCACTATTACCATGGTATACATACAGTTTTTAATAGAATGTCATTGCCTGATGCATATTTTGCAACTAACTATAAGCCTAAGTGGCCAATATATATATTGCTTGTGTATTATATATATATATATATACATATACATATACACACACACATTTTTTTTTTATATATATATATATATATATATATATATATATATATATATATATATATATATATATATATATATCTATTATCTCCATACATACACCCTCATACGGGTCCATCATTACCAACAATCTCCAGCGCTACTTGCGCATGCATGTACAGCAGGAGAACATACCATTATCATCTATAAACAAATTCAATTACATCATACATCTACACCACCATCCTTAGTACTTTTTCCCACATTTTTAGCTACATTTTTTTTACACTTTTTTTCTGTTTCTTCACCTTATTTGTTAAAATTCCCCTTTCTCCTATAGATATTAGATTATATCTTTTCTAGATATTATTCTAACATTACCTGCCTCTATGCGCCCCCTAGTGAGACCTATGGACTGTCCA
Organism: Rana temporaria; assembly: GCF_905171775.1. Taxonomy (NCBI): domain Eukaryota; kingdom Metazoa; phylum Chordata; class Amphibia; order Anura; family Ranidae; genus Rana; species Rana temporaria. The sequence continues at coordinate 82,189,010 of NC_053495.1, read as the reverse complement.
TGACCTGTGCCATATATTGATATTCCATCCAGCAATCCCCGTTGGACCCGCCTGGGAGTTCCGTGTGCGATCACCACTGAGGTACATTTTTTGTCTGGGGCATTCACCTGTTCACATAATGGCGGCAGACCTAGACAGGCAGTAGTTTCAATTTTTGCTTTGTGTATATATCTTTAGTTTATCTGTTTCTCATGCTAAACGTGCTGACTTTCACAGCTTTAGAAATTGTGGCTATGTCCGCAAAATGTTTGTGATCTATACAATATGCAAAACTATTAAATGTACCATACTCACATGTTTTTTCATTTATAGATTATATAGTATGCATTATTGTCCCTGAAGAAGCCCGAAGGGCGAAACATGTTGGACCCCCTGCATACACCATTCTGTCACCCTATATTTGGTGAAATATATCATCTCATGTGATCATGTTTTTTATTCTATGTGTATATGTACATGATTAATGTCAATTAAATTATATTTTTTACCTATATAAGTTTTGTCTACTATGTATGATCCCTGCGGTTCCTTAGCAAACTTTTTGTAATCTGAACACATATGCCAAATTGCATTTGCACAGTCCCATGCCACATCCCCAGAACTGGGAACATATATTCATGGTTGGATATATGTGGGGGGACATGGCTGCATATATGTGGGGGGACACGGCTGCATATATGTGGGGGGACACGGCTGCATATATGTGGGGGGACACGGCTGCATATATGTGGGGGGACACGGCTGCATATATGTGGGGGGACACGGCTGCATATATGTGGGGGGACACGGCTGCATATATGTGGGGGGACACGGCTGCATATATGTGGGGGGACACGGCTGCATATATGTGGGGGGACACGGCTGCATATATGTGGGGGGACACGGCTGCATATATGTGGGGGGACACGGCTGCATATATGTGGGGGGACACGGCTGCATATATGTGGGGGGACACGGCTGCATATATGTGGGGGGACACGGCTGCATATATGTGGGGGGACACGGCTGCATATATGTGGGGGGACACGGCTGCATATATGTGGGGGGACACATTTTTAAAAAAAATATCGGTATTGGGTATCGGTGAGTACATGAAAAAAAGTATCGGTACTTGTACTCGGTCCTAAAAAAGTGGTATCGGGACATCCCTAAAAATATGGAGCCTTAAGAGCTCCTAAATTAGCAGAAGTATTTACAAATGAATCAAAAGGGGCTCTCCCAGATTCAATGAGAGAGGCACACATAACATTATGATATAAAGAAACGAAAGATCCAAAACTATGTTCCTCATATAGGCCAATTGCGTTATAAAATATTAACAAAGATATTAACATTAAGAATACAACCCCTGCTCAGAAATATTATAGATTCAGACCAGACAGGATATATGCCTCAAAGAACAACCGACATTAACCTACGTAGGCTATACACAAATATACATATTCATCATATACAGGAAGGGTCTAGGACGGTGGCCTCTAGATATAGAAAAGGCCTTTGATACAATCGAATGGCCCTTTTTTATGGGAAATACTTAGGAGGATGGGATTCCCATTAGTGTTTATAAAGTGGATCCAAATAATATATGGGAGACTCATGTCAGCCGTTAAATGGGGAGGAAAGCTGTCATCTTTTTTTCAGTTATATAGGAGGTACGAGGCAGGGCTTCCCTCTCTCTCCAGCACTCTTTGCGATAGCAATAGAGCCAGTGGCAGAGGCTCTCAGGACCTCGCCAAATATTCAAGGACTTCGAGTAGGGGGGCTGGAGGAGAGGGTAGCCATATATGTGGATGATATGCTATTATTTCTGAGAGATGCGGGTCCATCTTTGGAGGGAGCTTTAGAATTACTGAATATCTTCTTACCCTTTACAGGGCTTAAAGTGAATTGGGGGAAGTCTTTGTTATTCCCTATTGATCAAGGAGCACAGGACACCGCTGCCCCAAATATACCACTGAAGTGGGTGAGAGAATTTAAATAACTTGGCATAATATCTAGACAAGTTGAGGACTTTCGAGCACTAAACTTAGATCCGGTGATACAGGAACTGGGGAGGAAATTAAAGATGTGGGTATCGTTACCACTGTCCTTATTAGGCCGTATAAATCTGGTGAAGATGAAGATTCTTCCTAAGTTTCTGTACATATTCAGAATTCCCCACAATGGCTGCATGGAATGCTCTCCACATTTATATGGGCAAACAAATCAGTTAGAATTAAACTAAGCACTATTATCAGACCGGCAGACTTTCCAGATTTTCACAAGTATTATTTAGCCACACAGTTGGTGACGGTGGGGAGATGGTTGAACCCGGATGGGTTAGATTCTGCTACTATGTTAGAAGCAGTAAGGGTTCAAATCGGTAGAGGCACTGCAGGGTTTTTCATATAGGGGGGATAAAATCTAGGCGAGATTGACCCCTCTAATGAGAACAACTGTTAAAATATGGAAAGCTACTATAGTAAAAAAAGGGATGTTCGGAAATTAATCTATACCCAAATACCCCATTATGGAGAAATCCTGAATTGCCGCATCTGGATTCCATTCAGGATCCAGGGGCATGAACAAAATATGGGGTAAAAAGGTTATCGCAAATACAGGGAGAAAGATTTTCCTTGTTTGTAGAAATTAGGAAGTCCTGGAATATCCCAGAGAGTTATATTTTCAGATATATGCAACTTACCCATGCATTATTGGCTCAGTTCCCAGGGGGAACTTCGCAAATAATGGAAGTAGGTCTCGAAAAAATAGTAAAAAGTGGGAAAAAAGGTCAACTTCAATCCTATATAAGTATTTATTAAGAGATACATCACTAGATACAAGTAAATTAAGTGAACAGTGGAGAAGGGACATCCAAACTTGGTGGGGGTAAATTGGGAGGAAGTGTGGAGGTCCCCATTTCAGATATTGGTATTACTTTTAGATAAATTAATACAATACAAAATAATACATAGAAGCCACTATAGACCATATAAGATCTCTCTATCAAACCCTCAGAACTGCTGGAGATGTGCAGATATTACAGGAAATTGTATGCATATATTTTGGTTATGCCCAAAGATAGTGGTATTCTGGAGGTAAGTTTTGAGAATTGCTACATCAGTAGTTTTGGAACAGGAGGTAGAGACCTGCCTGTTGGGACTGGTAGGGAAGAAGATTGTCCCGAAGGGAAGGAGAACACAGGTGGGCTTACTATTATTCTACGCTAGAAAGACGATAGTCCTAAATTAGAAAAAGGTAGAAGCCCCCTCGGTAGCACATTGGAAAAATCTAGTAAATAATAATTTGCCACTATATAGGGAGACGTACTGCAATAGAGGACATGAGGAGAAATAGAGAGAGTATGGGAAAGCAGGCTAGAAAACTCTATAAACAGCTTCAGGATAAACAGGGTATAAGGGGAGGTTAAACACACCATTAAAGAAAGAGGGAAATGAATGTAAGAAGAGGACCGTGTTAGATGAAATGAATATTAGGGGGAAATTTTAGAATGTTATTGTAAAAGGTAAAATATATATGTATATGGATTTTTTTTTTTGTATGGAAAATTAATAAAAAGGGATTTTTATATACAGCTTACCTGTAAAATCCTTTTCTTGGAGTACATCACGGGACACAGAGCGGCATATTCTTTACTATACGGGTTATATACTCCATATAACCCGTATAGGTTGATGGACACTGGCAGTCTCAAACAGGAAGTTCCCTCCCTATATAACCCCCTCCCATAGAGGGAGTACCTCAGTTTTGTAGCAAGCAGTATGCCTCCCAAAAATCTCCCCATAAGAGGGGTGGGAGCTCTGTGTCCCGTGATGTACTCCAAGAAAAGGATTTTAAAGGTAAGCTGTATATAAAAATTCCTTTTTCTTTATCGTACATCACGGGACACAGAGCGGCATATTCTTTACTATACGGGATGTCCGAAAAGCAATGCTTTAATGAGGGGAGGGAGACATCTCAACCAAGAAGACTTAATTCAGAAAATAACTATTTAAATCATAATAAATCCAAATTAAATCAAAAAACAAATATAATTAATTGATTATTCATTCAAGGATGCCCCCGATCCCGAGGATCTCAAATCGCAGCCTGCAGCACTGCCTGCCCAAAGGCTGCATCGGCCTTTCTCCTGACGTCCAATTGGTAAAATCTTGTGAACGTGTTGACCGATGACCAGGTCGCTGCCTTGCAAACCTGAGCCATAGAGATCTGGTGGTGTGCTGCCCAGGAGGCGCTCATGGTCCTAGTAGAATGGGCCTTTACTGACAAAGGCGGAGGCAATCCCCTCAAGCCGTAGGCCTGACTGATTAATTGTTAATCCATCTAGCGATGGTAGTAGCTTTAGATGCTGCCTGACCCATCTTGGGTCCTTCCGGCAAGATGAACAAAATATCCTTCTTACTAAACTTTTCTGTAGTCTTAAGATAGGCCTTCACGGCCCTGACAATATCCAAGGTATGTAGCAAGCCCTCGCTTCTAGAAGTGGGCTTTGGGAAGAAGGGTGTCAGGATCAAATCCTGGTTTAAGTGAAAACTAGACACAACCTTAGGCAGAAAAGACGGATGCGGACGGAGAACCACCCTGTCTTTATGCAGAATGAGGTATGGTTCTCTACAAGACAAGGCTGCCAGCTCTGACACTCTTCTAGCAGAGGCCATAGCAACCAAAAATACTAACTTTCTAGTGAGTAACACCAAAGGAACCTCCGCCAGAGGTTCAAAGGGCCGCTTTTGTAGAGCCGACAAAACAAGATTCAAATCCCACGGACAAAGCGGAGATTTGATAGGGGGATTAATGCGCAAGACCCCCTGCAAGAAAGTCTTAACCAAAGAGTGAGTGGCCAAAGGCCTCTGAAACCACACTGACAAAGCAGAAATCTGACCTTTGATAGTGCTTAAGGCCAAATTTTTGTCCACTCCTAGCTGGAGAAAATGCAATACTCTGTCAATGGTGTATTTGCGAGGGTGCCATCTTTGGGACTCACACCAGAATACGTAGGCCCTCCAAATCCTGTAATAAATTACTCTGAGTAGAAATTACCTGTCTAGATAGGCCCCTAGCCCTGAGAATCAGGGATTCAGCCGCCAAGCCGTCAAATTTAGATGCCGTAAGGCAGGTTGGAGGATCGGGCCTTGAGAGAGTAGGTCTGGCCGAAGTGGAAGGGTCCAGGGCTCCCCCACTGACATTCTCACGATCAGTGAGTACCATGACCTCCGGGGCCATGCTGGGGCTATCAGAATAACTGGTCTGCTCTCTACCCTGATCCTGCGCAGCAGGCGGGGCAGCATTTGTAACGGGGGGGGAAGGCATACAGCAGATTGAACTGATGCCAAGGGCAAACCAACGCATCAGTTCCACAGGCCAGAGGGTCCCTTGTCCGGGACATGAACTTGCTCAGCTTCCTGTTGAACCTCGATGCCATGATGTCTACATACGGAAATCCCCATTTCTGGCAGATCTCTTGAAAGACCTGGGGATGGAGGGACCATTCCCCTGGAACCAGCTGCTGACGACTTAAGAAGTCCGTCTGTAAATTGTCCACCCCGGGGATAAAAATTGCCGAGATGCATGGCACATGTGCCTCTGCCCACAGAAAAATTAAGTTCACTTCCCTTTGGGCGGCTCGACTCTTCGTGCCCCCTTGGTGGTGTATATACTGCACTCTCACAGGAGACCCTTGCAGCTTGGGTGTCCAAGCCTTTAAGGCTAGCCGTGCAGCTCTGATTTCCAAGACATTGATTGGCAGAAGTCTTTCCGACTCTGCCCAAACCCCCTGCTGGATCTGCCCGTCCAAGACCGCTCCCCAGCCCTTTAGGCTGGCATCTGTGGTCACTATCTTCCAGATGATGGGACTGAATGATTTTCCCTTTAGTAGATTCCGAGGTTTTAGCCACCAGCAGAGACTTTGCCGGACCCTTGACGGAAGGGTTAAAGGAAGATCCAGGGCTTGTGGATTTTTGTTCCAGGCTGACAGAATGGCTGCCTGCAGGACTCGAGTGTGAACCTGAGCATATGGCATCACCTCGAAGGTGGCCACCAGTTTGCCCAGTAATCACATACACAATCGAATAGTTGGCTCTCTTATGCTTAGAACCAACTGGATTAATTCTCTGATCCCTTCGAATTTCTCTAAAGGTAGGAACACCTTCTGTTCCGTGTCTAGCAGCATGCCAAGGTATTCCAACCGTTTCGTGGTTTATTGGTTTAAAACCCAACCGAATACCTCGAGGTACTGAACGGTAAGGGCTACTGCTCGACTCAGGCCGGGAGCAGAGTGATCTATGATCAGGAGGTCGTCCAGATAAGCCAGGATCGAGATTCCTTGGGTCCTTAGATTGGCTAAGATGGGAGCCAGGACCTTCGTAAAAACCTGGGGGGCCGTAGCTAGCCCGAAGGGGAGAGCCACAAATCGATAGTGGCACCCCACGATTGCAAAGCGCAGGAATCTTTGATGCCCCTGAAAAATTGAAACATGAAGATCCTTTATGTCTATCGAGGCCAAAAAATCGTCCTGCTGCAAGGCCGCGGCTGCTGATCGTACGGATTCCATCTGAAAGGACCGAATCCTCAGGTAAGAGTTTAGAATCTTCAGATCCAGGATTGGCCTTACATCACCGTTGGGCTTTGGAATGATAAACAGATTGGAGAAAAAGCCTAGCTTGCACTCCTGGGCTGGCACTTCTATGATTACCCCCTGGTTTAGAAGACGATTTAAAGCTGCCAGCAGAGATGCCTTCTTTACCGGATCGTTTGGAACTCTTGATTCCTGAAAATGAGGATGGGGAAACTCCAGAAATTCTATCCTGTAGCCGGCCGCCACCAAGGAAAGAACCTATTTGTCGGAGATCTTGGCTTCCCAAACTTTTGCAAAGAATCGAAGCCTTCCCCCCACCTGATTGAGTGGAGGCGCCCCTTCATAAGGCTGACTTGGGGACTGGTTTGGTTGGTTTGCGAGACCATGGTCTCTTGCCACCTGCGGCCTGCCCCTGCGACTTATTACCAAAGTTTGATCGTGCGGGAGGCCGTCGATACTGCCTGGAGGCCGAGGGCCCTGGGGCTGGAGACCGCTGCCGCTTAAACGTAGGGCCTTGAGATCTCTTTTTGACCGGTAAGAGAGTACTGTTGCCACTTGATATCGTCTGTATGTACTCATCTAGATCTTCTCCAAAAAGCCTTCCTCCGTGAAAGGGAAAACCCGCTAAGAGCTTCTTACACTGAGTTTCTGCCGACCAATTCTTTAGCCACAGGAGCCTTCGCATATGTACTAAGAATAGCGACAAACGGGAAGCCTGTTGGATGGAGTCCTTTATGGCATCCACCGCAAAACACAGAGCCCTGGGGAGGTCGGCCAGTTCTTGCGCTTGCTGAGCCGGAACCTCCCTTAACATCTGCTTTGTCTGGTCTTTTAACGCCTGACAAATGCCTATCACAGCTACTGCTGGCTGTACGACTGCCCCCGCCGTAGCAAAAGAGGCTTTCAAAAGAGTTTCTAACCGCTTATCGACCGGATCCTTGAACATCTGTATGTTCTCCATCGGGCAAGTTAAAGATTTATTTACGCAGGAGACTGCCGCGTCCACAGCTGGAAGCACCCACTTTTTTGAAAACTTTTCTTCCATGGGGTAGGACAGAAAACTTCTTCGGAGGTACAAATATTCTGTCGGGCCATACCCCCAGTCCTCCAACAAAGGATGGACCAGAAAAACTGTTACTGAACGGTGCTTTCAAGGAGCCCAAGGAAGACACAGCGGGAATCTGATGCCCTGGCAAGGGCAGCTTAAAAGCCGAGCGGACCATGTCCGTCAAGGACTGGACCCAAAGATTCTCCGCTTGGGAGACCGAAAATGGTTCTTCAATAGTGGACTCCTCAATGTCTGAACCCTCTAGGTTCTGCTCCGTTTGGTCCTCCTGGGACTCTAACTCCTCGGGGGAGAGAATCTCAGCATCTGAGGACACCACTTTAGGTGACGGAGATCTAGTCCGCTTCTTGCCTGAAAGAGAATTTGTAAATAACGTTGTCAATCTCTGTTCTAGCCCCTCCAGGGAGACAGCTAGCATTTCCTCCGTGACAAACACCGGGTTGGGTAGAACAGGGCCAGCCACAGCACCCACCACACCTAATGGCTCCTCAAAGGCGGCATCCTCCAGCTTTTCAGGAGAGGACAGAACTGGCATAGCCTGGCTAAGAACCTCAGAGCTAGAGGGGGAACCCTTCTGTTTCTTTGCATTTTTTGCACTCTTAGTCCCCGAACCTTTAGGGCCCATGATACAATACCGAGGTACTCCGCTAGCAACAACTGACTGTTGTAGCAAGGAGAAAAATGGGAAAAAATATTTGGCTTAAGGCAGAAAAAAATAGGTATCACCTAATATCCCTTTAAGCCTCTGGGAAAGCAGTGCTCACTTCTTTTTTTTTTTTTTTAAACAGCACTGTTCCTTTAAGAAACTGTTAGCAGCCAGACTGCTGCTAGAGACCCCTGGCTTCAAAGAAAAAGATTGTCTCTTTTTTTTTTGTTCAGTGAGGAGCCTAGCTCCAGACCAAACAGGCCTCTGTACCGCCACCAGGTGTCGCCGTCTCCCCCGTCAATCGCCGCTTTGTGTCCCGCTCTGCGTCCCTCCGGCCAGCGAGTGAATCAAACACTGAACCGAAAGGACAGGCGCCGCTGAAGATATCAGCGAGGGGGAACGCCCCCTCCTAGCCGACACCGATACGCTCCCCGCCTCTCACGTACGCGCCTCTATATTCCGTGCACCTACCCTACAGAGAGAGAGAGACCCACAGGTCCGGAGGGAGCAGCAACGCCAGCGGCGTCTCAGAGATGCGGAAGGACAGAGAGCGGCGCAGCAGAGCGCACTCCGATTCGGAGCCCATGCGAGCACCTGAAAGGCAAGTCCCCGGTCCTTTAGAACAACTCTATAACCAGAGGAATACATGGGGGAGGGCTAGTCCTTGCTGTCCCAGGAGAAGAGCCCCTACCCCCTCTAATGCCATGCGGAGCAGCATAAAAATAGGCTAACACAGTCAGGTGGGGGGGACACTAGTATGTGGGAGGTTAACCATCCTGTCATAGCAGACATAGTGGAAAAATTCGCCCATGCAGAGCATCCTAGATCTTCCCCCTGAGAGACCTGCCGTTGAACCAAGTCCCGCAGGCCCCCCTCTTACCTGCTCCATGTCGCAGGGTGTTGCTGTTAGCAAGAGGCCCAATATTCCCCCACCTCCGTGGGTTTTGTACTAGACCTTCAGGGACTCGGGTCCTGGAAGGAACACCACTGCCCTGGACCTATATAGCATCCTGGCAACAGCGCTTTTGGACCTTGAAAAAGGATCAAAGTTCTGGGTCCAGGATCCAGCCCCCCAAGGAGAGGCCTTATAGGCAAAACCCCACGACTTGGGGCCCGGGTACTGTCCACTTTGGCTCTGAGGCACCTTGGACAGATCCGGTTCAGTCTGCCTTGGTCCCAAGGACATGGAGGCAAACTATCTTGGGAACAACACCTAAGACACTGGCGAAAAAACTGAGGTACTCCCTCTATGGGAGGGGGTTATATAGGGAGGGGACTTCCTGTTTGAGATTGCCAGTGTCCATCACCTGAAGGTACTCCATATAAACGGTATAGTAAAGAATATGCCGCTCTGTGTCCCGTGATGTACGATAAAGAAAGAAACTTATAAAAAAAAAAAAAAAAAAAAAAGATGCTGGAATCGTGAGTACGTTACTAGTACACTATAATATATATATATATATATATATATATATATATATATATATATATATATATATATATATATATATATATATATATATATATATATACATATACACACACACACACACACACACACACACATATATATATATACATACACACACACACACACACACACACACATTATATATATATACATACATACATACATACATACATACATACATACATACATACATACACACACACACACACACACACACACATATATATACACACACACAAATATATAATCTTACACACAAACTTTGCATGCCATTTAGAAAAAGATATTCAGCTGTATGTAGTATTATAGTTCGTTCTACTACTAAACTAACTGGCCAGGTAGTGCATGTTTGAACGGCTATTAGAAAGAGATAGCAAGCATAACAGTATGTTATGCTACACTACAAGCGCATACATTTTTTAAACATGACAGTATGCAATATACTACTGAATATCTCAAATAGCATGCAATCAAATCAATATAGTCTTTGGTACAAGTCTACCAAAGACTTTATACAGTCTACCAAAGACTTTATATGGAAGTGTATAACTCTTGTTATTTGGAGGCTCAACCAGCCAAAAGTAAAAGGCGTATAAAAAAAACTGAGCACATTGCCTGAAACTAGACTGTGTATGACAAGTAGATCTTGGCGTCTGTAGGTGAAAGTAGGCTGAAAGGTTTGATACACCACATGAAAAACACGTCATTTAGTTCAGAATACAAGAAAACAGTACCACTTCCAAAAAAGTGCCTCAGTCTCATCACCACCTGCCAAGACTTAAACGGTTAACAAAATGTACAAGTGACAGTCCCAAAGCTCTTATGGAATTAATTGCATTAGACAACCAGCCATTCTCTGTTGTGAAGGACATTGGATTTCGTAGGCTCATGCAGCATATCGAGCTGCATTACACACTACCAAGCAGATGCTACTTTGCAGATACCATTCTGCCTGAATTGTTTTGCAGTGTTAGAAAACACGTTCATGAGCTCATGACTACCGACATAATAGCAATTTTTACTACCGACATTTGGAGTTCAGACATCAGTCCAACGAGCATGCTTAGCCTGACAGCCTAGTGGATAGATGCCAAATTTCAATTGCAAAACATCCTACTTAACGCACTTCAGTTTGTTGGATCACATACCGCAGCAGCAATATCTGACGCTTTAAAAACCATGCTCGACACAGAAGTCTAAAGTGCATTTGATTGTCCGAGATAATGCACGGAACATGGAAAAGGCAATGGAGGACAGTGAACTTAAAAAGATTCCGTGTATGGCGCACATGCTGCACTTGGCTGTGAATGAGGGAATGCAGAGTCAGCGCACCTTATCCGATATTTTAACAGGAAGACAAATTGTGGGTCACTTTAACCACTTGCCGCCCGCCAATGACAGATTGACGGCAGCAAAGTGGTTGTAGACTCCTGACTGGACGTCATATGACGTCCTCAGGATTCTGAGCCGCTGTGCACCCCCGGGGGCGCGCATCGCGGCGATCGTTGTTGCGGGGTGTCAGTCTGACACTCCGCAACACCGATCTCGGTAAAGAGTCTCTCACAGAGACTCTTTACCACGTGATCAGCCGTGTCCAACCACGGCTGATCACGATGTAAACAGGAAGAGCCGTTGATGGCTCTTCCTCACTTGCGTCTGACAGACGCGAGTAGAGGAGAGCCGATCGGCGGCTCTCCTGACAGGGGGGGTTCGCGCTGATTGTTTATCAGCGCAGCCCCCCCTTGGATCGCCACATGGACCACCAGGGAAGGGCAGATAAAAAAAAAAAAATCTGTAAAAAAAAAAAAAAAAAAGAAAAGCATAAAAAAAAAAAAAAAAAAGATGCCAGTGCCCACAAATGAGCACTGACTGGCAACATAGGTAAATCAGTGCCGCCCCACAGTGTCCATCAGTGCCACCCCACATTGTCCATCAGTGCCACCCCACATTGTCCATCAGTGCCACCCCACATTGTCCATCAGTGCCACCCTACAGTGTCCATCAGTGCCACCCCACAGTGTCCATCAGTGCCACCCCACAGTGCCCATCCGTGCCCACCTATCAGTGCCCATCTGTGCCACCCTTAAGTAGCTATCAGTGCCACCCATAAGTGCCGCCTATGTGTGCCCCTCAGTGCCGCCTATGTGTGCCCATCAGTGCCGCATACAAGCGCCGCCAATCAGTGCCACCTCATCTGTGCCCGTCAGTACTACCTCATCGATGTCCATCAGTGCCATCTCATCGGTGCCCATCAGTGCCGCCATATCAGTGCCCGTAATTGAAAGAGAAAACTTACTTATTTACAAAAAAATTAAAAACGTATTTTTTTTTAAAAAAAAAATCTGTTTTTTTAGTTGTTGCGCAAAAAAAAAAAACCGCAGAGGTGATCAAATACCACCAAAAGAAAGCTCTATTTGTGGGGAAAAAAGGACGCCAATTTTGTTTGGGTACAGTGTAGCATGACCGCGCAATTGCCATTTTAAGTGCGACAGTGCTGAAAATTGGCTTGGGCGTGAAGGTGCGTAAGTGCCCTGTATGGAAGTGGTTAAGCATTCTCCGCTTGCCTATTCCAAATTACAAGCTTTGCAGATACAGTTTGGAATGCCACCGAAAGGATTGCAGCAAGATGTAGCCACTCGTTGGAACAGCACCTACTATATGCTGCAAAGTCTTTTTGAACAAAAGCGCATTTTAGCTGCATATATTGCAATTACAAGCTGCCGGCAACACTGAGCGCACATTAGTGGATGTTGATTGAAAATGATTGTCTCTTCTATCTCCATTTGAACGGTTAACAAAATAAGCTCAGCTAATGCTTCCATTGCTGAAGTTATTCCCTTAATTGCTGCACTGAAGTGTCTACTAGGAAAAGAGGTAGAAACAGACCATGGCGTAAAAACGGCTAAAACTACGCTACCAACCCTCTGTACCGCATTGCAACAGTTCTAGATCCTCGATTTAAAGAGCATTATTTTAATGTGGAGAAAAAGCAGCATGCACAGGAAATGATACAGGCACAAATGGGAGGTGATGGAAGCATCTGGTGAAGGAGTTTTGAGGTATTGCACAAAGTATACCAGAGAAATGGTCGCATACAAGTGAAGAGGAACACACTCCCTCGATATCTGAAATGTTTGAAGAAATTTTACATGAATGCACCCCAGTCTATAGCAGTGCAACAACTGCAGCTAACCAACAGCTGCAGATTTATTTAGCTGAACAGTCTATTACCAGAAGCGACAATCCCCTTGAGTACTGGCGCATCAACAAAATTTTCCTTTGCTTGCAGATTGCACGCCGATATTTATCTGCCCCAAATACCAGTACAGAGAGTGAGAGACAATTCAGTCTAGCATTTCATATTCTTGAGTTGCGAGAACGCAGTCTCTCCTGTGAGAAAGCTGAACAACTTTTGTTTTTAAAGCAAAATCTGACACTTTTACTGAAATAGATTTAGAAATTGGTATTGGACTGTGCTATTGGACAACTGGAACATGGTATGCTCCAACTGTCTAGATCAGGGATCCTCAAACTACGGCCCTCCAGCTGTTGCGGAACTACACATCCCATGAGGCATTGTAAAACTTTGACATTTATGGACATGACTAGGCATGATGGGAATTGTAGTTCCTAAACAACTGGAGGGCCATAGTTTGAAGACCTGTGGTCTAGATGTACCATTGGTTGTTCATTGTAGATCTTCTACAGTTTGTTTTTGCACTTCTTCAATTTAAGTGAGCACTCCAGCTTCTGAACTACTGTACATAGTTTGTTGTTGGGCCAAACTTTTTTTTCTCCCTAAGCTGTCAGCCAGCTGCATGTGCAAAACTGTATGTATCTGCTGTATCTGTGGCTGGCTACATATATACAGTATACAGCACAGTTTTCCAGGTATGGGCGGAGACTTCCAGAAACACAGACTAGTCTACATTGCTTGCTGTGATTGGCTGAGCGCCGTTGCTGTAGACCAGACTGTAGACTAGTTTGTGTTCCAGGAAGTCTCCGCCCATACCCGAAACACAGTGCAGTATACTGTATGACTATGTATGCAACCCGCAGCTACATACAGCCGCTGACATCTTAGGGAGAGAACTTAGAGGGAAATTAGTTCTCATTTAACTGCTTGCCGCACGCCGATGTACGTCGGCAGAATGGCACGGCTGAGCATATTGGTGTACAGGTACGTCCCCTTTAATATGCCCAGCCGTGGGTCGCAGGTGGCACACTCGTGACCCGGTCGGGTACTCCCGTGACCGCGATCGCTTCCAGTGTCCCGCGATCGGGTCACAGAGCTGAAGAACGGGGAGAGGCAAGTGTAAACAAACCTCTCCCCGTGCTTCCTAGTCAGACTGTCACTGATCGTATGTTCCCTGTCCTAGGGAACGACGATCAGTGACGTGACATGCCAAGCCACGCCCCCACACAGTAAGAATCACTCATTAGGGAACACTTAATCCCTTCAGCACCCCCTACAGGTTAACCCCTTCATTGCCAGTGTCATTTTCACAGTAAATCAGTGCATTTTTATAGCACTGTTCGCTGTGAAAATGACAATGGTCCCAAAAATGTGTCAAAAGTGTCCAATGTGTCCGCCATAATTTTTTTTATAAAAATGCCATAAAACTATCCCCCATTTTGTAGACGCTATAACTTTTGCGCAAACCAAATCAACAAATGCTTATTGTGATTTTTTTTACCAAAAATATGTAGAAGAATACGTATTGGCCTAAACTGAGGAAAACTTTTTTTTTATATTTTTGGGGGATATTTATTATAGCAAAAAGTAAAAAATATGGCATTTTTTTCAAAATGTGCGCTCTATTTCTGTTTATAGCACAAAAAATTAAAACCGCAGAGGTGATCAAATACCACCAAAAGAAAGCTCTATTTGTGGGAAAAAAATATGTCAATTTTCTTTGAGAGCCACGTCTCACGACCGTGCAATTGTCAGTTAAAGCGACGCAGTGCCGAATCGCAAAAAAGGGCCTGGTCCTTAAGCAACAAAATGGTCCGGGGATTAGGTGGTTACGTTGAAAATAAAATAATAAACACTAGAAAATGCATTTCCTGCAGAAAATGCGTGGGAATGCTGAATAGCTGAATTGCTAAAGCTAACTGGATGAATAGCTTAAAGCGGTTGTAAACCCTCCTATCTTTTTCAGCCAAGGAAGCTGCCATCTTGGCCTTTGTTCAATCTTCAACTGCCATGAAGCTGCACATGTGATCAGTTATGACACCAGCCATTGGATGGTTTGACAGTTTGGTTGAGAGCACAACCAATGTGCAGTTAGCATTCCCGGCATGCCGGGAATGTTAACAGTTTTTTTAAGTGTTACATCGATGGGTTTACAACCGCTTTAAAGGAGTTGTAAATAAAAAAAATGTTATGCTGAAATGACTGTTTACATGGTATAGAGACATAATAGTTAACTGATTCTTTTTATAAACAATTAAAAATAGATACAAATCAATCATAATGTACCTGTAGTTTCTAGTTTAGTTTTTGCATGTTTCCTGCTTCTCTGCTGTTTAGAGCCACAGAGCCAATACAGGGCAGTGATGGTTTGGAAAATGAAACTGATTGGTGCTGTGGGGTTTTAGACACACAGTAATCACACCTCCTTGATTAGTGACCACAGAGAGAAAGCTCCCAGTACTGTGATAATCAGGAAACAGACAACCAGGAAGTGTGGAGATCAGAGAAGAATTACAGCAACTTGAGAGCAAAAACGAACAATGAGGACATGAAAACAGCACTGCATTAAGGTAAAGGAAGCTATTAAGATAAAAAAATGTTTTCCTTTACAAACCCTTTAAATCCATAAGAAAAAGTTGAAGAAGTGAGAATAGTTGGAAAAGTAGGAATGGTTTTAAAATAAAACATGAATTTCATTAAAAAAGTTTACCACCACTAATGTATGAAAGATCTGGAATATTTTACCGCTTAAAGACCGCCTCCTGCACATATACGTCGGCAGAATGGCACAGCTGGGCACAAGCACGTACAGGTACGTCCTCTAAGTGCCCAGCCGTGGGTCGCAGGTGCGCGCCCGCGACCCAAAGCCCCGTGACCGCGGGACTCGCAGACCCGATCGCCGCTGGAGCTGAAGAACGGGGAGAGCTGTGTGTAAACACAGCTTCCCCGTTCTTCACTGTGGCGCCGTCATTGATTGTGTGTTCCCTTTTATAGGGAAACACAATCAATGACGTCACACCTACAGCCACACCCCCTACAGTTAGAAACACAAATAAGGTCACACTTAACCACAAGGGGGCGCTGAAGGGGTTAACTCCAAAACTTCAATTGTCATGAAATGTCGTGAAAATGACAATGGTCCCAAAAATGTGTCAAAATTGTCCGAAGTGTTCGCCATAATGTCGCAGTCACGAAACAAATCACTGATCGCCACCATTAGTAGTACAAAAAAAAAAATCATAAAAATGCAATAAAACTATGCCCTATTTTGTAAACGCTATACATTTTGCGTAAACCAATCAAAAAACGCTTATTGCGATTTTTTTTTTCACCAAAAATAGGTAGAAGAATACGTATTGGCCTTAACTGAGGAAAAAAATATATTTTTTTATATATTTTTGGGGGATATTTATTATAGCAAAAAGTAAAATATTTATTTTTCTTCAAAATTGTCGCTCTATTTTTGTTTATAGTGCAAAAAGTAAAAACCGCAGAGGTGATCAAATACCACCAAAAGAAAGCTCTATTTGTGGGAAAAAAAGGACCCCAATTTTGTTTGGGAGCCACGTCGCACGACCGCGCAATTGTCAGTTAAAGCAACGCAGTGCCGAATCGCAAAAACTGGCCAAGTCCTTTAGCTGCCTAAAGGTCCGGGTCTTAAGTGGTTAAAGTTTTTTTTAAAAGCTTTTTGATCATTAATCCCTACACCTAATGAGAGAGAACCCTTCAAACAAGCCTTAATAAATCCACAACAGGACATGCTATCGAAACAACGACTTCAGCGTTAAAGACACACAGCCTTTGTGAACGTATCGGTATAAAATTTATGTTGATAAACTTAAAAATGTGGGCATGTCGGCAATTTAAAAAATAAGTTTGCTGTGCGTTTCGCTGGGAAATGTGAAGAATTTTATACAGGACAGTCAATCGAAGTGTAGAACTCTTTATTTGGAGGCTTAACCAGCCAAAAGTAAAAGGTGTATAAAAAAAACTGAGCGCATTGCCTGAAACTAGACTGTGTATGACAAGTAGATCTTGGCGTCTGTAGGTGAAAGTATGAAGGAGCTGAAACTTTTGGGAGCAGAAGATGATTTTAAGGATTTGAAGCATGCTTTCATTGGCTGCAATGTTAAAAACAAGTATTAAAAAGCTTAAATATTTTAAAAAGTATAAATAGTAGAAAAAAAGTTGAAAAAGTCTCATCATTAGCTGAAAGAGCTGAACATTTTAAAAGTTTAATGGATTTAATAGCTAAAAAGTATGCAGAAGTTTCGCAGAATCAAAAAACGTATGGAATAAGACAAATGGTTATAAAAAAACAAAGATTACTGGGAATGCTTGGAGAGCATTCCCACTAATAAATAATAAAAAAAAAAAACAATAGTGTGAATGTTATTAAGCATTCCCACTAATTAAGAATAAATAAAAAAACGAACAATAGTGGGACTGCTGAAGCATTTCCACTAAATATATCAAATGTTATAAATGAAACACTAAAACGGCATTGCAAAAGTTACAATTTATATACTCGCCGTAAAATCCCTTTCTCAGAGTTCATGGACGGACACAGCCTTAAATTCTTGACAAGTGGGTATTAGCCTTCCTTTAAGAGTGACTAGGTAGAAAACTTATAGAAGTGTTAAAACACATCACACACCATACAGTTCACACAGATCAGTTAGTCAAAAAGCAGTACCAACATAAATAGGAGGGGTGGGTGCTTTGTCCGTCCATGAACTGAAAAAGGATTTTAAGGCGAGTATAAAAATCCTACTTTCTCTTTCGTTCATGGACTGAAGAAGAATTAAATCTTGACAAGTGGGACGTCCCAAAGCAGTGTCAAAAAAAGAGGGGTGGGAACAGCATAAAATTAAACTTCACCCCAAAACAAATACAGAGCTCCTCACTGAGGAGTTGCAACTCTACACAGCCGCCTGCAAAACTTTGCGGCCGAAAGAAGCATCCGAAGATGCACTCACATCAACCTTGTAGAATTTAGTGAAAGTGTGAATGGACGACCAAGTCGCCACCTTACACACCTGGGAAACAGACGCTTGATGTCGGAAAGCCCAAGAAGCAACTATTGCCCTGGTCGAATGTGCCGTGAGAGGAAAGCGGGGCGCTCGACCCTTTATGGCGTAAGCCTGAATCACTACCTGTCGGATCCACCTTGAGATGGTGGCCGACGAGACCGCTAGGCCCTTCTTGGGACCAGCCACCGAAAACAAACAGTGAGTCTGACCTCCGGAACGGAGCAGTAACAGATAAGTACACTCTTAGAGCTCGGACAACGTCCAAGGAATGCAATGTTGTCTCCTTAGGATTCGACGGGTGAGGACACAAGGATGGAAGCACAATGTCTTCATTGAGATCGAAGGCCGAGACGACCTTGGGTAGAATGGAAGGCTGCAGACGCAGCACCACCTTATCCTTGTGGAGAATCAGATAGGGAGCCTTGCATGACAAGGCTGCCAGCTCAGAAACTTGTCTGATGTAACAGCCACCAAAAAGACCACCTTCTGAGAAAGTGTCAACAAGGGAATCTCCCCAATATCTTAAAACGGTAGTTTCTGAAGCACCGAGAGGACCAGGTCGAGATCCCATGGAGGTAGAGGAGGGCAGACCGGAGGGGCCACATGCCGAACTCCGTGCAAAAACGTACTCACCAGAGAGTGAGCCGCCAGGGTTCGCTGAAAAAAGCCCCTTAATCGAACTTAAAGCAAGCTTTTGGTCCACTCCACGCTGTAAGAACAGCAGGACTCTGGGAACCAAAGAAGTCCGCGGATTCCACCTCATTTCCTCACAGAAGGCTATGTAGGCCTTCCAAGTGCAGTGGTAAATCTTCCTAGAGGCGAACTTCCGAGCCTTTCTCATGGTGGAATCACAGAATCCGACAGGCCCCGGTCTCTTAGTACCTGGCTTTCAATAGCCATGCCGTTAAAGACAACGACTATAAAGCAGGATGAAGTATGGGACCTTGCGACAGCAGGTCCTCTCAGCGGTAAACGCCAAGGGACGTCTGCTACTAGACGCACTAGATCGGCGTACCAGGACGTCAAGGCCAATCCGGAGCAATTAGGATCATTGGAATCCCCTCTGTTTCCACTCTGCGAAGCAGATGAGGAAGGAGCCTTAGAAGGGGGAAGGCATAGATTAGCCGGTACTGACTCCACAGTGCCACTAACACATCTGTCGCGTCTGCCCATGGGTCTCTTGACCTGGCCACAAACCTTAAAACCTTCCGATTGAGGCGAGACGCCAGGAGATCTACGTTTGGCGTGCCCCATCTTTGGCAAAGGAGCTGAAACACATCTGGGTGCAGAGACCATTCTCCTTGGTATAGCATCTGGCGACTCAGGTAGTCCACCTGCCAGTTTTCCATGCCCGGAATGTATACGGCCGACTGGGCCAGTACGCTCCTTTCTGCCCACCTTAGGATGTGATCAACCTGTGACGCTGCAGCCAAGCTTCTTGTTCCTCCCTGATGGTTGACATATGCCACTGCCGTGGCGTTGTCAGACTGGATCCTAACTGGACGCCTCTGTAGCCTCAGACCATGTGGAGAGGCACAGCCTGATCGCCCGAAGTTCCAGGACAATTATCGGCAAGTGGGAAACCTCCGGAGACCAGTGACTTTGGGTCGACTGAACCCCCCAGACTCCCCCCCCCCAACCGGTAAGGCTGGCGTCCGTCTTGAAGGAAGGAATGATTTTCCAAGTGCAGGTGATGTCCTGACCAGGTGGCTTTGCACATATGGTACCGCCTCGAAGGAGGACACCATGAGGCTCAGGACTCGCATGCAAAAGCGGAGTGATGACCATCTTTGGGATGTCAACTACCATACCGCAGCCCGAAGGGACTGCAATTTTTCCACAGGGAAGAACACCCTTGCCTCCTAGGAGTCCAGGATCAATCCCAGATACACTAGGCGTTGAGTCAATATCATTACTGATTTCTAAATGTTCAGAAGCCACCTGTCAGGTTAGGAGCATACAACAGTTCAGGTGTGCCAACTTTGCAAACAGTTCATGAACAAGCACATACCATGAGCAGGTCTGATGAGCAGGTCAGCTGGGACTTGTAGTTCATCGCTGCAGATGAAGGTGGGATGAGCAGGTCAGCTGAGACTTGTAGTTCACCGCTGCAGATGAATGTTGCTACAGGAGAATCAGGTAAAGCGTAGTCTAGGCAAGCTGGGTCATACACAGGTAGATCAGAGTTCAAACGGTACCAAATCAGAAGCGAACAAACAGGGTCAAACAAGCCGGGTCATACACGAATATACAGAGCAGAAAATCAGACTGGATCACACAGTGGCATACAAGGTAACTATCACGAGCACTGATTGGAAGATGACACAGGCGATTTAAAGGTGAGCGGCCAGCTGTTGTTTCCCAGGCAAAGGCTGTGTCAGGTGAGTTGTGCTGGGTCCTAAAGGGATCCTAGTACTGACACCACCCAAAGTGTAGGAGGGTTTGACATGTTATAGACACGCTCACCTCTAATTCTGAGGCTGAAGGAGCCCTCAGAAGCAGGTCATCCAAGTAGCCCACGATAACGATGCCACGTTGTCTTAGTAGGGCGAGAATTGGGGCAAGCACCTTGGTGAAGACCCTTGGTGCCGATGCCAGGCCAAAAGGGGAGAGCCACAAACTGATAGTGGTCTTCCACGACCGCAAAGCGCAGAAGTTTGATGCTTTGTGCATATGGGTACATGTAGATAGGCATCCCTGATGTCCAAGGATGCTAGAAAGTCCCCCGGCTGGAGGGTAGTAATGACAGAGCGGATTGATGCCATCCGGAATCCTTGTACCTTCACAAAGCAATTGAGGGCCCTGAGGTCCAGGATAGGACGAATGCCCTCCTTCTTTGGTACAATGAACAGATTGGAGTAAAACCCCTGAAAACGATCCTGTACTGGGACAGGAATAACCACCCCGCGCTCCAGCAGGTCTTGAACTGCCCCATCTAGGGCTTCCCGACGAGCCGGTAGTAGATGGAGGTTGGAGGGAAAAAATCTGTTTGGTGGGCAAGAAAGGAGCTCTATCTTGTACTCTGATGAGACTACCTCGCGTACCCACCGGTCGGGAACCCGAGATGCCCACCAGGTCGCGAATTCGCATGTAATATAATGAATAAAAACCCTGTGATGACAAACAATACACAGGGGTATGTATCTCAAGATACAGTGATTAGGAGATCCTTGCAGAGATTTGGAGATCCTGTCTTTCCAACATACAGAGGAAAGTTACCAGAGGCTAAGGAGGTGATCAAACACTGGTCCAGTGACATCTTGGGATCACCACAAGACCCTGCAGAGGGTTGTATCTGCATGCGCTGTAGACCTTGCCACTAGCGGAGGTCCATCTTATCTAGTAAGGTTACCCATTTCGTTTGACGTCCATCACGGGGAGCAACCTTACATGCGGTGCTGGTGGAATTACTTCTGTCATCTTCAATATTGCCTTCTTTCAACTGTTTTTTTTTTCCCTCCCTTCCTTAATTACTTTGGAATTGGACCTTTTCACAATAGGAATGGACTTCCTGCTTACTTTTTTCACATCTTATTTCCATTGAACTGTATTCAATTTCATAATTATTTTTTTCAGGGAGCACTCATGTGTTTATGTTTATGACCTTTACTACTTTGACAATTCACAAGTTTTTTTTAACCTTCAGGATTCACGTTATGTTCATTAAGTGTGGTTTATATGTTTCATTTGATCTTTTCAGATACCACGATTCATTTATACAAGTTTAATAATCACACCTGATTCATGATTACAATTGCAGATATAAACTGTAAACAATCCAAAAATGTTACATTCAAATTTGAGAATATATATCAAGGGTGAAACATCTGTGCTAGAATTAAACTATCATACAGACAAGTTTAGTATTATTCCAAATAAGGAAAACACCTCCTTAGATATATTGAGTGAAAAAAACACATGAATGTTCAGAAAAAAATCATAAATTGATAAGTCCGCCAAAAAAGGCAAATTCTGTGTAAACAGTCTCCCAAGTGTATATAACAAATCCACACGAGAAAGTGCTTGAAAGGAAAGAACCTCCACCACAGTCAAATAAAGCCTCTTACCGAATGGAGATGATCTCAAAATTATAAGAGATCAAAATCAGCCTGGTAAGAGACATGGATCGATGGTGTCCAATATGAAACCTAGATGCTGGAAACCTGGTAACCCGTATCCTTGGTATGAATAAAGAGACTCCCGATGTGCCATTCGAGGGTATGTAAGAATAAAAGGGGCTCACAGTGTAAAACCTTTTTACACTGCTGAGACTGAACTGAACCCCCAAAGGCAGCTGTCGAGACGGCGTGAGCCCTGCAACATGGCCCGGCACCGCAAACACTCGAGGAGGGAGCGGCCCTCCGAGTGTTTGCGGTGCCGGGCCATGTTGCAGGGCTCACGCCGTCTCCCATAGGCCGCTCCCTCCTCGAGTGTTTGCGGTGCCGGGCCATGTTGCAGGGCTCAGGCCGTCTCCCATAGGCCGCTCCCTCCTCGAGTGTTTGCGGTGCCGGGCCATGTTGCAGGGCTCACGCCGTCTCGCCAGCTGCGTTTGGGGGTTCCGTTCAGTCTCAGCAGGGTAAGAAGGTTTTACACTATGTGAGCCCCTTTTATTCTTACATAACCTTGGATGGCAGATCGGGAGTCTCTTTATCCATACCAAGGATACGGGTTACCAGGTTTCCAGCATCTGGGTTTCATATTGGACACCATCGATCCATGTCTCTTACCAGGCTGATTTTGATCTCTTATAATTTTGAGATCATCTCCATTCGGTAAGAGGCTTTATTTGACTGTGGTGGAGGTTCTTTCCTTTCAAGCACTTTCTCGTGTGGATTTGTTATATAAACTTGGGAGACTGTTTACACAGAATTTGCCTTTTTTGGCGGACTAATCAATTTATGATTTTTTCTGAACATTCATGTGTTTTTTTTACTCAATATTTTTACACTTTAGCGCAATCTTTTCTCTTTTTTTGCATATTGTTGGTGTGGTATAACACTTTTTTGATCGCTGCTTCTCTTACATTTAAATAAGCGCAATATTTTTTTCCTTACCTCCTTAGATATAACATCCTCTATGGCACCTGGTATTAAATATCAAATCCATAGGAGCATCCAAAAAGGAATAACAAATGATGTTTTTCCAAATAATCAAAAAAATGACCATCAGAAAAAAAAAGGTTTTTGTTCATGCATTATTAAAAAATGCGTTGATTTCTATATCAACATTAAGGCCCAGAGGTCTTGGACATTTAACCCTATATATATATATATATATAACTAATTTCGAGTTTGGATATAGCTCTCCTTTTTGGTCCTCCCCTTCAATGGCTTTTGAGTTTATCAATAGCTAAAAATGATGTCCCTGTTGGATCTCTGATGGACATCTCCTATAGTGTCTAGACATGGAATGTCCCTTAAAAAAACCCTCCTAATATTGCCAATGTGCTCATTAACTACTTGCCGACCAGCCGCCGCAGTTCTACGGCGGCAGGTCGGCTCCCCTGCTCGAGAGCCCGTAGCTCTAAGTCGGCTGTCGAAGCGGCCACTTTCAAAATTGTCGCTCTATTTTTGTTTATAGCGCAAAAACTAAAAACCACAGAGATGATCAAATACCACCAAAAGAAAGCTCTATTTGTGGGGAAAAAAGGACGCCAATTTTGTTTGGGAGCCACGTCGCACGACCGCGCAATTGTCAGTAAAGCGACGCAGTGCCGAATCGCAAAAAGTGCTCTGGTCTTTGGCTTTGGTTAAGCCTCACCTGAAGTGCACGCACAGTACGTCCAATGTATTGTAACCCACATGGACAAATTATGAGATACACCACATGGGTTATGGAACATGTCATGAAAGTTTTAATATCAAAGTTCTGTGAGGTGCTGTTAGAGACGAAAGTAGTAGTCTTTTGTTCCTTAAAGGGTCACTAAAGGAAAAAAATGTTTTTGCTGAAATGACTGTTTACAGGGTATAGAGACATAAAAGTTAACTGATTCCTTTTAAAAATGATTACAAATAGATAAAAATCAATCAATCAATCATATAATGTGCCTGCAGGTTAGTTTCACTTTTAAACTGGTTTCATGTTCCTGTGAACTAGAGAGACACACAGAACAAAAACAAACAAATCCAGGGCAGTGTTTTGCTTTTAAAATGAATCTGATTGGTTCTGTTAAGTTCTAGACACACAGTAATGACAGCTTAGACCACAGTGAAAAGCTCCCAGTACTGTGGTTATAAGGAAACAGGCAACAAGGAAGTGTGGAGATCACAGCAGAATTACAGCAACTTCAAACAAAAACGAACAATAAGGACATGAAACCAGTACTGCAGTAAGGTAAAGGAAGCTATTTGGCTAAAAAAAAAAATCCTTTAGTGATCCTTTAATATGGTAGATAATACAAACAGCACGTCTTTTACATTTATGGAACCCTAGCAGATTTTGAAAAAACATTGGTTTACTAATAGGGGGATCGCAAGCACTAGGTGCCAAAGAATCCTTCAGGGAGGGAACACCCCTGAATACTACTTTAGGTTTCTCTGGAAGGATAGGTCCCAACACAGCATCATCTTTGATGATATGCCAATGCTTGCAGATCAACTTCTTTACCAAATAGTGTTGGTTAGAAAAACCCGTGATGAAAGGCCAAGCAAAACATTCTTGGTTCCCAGACACCACTACCTTCTCAGCCAAAAGCCGACTTCTATCCAGCTGTTCCACCTCTAAGACTTTCTGTTCCAAATCTTTGGCCGAATATCCTTTTTCTCCAAGAACGTGCTGGTCAAGATCCCAGCCTGTTCTTTAAAGTCACCAAGCTTAGTACAATTACGTTGTAAACGTACATATTGGCTTTTTGGTACCGAGTTAAGTCAGGAATGATGGTGACAACTGTCACGAAGGATGACATTGTTTCTATCAGTGGTTTTAAAATATGTTGAGGTTATAAACTGACCATCTTCTATTTTTATGTGAAGATCTAAAAAAAAATTATAGAATTCTGATCTGCTTCATATTTAAACTGTAAACCCCTATCATTAATATTCAGATGCTCCATGAAAGAATCAACAAATCTCTGGGTCCTTTCCATAGGAGGAGGATGTTGTCTATGTATCTGGCCCACATGACAAACTCTGGTCTCCGGTCAGCATAGACAACGTCGTCCTCCCATTTACCCATGAACAGGTTGGCTAGGCTTGGGGCAAATTTAGCCCCCATAGTCACACCCCTGTTCTGTAAATAAAACTTATTGTTGAACCAAAAATAATAATGTGTAGTCGCAAAACTCAAAAGTTCCATGATGAACCTCCTGTGTTTGGTTGGCAGACCTGAATCCCTGTCTAAAAAATGTTTCATTGAGGATATTCCCCAATCATGGGGTATGATTGTATACAGAGACGTAACGTCTGCAATAACCATCCAGAGGCTGTCCTCATATGAAAGGTCCCCTAATAAATTGATGACATGTTTGCCATCTTTGAAATAAGCTGGCAATGGTTTAACCAATGGCTGGAGATACCCGTCAATATACTTCCCTGCTCTAGATGTAATAGAGTCGATCCCACTAATGATGGGACGACCAGGAGGGTGGACAGGATCTTTATGTATTTTGGGTAAGCAATAAATGACGGGTATTCAAGACGAGGCTGGGACAAGAAAGGCCTTTTCTTTTTTGTTCAGAATTCCTGAACTAAAGCCCTGCTCAACAATATTTTCTAAACTCCTTCTATAGGATGAACGTGGATCTGTTGGAAGGGGGACGTACGTATGGACATCACCAACCAGATGGTCCAGTTCCTTGAGATAATCAGTCTTATTCAAAATCACAATCTGCCCCCCTTATCTGCAGGGCGGATAATGATTTCTTTGTTTTCACATAATTGATCTAAACCAGAATGTAGGGAACTGTGGAGATTGATCTTATTAATCTTAATCTTCTCCAAATCTCGAAGGAGATTTAAATACCCTAACTGATGGGGTTAATCCTCCCAGAGGGTTAAAAAGAGACGCATTAGCTAAATTGGAATGTTGTATCCCGGTGGGACACAATCCATTTGTTTTCATAGGATTGGACATAATACATCTGTAACGGAACGTCCCACACTCCACTTGAGTGCTTCCGTCATATACCACTTCCTATCAGTCCGGATATAGATATCAGATATTCCAGCTGCTCTTAAAGGGGAGTTCCACCCACAATTTCACTTTTTAAATATAAATACCCCTGTAATACACAAGCTTAATGTATTCTAGTAAAGTTAGTCTGTAAACTAAGGTCCATTTTGTTAGGTTGTTACAGCATTTAGATTATTATTAGTTTATAATCTAGAAATAGACCGTGGCCATCTTAAGTGTGGGCATCATGAAGCCAGACTGTATGACTTCCTGGATTTCAGCTTTGCACATGCTCAGTGCACAAGCAATGTAATAGGTTTCAGTCAGGTTTGCAAGGACTACTGGGTAACATGATGCCTATCCCAGAAACCCTTGCAAATAGCCTAGGCAAATAAGGAGGAGGAAGTAATGAAGGACTACAAAATAAAGGTATTTACAAGCAACAAATTAAATAAAAATTGTCCATTCTGAACACTATGAGATTAGAGCATGCAGCACAGACAAACATAAAAAAATGGGTGGAACTCCACTTTAAGCACACAAGACGATACTTGTTTGTCTGCTGAACATGGAGTCTTTAATAGAACCAAGAATTCAACCTTATATACAGTTTGAGGAGGTAACCAGAACATAAATTCATCATTACCCAGACGAGGTGACTTATAGACATAACCTGTTAGAGTCGGTTCACACTAGGGCGACACGACTTCCAGTGCGACTTTCAGAGGCGACTCCGACACGACTTGAACATGAACCACAGGGCGATCTGGGGCGATTTACAACACAACTTGAAGTCGTCTCCAGGACAGGAGATATTCCAGTGGCCAATAAAACAACCATCAGCTCTGGGAGAGGGAGGGGGAAGGAGGGGTTTGCCTGAGAAATGTATGTTATCTTCCTGGAAAGTAGCTTCAGATAAGACAGTGATCCGACTTCTGAGGCGACTTCCATTGAAATCAATGGGTACAAATCGCCTACAAGTCGGATTGAAGTAGTACAGGAACCTTTTCTGAAGTCAGATCGCCTTGAGTAGTGTGTATTAACACTGCTCCCATTCACTTCCATTGTTTTTCTCTACAGCGTGACTTGGGACGACTTGAGGCGACATGAAGTCGGATCGCAAGTCGCCCCAGTGTGAACCGGCTCTTAGGGTAGACGTCACGTCTCCCTGCTCACCTGCTATACAATACACATTATCATAAGTGTAAACACAGGACATCTTCACACAATAGCAGGGCCAATTAGCACAGAGAACAGACAGATGGCTGGAGGTGACGGCATTAGCATCTAACAGCATGTGTCCCAATAGTATGAATGAGTCACTCTTACAATTATCCCAATGAGTTCAGAATCAACAAACAGTAAATAGTTCTTTACAGATATCCTGGAATATATTGTGGATAATAATTACATAATAATCCCATCTCAGGTAGTCCAAGATATCATTTCTCAGTCATCCTATGCCCCTAGTGGACAAAGGATGATTTTAGACATAAGAGGGTCCAGGGATGTCCCAGGTGAGTCTGTCACATTTCTCCCCCATCAAAAGTCGACTAACAAGGTCCCAGAACTCAACCTGGTCTGGACATGCGTAAGTCGGACAAAGTGAACTCACAGTCTGTCCGCATGACCTCCAATCTTGGCTGCAAGGAGTAGTTGACACCAGTAGGTGTGGGCCAGAGGTCATTGACTCTGTCCGGCTGCCAGCGCTTCAGCTGGGTGTTTTTTAACATTCCAGGGCTTGGTCTGCTGCTGAGCAGAGGGGGCGACCGCCCCAGCTTCCTGAAGCTGTAGAGACACTGTATGTGCTAGGCAGGGGCCAGCGGTTCTCTGCCCTTTTGCCAGCACTTCTGCTGGGGACTCCACATCATGCGCTCCGGCTAACCGTTGGGGAAGGAGGCTGGATTCCTCCACACCCAAACACTATCTGCCATTGGGGAGGTGAACTGGCTGCTTACTTTTCCGTTCCCTCATCTGGCTGCTGGGACAACAGGTCTGTTACTGTCTCCCAGATGCACGGATCTTTGCTGGGGAGGAAAGACCACATTCTCCACCCTAGCCAACTGTTGTGGAGTGATGATGAACACCTCCTCTCCCTTCTCCCCCTGTATCTGCTGCTGGGAAGTGATCACCACCTTCTCGCGCTGAGCCACCAGGAACTGCAACAGGGGTGGGGCAGAGGTCTTGAACCCTCTGTCCGGTGACCAGCACTTCACCCTTGGTGCCGGGCAGAGCACAGTGAAGTTTGCCCCCGATACCTGCTCTTCTGCTGGAGGCTCATCAGGTTGTTCTTCCTCAGCAGAAAAGTCTATTAAATCCCCTGTCTCTGCAACTGGTGTCTGGGAATAGAGGTTCACCATCTCCTGTCCATGGAACCCAGAAGATGCCATTAGGTACTGGGCAGAGGTTAGCAGAGCTCTGCCCTGCGGTCAGCACTTCAGCTTTGGGAATGGCAAACTCCAGATTTTTCCACTGCCGATTCTCTGGCATGCTGCTGGACAGGCACATTACTCCATTCAAGATCATCCCATGCAGAAACAGGATCATCAAGGTCAGTCAGCACTTGCTGCATCCGCCATAAGACCTCCGCGTCCATAGCTGCAGGGGCAGGTTGGCAAAACGCACCGTTACTCTGCCACATTGCCGACTCTTCAGCCAGGACTTCAGAGTTATCAACTGGTATTTCCTGATAGTCCCAGGCAAAGGGAGCCCAGCCCTGGCGCTGAGCAGAGTCTAGCAGCCTTCTGAAGGCGATCTCCAGCTCCCTTTCCTGAACGGCCAGAAACTCCAAATCTTCCAGTGCCCAGTGCACTCCGAGACGTTCAGTAGCCCTTCTCTGAAATCCATGATTTCGCCCAACCGCCACTCCAAATCACTGCCAAAGTTAGAGTCCCCAGTCAGCTTCACATACAACTGTCCCAGGCCGCCGTAGTTTAAACCTGCCATTGGGCTGTCATCCGCTATCCAGGAACATGCTTGGGATCATCTCTGCCCAGACCAGCCTGCTTAACCAATTGAGAGCCGCGCTGTAGACGAAAGACTTCCACAGCGCGGCTCTCAACTGCCGGGTGGACGTCCCTGGACATCCTTTTATTTGCATTCCCGCGCGAGCCGGTGGGGGCACGCAGCTGAGAAGAACTGTGAGCTGAGCTGCCGTTGCGCGTGCCTGAAGGCCGCGATGTCCGCCAGGTACCCGCGATCGGCAGTGATAGCAGGGATGTGGAGCTCTGTGTGTAAAACACAGAGCTCAACGTCCTGTCAGGGAGAGAGGAGACCGATGCCGTGTCCCTTGTACATAGGGACACAGCATCGGTCACCTCCCCCAGTCAGTCCTCTCCACACACAGCAAGAATCACACCCAGGGAATACAGCCGCCTGATTTTATAGCATTCCTCACCCCCTAGTGTTAACCCCTTCCCTGCCAGTCACATTTATACAGTACAGTAATCAATGCATTTTTATAGCACCGACTATAACTTTTGCGCAAACCAATCACTATACGCTTATTGCAATTTTTTTTAACAAAAATATGTAAAAGAATACGTATCGGCCTAAACTGAGGAAAAAAATATAAATATAAATACATTGGGATATTATTATAACAAAAAGTAAAAAATGGTGTTTTTTTTCAAAAAATTGTCTTTTTTGTTTATAGCGCAAAAAATAAAAAATTGCAGAGATGATCAAATACCACCAAAAGAAAGCTCTATTTGTGGGAAAAAATGATAAAAATATTATTTGGGTACAGTGTTGTATGACCGCGCAATTGTCATTCAAAATGTGTTAGCGCTGAAAGCCGATAATTGGTCTGGGCAGGAAGGGGGTTTAAGTGCCCAGTAATGAAGTGGTTAATTCAGCGGTCTGTTCCTTGTGCGGTTTTTCTCCCAACAACAGCACCTGCAATCCATACTGCGACCAGTACCTTTCCCGTTTGGAGGGGAGAACTTTTCCCTGGTGTCGCTGCTCACGGGCTAGCGCTTCCTTCCAGAGTTCGCAGCGAACAGAATCAGACCATCCCAGCAGGACCTGCTCTGATACTGGTCCTCTGTGCTGTATCTGCTTCTCTCGCAACCTCCTTCTAAATTCCTCTTCCATGGCGGCTGGTATCTGTACCTCTCCTCTCCTCTTATCCGGACCTTTGATCTAGGTGGAGGTTGGATGTCCCAGACTGCAGGAAGTATCCCACTGCTGATCACCAATGTAACGGAATGTCCCACACTCCGCTTGAGTGCTTCCGTCATATACCACTTCCTTTCAGTCTGGATATAGACATCAGATATTCCAGCTGCTCTCAAGCACACGAGACGATACTTGTTTGTCTGCTGAACATGGAGTCTTTAACTACTTGCCGACCAGCCGCCGTCGTTTTACGGCGGCAGGTCGGCTCCCCTGCGCGAGAGCCCGTTGCTCTACATCGGCTCTCTCGCAGGCCACTAGGGGCGCGCGCGCCGCCGGAGGAGCGCTCGCCCCCGACTCCCGTGCCCGGCGGTCTCGATCACCGCCGGGCACACGCGATCGCTCGTTACAGATAAACACACAGCTCCCGGTCCTGTCAGGGGGAGAAATGCGGATCTTCTGTTCATACATTGATCAGGGGGGAATGGCTGTTCCCCATGCTCTGACATTTTTATGCAGCCCAATTGCAGCATTTTACAGGGTGGAATCAGTCGGAGGTGGTAGACCCTTCTAAGGCCTTGCTCATAGACCCAACCACTTCGTACTCTGCACTATCTCACATGGAGATGGGTTTCCCTGGTGCCTCTGAGACATGCCCTACGGTCTGTCTTTTTAAAAAATTGTGGAGTAATATTAAGAGGAGAATGGGGATCACGGGTTTCCTGCCTAGTACACCCATTTGGCGGAACAGGTTTTTATACTGAGCTAGTTAAAATTCAGGATTGCTCTCGGTGGGAGGCAGCAGGCATTAAATATTTGAGTCAAATCCTTGACGGGGCAGTCCTAAAATCTTTTGAAAGGCTGAAAGAGGAATTCCCTCTGTTGGGCGAGTCCCACTATCAATATCTTAGGTTGGCGCATGCAGTTGGATCCCAGGGAAACTGCTCATCTCTGTGCCTAGAAAACTCCAACTTTCTGGGCTCAGTTTTTGATGAAACGGAAAAAAAGGGCTTCATTTCCAGATCCTACCTACAGTTACTAGCACCTATACAAGCACCTGATGTTCTGCCTTGCAGGGAGAAGTGGGAGCGGGATATTGGGCCCATAGACGGACGTACTGCGTGCAGGTCCATTGGTCTCAGTATCGGCAGATCAGAGACTGTCGCATTTGTTCATTCTACACAGAGTATATAGGACTCGGGTACAATTACATCACTGGGGTAGGCGTGACACACCCATATGTCCCAAATGTCAGGTTCACCCGGGAGACCTTATCCATATGTTGTGGAGATGCCCCAAGCTTGTGAGGTATTGGAAAGCAGTGATCATGATCATTAATTCTACTTATCAGGTCCAGTTGCCTGTGAGTCCGCTGGTGTGCTTGCTTGGGGGTCTAGATGAGGACTTATACTTGCCTCATGTTTACACTGCTCTGCTTAGACTGCTCTATCTGGCAAGAAGGCTTATAGCGAGATATTGGCCGTCTACCCAGGTTCCGATAAGCCGGCAGTGGATCCAGGAGGTTAATAGGATTCTTATAAGGGAAAAGAACACATACTCCCATAGGAAAGCGTCACGAAAATTTGATAATATATGGCAGTGTTGGTTGGAATCCCCGGAGGTAGCTCCTCCACAACTAGTCCTTAATAGGTTGTTACAGGGATAATGACTTGGATGGGTGGACCATTAGGCTGTGACTGTTTCTTAAAACTACTGGACACGAGGGTAGTGGGTGGCTTCTTGAGAAATGATTGATTAGGTGTCATCAGGCTATGCTGGTCGTTGTTTTGTTTTTTCTCCCCCCCCCCCCTCTTTTTTTTTTTGTTTTGTTTGTTGGTTATTGTTTCTTTGTTTTTTATCTCTATTCCTCTCCCGACAGATGTAACGAGGGGCGGAATGGAAGTTGTACTTGTTTCAGTACCGTTATTGAGATTATGTATTGCTCCTTGTGTTTGTACAACTGACAATGTATCCTGTGTGGCCCTTTTTCTTTTGGGTCACTTAATTGCTGTGTACATGTCTTTTTGTTGTTTTGCTTTTTTCACAATAAAAACTTTTCTGATTTAAAAAAAAAAAAAAGTGACGCAGTGCCGAATCGCAAAAAGTGCTCTGGTCTTTGACCAGCAATATGGTCCGGGGGTTAAGTGGTTAATAGAACCAATAATACAACCTTATATACAGTTTAAGGAGGTAACCAGAACATAAATTAATCATTACCCAGACGAGGTGACTCATAGATATGACCTGTCAGGGTAGACGTCACGTCTCCCCGCTCACCTGCTATACAATACACATTATCATAAGTGTAAACACAGGACATCTTCACACAATAGCAGGGTCAATTAGCGGAGAACAGACAGATGGCTTGAGGTGACAGCATTAGCATCTAACAGTATGTGTCCCAACAGTATGAATGAGTCACTCTTACAATTAACCCATTAAGGTCAGAATCAACAAACCGTAAATAGTTCTTTACAGATATCCTGGAATATATTGTGGATAATAATTACATAATCCCATCTCAGGTAGTCCAAGATATAATTTCTCAGTCATCCTATGCCCCTAGTGGACATAGGATGATTTTAGACATAAGAGGGTCCGGGGATGTCCCAGGTGAGTGTCACAATACCTTTTCACACTGAGTTTTTTAGTATACTTATGTATGTCCATATAAGTTTGAAACTTATTACATTTTTGAGGTGGTGCAAATTTAAGCTCTTTGTCCAGTAAAGAAATTATTATTTTTTGCATTCCACCTGGGCAGGCTGGGGTGCAAAAAAAAAAAACAAGTGCCGTAGAGGATGTTATATCTAAGGAGGTGTTTTCTTTATTTGGAATAATGCTAAAATTGTCTGTATGTTTGTTTAATTCTAGCACAGATTAGTCTAAGTGAATCAGGTGTGATTATTAAACTTGTATAAATGAATTGTGGTATCTGAATAGATCAAATGAAACATATAAACCACACTTGGTGAACATAATGTGAATCCTGAAGGTAAAAAAAACGATCAAAATTGGAATTGATATATATTGATATATATTCTTAAATTTCAATGTTACATTTTTGGGTTGTTTACAGTTCATATTGCATTATTTCCAGGTGTATATCTGCAATTGTAATCATGTTTATAATTACCATTGAAAATTAGGCTTGGTTCTAATCCTCCCTTTGTTGGGGAGGAGTTTTCCTATAGAGCCGTATGGTGGAATCCTTC